>NC_091206.1:13994047-14609047 GCF_040958095.1 Procambarus clarkii | reverse complement strand
GACACTTAATGAACATGAAAAGGTACTTAATGATAAAAAGATAGTTAGTGATGAAAACATTTTAGAGTAAATTTGATTCTTTACTGTATCTCGTTTATTTCACCTCTTGGTACTGTCCTTAACAGTAGTTTACACAAGACAACTGGGACAGAAGTGTGCTCTTTTTACCTTCTTGCCACATCAATGCATATAGAAAAGAAGACACTAACTTTGTATAGCCCTTGATCACACCCACACGTAGATGCCTCCATTGTATAAGACATTGGAATGCCAAACTGTCTCCAGACCGCCACACGAGCCGTGGATTCCCTTGCTCGCTCTATTAAGAAGTGGCAATCACGCAGCGAAAATGTTTTCATGCACTTTTCAGCAAGTTGTGGCAGAAGCTGAAATTTATTTCATTCAAAAAATTATTAGTAAATATATTAATGTTAAATATGCTGTAATAATACTACTACAGTACTACTGATATTTATAATACAGTAATATTAATACAAATAATTATTTTTATTTGAAATTACACAGTACATCATGTTGATAAAGGCAGAGGGAGGGGGAGGGGGGGTTTGGACATTTCTGTGTAAAATATTTGTGTAAAATCAGGTATTACACGTAGACACTTAAATTATGGTACATCATAAATACACATCTCGGCTAGTTTGTCTGTAACTTTTAAAGATCCATATTTATAAACGTTATAAGTACAGTATAAACTTGAAAAGAAGTCATTGTAAACTACCCGAGTCTGCACCACTGGCAGTGAGCCATTGAACACCAACAATACATACCATTATTACAGGGAATTCTAAATGAGAGATGCTAAATAATTAAGATGTATTTATGTAAGGTAAAACACTTACTTTATAAAAAAATACATCTATATTTCCAGATGTAATAGCTAAAATTTTATTCAAGAAAAGAATTACAACAATTAGTGTTAAGTATGATGAAAAGCCCCTTTCTAGACAGTTCTTTAATAGCTCCCCTGAGCTTATGGCACTGATGCTGTAGGGAGCATTATCAATATGTCCCATTCCTCTAACTTTCTTTTTGAACTGAGAGCAAGTACCATGCCAAAATCAGTTTTGCATACTTAAACAGGTGGGGAGCACATGCGATCAAAGATCAAACCTCTACCAAGATGGAAGAGCCCATTAAAATGAATAAAATCACTAAACACTAACACTTGTCAAGAAATATTTAGAAATCAATAATTTACTGGAAAAACTAAACCATTGTTAACTATCAAAAAACATATGACCCAATATCTGGTGTCCAGCCCCAACCAAAGAAACAACTGTGTAATTACCTAAGTGGAAAAAATTCACAATGGATCCAAAACTTGTAAGTTGGCGCAGAACCAAATCCCTGGCTAGCAAACATGAGTTGACAACTTGGAGCCCAATTTAACCATTCGTTGAGGAAAGCCTGCACACTAATTCCCTGATGTTGGAATTGGCAGAGGATCCCTTGAATTAACCTTGTAACTATCTTGGGTCTCAAGTTCATTCCAAAAAGTAGAGCCTGAAAGTAGTAATCTGTCCCCTACTCAAACCCGCAGCAAATCACTGAACAGCAGATAGATTGGCACACAGCAGAAGGCATCCTGCAGTCCCAGGTAAATGAGACAAGACTGGCTTGAAAGTAGTTGTTGAGACAAGGACATGGAGGAGATTCTGAACCATTCTGAACTATTACAACTTTTTATTGAAAAAAAACTTAATAATGGCTGATAAGAGGAGGAAGACTGTTGGTGATGCACGATTGCCAAGGGAGACACAATCAATTACCAAGAAACAAAATTAGAGATTATCAAGCACTCTGAAAAGTAAAAAAATCAACAGAGATTGCGCTTGTGTTTGGTGTTAGCCATTCCACAGATAGGGCTACAGTATTATCAAGGACAATACTTGAATATTAGAGCATGTGAAGGGTTCTGCACCACTGTAATTAACAATATTGACAATAAAGAGAGACTCTTGATATTTATAACAGAAAAGCTACTAAAATCTACAGCAACCAGTGACAATGAGGATGACCCAGCAGTCTCTAGTGCTCTCTCCAGATATTAGACCTCATCTGCTCATCACTGTCCAGTAATTGCCAATCCTGACAAGTAGGACAATTCCATCAAAGTAAATAATATGCTGTTTCCTATATTTCTATAAATTGCGAGTTTTATAAGTTGATTTTTAGTGGTCCGTGTATGCATTCCCTCTTTGTAGTATTACACTTATGTGAAATCTAGTTATGACATAGAAATGACCAATTTAACAAATATCATTTTGGAATACATTCCTCTCATTAGTTCGGGATTCCCTGTACAATAAAATATAAAATACACTACAAGTATATCATTATTCAAATATATATAGCTCAAAATATTAAATAAGTTAAAAATATTATACCCTAATGCAAATTTTTGTATACAGTATTAACTTACCATAAAATCAGGACTATCAGGTAGATCCCTGTCCCCTGCCCACCATGACTGCATACGAGAACATCCGTACATAAACACATTCTTTTGACGTGAATGACCATGAAAGTCACAAAATACACGGACTTTAAGCTTTGCTATTGTTGTTTGGTATTCTAGAAGAGCCTGTAGGACAAGAAGAATTGTGATATCTTTTCTACAATTTTTATTTTTGTTATTTATATATACTGTACAAGAGTTCTTACACTCTTGTACATCCACTAGCATACGTAGCATTTTGGGCAATTCCTTAATCCTATGTTCACCGGAATACAACTCCGCCAAATTGGTTAACAATGAGGTACCCATTTTACTGTTGGGTAAACAGAGGCTACAGTTAAGGATTGACGCCCAGTAAATCCTCCCAGACCAGGATACGAACCCAGGACAAAGCGCTCGCAAAACGCCAGGGGAGTGTCTTAACCACTACACCACGGGGACTGCTAAATTAGACAGGTTAGAATTAGGTTTAAAATACAGCACTGTAATACAAATTTCTGATAATTCACAAAATAGTACTGTACTGTGAAACAGCTTCATTGTAAATACTGTAATTCTTTGCTGTTTCAAAGATTATGTTAAATATCATCTAAAAGTTAATTACTGCTTAAAATATAACACTGGAAAGTACAGATATTTTTGTCACAGTTGATTGAGGTAGTTATCCTAAATCCCCTATGTCAGGCATAGTGCACAATATACAAAAATATGAAATACAGTGTACTACAGTCTTACAAATTCAAATCACCCTCCATTTATGATACTGTAGGACATTATGAAATACAGGGTATACTGAAACTATTAAAATTGCAGATTTTATAATGTAATACATTAGTTGTCTATGCCGAACATTATCACCTTTATATTGTACATCACTTGTTATATTTCTTGAGCAGCTCTCATATAATTTACCACTAACTTACCGTACTTCTCATTTACTATTAAGTGTTTAACTCTATTTTAAAAATTATTAATACAAAAAAAATCAAAGGAAGGTAGTGGTAGGAGAAAAGCACACACAAACTGTATTAGAGGGGACCTAAACATTCCCTCTAATGCGTTATGTGTGGTTTCCTAGTAGACTATGGGTCCCCCTTCTTCCAGCCAGAGGTGGTACTCCCTTCCCTATTTTATTAATAATTATATGAATTATTCTAAGTTTTGTCTGAAATGTTTTGCATAGCAGGCTTCAGTTTGTGTGCAACCCCTGCAACCACAAATACAATGCTGCCTTGTGTTCTTTGTATGCATACACTATGAATATTATTATTATTATTATTATTATTATTATTATTATTATTAATATAAATGACCCCTTATCTCTATTTACATGGGTAGGTGGTTTTCTGTGAGATTGGGGGGTGTGAGTGGGTGGGCAGGTGCTGTGTGAGTAGGTGGGTGGGCAGGTGCTGCGTGAGTGGGTGGGTGGGCAGGTGCTGCGTGAGTGGGTGGGTGGGCAGATGCTGCGTGAGTGGGTGGGTGGGCAGATGCTGTGTGAGTAGAGTGGGTGGGTGCTGTGTGAGTAGAGTGGGTGGGTGCTGTGTGAGTAGAGTGGGTGGGTGCTGTGTGAGTAGAGTGGGTGGGTGCTGTGTGAGTAGAGTGGGTGGGTGCTGTGTGAATAGGTGGGTGGGTGCTGTTTTTCTATTATTATTTTCGTGGGTGCTGTGTGAGTGGAATGAGCAGTGTGAGTGGGTGGGTGGAATGAGCAGTGCGAGTGGGTGGAATGAGCAGTGCGAAAGGGTGGAATGAGCAGTGCGAGTGGGTGGAATGAGCAGTGCGAGTGGGTGGAATGAGCAGTGCGAGTGGATGGAATGAGCAGTGCGAGTGGGTGGAATGAGCAGTGCGAGTGGGTGGAATGAGCAGTGCGAGTGGGTGGAATGAGCAGTGCGAGTGGGTGGAATGAGCAGTGCGAGTGGATGGAATGAGCAGTGCGAGTGGGTGGAATGAGCAGTGCGAGTGGATGGAATGAGCAGTGCGAGTGGGTGGAATGAGTGGGTGGAATGATCAGTGCTAGTGGGTGGGTGGATGTCTGTCCCCATTCCTGAATATTGGACCTAGATTTGTTTGTGTTTTTCCAGATTTCTGGTTGATCTTGTGCCTTTAGTGTTAACATATAGTTAATAGATAACCACAAATCCTTCAATAACCACAGTGGTCTGCTCCTACTGCTTAGGCTACATCCAGTTTCACCAGGAGCTCACAAGTACGTGCAGTTATGTTATGTATGTCTTTTCATCTATGTATTTACTCTATTTCAATGTAAAAACATAAACAATGGCTTCATATAATAAATATAATTGAAAATTACAGAAAATAAATTATAAAGTTAAATTTTTATATGAGGGACATTACAGAAATTGAACCATACATACACTGGATATCAGAAATACATACAATTTGGAAAGACATGGTCAGACGTTAGACAACTTAAAGATATGAACCCTTTTGGTCATAACTTGCCTTGGCATGGTAGATGGTAGGATGTAAGATAGGATCAGGTGCTCTCCATCTACGATTTAAATCTTCATCTGTCAGGCCACAACGTTGACTAAGAAACAAAACGGAAACATTATTATAAAAAAATGTAAACTTAATCTATACGTCATTATGAAGTAGCCAATAATTGACTGTTGCTAAGTGACTCTCCTAAAATGACTAAATACAATATCCATGTCCTCTATATGCCTTTTCCTGCTTGGTAAGAGGATAAATATAAGAATTTAACAGAGCCTTTATTTGACATGGCCAAGCATGTCAAGATAATGTAATGTGTATTTGATTCATACACAACATAAAATAATGCCCTTATAAGATCCCACATTCTTCCCCTATTTCCCTTTCCCTTATCCTGTATATTAGTACCAGCTTGTTTCTAGATTAGTACTAGATTGTTTCCTTCAAGGAGTGCCTGACCAACCGGTCTGTGGTGGGTATGTGGGCCTGCGGGCCGCTCCAAGCAACAGCCTGGTGGACCAAACTCTCACAAGTCAAGCCTGGCCTCGGGCCGGGCTTGGGGAGTAGAACAACTCCCAGAACCCCATCAACCAGGTATCAACCAGGTAACCAGCGTGGTCTTGGTCAGATCATCTGGCTCCTCACCCTCCTGTCACGTCATCTGGCACACATCTGTCATTATGGCCACTATAACCTCACCCCCATATCTAAGCTGGTAGGGAGGGGAGGGAGATGAAACTGGAAGGAAAGGGAGATGAAGCTGGTAGGGAGTTTCATCACCCTCCCCTCCCTACCAGCTTCACCCCCTCCCCTCCCTAATTTGCGTAATAGTGGCTTTAGGCACTGTATGTACTAGCTCTATCTATAAACTCATCAATATTTGTATCACCCCTTGTATGTATGTACTTTACCCGAATAAACATTTGGAAAGGAGGGAGATGAAACTGGTAGGGAAGGGAGGGTGATGAAACTGGTAGAAAGGAAAAAAACTGGCAGGGAAAGAGGAAGATAAGCTGCTAGGGAGATGAAGATGGCAGAGAGGGAGGAATGGAGATAAGCCGGAAGGGAAGACGTGAGATAAGCTGGTAGGGACAGAGGTGAACTGGTAGGGAGGAAGGGAGAGGAGGGTGGCAGGGATTGAAGGCAAGGAATAATACCACTGCCTACACCCTTCTTATCTTGAGATGATTTCGGGGATTAGCGTCCCCTCAACCAGGCCTCCTTTTTGTTACACATCCCCAGGAAGCAGCTCGTGGCAGGTGTCTAACTCCCAGGTACCTATTTACTGCTAGGTAACAGGTGCATCAGGGTGAAAGAAACATTTTTGCCCATTTGTCTCCTCCAGCAGGGATCAAACCCGGAACCTCAGGACTACGATGTCCCCTCAGCTGTCAGGCGCCCCCTTCACCTGACACACTGTAGCAGTAGGAGAATATGGGGATCCATAAGGAAATCAGAGCAGGAGTTACCACTTAATTGGCACTAGGGAAACACCCTAATTAAAAGAAAAAAGTAAGACACACACACCATGCGCAAAAGCGACCCCCTTCCTCATACTGGCCGGTGGTGAGGAACCTTGTACCTAGTTACCATAGGCAGCAGCGACGCCAGCAGGAACTGCTGGAGCATACCACCAGGCACGAGGCTTATGGCGGTCTCTCTCCCACCTATACTTGCCATATACGGCAACACCACCACTTCACCTGGCGTCGCACTGACCACTCTCCTCCCCCACACTGACCATAACCTCACAGGGTCAACCACCTACAAATCTTCTTTAAGCTATAATGCATGTTCATTCTAGGTGGATATTCCACTTATTACATTGGCAGGACAGTGTCTACCAGATCAAATGTTCCCAGGAGGCGACGAATGTGGGAGTGTCCCGGATCTTCCCGGGGCATGATCACACACATCAACATCTGTAACTTCATTGTGACTCCACTGCCAGGATGTTAGGAGGCCGACCCGAGAGTAGGAGGGATGGTGGTGTTAGTTGTCGTAGTTGTCATAGTGGTGGTAGTTGTCACAGTGGTGGTAGTTGTCATAATGGTGGTGAATGTATGGGGGCGGCGGCAACATAAGAGAACAAACCCTGCGGTAACTCCAGGCTAGCAGCCAGGGCATCTCTGTCACTCACTAATGCATGACAAAGCCTCTCAGATAGTCAAACACATGACGTAACGACCCATGAGCCAGCCAGCCGCCGCCATCCGGTGGTGCAGGCCAAGGACTCGCCCCTCACCTTACACACCTCAACATTAGTCACACACACATATGCACTGTACACACACAGATACAGTGTGCAAGTATGCGCATGGATAACAATTTCCGATCAGTTTATTGTATTGGTATAATAAGGTTGGGTAATCAGTAAGGTTGGGTATCACATTTGGAGCAGCCTCGTTCGAGACGATAGGCATTCTGCAGTTTCCGCAATTGTTGTGTTCTATCGAGGCATTATAAGAAACACAGTAGCTCATTGACGTTAAACATAATTTATCTAACTCTTGGATCAAGTTCACAATCTTCACTCGACTCTAAGAAGTGTCAAACTAAGATAGGATAGAACTCTGTAGCCTGATAGGACCATAATACTAATCGTTACAAAATAAAATTATCTTTATGTATCTCCTTTCCTTTGAGTGTAATAGGGACCTCAGTGTCGTGTGTCAGAAGACCTAATGAAAATCTTCCAAGAAAATGTAAGGACAACAAAAATAAATAAGTGCAAATGAGGAGGAAGACAAATCTGAAAAGAGTTCTTCCAGATGTATCACATCAAGGTTAGAGAAAGGTCTGAAAACAGTCATGTCATCTGGAAGATAATGACAAACAATTGTGTGGTATTTTATCTCGGTCTTTACTAGAGAAGAATGTCAATTTTCCCCAAGCTAAACCAATGAGTTAAACAGCGGGAGTGAAGACAACACCTAATAATTCCCAAGGATAAAAGTCTCTAAGCAAATAGAGAAAAAACAAAGGCCCAGACAATGTTCCTCCAAGGTCTTTAAATAATTAACGAAGAGTTTAGTCAACCTTTATTAAGCATATTCTCTAAATCACTGGTGTTGGACACTGCCAGAATTGTTAAGGATTCGCAATAGATTTTCAATTCTCAAAATAAAGATAGACCACTCTCATCTACCGTCCCATAAGTTTAATGCCAATTGTTCCAAATTTACCAGAGAAGCTTAATTACAAATATCATTTATACTAATCTTGAAAAATACTTATTAAGCTTAATGCCCCCCTCCCCCCCCCCCCCAAGATTATTTTACAAATCCTGTCGTCCCCCCTCCGCTCCTGTGCCAGGTAAGTCCACTACGGGCTCACCATAGCCCGTGCTACTTGGAACTTGTTCCCAGTAGCTGAATCTAAAATAACATCAGATACACGTCACGGTGTTTAAAGATCAGTCATATTTACGCGAGATTCAAATGGGAAAATACTCAGACTGCCACAGCTGACAGCGTTTCAAGGACAGTGTAGTCAAGTGGAAGACAGCGGGCCTGTGGAAGGACAGTTACGTCCTTCCACCTTAGGAAGTTACGTCCTTAGATGGGCAAGGGGGATGGGGGTAAGATACAGATGAGGCGGGGTCGGTCGTATCGGTTTGGATCGGGTCGAGGCGCGTCGGACAGGGTTGAGCTGCCTGCCATCATTAACTAAGACCAAATGTTCATTTCATGCAGCCGTCAAACCTCCTATTTGTTAATGAAAAACTCTTACACGCGACTCAACTGATGTTCAAATATTTCTTGAACAGTACGTCGCTAACTTTTTCTATTGCAACCGCAACTCTCTAAATGCTTCACTCACGACCTACAAGTACAAATAATTACCAACAGAATCTAAGCACCCAACCCACGCTTAAATATGTATAAATGCTTATACAACAATATAAATTATTTGAGTAAATTCCAACTTTGAATGAACATTTTAAAATTGATGAATGCGTCCTTCGGGTCGGTCGCTGCATGGAATGAACACAGCCCGAGGGCAGGTTGGGTTGAGACGATGCGGGTCGGGTCAGAACGAATGAGGATGGTTCGGAGACACATGGCTCTCGTTGGGTCACTGGGTGGAGATGGAACGAGAGAGGGAAAGGGCAGAGCGAGATGAGCTAGGTTGGGATGAAGAGGGACGGGGCCAGACCGGTTGGGACGGGGCCAGACCGGTCGGGACGGGGCGAGACCGGTCGGGACGGGGCGCATGCAAGCGAGGGTGAGGAGGCGTGGCTCACTCCCTGGGCGGCGTTGAGGTCACCTTCACCCACACTCACCAGGGTTTCCCCCTGGCTCACCTGCCCCATGCTTCCAAGTGTAGACAACACCACCCATTCTAACGCTAAACAACCCGTCCTCTTAAAAAGAACGTCACTTTTCGCTCGTATGCTCACTATGGCCAAATTTGGACGTAATTTGAAATGAAATCGACTCACAAAAGTGACTCCGTTTCTGTTTGAGTCGTCCGGCTTACTCGGCAAGCTTAGAAAAGGATTCTTTCCATTAACGTTTTTCATACCGTTTTGAAACTTCATGAGAATTTCCTGCCCACCTAACCCATCAGTGGACCCTTAACTTACTGTTGTTGAAAAAAAAATCCCAAATTTATATTATTTTTTTTTCATTTTCAAATTACGTCCATATTCGGCCATACAGGCAAACGGCCAAACGCGACGTTCTCTTTAAGAGGACAGGTTGCGCTAAAACAGGAGAATTAACTATTGGAGCATCACCACCGAAGCACGCTGCTCTTGTGCCAGGGAACACGACACTTGTTGACGCTGGCTGCTTTGGTTTTGGCTTAAGCCAGCGTCACTGCAACTGACTGATTATTACACAATAAATTGGGCTTCCCGTGTCGGGGACAGGAAGATACACTCACCTGGATGTCATTATACAGGTCTTATCCTCATATTATAAGTAATATGTTCAGACTGAAATATAAAAAGATAATGCCATCATTACGTTCAAAGTAATCTCGTGCGCATCACCGCTAAGGCAGGCCAGTACTATAGTCGGATTGCCAGTCTTTTTTTTTTATTAAATCTGGACGCATTAAGAGCGCTTGCCAGGATGCCTGGAGAAGAATACCAATTTTGTATCCGCCAAGACACTAGTCGAGAAATACCCGCTTTATAAAATATTGCAACAATAATGACCAAGTATATTATCATGCTTGAGATACAGCCTTTCAAGTAAGGTGAAGCAAACACAACCACAAATCAAGGAATACTCCGCCTGATTATTAGAGAGAAGTTATGCCTAGCATTTCCTACAGCAGCCGTAGCGGCACCCACGCCGACCTTCCTCGCTCCTTCAAGGTCACCCGTGGCCCAGGGTTAACTAATTCTCCACGCAATATTATCTTTTAAAGAATAACTATATTCAGAGTTCATTCTCCAGTGGAAGGAAGACGAGGGTTAGGTGTCGCTGATCTATGCCCGACCACATTACAAATTATTTCCATTTCTTCACGATGCAAGGAAAACGAAGCTATTGTGACATAATGACTAATAAAAGCTGACTTCTGCTACACTTGTGAAGTACAGGATTAACAGAAGTGATGGTTCCACAAACTTGGACTGGACGGTAGAGCGACGGTCTTGCTTCATACAGGTCAGCGTTCAATCCCCGACAGTCCAAGTGGTTGGGCACCATTCCTTCTCCCCGTCCCATCCCAAACCCTTTTCCTGATCCCCCCCCCCCATCCCATTCAGTGCTATATAGTCATAATGGCTTGGCGCTCTCTCTTGATAATTCCATTCCATTCCACAAGCAAGAGGCTGGAGCGGTCACGTGAAGTAACTGTACCATTGTGACCTTTCTCTGACGCCATCACCACTTAGGATTCCAAATTTAAGAATAAACTCAAAAGGAAACAATGACAGTTGTTATCGAGAAATAAAGCGTCTGCACTTAGGAGTCCGCAAAACTTATAAGTTTACCTCCAGCCACAATAATAGTAATAATTATTACACAATTTATCTCATATGCAGCAAATGAGGAATTATATAAAACAAAATGCTTGATCCCTCAGGATACAACTGTGTTTTTATTTACGTTCGGCAACTGTAGCTCAATGGTCTAACTTTTTTACTCGTATCCGAAGATCCTAGGGGGAGAAATGGTTGGATAGGGATCCTTCCTTCCTGATGCCCCTATTCACCTTGCAGTAAATATGTACTTAAAGAGTTAGGCAGCTGTTGTGGGGTTGCATTTTGGGAGGTTATCAGTAGATGACCATGAAGGGGGGGGGGGGGGGGGGGGGGGCGGGAGGATCTGAATAAGCCTAACAGACTTCCAGTTACCGACTATTTGACATCATATTACACTAACGACTGAGTACGACTAACATTGTAATTTGAACCTTGGCTAAAGGGACCATTCTTAAGTCGATAGAACCATTCTCACAATCGACTTGAGAATGGTCCAGGATGGACCGAAACGTCGTCGTCCCTTCACGTTCCAATGTGTGGTGTGGTCTGGTCATCCTGTTTCGTTATAAGTGAATTGTACCAGATTAACTACCTTCGACCTGGCCTAACTACACGATACTAAATATTATTCCCATCCTAACCTCACTTTAAACCAAACTATAATTAACACTTGCTGTGCCGTCATCAAGAAAAGTACCTCCTAGGTTATAGGACTTCTATTTTCCCCTACGGCACTAGACACAAGTGTCATCGCTGTGTGTTGCTATTTCTTACAAGTTATAGTCACGTCCAGTGATCAGGCTATGCCAATGACACAATCAATAGCCTATCTGTTATTGATCAATGACACAATCAATAGCCTATCTGTTATTGATCAATGACACAATCAATAGCCTATTTGTTATTGATCAATGACACAATCAATAGCCTATCTGTTATTGATCAATGACACAATCAATAGCCTATCTGTTATTGATCAATGACACAATCAATAGCCTATCTGTTATTGATCAATGACACAATCAATAGCCTATCTGTTATTGATCAATGACACAATCAATAGCCTATCTGTTATTGATCAATGACAATCAATAGCCTATCTGTTATTGATCAATGACACAATAGCCTATCTGTTATTGATCAATGACACAATCAATAGCCTATCTGTTATTGATCAATGACACAATCAATAGCCTATCTGTTATTGATCAATGACACAATCAATAGCCTATCTGTTATTGATCAATGACACAATCAATAGCCTATCTGTTATTGATCAATGACACAATCAATAGCCTATCTGTTATTGATCAATGACACAATCAATAGCCTATCTGTTTTTGATCAATGACATAATAGCCTATCTACGAGCACCCGCTTGTATTAAGATGGTGGTGTTCGGCCTGCTTGACCTGCTTACTAAGATGACTAGTAAGCAGGGCATATTATAAAGCAATGTGACCGACTATTCATCGATACTCGCTGAAACAAAAAGAAAAAAAGAAATCGAGGGAAGGCGAAAGCTCATTCAGGTTAGAGATCAGGGAGCTTGGGAAAGGATCTGAGAGAAGGTTGGGAGGTCGAGAGGTTGGCAGTGAGTCATATGGTGGCCTCCAGCTCCTTAACCCGACCCGGACCATCCGAAACTGACTGGCCACTCGATCCCGACCAAAAACCAGGCCCACACGACCGGTTCCACCCGACCCTGGCCGACCAACCAGGAACACCCGACCCCGGCAAGCTTGCTCAACTTCCGTCATATTCAACACTTTCTTCGGAATTTCCACTTCCTGTTAGTTGTAAAGAATATACACTTTTTCACGGATCGTAGTTTAAAGAAAACATGAAAACCGACACACACCTTAAAAAAAATATCGATCTATCCAAACGTTTGGGGCTAGTCTCAACCAACTTTCAAGAGGGCACATTTGAGGTATGGGATTGTTATAGGCTGGTCTGGATCGGTCCTAGTGTCTTCTTAAAGAAATATAAGCTCCTATAGTGACCCCCATGTGATTTTCACGATCTGAAATTGGGGATTTGTTTTCCGGAGGATTTTAGAAGTTTTCAGCTGCGTGTAATACAAACGTGCGTGCGTGTGTGTCTTTTCTTGTCTCAATAAACGTACTTGAAGTGACCTGTACTTCATTAAATCTAAGCTATTAAACTCATCCTACCCTCACCTGAGTGAGTTGATGAGCCGTGAGAATAAACAGTTAGTTATGTTGTATACGCGCGGTATCACTATCCCATGCCTCGTGTACTTTTTTCTCCATACCTGTATGTTATACACTCCAATCAAGTTCAAGTATGTTTATTGAGATAAGAAAGAAATACATCTCAAAGGGATAGAGTAGCTTAGGCTATTTCTACTCCCCTTGCAAATCCAATACTCCAATATTGGCTCTTTACCCAGAGTTGCTTAACAAGTCAAACTTCCTTACAGATTTAGTTTTCAGAATATATTTACCTGTGTGTAGTTGATAATGTTCAATAAACAAGATATGTAAATGCCATATATAAGATTTCAGACGAAAAGAAAATGAAAAAAAGCAGTTATTATTTGATAATAACGGTGTCTAACAGTTCATAACTAGCAATAAACAAAACGGGAATTTGACCGACCATGTCGCTGAGCCCGACTCGGATCAACTTACCGACCGAGATAATGGGTAAGTTTTAAGTACATTAAACCGGAGAAGATAATGAAGAGAGAGGAGTGAGAGAGGGCGGGGGAGAGGCAAGGCGAGGCCCGGCGTGATCCCGTGGAGCCACATTACAGTGTGGCTGCAGACGCCCGCCGCCACGGACGCGACACTACCCGCGCCCAAATCCTCAGGATTTATACTTGCACTGTAGGATCCCTTCAATATACTTAAGACACATCAACAACAGCGGGAGGAAAGTTTCCGGGAAAGACAGCTAGTGTTATAACGGTGCAGGGAAGTGTGGAGGATGTGTTCAGCCGTGGTGCAAGGGGTGATGGCGGCGACACTGCTGGCCTCCCTAGCGGCAGGTAAGCTCATCAGGGCCAAGTATAGAGTCAAGACTCACGCAGGATTACTACCTAAGCTGTTTATCAGACCCCAGTGAGCACAATACCCAAGAGCTACCCCAAAACCAACATCAACGATGATTCGACGTCTAACCAACGCCACTCTTGGACTCTGGCCATTAGGCCTCCCATCAATTGTTTCAATGTTCCTGAATTTGAAGTTATTTCTTATCAAGTTGAAAGTAATTAGATTTTTTGTACATAAGCAGATTCTAACACGAAAATTGCTTTTCAGTGTGCACTGTGTTCTTGTTTATACGAATGTTATGTGCTCACGGCGTCTGTGTATGCCTAGTTGGCTTCTGGCGGACGTGGTTGTTGTATTAGTGCAGGAATACATTTGCCTATCAGTTTATGTGTATACATATATACATACATACACACACACACACATACGAGAGACAGACTGCATTAGTACATGTATGTGTGGGTGTATTAGTGCATGTGCGGGAGGGGGGGGGGGGTGTATGTGTGTGGGTGTATGCATGCGTGTGGGTCTATGTATACATTTGTTTGTGATAATGCCAGTATGGTATGCTCTTTTGGACTGTATTAACGCAGTTATAAGTTTCGAAATGAGTGTATATTTGAAAAACACTAGTGCATGGCTACCTTAAGTGTATAATATACATCAGGCAATGTAGACATGTGAAGTTGATTGACAATGTAGACATGTGAAGGTCTGGAATCTGAGGTTGAAAAATAATTGTCGACAAAAGGCATGACCTTGAACACTGCCACGTGGTCTTGTATATTGTTTTTATCTGTAAACCTTTATTTTTCCTTTCTGATTTTCTGTCCCATCCCACCTGCACACGCCTGCCCTCTCCCTCATCCCGCCTATACACATCTAACCTCTCTCCCATCCCGCCTCACACGGGAGACATCTGTCACGCAGGGTGCAGTCGCACCTCCACAGATCTACAGTATCATATACTGGTTATGGCTCAAAAGGGCCACCACTTACGGGCTATCCATGCCCGTGCCACCTTTTGGGTGGCTTAATCTTTATCAATCATCCCGCCTACACACGCCTAACCTCTCCCTCATCCCACAGGTCAGCGGATACAAACGGTGGAGTTGGCAGACTCGCGGTACTTCATCTCCAACGCGTCGCCATACTCGCCGAAGTTCAACTGGTTCTTGGCCTACGAGTATTGCCGCACCATCGGCATGGAGCTCCTCAGCTTCGAGAGACTCGAAGAAACGCAAGAACTCAACGAGTTCCTCACCACTAATGGCAAGTTTTACCTTTTCGCAAGCTTTGGAAATTCTCGTAATAGGCCACCTTGTAACATACACACACTAGAGAGCGAACCAGGAGTTCATCAGGTTGATAACTACTATTGTGAGGCCTACCTTGAGGTGCTTCCGAGGCTTAGCGTCCCCGCGGCCCGGTCGTCGACCAGGCCTCCTGGTTGCTGGACTGATCAACCAGGCTGTTGGACGCGGCTGTTCGCAGCCTGACGTATGAGTCACAGCCTGGTTGATCAGGTATCAGATGACTGATCTTTCCTAGAATGCAACCCACAACGGTTAATCAACTTCTTGGTACCAATTTATTGCTAGGGTGAACAGGTGGTAAGGAAATGTGCCCAAACGTTTCTGTCATACACGGGAATCGGACCCGGAACTTTTCAGTTGTGACCCTGCTGTGTTTGACTTCGGGCCGAAATGTACCACCAATTAACTAGCCATACACAAGGCTGCATGTAAAGTTCAGATTTTTGTAAGTTGTAGTTATCAATACAACTGTTTGGCTCATAACTTCATGAGGGGTCCAGAGGGGTCCAAGAGGGTCCATGGGGGTTCAGGAGGGGTCCATGGGGTTCATAGGAATCCACAAGGGACTGAGAAGTTGTCGCGTTCATTTCATGTGTGGGACGGGTAATTAGTTTCGGCCACGTTATTGTGGCTTATTCTCTGCTTTTGGGTATACATTTTCTGTCTCATAATGGTCATTGTTACCTAACTCACATTCTCTTTAAGGCCGCAGACCGTAGTGGATTTAGGGGGGGGTCCGGGGTACTTCAAATTCGGGGGTCCTCAACATAGAAAGAAATTAAATTTCATGAAAAAATAACTACAGTACAATGGTGATAAACCGCACGTTCGAAAAAATATGTTCGGTTCCGAAGAGCACACTTGTCTGATTGTATTTTTCTCGATTATATTGACTAAGAATAATTCGTGATTACATGCAGGCATACAACACTACAATATCTACAAAAAATCTTTCTTTCTACATTTAGCACCGGCAAAATCTTTTAACAAACTCATCAAATTGTATAATCTTTGTAATAAAACTAGTTTTATATTTTTTTATATATAGGAAGTCTGGGGGGACCCTTTTTGCAGGGGGGGGGGGGAGGGGGGTTGGGGCAATTGCCCCCTTATAAATCCGGCCCTGGCAGCAGGTATTGGACTGCATTCAAATTAATGTTTAAAATCATTTAGGTTAACAATATATTACCACTGTGGCCAGTGAGGATAATGAGGTACTGTACAATCCGTTGGGCAGATCACATCACAAGTGCCTACTGGACAAGCGGTAACCAGCTGGGGTCAGCCATGTGGATATGGATGAGCACTGGCCAACTCTTCAACACCACCTTCAACTTCTGGGCAGAAGGCGGCGTGGCGCCCAAGTAAGGCTCATACTGACAGTCTTGTAACAACGCACCAAAACACAACTTTGAGTAAACAAATATCGTAGTTTGAAAATTAAAAATAAAATAGAAACATTTGTGCACTTTAATCACAGGATAAGTTAACTTGTAATTCTAGTAGTTGTCAGAAGAGCTAAACCAGTATGGTTATATAGCACTAGTCCAAGACCACAAACTTGTTTAGTCTAAATTTCAAGTTCAAGTATGTTTATTGAGACAATAAAAATATACATCTCAAAGGGATAGAGTAGCTTAGGCTATTTCTACCCCTCCTAGTCTAAATAAGGTAGGAAGAACTGCTAATAGTTTTTCCGTTTGCCTTATTTCCGTTCACTCCTACAGGAAGTCTGAACGGTCGTGCATGAGCTCCACGGGAGGTAATTGGTCAGCAGAGAACTGCATGGATGCGAAGCACTTCATCTGTGAGCAGACTCGCTGCTTCTACTATAACTACGTCACTACCAACCGCGGCACAACTCAGGGGTAAGAACAGGTAATGTTTATATCAGCTTTTGTAGAGTAAACAAACTTTGCTCATCTACTTCTTATGCATTTTGGGGTTGCAGTGCGTTTAAATATGCTTTACTCTACATGGTCATAGGACATGATACTTTTAAGTACAGACTTACTATAGTAGTGGGATTTAAAACATGATAAAGCAGCATCTGGCTGACCACCTTGTGGACTTAGACTATTTACTTTAGATCTTGGAATAAATAGTCTTATTGAAAAGTAATTTACTCTCAGATGCAAAAATGTCCCATAATTTGCGTTCTGATAAATAGTTACCATCTCTAGTATTTTGATTACTGATAAATTCGTTCAAATGTCATAAATACGCTTAATGAAGCTTCGTCTCTTTCTCATTCCCATTTTAATTAACTCTGACGGATAAAATAATCTTGAAGCTTTTCCTAAAGGGCCTTAAACTAACAAATTAAAATGAGGGTAAAAAGTTGACCGGAAGAAAAGTACAAGAGATGGGCGTGTAAGTTTAAGCTTCGGAGACGGAAAAAACCCTGTAGGTTTTTTTTTTTTTTGAGATATATACAAGAGTTGTTACATTCTTGTACAGTCACTAGTACGCGTAGCGTTTCGGGCAAGTCCTTAATCCTATGGTCCCTGGAATTCGATCCCCTGCCGCGAAGAATCGTTTTTTCATCCAAGTACACATTTTACTGTTGCGTTAAACAGAGGCTACAGTTAAGGAATTGCGCCCAGTAAATCCTCCCCGGCCAGGATACGAACCCATGACATAGCGCTCGCGGAACGCCAGGCGAGTGTCTTACCACTACACCACGGAGACTGCTTAGGTTCTTTCCCTTCTTGTAAAATTTACCATCCAGGGGCTCTCGTATACTGGACAACATGGCGATATACATAAGAAAATCATTCAGTAATCTGAACAAAGTGACATTTAGAATACTGTATGCTAACTGTAAGTGCAAGACTGTAGCACCAGAACGGTGCGCACATTTTCTACAGAACATATGAAAAAAAAGCCCCAAAGATCGCAAAAATATTCGTCCGAGAGGAGGGACGGAAAATGAAGGCTAAAATAACTAAAATTGTCACCGGTCAAATACAAGTGAACCAGAAGAGACTGTAACATTCCAGTGGACGCAGACGGACGTTACTTAAGAAAGAATAGTGATGTTCAGAAATATTTAAACATGCATGTTGTGGACAGGTGGAATAAACACGATGGGAAGGTAGCTAAGGTAAACTGTTCAGCTTCAAAAACTAGTCAAATAAAGCTGGCGGTTACTTGGGTAACCGGCAGGCAGGCTTTCATGTTGGCTGCAATGTGAAGGTCACCGAGCACCATCCCGAGGTTAGCACTATAGCGAGGGTTAACATGATCTTGTTATAAAGTGATCTTGTTATAATCCTGTGACTGTGCGACACCAAGACATACAAGTGTCGCTCCCAATAAACACTGCCATTCCCATATCAGTACCTCCACTCTCCAGACAACTACACCTGTTCCAGTAACCTGTCCTCGGGGAGATCCGCTCAAGGGAATGAATTGGGAATTACCACATAATTGTGCTATTATCTACTAGTATGCCTGAGTGTGCTATTATTATCTATGGTTAGGTTACGATTTGGTTTGGTTACATTAGGTTTCATTATGTTTGGTTATGTTAATACGGTGTATTATTGATGATAGTGTTAAATATTGGAATTCGAAAACAATTTCAGTGTGCCCAAGAATTCCACTTACATAAAACCAAATTCTTCAAAGAAAATATTTTCAGCATACATTTTCTATATTTAAACCAACGGTTTATAATACTATAAAGTTATAATTTGAGAAGATTCTCTGTTTACAACAAAGGTTCATTTACCAGTTTATATGTAGACTATTATTGGAACTGTAATATGTTTTCAGGACCTCACAAATATCTAGATAACTATCAAGGTGGCTTGAAGAGGGGGGAGGGGGGGTGTTTCTTAGGGTAATGGAGCTGGTCTGAGGACGGGCTCGGTCCAGACACCCACACACCTGCTCCAGGCACACCCGCCGAGTAAGCCCTCCACCTAACCATTCCAAGATAGCCAGCCAAGCATGACTGGCTATTTCGATACTTGCCACCACTCCACTCAGACCAAACTAGTGAAATTGTGAGTGAATGTAGGGAGGGAGGGAGAGAGGGGGGGGGGGTAGAGGGGGTCAGCGTGGGGAGGAGATGTGAGAAGGGGGAGGGGGGCAGAGTGGGGAGGCGGTGGGAGAGAGGGAGGAAGTAGGAGAGAGGGAGGAAGTAGGAGAGAGGGAGGAAGTAGGAGAGAGGGAGTGAGAGAGAGAAATAGAAGGGAAGAGATGCGGGGAAAAGAGTGGGGAGGGGGGGGGGGGGGTTGCAGTTCGAGGCTGCAGTGGCTTTGGCCTAATTGTACCCGTCACCTAGTTGTGTTTGCGGGGATTGAGCTTCAATTCTTTGGTCCCGCCTCTTCATTGTCAATCAACTGGTGAACAGAATCCAACTAGCCTACAAGCTTCTACCATATCTACACTTGTATGAGGACGGGCTCCCCAATTGGTCGACCAGGGGTTTAGGGGGCCTACTCAAGTGCCTGGTCCAGCTGCTGGAGCCTAGTCCCAAACATCACCTGGTCCAGGAGGCCTGGTCGACGACCGGGCCGCGGGGACGCTAAGCCCCGGAAGCACCTCAAGGTAGGGCCAGCGGCTGGAGCCTAGTCCCAAACATCACCTGGTCCAGCGGCTGGAGCCTAGTCCCAAACATCACCTGGTCCAGCGGCTGGAGCCTAGTCCCAAACATCACCTGGTCCAGCGGCTGGAGCCTAGTCCCAAACATCACCTGGTCCAGCGGCTGGAGCCTAGTCCCAAACATCACCTGGTCCAGCGGCTGGAGCCTAGTCCCAAACATCACCTGGTCCAGCGGCTGGAGCCTAGTCCCAAACATCACCTGGCCGCCGGCGATAACCGTCTCTTCCCCCTCTCGATGGGGTGGGTGATTTGACAGTGATGGATGGTGATAGATAACACTACGACACTCTTCACTAACACAGACCAAGCAATTTCTCTATTTACGAAGAAGATGCACTGTGTTTTGTAATATACAGTGAAATACATTTCTATTATTACTGTGCAGTGAATAGCTACAATTTCATTAAAGTTTGAAAAGGCACTGTAAAACTGTATCCTCATACTAAACTTCCTCCCCACCGACACACTCGCCATATTACACACTCCCCACCAATACTACACACACTCTTCTCCACCAACACACTCCCCATCAACACTACACACACTCCTCCCCACCAACACACTACACACACTCCTCCCCACCAACGGGACCAAAGAGCCAAAGTTCAACCCCCGCAAGCACAATTAGGTGAGTACACACTCCTCCCCACCAACACACACTCTTCCTTATCAACTCACTACACATACTCCTCCCCACGAACACACACACTCTTCCCCACGAACACACTACACACACTCCTCCCCACCAACACACACACTCTTCCCCACGAACACACTCCTCCCCACCAACACACTACACACACTCCTCCCCACCAACACACTACACACACTCCTCCCCACCAACACACTGCACACACTCCTCCCCACCAACATACTACACACACACTCCTCCCCACCAACACACTACACACACTCCTCCCCACCAACACACACTCCTCCCCACCAACACGCTACACACACTCCTCCCCACCAACACACTACACACACTCCTCCCCACCAACACACTACACACATTCCTCCCCACCAACACACACTCTTCCCCACCAACACACACTCCTCCCCACCAACACACACTCCTCCCCACCAACACACACTCTTCCCCACCAACACACACTCTTCCCCACCAACACACACTCTTCCCCACCAACACACACTCTTCCCCACCAACACACACTCTTCCCCACCCGCACACACTCTTCCCCACCCGCACACACTCTTCCCCACCCGCACACACTCTTCCCCACCCGCACACACTCTTCCCCACCCGCACACACTCTTCCCCACCCGCACACACTCTTCCCCACCCGCACACACTCTTCCCCACCCGCACACACTCTTCCCCACCCGCACACACTCTTCCCCACCCGCACACACTCTTCCCCACCCGCACACACTCTTCCCCACCCGCACACACTCCTCCCCACCAACACACACTCCTCCCCACCAACACACACTCCTCCCCACCAACACACACTCCTCCCCACCAACACACACTCCTCCCCACCAACACACACTCCTCCCCACCAACACACACTCCTCCCCACCAACACACACTCCTCCCCACCAACACACACTCCTCCCCACTAACACACACTCCTCCCCACCAAGGAGAGGAGTCATCTTTTTAGGGGGTTGGTGGCCGAGTGGACAGCGCTCTAGGCTCGTGGACCTAGGGACCGGAGTTCGATTCCTGGTACCGGCGGAAAACAAACACGCAGAATTTCCTTCATCCTGATGCCCGTTACCTAGCAGTAAATAGGTATCTGGGAGTTAGACAGCTGCTACGGGCTGCTTCCTGGGTGTGTGTGTATTTACCTAATTGTGCTTGCTGGGGCTGAGCTCTGGCTCTTTGGTCCTGCCTCTCAACAGTCAATCAACTGATGTACAGATTCCTGAGCCTACTGGGCTCTATCATATCTACATTTGATACTGTGTATGGAGTCAGCTTCCACCACATCACTGCCTGCTTGTGTGGTGGGGGGGGGGATAGTAATTAGTAACAGTTGATTGACAGTTGAAAGGCATGCCGAAAGAGCAGAGCTCAACTCCCGCAAGCACAACTAGGTGAATACACTCCTCCCCACCAACACACTTAAAACACTACACACATTCCTCATCATCCTGCCACCCATTCATATTTGTATACTGTATTCTGATACATTCAATATTACTGTAAGCATGTCATTATTTTAAATATTTAAGATAAATAGCACTAACAAAATGAGTGCTGTGGGGGTGGTGGGGTATGCATATATGTGTAAAGAAATTGTCTTGTGCTTTTGATCTGGGATTTTCCTTTGTCTAAATGTGATACAAAAGTTAAGCATATTTCCAAGTACAATTCTTGTATTGTCGTACATAAGCTTGTTATGTTTCCTGTTACAAAACTGGGTAAACAAAACTTAGGCATTTCATTACCTTTCCAAATTTTCATTCATTTCACAAATATGGAGAAATACGTTTTTCCTAGCATGGTGTGATGGAAATCCTTTTACAGGAATTTTGTAACCAATCAAAAACTTTTACAAACAAAAAGAAAATATTATGAAGTCAAAACAATGGGTTATATGGAATCTAAACATTAATTTTGATATGCACTTACTGTAATGTGTATGAATAAAACAACCATATAGAACTATTTTGTTTGAATGGAATTATCTTCATATAATGTTTGTAACTATTGCAGAAATAAAACCATCATTCCTGGAGTCACTCAGGTCCAAAATAGGCCACCACCTCACCCTCTTAGACCACTGAGAAGACCACCACCACCACCAGTGGACCCTGAGCAAGAGCAGCAACAGCACCCACAAACACAAGAAAATCAGCCATTATCTAATCCTACTGTAACATCAACATCTGCTTCTAATCAGTCAATCACTAATCTGAGCAGAGTTTCAGCCCCATCGCTCAACAACTCTGCCACCCCACCACCTTTGAAAATAATGTCATTAATACAGGCAGATACCAAAGCGGTGGTAACAACAGCTCCGGAGCAAGTCAAGACTATGCCACCAACACCACAACAAATCAAGTTGATAACACCAACAGAACTGAAAGCAGTGAATCCTGCAAATGCAACCTACACTAATGAGATCTTCCCAAATCCTCTAGTTTCTCATCTGCAGCTGTTACAACCCCCAACACAAGAGTTTATCCCGAGTGAGCCTGAGATTGTAAAACATACAAACAAAACGCTTGCTGCTATCCTCAGTAGGAAGGAAACATTTAGCTGGGCTCTTAAAGATCACAGCGCTTAGTGATTTTATAGTTTATAAAATATAAAGGTCACTAATCATGTATGTATTACAAAGAATTCTGTGCTGATATTGTTTCTTGTAGTTTCATTGTGGCTTATCAGCTGAATTAATAAAATGTACAGTGTTTCCTCCAGGTCTCCTCTCTCTTTTTTCCATTTTTATTACTTTACATTTATTTGGATTGAATTTCAGCAGTTATTTACCTGCCAACTTCTGAAATTTGTCAGGATCTTTCTACAGAACAATATTGGCAGCCATAAATCTTACTCTCCTCATTAACTTTGAGTCTATAAACATTATGTATGAGCTCATTCCTCTAGTAAGTCATTAACAACAATTAGAAGAAGCAACAGTCCTAAGATAGGCCCTGGGGAACAACACTTTATTTACAATCCTCTCCATCTTCACATATCTCTGATAATAACCCTTAGTTCCCTGTCTGTAATGTACTCCCTTACCCAATTCAGTAAACAGACTAGGCCAGAGGATCCAAAACAGAAAACGGTACATCACTTTCCCGAGCCGCTTTCATTTTCTAATATAATATGGCGATTCTTAGCCTTAGTGTGCATACGAACAAAAGCAACATAATTAGTAAGAGGACAGGTTGAATGGTGGCTGTAGTTGTTGTGGTTTTAGTACTGGTTGTGGTGGCTGCTCAGGGAGTGCAATGTGCACAGGCTTGTGTAAAGAGCTCAGTGTAATGTGTTCAAGATGATCTTATGAGCACAGGCTTGGGTAATTAGCAACATGAATCAAATATAACTGTCCTTTTGTAAAGAGCTATGTTGTGTCATTTATTAATTTGTATTTTTCAAGACGAGTATGAATGACATTTACAGGAATCCCTTCATGTAATTTTGTTCACAAATCACAATGAATGACATGAACTGCCATCTGTTTTTACTACCATCTTCCTTAGTAATTCTAAATTTATTTAATTTGCAATGTTTACTCCATCTATAAGTTACATTTTTAGTAAATTGCAAAGTTCTTCCCTAGTACAGAGGTAAAATATTTATTCCAAATACCAGTACTGCCTATTTCTCCATCAGCATCTATTAGATGACCTGATACTATTTTTAATTGCCTGGTCCACCCTCTAGTGTGTGTTTGATGCATCTGTGAGAATCCTTTATGATTTGACTTAGAACTTTACTTTGTCAAAACGCCATTGCAAATTGAATAGCAACGTAAACCCCTTTCTCTTACCTGTTTTGCCTCTCCTTCCTTACCACCTGATAAATATATGGGACCATACTGATAGAATGCTATCATAAGTACCTTAAATCTAAATATATGCAATCCATCCACCCTTTCCTGCCTTGGATTATATCAGTGACCCCAGTCATAAAATCTTTATTTTCTGCAAATGATCATGCACCTCTGAACCTACACTGGTTGTTTGGAAATATGTCAATTATTTTCTAGATAATCAACCCATTTTAAAATCTCTGCTATTTTCAGAACTTTGACCATGACACGTGTTAAATAAACCACCATGTAGTTCAAAGGGTTCTGCTCTTTTTTCCTCTTTTTACTTTATTGGAACAATGTTTACCTGTCTTCAGTTCTTGATATCTATGCTTCTTGCAGTGATTCCATAAATAAATTTCACAATGGATACTTTACAACTACACACCCAAAGTCCTGTAGAAACCCTTTCATCTCTTGTTAAAACTATTTTGTCTATTTTTTGGCCTAGGAACATCACTTCTCCCTGATGTCTTAACTCACCCACATTTGTGAAGTCACTCCAAAACATCTTATTTAAAACATCAAACAATTTTAGTACCATCTCCACTATTTTAGTTCTTCACTGAGCTTTTTTTTCTATTTTGCTCTACAGTTTGCTCCTTACAAAATTGGATAGATTTTGCTTTTGTTTGCATTCTCCACATCTCTCAAAACAATTCTCTATTTACCTTCTTGTAGAAGTATATTTATATCATTCTCTTATTTATTGTAATTTTGTACAATTTATCTTTTTTTTCTACCCTTTTCATTTCTGGTTCCCAACTGAACCAATCTTTAATGGGGCTTTACTTTTTTTTTAATTACTGTATATATATATATCCCCCTCCCCACCACCTTGTACACAGCACATATAACAGAAGTACTATACTAATACTTTTTTGTTAATAATGTTCCCCTGCAGACCTTCATCCCTTATCTATTCTCCTGAAAATTTTCTTAAAACTCCACATCTTTCACTTTTAAACTCCAGCCTTTGGTTTTTAATACTACTTTGGAGAATTAGGCACTGAACATGTATGTAGATGATTAACTCAAAATGGGATTTTAGTTCTAAGTACATGCAAGAATTGTTTTTATTGTGTGCTGTACTTACTTTCCATGAATGACTCCTTCAGGATTTAACATTGGAATAATCTTGAAGATGAATTTCTCAAGCAACAAATGTGCCTCAGGTGAATTTCCTAAGAGAAAATTTAGCACTCCCTCCATCACCCAGGAGGAGTTACTTTCTCCAGGATGTACTCTGGCTGTAAGGAAGATAATCTCTTTGTCCTGGAAAGAAAAAATATCACTGAATATGTAAACAGGTAATACACATTGGCATATAACCTCATATTTGCAAATGTTTCCAATCCAGTTAATGCCAGAATATATTTCTCACTGTTTCTGTGTATGTATACCTGTATGCTGCACGCAGAGTATGTCAAATTTTAAAGTATAAAATTACAGGAGCTGGTCGGCCGAGCGGACAGCACACTGGACTTGTGATCCTGTGGTCCCGGGTTCGATCCCAGGCGCCGGCGACAAACAATGGGCAGAGTTTCTTTCACCCTATGCCCCTGTTACCTAGCAGTAAAATAGGTACCTGGGTGTTAGTCAGCTGTCACGGGCTGCTTCCTGGGGGTGGAGGCCTGGTCGAGGACCGGGCCGCGGGGACACTAAAGCCCCAAAATCATCTCAAGATAACCAAGATAAGAAACCAGACATACCAATTAAAGTGACTCCATAATAGTCCTACCTTTATAGTATCCTTGGTAGTGATGGTGAGAAGAGGTACTGCATTGCCATTGAGTGTGTAACACAGAACTTGATTACTGTAGAAAACTTTACTTGGGAGCACACATGATTCTTGTCTGCTGAGGTAAGCCTATTGGAAAATTTAAAGTTTCTGATTAATGATAAATGTAGTGACAGTATGCAGAAACAAATTTAAGAAAGTAAATTAACCAATTTGAAAGGCTATTTTATTTGAGCAAAGATACTTTACAATTGTAATCACACAATTATATACATTAACATAATGTGGAATATGAATAAATAATGTCAACTAACCTGTAGACACGTGTAAGTATACGGATAATGGTAAGCTATATAGCATACATCATATGCATGAGGGAATGTTACTGTAAATGTTGCTGTATAATAGCACTTGTTGGCAGACTTCTTAAAGCGGATGTTATCATGGCTCTTTGGTACACGTGAGTAGTGATTCTTATGGTAGCAAATGTCATAACCTGCACGAACCCAGGCAGCTTGTCCCTGCATAGCTTCTTGTACACTAAACATTACTGGCTTCATTCCTGTTAAAAGAAATTATACTTTGACTTTACTGCACAAAATATAAAAACAGTTTTAAAAAACCTAATGGGCTACAGGACTAACAACACTGCAAACCAGACATGACAAGGTTAATCTCTTTGAAATTTTTCAAATACAGAACAATTTGGAGGATACTGATCCAGACCACTTCTTCAAAAGGTCAGATGTGACATGAACAAGGAGCAATGGTTTAAAGTTCAAAAAGCCACAATGCGGGGCAGAAAACAGGAGATGCTTTTCACCCACAGGGTTATAAATACATGGAACCGCCTACCCGTTAATGCCACAAACAATGCTGCAATTTAAGATCCAGCTTGATAAAATCGTCAGGACATATGAGGATCTTTGACAAGCTGTTGACTTCCCATCCTCATCAAGGCCACTAGACAGATGGTGGCCCTCCATCTATAATTCAGGTATATTAGCTGATCATATTTTTTCCCTATCACCCCTAAAATTAAGACATCTAATGGAAGACGTACAGAGGACAACACTCTCTCTCGCAGAGCAGACAATAAATAATGATAACACAGCTGAAAATTAGACACCCAGCTCAAAAACTTGAAAATAAAAAAATTGGTGATGTTTTGGACCACCCAGGATCATTACCAAGTCACATAATACCTCTCTCTCTCACAGACCATGGGAAAAAGTATAGGGGATACCCATCTCTCACAGACCATGGGAAAAAGTATAGGGGATACCCATCTCTTATAGACCATGGGAAAAAGTATAGGGGATACCCATCTCGTACAGACCATGGGAAAAAGTATAGGGGATACCCATCTCTCACAGACCATGGGAAAAAGTATAGGGGATACCCATCTCTCACAGATCATAGGAAAAAGTATAGGGGATACCCATCTCTTACAGACCATGGGAAAAAGTATAGGGGATACCCATCTCTCACAGACCATAGGTATCCCCCATGCATTTTCCCATGGTCTGTGAGAGATGGGTATTCCCTATACATTTTCCCATCTCAGACCATTAGGAAAGGGGAAGGTATAGGAGACAATTGTTTCTCAGTGTGTGCTGTGTGTTGCTACATCCACACTGTCATACCACTTGAAAAAGAGTGCTGCGGTGTCTTATACTTGCACATTCTAGGTTATTTGACAATTGCCGATTTTCTTTTCCACGTTTTCTTACCTACAGTACATCTTTTAGACTTTTCATGCTGATTTTGTTTATTTTCCAACTGTCACACAAAAGTTATGACCAGGTTTTCTATGCAGCTTTATTTCACAGTGTTAACATGTAGCAGCTGCCCTATTCATGTAAGAGCAATGTCAGCATGGGAAATGCTTTTAAAATCTTCAAAAGTTTTTTGAACATAAAGTTGGCTGAAATAACTAAAGAAAGCTTTTATTTGTTACTACGCTATAATGCCAAATTAAATTTTCAGCAGAATCAAAAGTTTCACACAATAGTTGTGATTACAAGGAACAAATGTTTTTCTTAAAAGCAAAGAATATCTGTACAATCTTTGCCTTCCTTTGATGGCAAAAATTACAGTTTGTATCTTGGAGAGTATTTTACTTAGCAAAATATGTTAGTGATGGAAACACCAGATTTTCAAGAGAATGGGTCTCAGACTTTAAGATAACCCATTTTAATCACAATCAAAATAGAAAGTTTCAACTCAGTTTCTCAAGACTTAAATGCAATTACTCACCAAAATTAAATTCACTGTTTGGTTTTTCATTATTAATGATATTGAAGATGTATGGTATATTTTGCTCCATGTTGCTCACTTCAAAATAAAACCACTGATGATGATGAGATGAATTGACATCAGCATTCAGTATCAAGTCATACTCAGAGTTAGAAATCTGGAAATGATCGAAATATCTATTAGTGAACAATTAAAAACAAAATATGCTATAAATAACGTAAGCATATTTTCAGAAGTCCATTTTCATGTAAATTTGTTAGGAGCCAAAAAAGATATATATAGAGAGAACAAGAAACACAAATATTATATACAAATTAATAACTGGCTATCAATCTCAGTGATGAATAATTACGTAAAATTCGTAGAGGAAGACCCAAACCCATCAGTGCAAGTGTCTCTAGTGGGGCAAGGAAAATGCAAGCCACCTACCAAGAAACAGAGTCCAGATCCATGCTTACCTGAATCACCCTTCGCAGATTGCCACTTTCAAATCTAGACTCAAAGTTAAGGTGGCTGACGGCTACATCTTTTTTACCAACACGTTTTTCATCCCAGTTGCTCAAGGGTCTGAAAAAAAAATCCTGTATCTATATTATTTAATAGGGTGTATGATAATAGGCATCTTTTATTAAACAAGCTATCAAATAGGATTCATGATACCATTTTTAATAAAGAGGCATATTCCTTCCTTACTCATCTAATTTTATCTTATTGCTTTTCTTAAAAGCCTTCACACCATTCCACTACTCAGGTGCCTTACCTTTCAGTTTCATTTTACACATTCTCTGAACATTAAATTTCTAAACACCCACATCACCTGTAACTATTGTTGTGAAGAAAATTTGAAAAAATAAAAAATAAAATAAAAAATAAAAAAATAGCAGGATAAGTCTTTATGTAATTGTATGTATGCACCTACACATTCTAGAAGATGAGTAGACTTGGTTACATGCCAAGCTATTGTATCCTTTGTGCAGGGAAAATACAGGAGATGGTAGCCAGCATAATCTCCTTTTTGCTTTGACTCGTCAAATGGTGAGAAATTTGTCAGATTTGCACCCAACACAAATATTCAGTGATAACGTATTTCATTAAATTAAAATAATGGAAAAGGAGATAAGCATTTTGTTTTCTATAAGTCATATATATTTGTAGAAAATGACTCTGGAAATCCTAATCCATGAAATATTAGTGGCCTGTGGCCATTCTAGTTTACAGAGATGGAATGCATATCATCATTTTTAATAATATGTATTATAATTTCAGTGTTTCCTAATAATTTTTCTAATGCTATTATGCACGTACCTGGAATGACTATTGATGGGAGTGATCAGCACTCCCATTTCATACAATCTGGAAATCCTAATCCATGAAATATTAGTAGCCTGTGGCCATTCTAGTTTACAGAGATGGAGTGCATATTATCATTTTTAATATGTATTATAATTTCAGTGTTTCCTAATCATTTTTCTAATGCTATTATGCACGTACCTGGAATGACTATTGATGGGAGTGATCAGCTGTGCTGACTGTTCTGTTTCCAGCAGGTAGTCTAAGTCATAAACAACACGTTCCGTATAGATTTCTGGGTGAAGCACGCGCTCAACAGTTGCGATGGCTTTGCTCCTGCGATGCAATAAACTGTTGTTTTTAATTTGTTCACAAAACTTTCCCATTTGTCTTCACAGTCTACTACTTCAAAAAATATTATATATACTGCACTGTAATTTAAGCAATCTAATAATAATAATAAACTGTCACCTGCAAACTTTACGGTCCTTTTCATACAACTCTTCAAGATAAACAGGGCCAAGGGCACCCACCATGTCTGGATAAGTAACTTTAACAAAGTTTATGAGACTCTTGGTGGAGTCAGACGCTCGAAGATAATGTTCAGCATTTGCTTCACAGGCTGGTTCTCCAACACTTTCTGAAAATTACAAAATATAGTTATGGGGGTAATACAGATAAAGTGTTGGCTATCACAGGATGTTCATATTATTGTGTCATTGAACATTTTAATGTTTCTGAAAGCTAGAACATACCTCTTCTATCCATTACCACATCTGTAAGTCTTGTTACACCAGGAACACGAAAATTATTTAGCTCAGGAAAAAGAGGTGCTAATTTCACCAATTCTTCCATTCTAGTTCTTTGAGGAAAATACTCTGAGATTAAGTCAATTGCTTTAAAATCTTTGGACAGCTCAAAATCTTCTTCATCTTCCTCCACCTCATCATCTGCTTCATCATCTGATGAATCACCATCCAATCCTGAGGTTCCTCCATGAGATACATCTGCAATTCATCCACATAATTATTCACTAATCTAAGCAATGTCGAGATATGGACAAATATAACTACACAGTAATTAGCAAAAATTATACAGTCAGCCCTCAATCTGTGCAAGTATGCATTCCAGACACCTCCAAAGGTCTCCATTATTCTACTCTCAATAGAACACCTCACTGAACTTAACACTTAATACTCCCACACTTCCTGGCCTCAAAAGCAGTATACTGTACAGCCAACCTCAAACTTTCCAGACACGTGTTACTCAAATAAGTTTCTTGTTTTTGGTTAGCTCGAATAAATTTGCCCAGTAAAGTTCCGAAAGTTGCATAATGGCAAAAGAGAGGGGTTGAGTTTATCAGCCTTAGACACATGGAATCATCTAAGTGTTTTGCACAAACCCAATTATCAAATCTCTACCAAGCCATCTTTGTTTTGGCTTGTGGTGTGGTACTCCAATACACTTTCTTGTGGTATCTATGGATTTATTTGAAAAATTCTGAAACCTGCACATTGCTGGCTCCAAATGCAGGTAATGTCTCTATTAAGGCTGCAATAAGCAGCAAACCAAGGAGAAAGTGTTCTACATTAACATTTTAAAGAACGTAGAGGTAATAAAAATGGTTGAAAGTGAGAATCAAGAAGACCACTCATATTGATATTATTATGGCTTAATCTATGATCTTTGAATACTATTCTTGAAATGAAATTAATAAATCAATAAGTACAGTACAGTATTAGAAAGGCAATGAGTAAAGCTAATGTCATGAGTGTTGTTGATACAGTGTAGGAATAACTCGGGCAGAATCATGAGGAAACAGCAAAGTCAGTGGCAGGCTGGCTACTCACAGTAAATTCCAGGGAATTATCATGTCAATAAACAGTACTGAGGAGTATTTTTATACTGATGATGGACTCAGGAGCTACAAAAGATGCAATTTTATTAAGTATAAGATAATAATCAGGGCTAAGCAGTCAGCTGATATAGCTGTGAGTAATACAAAATTGGCACCACTCCAAAGAAGTCAACTAAATGAACATCCACAATATAAATTACCTAGTAAACTATGCTCAATTAACAATAGTCTCAAGCAAGTAAACAATTACCAAAACAATTTGGCCAAGAAGGGAAGACTATGTAGCAAACAATAGTCTCAAATTTCATAAGAGGTTCACCACTTATGATACTGACGAGTACAATTATAAACAATTGAGATCAGCTTTTGTTTATAATTATAATTACAATCCAGTTTCTAAAATATAATAAGTTTTTCAATTGTTCTTGGTTTGGAAGCATCTGGAAAGCTTGTGGGTAGTTGTATAATGAGTTTTAGAATGCTTGGAAGCTGTTCTGATGCAAGACTATAATCCAGTAAAATACAAGATAACTGGGAGGAATCATGAGGTCAGGGGATGCCTTAATGAGACAAGCACAGTAAATCTTGTGCCAAATTATGTACAGTACGCACACTCAACCTTTATTCATCCCCAACTGCTTTTAAAATGTTAGTGTTAAAACTAAAATTGTGCAGGTGCAGTCTCTCTTGCAAATTTGTATACTGTGTTTCAATGGCCAACTGTATACAGTTTACAACAAAATTCGAAAACTATAAATAAAAAAATTCCATTATAAAAGCATTCTATAATTATTCAAATGTGTAAACAATTGAAGAGATGTAGAATAATACCTGAGCTTGGTTCTGAATCAGCTTTTTTTGGCACCTGGAAGGTAAATGCTCCACATATGGAAGACACGGGTAACTCTCCCTTACTAACACACTTGAGGAAAACATTTGTGGCACTTGCAAGGTTGTTATCAAATTTCTTGTCAGCAGGACATGTTTGTATAAAGCGCTGTGCAATTTCTACACCATTCAGCGATACTATGGCCTTGCGCCCGTGCTCTGTAAGAAATATTTCAAGACTAAGCAAAACATATATTGAGGGGACAGACATTACTCAGATATATTGCTAATAAAAAAAAAATTATGGAGATTAAGAAATGGTATCAATATCAACTTGTCCTCAAGATATTTAAAACAATATGTTATACAGAAACATAGTATCATACTACCCTAAAACTTTATAGTATGTAGTATTTATAAAACTGATTTTGTTTTGTTACTGGAATACTTTTAGTATGTTTTTACACATCTTTAAAAAGGTGCAATATAAATGAATCAAGTACAGTTTTTACACATTAAAATTAAAGGTTGACAAAATCTTAATGCAAGCTGCAATTTTGCTAAAGACTTTTAAGTTGAATTATGTACTAAAATGTTCTGTGTAATTTGATATTAACGTTTTTAATACACATTTCTACTTATGAGAGTAGAGAAAGACTAGGAATAGGATTTCTTGAAAAAGACAAAATTATCAAATACAGATGCAGGAGTACTCTACAGCTGCTCACAATGTAGCTCCATTTTCCCAATCATACACTCAATCCAGATGAAGAGTTATATCCATGCAAATCAAACACTTTAAAAATTGACTGATCCCTGCATGTACAAAGCTCAGTCAATCAGATTTGATTACATCTCCATTTACATTTACACCTTTCCAATGACCCAATTCTAGTGCATGTGATCTACAGTGAATCTTTTAGTAAATCTTCCTTAACAGACTGCTTTCATCTGGTCAGCTGGTGGTATGGTGCTAACCTTTTCTACTAAGCACACATTCCACATTCATTCAACTACTGTCTTCTCTCCTGCCAAATTTATTGCCAGAAACAAAATCTGTTCATAATGCTGTTTTAACAATAAATAAACCCATAAATAGGATAATTGGATTAAAAATTTATCACCTAATAAATGATTTAAAACTCCAGTATGGTGATTCATAGACCAATTTTTTATGCTTATTTTAATGTGAAACTAATTATTAAATTTTTTAACAACAACATGATGACAATGTATCTTGGTACTAACTTGAGTCACACACATGAGACAGCGTTCCTAAGATTGCCTTGATAACCTTCACCTGATGCCGACGTTCTATCTTTTCCCAGGCATCTAGAATAGCTAACACCCGCTGAAGCCCAGACTCTCGAAGGAGGCGGATAACATTGCTTTCTGTAATTTTTTGGTGGAATGAAGTGGAGAGATATTAAATATTAATGTAAATTGCAAAATCGAAACAATAATGACATGTTGAATACACACAAATGATAAATAACTCATCCACCCCAATACTAGTAATTATTGTCCAAAAAAATACCGCACTCCCAATTATCTGTTAATTATATGTATAGTACATTACATGATTAGGAGTGATTGATATCTATAAATTCACTATATATATGAGTGATTAAACAATGTTTATAAACAAGTGTAAGGGAAGAATATTCAATGCACTTTATAAAGTCCTTTCTGATGAAAATAAAACTGTGAATTAAGATGTCTAGCAAAGAAAGAGAGAAGAATTCACAGAATGGATAACAAATGAACTGATGCATAATAATAAGGCTTTTAAACAAATATGAAAAGCATCTTTTCTGAGCAGAATCATTTAGCTCCTTCCTTAAGTAAGACCCTATGAGTTTACTGACCAAAATCACGAAGAGACAGACTGGACAACATTCTGGTGTCACAGAGCTATAATGTAGCACTAAGGAGTCACTGGAGATTGCTAAAGCCAGTCAATAATAATCAACAGAAGTGCACTCATAAAATATCAAAGCCTTGTCAAGGTAGGTCGGTCGGTCGGTCGCTCTCTCGCGCGCGCGCGCTCTCTCTCTCTCGCGCTCTCTCTCTCTCTCTCTCTCTCTCTCTCTCTCTCTCTCTCTCTCTCTCTCTCTCTCTCTCGCGCTCTCTCTCTCTCGCGCTCTCTCTCTCTCTCTCTCTCTCGCGCGCTCTCTCTCGCGCGCGCGCTCTCTCTCTCTCGCGCGCGCTCTCTCTCTCTCGCGCGCGCTCTCTCTCTCTCTTGCGCGCGCTCTCTCTCTCTCTCTCTCGCGCTCTCTCTCTCTCTCTCTCTCTCGCGCGCGCGCGCTCTCTCGCGGTCGGTCGGTCGGTCGGTCGGTCGCGCGCGCTCTCTCTCTCGCGCTCTCTCTCTCTCTCTCTCTCTCTCGGCTTCATAAGTGACCACAAAGTAGGGATCTACACATCCTGGAGCTGAAGTTCTCAAAGCATCACTCTCAGCCTGATATAAATACTGTACACTGAGCCAGGTTCAGCTCTAATGGAAGAGCTCTATAGTGGTGATTTGCATCAACATGAAACCCCAAGAGGTTCCCAAACTCCAGATGAATTTGAAATTTATCAATAAGCATTCTGAAGATCCAGGGACAAGCACGGAAGGTGGAAGGAAGGATCTGGTGTACTAATATGGTGGTCGCACAGTACGATGGACAAGGAAATAGGTGTTGCTTCTTAACAAAGTGAAGATCACTCTTCTTGGTGTTTCTTGTTTGCCATAAGGAGCATACAGAACTGTACCCAAAGAGAAGTCATGTAAACAACTCCCTTATTCATCACCGACTGAATGAAACAAAACTTATTGATACTTATTGAAAAGTATTACTTTATACTTATTGATTCCTTAGCCCAGGCTAAGGAATCCCTGTCGTAAATGTACAACTGTATATTATTATTTGAACACATCTAAACACGTTGAGAAGTACACATGGGAGCCGGTCGGCCGAGCGGACAGCACGCTGGACTTGTGATCCTGAGGTCCTGAGTTCGATCCAAGGCGCCGGCGAGAAACAATGGGCAGAGTTTCTTTCACCCTATGCCCCTGTTACCTAGCAGTAAAATAGATACCTGGGTGTTAGTCAGCTGTCACGGGCTGCTTCCTGGGGGTGGAGGCCTGGTCGAGGACCGGGCCGCGGGGACACTAAAAAGCCCCGAAATCATCTTGAGATAACCCCAACACATCTAGTGTTCTCTTCTTTTAAAGTTTGAATATACAGGCAAGACCTGTTGCAACCAGAGGAACATGACCTTTATAGCTCAGTGTTCCAGACTAGGTCAACATTAAATCTGTACTCATGGTTATAACAGTGTTATGCCCAAGACTGGTTCTGTGCTCGGAAGTGTCAATCGAGGCAGCAGTAGTTTGACCCAGGTACCACCCTACTTTTTGTCATGATACCACCTTACAGTTGTGGCGATTATTATTAATCACAACAAAAAGGTATAACAATAGGGATATTAGTAATTTACTAAATATATCAACATAAATGGAGCCGGTCGGCCGAGCGGACAGCACGCTGGACTTGTGGTCCTGGGTTCGATCCCAGGCGCCGGCGAGAAACAATGGGCAGAGTTTCTTTCACCCTATGCCCCTGTTACCTAGCAGTAAAATAGGTACCTGGATGTTAGTCAGCTGTCACAGGCTGCTTCCTGGGGGTGGAGACCTGGTCGAGGATCGGGCCGCGGGGACACTAAAAAGCCCCGAAATCATCTCAAGATAACCTCAAGATAAAACATAGGATACAAATGAGTTAAGTTCAGATTTTAAAAAGATCTGACAATGTTCATTTGAAAATCATGGAACTTGTTGCCAAGTAACATTATAGATGTGAGGTCACTGGATTGTTTCATGTGTAACAGACAAATACATGAATGGTTATAGTTCAATATAAATGAGAACTGCCTCACTTGGGGCCAATAAGCCTTGTGCAGGTTATATGTTCTTATGTTCATATAATTCAGCATCAGCTGATAGCCTGGTATTCATTAAATGCTTTCAGGTGTTAACACAATCAAAAAATAGTGTTTCTTTGATAATGTGTTAATACTGAAAGATAAAAACAAGTTCTCACCTGCAAAACTAACCATAGAAACAGTCAGGGAGAATATAAGGTGGTCTGACTCTTGGTACCCTAAGGCAAGGAAAGTACAGGAGCAATTGTGATGACAAGCGACCTTTTCATGGTTGAATGTTTTTAAGAATGCACCTCTGCTGAGTGTTCAGGGGTGGATTGAGCTACCTCCAATGACTCCTTAGCACATTATTATAACCATGCATGGATGATTTAAAATTCCATATGGCGCCCAGTGTCACAAGTGTCATTCTGCTTGACTGTTAATGATCCTGGTGAGTGGATGCAGCAGATCTTGCCTTAGGGCAACAAAATCTGAGAGCTGGAAAACTGAACATAAACTTGAGTGTGCCAAACATGTGATAACGCAAGATGAAACATCATAGGAAGGATGGCTATTGACTACGTCCAGTATTAACTATTATATACTGTAAATATATAGTATTTAATCAATATATTTATGCTCACAGAAAAGCTGGAAAAAGAGGGATTAATTTAATTTTGTTTATTTATATGGTGATAAGGGACAATTTATCTAATATATTTTCTGCAATATCCAGCTCAAACCATATAAAATGTTCACTGGAAACTGTAACTTATGAACGAAGAATGACTGAGTAGTTCTAGTTAATGTTTCTTTACATAAAGACTTTATTACGTACCAGTAACAGGAAAAATCTTACTTAGTCCCAGCACTCTTTGTGAAATTGATTCTTACGAGTTACATGCTAAAGGCAGATTCATGCACTCAATGCACAATACTCTACAATCATCTTTGTTAAATAAAAATAAAAAGTAAGTCATTGAATGTAGAGGAAACACTTTTTTTCCAAGTTGGGTACTCAGTCGCTTCCTTAGGCAGTATCTCACTCACCTAGAACACTACAAACTCCAACACAACTCCAATTATTCAGATCAAAATGTCTTCATTTATGTTCAGTTGTCTGCTAAATTGAAAATCAGGTGAATTGAAGTTGAGGCTTGGTAAAGCTGGCAGTGAAGGAGCTTCAGGCTACTCATGTCAGCTTTAATTATTTGTATTTATTGATTCCATGCTAAACATTCCATTTCTCTCATATTTCATATTACTATACTTATGATGGGAGAGCATAAATATGATTTGATTAAGATAAATTTATGAAAATTATACTGTATGTTTCACTGTTATATTTATCTTTACTTATAATAAAAAAAGTGTGGATGGACTGATAATGTGGAAATAGTCGAAAGACAAAATGTGCTGCTGTGATCAGTTGAGTATCCCATCACTCTCTTCTTGCTTTGAGTACTGTAACATTGTTAAAATTGAAAATTGTAAACAGTATTTATTTCTCCCATCGTTCAAGTTCCTTAGAATGTAGCAGTATTTGGAGGAGATTTTTGTGTGTAGGCATAATGCACCATCAAATGGTCATTCAGGATTTGATTGAGAATACTCCAGTGTCTCCACATTTTTTTTTTTATATATACTGTATACAAAAGTTCTTCTTGTAAAGCCACTAGCACTCATAGCGTTTCAGGTAGGTTTTTAATCCTAATTTTCCCTGAACATGACTCACTTGCTGCGCCACTGGGACTGCGCCACTGGGACTGCTGAGACCTTGCTGAGTCAGGAATCAGACATATTTTGAATGTGGGATGCTGTATAAGGGAGTGACTGAGAGGCCTAAACTTGGAAATTAGCTACCCCTTATAAAAAAAAATTATACAATGGACTAAACATAAAATACTTATGTTGCATTAGTCAGTAACATGCTAATTTCTGGTTACATTTTGTTTGGAGACTAGATTGTCCATGAACACTTCTAATGGCAGCCTGAAGTTATTGTTAAACATTTTTGTTGGCTACTAAAATCTGCAGCACTACTACAGTTTAGATAAAATGATTATGTAGTTACTTCAAGTGTCAAGTACTAGTAAAAAGAAAAGTACTAGGAGTACTAGATATGATTAGTGGCACTTGACTCTACTGACATACCTCATAGTCATTCCTGAATATTTCCAGCTGGATCAAATTGATATTAACATCTAATTTCTAATTTGGTAGTTTTACCATCAGTTGTACAATGTTATTGAGACAATTCACATACAAAACTCATACACCCCACAACTTTTTGTTCTCTTTAGGTATATTTAGGCAGTGGAAGACATTCACTGGCTAATCTACAACAATAAATGCTTGGCAAGCATTCAAACGTGAATGGTTTGACATTACTGCAGCTACTTTTGTAAGTAGTTAGCAAAGCTGACTGCTAATTGTGTTACACTATATATAGCTTATGTTGATTCCCAAACTTGAGCCCTAAATGAATTCCAGGAAGTGTGTAATGAAAATAAAATACACCATTTGACATTTGGGTAACTAAGTAACTATCAAGATAAGCTGTTGTACATCTACAAACTTGGACCATTTCCTGAATAAATGGCCAAAGTTAAACATGCATCATAACCCACATTGTACATGATCCCTTACCAAAGAAACAGTTAAGAAGGGCTTGGAGCTTTTGGCCGTTAGCCCGTACAATGGCTGCTAGTCGGGGGCTCACATTTGCTACAGAGAAAAGTGCTTGCCAATAACATATAGTTAAGAGATACAAATATTTGTGATTCTACAATTACTGTACACTCATTCGTCAAATCTACACCGCAGTTACAGTGCAAACTTATCCAACTGTAGTAGAACTAGTCGTTATAAAACAAATACAGAATAGCAAATTAAGAAAAAAATAGAAATATGCAACAGAAAAAGTTTTGTATGGCTAAAAGCAATACAAATTCTAACGTGTAGCTTGATAAACAAATTAAAAAAAGTTTCAACAAAACGAGACAAAAGCAAGACAATTCATAAATTTTTCAGCAACATAAAATACATAAGGATTTGAATTTAGATATAAAAGTCCTTTCTGAGCAAGCCATGCGCTCACTTTCTTGAATGATGTCCAGCTTTCCCAAGGATACAGCCAAAATCCAAGGTGTCCAGTTTGACTTTCATCCCTGCTACAAAAGTTAAGATACAAAAGGCATCTTTTCAAATTGTTCCAGCCTGGTCCTAAGTGGGGGGGTTATAGAGACATGGGAATTTCTATATTCAGCCCAGAATGACTTACAGAAGGCTCACATTCATCTACTCAAAATAACTCCTCTAAATAATACTTAAATTGTAAGAGACTGCCATGTACTGTTGTTAAAACTGTTAGTTAGCTCCAAGGAGCCAGATTCACGAAGCGGTTATGCAAGCACTTACGAATCTGTACATCTTTCCTCAATCTTTGGCAACTTTGTTTACAATTATTAAACAGTTAATGAGCTCCGAAGCACCAGGAGGCTGTTTATAATAACAACAACCGTTGATCGGGAAGTTTTCATGCTTGTAAACTGTTTAAATAATGTAACCAAAGCCGTCAAACAATGAGGAAAGATGTACACGTTCGTAAGTACTTGCGTAACTGCTTCACGAATCTGGCCCCTGGTCACTACCTCAACCTGCCACCAGATGTGAAAGGTAAGTAAATGGGCACAAGTAACACACAGGCAAGTGTGCTAAGCATTACCAAAACCTGAACAGGTGTAGGCTCAATCCTGAGATGAGTCACCAAAGTGAACCTCCGATGAAAGCAGATTATAAATAGGAGCACAAGTACAGTAGCATTGAACTGAATACTCTAACCACCATAATTAAAACCTAAGTAGGTACAGATGCGGGCAAAGTCCCAAATCAAATACCCCATGAGAATGGGTTATTGAAACGAGTACAATTATGTACTATATGTGGACGAAACATCATTGTTTCCCCATCTTCGGATGTGTAATTTGGTCATCATATCTTCAGCCACGTTATAGCTCTTTCTCCAAGAAAGGTTTTACAGAACTCTGTGCTATACAGTCTAATTATTCTTATGCATGTTATGGTTATGCATAAATGAATTACAGGTTAATATATAACTGAAACAATCACTAGTGATTTAGTTTAATGCAATACACTCTCTCTCACTTTATATATGTATCACACTGGGGGGGCATCACAGCAAAAAAATCATGTGGGGATAAAAGCAAAGATTTAAATCAGCAAAATTAAGTGATTTGAATAATTTAAGCTGGCTTCAAAACCATAATTAATCTCAATATTTTATGAATAAACCAAATACTGTACAAGATTTAGGTCATATAGGAGTTTTAGAAATGGTTTAATTTGTTCATATTAAAGTTAAAGAATTTTTTTTTTAAATTTTAAATAGTAAGATAATTTTAAGTACAATGCTATTTAAGAATATTTAATCAAAATAGGAACATCATTATACAAAGCACAGATGGAGACAGGAAATTACATAGTAATGTTTGCATGATATGAAGAAATACCACACATGATACTTACTGGCTTTTGTGAGAAGAGCTAGGATCTCTATGATGAACTTAATCTTGGCACAGTGGGTCTTGGGGACCGAACAGAGGAGTGATGCCATCGTGGCCACACATCCGTCTTTGCCCAGCATCACCTGGTTAGTGGCTGCAACATATTGCTAACGTTTCAAAACACACAACAACCGAATGAGATAAAGTGAAGAATCTTTGCATTTTCTTACTTTGTAAAAACATTCATATATTCAATAACTCAACATTTGTGTATGGAGTTTATCATGTAATTATCAAGGGTAAAATTAGAATTTATAAATAAGTGAAGGAGTCTGCAATGATGCAGTCAATCATATTAACCAAAAGAGTAACAATCATTACTGATATGGACATTTGTTATCACTGTTAGCTGACTAAAATGAATGAAGAATTCTAATTCGGCGTTATTCTCATCCAAGATAAAGCTAGAACACTCTTTAAAGATTTGAAGGAGAAAATAGGTAATGTATTGTCTGGTTTCCCATGGTCAAGGACAGCAACTTTAGGTCTCCAACCAAACCTAGGTTAGTTTGGGAGACCAAACTCGTTTGGTCTCCCTGGGTTGACCTAGGGAGACCAAAGTCTCCCTAGGTCAACCTTTTCTCACTATACTGCACTGCGCAATATTGTAAGAAGTTCTGAATTTTGTGAAAAAAGTTTTGGATGCAGGATCATCTTTTCCAAAATCAATGTTGAGCCATAATATATCTCACTACAACGTAATATATAGTGGAACCTCGGTCTACGAATGTCCCAGAGTATGATTTTTTTGGTGTATGAAGCCAATTTTTATTGTAAAATTTGACTCGGTGTATGAAGTTTGCCTCGGAGTACGGGTCGTTTGTTGATACTAGTACAGTACTTGTATGGGTCAGGCACGTGGATGAGGCACGCTCAGTTTACCAGTGTATCCCGCCTAGTGACGACCATGCTTGAATGCTTTGTGAAGAACTTCATTGTTTTTTCTGCTATTTTGGTTTATGAACATAAAAGTTCTTATTATATATCACCGAAGAACTCATAGCCCCTCACAATGAGCAGCAACAAGAGACAGCTGAGAAAATTCCTTCTTCAGAAGAGGAGACAGCAGAACAGGATGTCCCTTCCTCATTAATTAAGAAAATGTGTACAATATGTAAAGAACTGCAAAGTTTTGCTGAAAAGACCCAGATAAAGCTGTAGCATGAACGAATTAAATTTGTAAACTGAGGTTCCACTGTATTATGAAGTTATAATACATATAAGCTGATTTGTATGAGAATACACAACAATAATTTAAGACATGAAAAACAAATGAACAATAAACATACATATATACTGTACTCTCAAAATACAATCAAATTACACAAACATTTCAGAATACAATAAAGGATAGCATAGTTCAGATATACAGATGAGAATGTGGAAAATAATTCAATTATATTATAATATAATAGTAGTAGAGCATTATACAAAGGACTGTGTGTTCTCCTAATCCTATATTTACAGTCATGAGGCCTCCAGCTCCAACAAACATGTTGAAAACATAGCAATTCATGACATCACAGAAGTTGGAACAGGCTCACAATCAATAAGAATATCAGTTATTTTTTGAAAAATGCATAATCATTAGCAAACTAAATAATACAACTCCAAAAAAATTGTTAGTTTAGGTAGAGATATAATGCATTAATATACAGTACTTTAGGAATAGTGAGGGGGAAGACTGTTATCCTCGACGTGAATGGGTAACCATGAGCTACAACCGATCACCTAGGCGAAAGCCAGCCAATGAGCGAGTGTAAAAACTCACTGAGAAACCTGCATTTCTCAACCAGTGTGCTGTGAAGGAAAGAGAATGCTGTGGATTGGATTTTACACAAAAAGCATATTTTAAAATTCTAAATACTTACAATTTTTAGCCAAGTATTTAGTGACCATCAGCAAAGGAAGAAGAGGAACGCTGCTTTTCATGTGGGCCTGAAGGAGCTGGTGTGTCAATTTCACACCTCCAACAAGTCTGGCTCTGACTGCCATCTTGGGGTCTGAGGAGGCAAGAAATGCATTACTTTAGATAAATCAGTCCTAAACATTTTAATCCTTGGAACAAATATGTATATTTCCATGGTAATTTATGATAAACATTATACTACAATACTATATATATTGTAGTATTATTATACTACAATAATACATACTGTACATTTCAAATATAAAGGGGGTGAAGGTAAGCACATTAAACAACTGTTTCATCTCGAGGCGGTCAACCAATGCCGAGTCAGATTCTTCAAAGATCATGTTAAGTAATCAAAACATATTGAAAAGGCTTAACAACTTATTTATTAAAATAATATACTTTATATATGGCTGCCAAGGGCCAAGACAAAAATAAATAAAAGGGTGTCTTCAAGAAATCAAGCACAGAATATATTAAAATGCCATTTTCTGGAAGAGTCTTTAGATGTTTCCCGAGATAAGCGCTGGTCCAGCCAAACCTTACGAAGATGCACCGGGCCACTGAGACTCGCTCGTGCCTAATGGGAGCTGGGTCCAGAAGCTGGCTCTCTTTATGATGCAAGTGCAACTTGGAAATTAGAGATCTACCCAGAACAGGTAAAACTACTGTATTAGAATGCATAAGTGTAACAAAACAGGCCACCGCTTAAAAGAAAATTAGATATTCTCAGGTACTGTGATGCAATTGACCTCCACCAAGTGGTAGCCAAAGCCACCCCATGGGTGCCAGTCAGCATGCCCTCTCACTCATTCACATGGTCGCAGCTTTAGCAGATACCCTGAGCAGGTACCCCTGACAGTGTCCAACCTCTGCATGCTTAGGCTAAGTGGTGGTGGCTAACCACCACCACTTAGCCTGACAGCCGAGTCTTGGTGCCTTGGCGCCTGACAGCTGAGTGGACAGTGCTTCGGATTCGTAGTCCTGAGATTCCGGGTTCAATCCCCGGTGGAGACGGAGACAAATGGGCAAAAAGTCTCTTTCACCCTAATGCCCCTGTTACCTAGCAGTAAATAGGTACCTGGGAGTTAGACAGCTGCTACGGGCTGCTTCCTGGGGAATGTTTAACAAAAAAGAGTCCTGGTCGAGGACCGGGCCGCGGGGACACTAAGCCCCGAAATCATCTCAAGATAACCTCAAGATAACCTTAGCCTTCAAACATTAGTTCTGCAGGGGCTATTGCTTTACTATTGATATTTTCTTCATAATTGTTTCATATCACTGAGTGTGCTCTGGCTTTATATTTCACTCCAACTGTGGGCAAGGGTTTCCTTTCTTGGTAACTGACATGCATTTTCCTTACAACACCAGAGACATGTGCTCTGAGGAGTTCAGGTTCCAACTTTACAAGGCCTGTCAGTTATGAGTATAGTAGCTAGCTGTGTGTTGTTAAGCCTACTGGGATTGTACCTGGCTCTGATTCGCGCGCGCGCGCGCGCGCGCGTGCGTGCGTGCGTGCGTGCGTGCGTGCGTGCGTGTGTGTGTGTGTGTGTGTGTGTGTGTGTGTGTGTGTGTGTGTGTGTGTGTGTGTGTGTGTGTGTGTGTGTGTGTGTGTGTGTGTGTGTGTGTGTGTGTGTGTGTGTGTGTGTGTGTGTGTGTGTGTGTGTGTGTGTGTGTGTGTGTGTGTGTGTGTGTGTGTGTGTGTGTGTGTGTGTGTGTGTGTGTGTGTGTGTGTGTGTGTGTGTGTGTGTGCTTTGCACTTTTGCCAAGGGTGTGCTTCGTTCATCTAAGTGATTGATCTTTCTGACTATTGGTGTAGGGCTGCAATCTACTTGGTGGACTACTGCTTGCTCCTGCCTTTGTGGGGGTTTCTGGTGGGCCTGTGCCATATGGTGGTGGCAAAACGTTTGCATTGTTTTTCACCCCACATTCTCTTCATAGCTCCAGTGTTTCTTCATGCACTCTTTACACTGCACCAAGGCCACTCAGGAGGAGTCAACTCATATAGGAGGAACCCAGACCCCCTCAGAAAACGGTAACTCTAGTTGAGCAAGAGAAACTCAAATTGGCATCCAGGGAAGAGAACCCTGAACCTAAGTTGGAGTGAAATAACAGCAAAGTAACATACTTTGTAGGTGGCTTAAATATAATAGTGAAACAAATATGAAACGATATCAAAGCAATGGCCCATCATGGAACAATTGTTTTAGGGACAATGAACATCCTTTATCTTTGAAAAGCAGTGAAGAGTTCACAGGGGTCAGTGAATCAGGGTCAAATGGGTTGCCACCTGTTGACAGCCGGGCAAGTTGTAGTTGGTATACAAGCATTGCTAGCTACCATTTGCATTGTTTTGAACATTCATTTTTTCTTTCAAGCCGTGATTTTTGTTTTGTTTCATCTAGACATTCTCCCCCCTCACCTTCTTGAGTGAACTAGCTGCTGGTCTTGGTTAACAATAGGCCTCCATCAGTCTCAGGGGTCTGGTATGATCTGAAGGTTTAGTTATACCAGCTTAAGCCCCATAACGCTAATGAGGTAGACTACCCAGAATTTACTAATGTAATTCAAAATATTTACAACTGAACACACAAAAATAGTAAAAATTGAAAAAGAACAATCTGATGGAAATTATTGTAGAGTCAATCCAGCTTTCATGACAAATGCTTATGTAAATCCAGATCAAATCTAAATTCTGGCAGAGTAATAAATCAAAAAAATTATTTATTTGAAGGGGGTTCAACATAAAGAAGCTAAAATTTTGGAGGTTACACAAGTCTGTTTTTTTAACAAATACCTTTAGATGCCAGCTTTGCAAGGACCTGATATGCTGAATGGGTGCAAGGTTCAATGGCAGACAATCCCTCAGCAGATAGAGCTTTAAGTGCACGTAGAATTACTTCAGCTGTATTTAGTGACAGACATGTCTGAAGTATATTATGGCGAACATCTCCTGAAATGTTGCAGATTGCAGTCAGCAATTTCATCAAGAATTAAAATGCAGTATTAGTAATTTATTCAGTCTATCAGCATCTTAGATACCAAAAAAAAAATATATTTAAAGACAATACTATACAGTATAACTGAAAACCAAAAATGATAAAAAGACAAATACTGCACAATATTTCTTAAATCTCAGTTAGGCAGCCAAGACGATAACCAATCCTTCAAAATTTACTACAGTACAGTACAGTACAGTGGAACACCGACTTTGAATGCCCCTACTTGCAAATTTTTCGAGTTACAACCCCAATTTCGTCAGAAAATTCGTCTCGTGCTTTTTTGTTTTTTGACCATAAAAGTAATATATATATCATGCCATGGGTCACAAGAAAGTCAGTGGTAAGGTTAAACTTAAGAAAACACATGTGAAGATGACCACAGAAGAAAACAAGAGATTATTCATAGTGAATGAATGTGATGTCTAACTACAGAAATGTGTTAAAACGTAGGGAAAAAACAAGTGTCTTAGTGGCTCACAGAAAAAACAAGTGGTTGTGGCTCACAGGCAAGCAGTGAGCCACAACCAGGTCCTAGTGGTATGCAGGCAAAATGTAGGAGAGAGAGAGTACCCCAGAAAAGTCATCACTGCCTGATGTTATAATGGAAGGGGACTACCCTTCCAAACAGTAACACCTCTCCTCCTCCCCCATTCCTTACCATCTTCCATACCCCAACAAGAGTCATCAATAAAGGTAACCTATAACTTGTACATACTATAGTACAAAATGTGTGTACTATGTATGAAATGTATTTTGAAGTTAATATTTTAGGGAGTGCAGAATGGATTAATTCAATTTACATTATTTCTTACGGGAAAATTCGTTTCAAGTTACGAATTTTCGAGTTACGACCAATCTCTGGGAACAGATTAAATTCGTAAATGAAGGTACCACTGTATATGTATGTGAATGTTACCCTAAAGCTTCTTACATATTAAGTTTATATACTTGTGGTCATCTTGTGTTCAATTTGATAATGACTATGCGACAAAGTTTTTGTAATGATCACAACAAAAGGAAAGTTATTCAATCATTAATTCTGAACCAAGAGAAAATGGAAGAATATTTTATAATTAGTCAAACTACATAGTTACTGATACACATTTTAACACTGATGGCTATCTAATGTCACAAATGTACAACCCCCCTAATATAAAGTGATTAATATACAATATTTTCTGGAAAGAGAAAAGGGCAATTAGATGGGAGGCAACTGTAAAAGTCACTGACCTTTATAACTAGGAGAGAGGACGTCATGTAACAAGGCGCACACCGCTCCCATCAGCGCAGGATCCTCACAGTGCTGGGAACCACAACCAACCTATTATGTTATCTAAACATGCAAGTATTTACCTACTTAAAATTTTCTTAGATTAAGGACCTGCCCAAAACGCTGTGCGTACTAGTGGCTTTCAAGACTGTAATTACTATCCTATGTATCCTCACAATCCCAATGTACCTTCTAGTATATATATAAATAAATAAATAAATAAATAACATGGCATTGTAATTTTACTTGATGTTACTAAGAAATATGTTTATATTCATTAGTAGTAATGAAGGAAATAAAAATGGATTAGGTTAGCTAATGGAGTTAGCAAATATTATCATACCATAATATAAATAGTATGATACAAAAGCATGTAATTATTCTCAACTTTGCAATTTTTCAAATTCTCTTGACTGTGGTCATGTTAAACATTCATCTTGTAACTCTTGTGTTGTACAGGTATTACACATGCCCCTATATTAGAAATTATATAATTTTAAAATGTCCTTTTTTCATAGGAGTTTGTTTCTATTTTGTTATTATTAGAATAAGCTGTACAGAGCCTGTAATATAAGGGTAGTTTTAACAAAAAAATTGTAAAATTCACAAAATTAAAAACAAAAACCATTATTTCATTATTTTTTAATAATGAAAGGCCTAAATACCAATTAAAGACATTGCCTTTCTTCTAATTTAAATAAAAATAACAATAGGGTTATAGTCAATATCAATTAATTTTTAAGTTTACAAAAAAATGTGTATAATTAACAAAAATGATGGATAGCATTAGCTAATAATTAAGAAAAGGTGCATTGTCGACACAAACATTTGAATTCATCCTTCATCTTTGACATGTTTTAACTAGTTTAGAAGACTTACAGCTAAATATCTATATGACAGCAAGATATTATCTAAATATTTTCTCAAGTGTTTCCAAGATTTACTTATTTTAATTTCTGGTCATTTATGGTTAATGCGAGAGTTAAGAGGGACAATGCAGGGGCTAGTTCTAACCTCTATGATGTAGATTAGTTGCTGCAAGATCTGGTGGTCTGGGGTGGCCAGTCTCTCCAGAGTCTCCAGGCGGACATCCACATCTGTCAAAACAAACACAATAATATCTCTTCACTACTCTCAACACAAACAGTAATATCTCTTTACTACTGTCAACACAAACACAGTAATATCTCTTCACTACTCTCAATACTGTCCCTTCAACCATCCCTCAAATATTGTCAGGCATAAATGCATTTCTTGATATACTTATATTAGTAATTTTTACTTTTTTTTCCCCATTTAAAAGTAATGGGTTATTCTTCTCGCAGTAAAGGTTGAAAAACTCATTCATCACACTTGAATAACACCGAGGTTCAGTTTCTAAAACCATTATGACTGTAATCTTCATGTTAATCAAGCTAAACTTAACAAAAATGGTGGATGAACTCTTGAAATATATCTTAAACTCTAGACAACTCATGAATGTTGTAACTTGAATAGCTTAACAAATTTTGAGGTTCAGTTCCTCAAACATTTTTCACTACCACTCACAGGATAGGTACAGTATGGGGTGTATAATCAAAACTAAGATATCACAATATCTCATCTTTACACTTTGAATATTTATGTTTAAAACAAAAACAATACAAATTTGTTACATCACAATATATACCGTCTATTTGTCCAGAATCAACATTCTATGAAGTAAGTATACTAGTTACAAATACAAATATTTATTCAGGTAAAGTACATAGTTAATACACTCCATGGAGTGTATTAACTTAAGTATTATTAATGGAGTATTATTAATATTGGAGTGTATATTATGGAGTTAACACACTCCATAATCATCATCAATGCTCCACTTGGTCACTCAGGCTTACACTAATTGTAAGTTTTATTCCGGTTAACATTAACACTAGAAGTGAGTATTTTATCAGATAAACTGCACCATTGTCAAGTTTACGAGTTACTCAACAGTAGTGGGTATTCAGTAGTTCAGACGGACACACTCAAGAGTAGTGTCCGTCTGATAGTTTTAGGCTACTGCTGAATTAGCGCAAAAATATCATTAAGATATCACAGAGTAATTCCAACCATTACGTTTCATCACTGGAGTAATGTCAACCACAGTTTCATCACTGGAGTAATGTCAACCACAGTTTCATCACTGGTGTAATGTCAACCACAGTTTCATCACTGTAGTAATGGCAACCACAGTTTCATCACCGGAGTAATGCCAACCACAGTTTCATCACTGGAGTAATGTCAACCACAGTTTCATCACTGGTGTAATGTCAACCACAGTTTCATCACTGTAGTAATGGCAACCACAGTTTCATCACCGGAGTAATGCCAACCACAGTTTCATCACTGTAGTAATGGCAACCACAGTTTCATCACCGGAGTAATGCCAACCACAGTTTCATCACTGTAGTAATGGCAACCACAGTTTCATCATCGGAGTAATGCCAACCACAGTTTCATCACTGTAGTAATGGCAACCACAGTTTCATCACTGGAGTAATGGCAATCAAAGTGTCACCACTGGAGTAATGTCCACCACAAAGTTTCATCACTCAACTAATGTAAATCTACTCAATTACTCCACTGGAGAAATAACACTATTAACAACCTTTTGTTTTTGAGCTCAATCAAAACAAATTACTACACACACAATAGGCTATAATAACTATTTCACAATAAGTGAGCTAACTATTATATCAAGAGTTCAGACCAATCTTGACAATCGTCACATGGGCCATGGCTATCTTTCAGCGGACTACTGCACTAACTTGGCTATCATCTTGCGGGAAATTTAATGAATATAAACATCAGAGGTCCACGGTTGTTCAACGTCAAACCAGCGAGCATCAGAAATATTGCAGGAACAACCGTGGGCATCTTCAACAGGAAACTTGATTGTTTCCTTCAAGGAGTGCCGGACCAACCGGGCTGTGGTGGGTATGTGGGCCTGCGGGCCGCTCCAAGCAACAGCCTGGTGGACCAAACTCTCACAAGTCAAGCCTGGCCTTGGGCAGGGCTTGGGGAGTAGAAGAACTCCCAGAACCCCATCAACCAACCCCATCCATCGTGGCCCTCTCCATCTTATTTGTGATGGCAGAATATGACTCCTCGCCGGAAGTTTATTGAACATTTTCAGGCGAGAATTTTCCTTACAGGAGCGTTGCCAAAGGATTGATCCTAGAGTGGTTGGCAGGCACTGGACTTGTGCCAAGTATAGGCCCCCCCCCCACCCCGTCTCTCATGTTTACAAATGTGTTCATGTCTTACTCCCCATCCTCACTCAAACATCTCGTATTCCATACATTTATCATTCTCTAAAACACACACACACACAATTATATAATATATAATGGACCTTGTATACCACTTATGTCAGACCAATCCTGGAATATGCAGCTCCTGCCTGGAGTCCATATCTAGTTAAATACAAGACACAAAGTTAGGGAAGATTCAGCGGTATGCCACCAGACTTGTCCCAGAACTGGTGACACAGGTGGAAACTTAGTACCCAAATGAGCCACAGAGACATTAGAAAGAATGTTTTCAGTGTCAGAGTAGTTAGTAAATGGAATGCACTAAGCAGTGATGTGGTGGAGGCTGACTCCATACACAGTTTCAAATATAGATATGATAGAGCCCAGTAGGCTAAGAAATCTGTACCCCAGTTGATTGACAGTTGAGAGGCGGGACTAAAGAGACAAAGCTCAACCCACGCAAGCACAAATAGGTGAGTGCACACACACACACACACACACAAACACAAACACACACACACACACACACACACACACACGGTAAAAGGTGACACCCCTAGGGTCAACACTTGCAGCAGAGGAGCTCCAGCATATTTCAACAATCCTAAGTATTGTAGTACAGGTTGATGGTAGTGAGTGGTGTCCCACAGAACATAAAGGTATAGTGCTCTTGAAAAATAGGTGAGATAACAGGAAAGTGCTAAGGGAAGTGAAAAATCAGATGAGAAAAAGTTGCCCTAGTGTTTACAGTGCAGAGAAGAACATTCAAGATGGCCACTGGCAAGGGGAAAAACAAAACAGAGCTTGATTTTGAGGGATTCAATGAAGAAAGCATTGATATTAGTAGTCTACATAACAAGTTGGTAAATTTAGATACTATAGTGAACTCTCATGTAGAAATAATTAGTAAATTGAAAGAAAGTAATGACCATTTGAATAGCAAAGTTTTATGTCTTGAGGGTTTAGTGAAAGACTTGCGCAAGGATAAGAATCAATTGGAAACAAATTGCAAAGCCATGGAAGAAGAAAATAAACTCTTAAAAATAGCTTTGGAAGAAGTTAAAGTAAATTTAAACATAAATGACTACAATAGGTTAGGCAAGGAAATTCAACAGGAGAAACAGCTTTTGTCAGCACAGATGGAGGAAGTTACACAGGGAATAGAACAGTGCAAGAAAGATATGCAACTCACTTATGCACAAGTGGCCAAGGAGAAGGAAAAAATAGAAGAAGCAGTAAAGGAAGTCAAACACTGCAGCAACCAAGATAAAACAAACATTAGGCAAGAAGTGAGGAAAGAATTGGCATTTAACCCGAAGTTGGTGCAAAACACAGTTGATCGGAGTAAGTCCCTGATCATTTTTGGCTGCAAAGAAAAGGCGATAACATCTAGGTCAGAAAGAGCTGTAGAAGAAGCTAAAGTAGTAGATAAAATTGTTGGCCTCGCGGAAGGTCTTACAAACAGAGAGAATGTGTGCGACTACAGGAGAATAGGCAGGTACGTAAAAGGGAAAGATCGACCTTTGAGGATCACCCTAAACGGTGCCAAACAGATGGAAGAAGTACTAAGGAATGCTAGAAAATTGCAAAGGGATGAGGATGGGAAAGGGTGGTCGTTAAGACGAGATCTTTCAAAAGAAGATAGAGAGAAGCTGAAACTGAACCTCGCCGAGGCAAAACATTTAAATGAGAGCAGGAATGAAGAAGAAATAAATTCTTTTTTCTACAAAGTGATAGGGGTAGGCAAACCAGTAAAGTGGTACATAAAGGCAAACCAACAAAATCAATAGAGAGAGGGGGAGTGAAGAATAAGGAGAGGGGGAACAAGTTCCTGAAGATTGCATACACCAACATAGATGGAGTGAGATCGAAGATACTGGAGTTAAGTGATGTAATACAGCTGCAGACACCAGACATTGTTGCACTCACGGAGACAAAACTTGAAGATGTAATTTTAAATGAGGTCATATTCCCAAGGGGCTACTCAATTTGGAGACGGGACAGAAAAATTAGGAAAGGCGGTGGCGTTGCTGTGCTGGTAAAAGAACACCTAAAGGTGAAGGAAATAATGACTGCCAATCCACAAGAAGTTGACATAATAGCACTAGAGATCTGCTATGAGGATGATAAACTAATGATGATAAATGCATATAGTCCACCGCCAAGCAGCACATGGTCAAAGGAGGAGCTAGATAGTAAACGTGAAGGTCTTATAACAATAATGAGAGAGATTATAGCGAGAGCGGATAACGATAGATCACGACTGTTGATAGTCGGTGACTTCAACTTGAAATCCATAGACTGGGAAGCATATGAAGCTAAAACAGAAGATTTTTGGACCTGTAAATTTGTAGACCTCATCCTGGAAACATTCTTGTATCAACATGTTAAACAAGCTACGAGGATGAGGGAAGGGGACGTTCCCTCCATGCTAGATTTGATATTTACCAGGAAGGAGGAAGAGATATTTGACATTCAGTACCTTCCTCCCTTGGGTAAAAGTGACCATGTCTTTTTGGGAATAAAGTATGCAATGCGTTATAAGCTGGAAGAAAATAAGGAGGTTGAAGCAGTTGAAAAACCAGACTTCAGGAGAGGACATTATGGTGACCTTAGAAATTTTTTTAGTGAGTATAATTGGACAGACTTGATGCTAGGCAAGGAAGTGAATGAGATGTATGGCAAGTTTTGTGAAATATATGATAAAGGCACAAAAAAATTTATACCAAAACAGAGATGCAGGACCAGAAAACAGGATTGGTTCGACAGAAATTGTGAGAGGGCAAGAGACCAAAAGACACAAAAATGGAATCAGTATAGGAAGAGGCCAAACCCCCAAACATACCAGCGATACAAAGATGCGAGAAACAATTATACAGCAGTAAGGAGAGAGGCAGAAAGAAATTTTGAAAAAGGGATAGCAGATAAATGTAAAACAGAACCGGGCCTATTCTACAAATTCATAAACAACAAATTGCAGGTAAAGGATAATATCCAGAGGTTGGAAATGGGAAACAGATTCACGGAAAATGAAAATGAAATGTGTGAAACATTAAATGAAAAGTTCCAAAGTGTGTTTGTACAAAATGAAATCTTCAGAGAACCAGACACAATAAGAATTCCAGAGAACAACATAGAGCGGATAGAGGTGTCTAGAGATGAAGTGGAAAATATGCTAAAGGAGCTCGGGAGGAACAAAGCAGCTGGCCCAGATGGCGTTTCACCATGGGTTCTGAGAGAATGTGCATCTGAGCTCAGCATTCCACTTCACCTGATCTTTCAGGCATCCCTGTGTACAGGAATCGTAGCAGACGTGTGGAAACAGGCTAACATAGTTCCAATCTACAAAAGTGGCAGCAGGGAAGACCCCCTCAATTATAGACCTGTATCATTGACAAGTGTAATAGTGAAAGTATTGGAAAAGCTAATCAAAACTAAATGGGTAGAACACCTGGAGAGAAATGATATAATATCAGACAGACAGTATGGTTTTCGATCAGGAAGATCCTGTGTATCGAATTTACTCAGTTTCTATGATCGGGCCACAGAGATATTACAGGAAAGAGATGGCTGGGTTGACTGCATCTATCTGGACCTAAAAAAGGCTTTCGACAGAGTTCCACATAAGAGGTTGTTCTGGAAACTGGAAAATATTGGAGGGGTGACAGGTAAGCTTCTATCATGGATGAAAAATTTTCTGACTGATAGAAAAATGAGGGCAGTAATCAGAGGCAATGTATCGGAATGGAGAAATGTCACAAGTGGAGTACCACAGGGTTCAGTTCTTGCACCAGTGATGTTTATTGTGTACATAAATGATCTACCAGTTGGTATACAGAATTATATGAACATGTTTGCTGATGATGCTAAGATAATAGGAAGGATAAGAAATTTAGATGATTGTCATGCCCTTCAAGAAGACCTGGACAAAATAAGTATATGGAGCACCACTTGGCAAATGGAATTTAATGTTAATAAATGTCATGTTATGGAATGTGGAATAGGAGAACATAGACCCCACACAACCTATATATTATGTGAGAAATCTTTAAAGAATTCTGATAAAGAAAGAGATCTAGGAGTGGTTCTAGATAGAAAACTATCACCTGAGGACCACATTAAGAATATTGTGCAAGGAGCCTATGCAATGCTTTCTAACTTCAGAATTGCATTTAAATACATGGATGGCGATATACTAAAGAAATTGTTCATGACTTTTGTTAGGCCAAAGCTAGAATATGCAGCTGTTGTGTGGTGCCCATATCTTAAGAAGCACATCAACAAACTGGAAAAGGTGCAAAGACATGCTACTAAGTGGCTCCCAGAACTGAAGGGCAAGAGCTACGAGGAGAGGTTAGAAGCATTAAATATGCCAAAACTAGAAGACAGAAGAAAAAGAGGTGATATGATCACTACGTACAAAATAGTAACAGGAATTGATAAAATCGACAGGGAAGACTTCCTGAGACCTGGAACTTCAAGAACAAGAGGCCATAGATTTAAACTAGCTAAACACAGTTGCCGAAGAAATATAAGAAAATTCACCTTCGCAAATAGAGTGGTAGACGGTTGGAACAAGTTAAGTGAGAAGGTGGTGGAGGCCAAGACCGTCAGTAGTTTCAAAGCGTTATATGACAAAGAGTGCTGGGAAGACGGGACACCACGAGCGTAGCTCTCATCCTGTAACTACACTTAGGTAATTACACTTAGGTAATTACACACACACACACACACACACACACACACACACACACACACACACACACACACACACACAGTAGAGTACCACAGGGTTCTTCAGTTCTTGCCCTAGTAATGTTCGCTATCTACATAAACGATCTACCAGAAGGAATACAGAATTATATGAATATGTTTGCTGATGCAAATATACTAGGGTGGTGGTGGTTGTTTTAGATTCAGCTACTGCGAACAAAAAGTTCCAAGTAACACGGGCTATGGCGAGCCCATCGTGGACTTACCTGGCACAGGAGCGGGGCTGTAGCTGAGATACTAGGGAAGATAAGAACCTTTTAAGGCGATTGTCATGCCCTTCAAGAAGACCTGGACAAAATAAGCGCATAGGGGGAAAAACTTTCCAAATATAATTTAATGTGAATAAAAAGCCACGTTATGGAATGTGGAAGAGGATAAAATCGGCCACACAACCTACAAATTTTGTGAAAAAGCTGTATTATTGATTTATTCTGATAAAGTACCTGATTAACTACCTTCATCTGATAAAGAAAATCTTATGGTGGATGTAGATAGAAAACTGTCACCTGAGGACCACACAGTGTCTTAGGAGGCTATGCTTCGCTTTCCTGTTTCAGAATTGCTTTTAGATACATAGATGGCAAATTTAATATGACGCTTTTGTGAAAGGTGGCAGGTGACTTGCGTGCAACCATCCACATCTTTTCAGGCAGAGACATGCACACAAAACAAGATTTATATATAATTTATTTGCTCTCTAGCTCGACGTGCTCTGTCGGAAATTCGCTTATTATCCTTTATAATTAACTACCCATGTTTTATATCCATAATGTTAATGAAGCTCCCATTAATCGAATACCTTTATCTTGTAGACGAAGGCCATAACAAAGGGGATACAAATAAGGTTATATCAACACGAAATAGTACACGAAATAATGGCTATAAATTCTATAGGTTTATATTCGGGAATTAACATTGTGACAATGCTGAATTATTTCAAGCCAAAGTTAGACATGAAGAGAAGCGGCCGAGAATAAGGTCAATAGGCCTTCTACAGTTTCATTGAGTCTCATGTTGATGAATACAAGTGTTAGGTGTTCTTAAGGCACACCGAGTAATATGAACTCCCACGTTCTCGCTTAACAGGAGGTTAGTTAAGGCACCAGTTGTCCTTGACTTGCATATTCACTTTCAACGGCTGCCTCCAGCTACTAACTATTCCTTTTTTAGATTAAACACATTTATAATCCCAGAGAGCAGCTTCAGTCTTGGTCAGGTTCATCACTCGTCACGTCCCGATGCTTCCTTCGGTGGCCTCTAATATTGGTGTTTGGAATACTCTGTATTGTTATTTGAAATGCTCTTGTTTTCATGTTTGGAATACTCTTGAACATGGCCCAAATCTCAACACTGTCCGACCCTCCCACTCCACACTACGTCTAATTCCCGGCATTCGTCGGTGTGTGTGTGCATGACACTGACGGGTGTCTGGCACTGTGCCACAGCCCCGACCTGGTGCCGTCTTACACACCAGCACCAACCCTCCCTTTCCTTCCTGTCTTCCTCTCCCACCCCCTCCCATCACCCGCGTATAGAAACTGGTACTTCTTTCCTGCCTCTGATGCCAGATACACTTTCCTTGCGGAGGGGGATGACACGCGGGCCTCCACACCGTGTTCCCACCCGTTATGTTATACAGCTTATTGAAATGTAGAGGAGATAGGGCAATAGTATATTGACGTAACCGGATATGCATCTAGTCGTAAACTGTAAGTGAATCGAGCACAGGGAATCAGTGCCTTACTTTGCGAGAATTCTGGGGCATAGCGTCCCCGCGGCCCGGTCCTCAACCAGGCCGCGGCGATGGAATGCGCGGGAAAATTTGATCGTAGCCACTTCTCTCCACAATTTGAGGAATAAATACAAGACAGAACTTGAACGTCACACGATGTAATAATCGCCAGGTATAGAAGGCTGAGGCTAACTCCCCCATTTCTCCTAGAGTTATCGGACCAGCCTGGCTGTGATGACTATGTGGGCCTTCGGGCTACGAAGACAGCTTCCCAGATCAGGCCATCACCAGGGAAGGTTGGCCACAGGCCAGGCAGTGGGAGTAGAACAACTCTTGAAATCGTCAACAGGTACTCACGGATATTGATACAAAAAAAAAAACACACACGATTAGTCCAATATAATTCATTTTGTCGGGGGACATGAAGCCTGTATACATACATACATTAGGCTAGTATCGAGCCTCCCCCCCCCCCTTCCAAAGTCGAAATACACCTCACTCAGGATGTAACCCAGAAAGAGTTGCCCAACTCTTAACTTATTTACCCTGCCTAACCAGGGTACTTACTGACTGCTAAGTGAACAGAGGTACTTATTTACTCCTAGGTGAAAGGAGACGTGCCCAACCATTTTTGTCCCGCCCGGGATTCGAACCCGGTTTTCCAGGGAACCAACCCAACTGTACACCGCATGTTTCACCATTAGTGCACGATCAGTCTAATATAACACACCATTACATGCAATATACGAGAGGAAATTGGCAAAGAGGAGAAGGAGAGCGTCTCTAAATTGCGAGAGAACGGAACAAGATGACATGGGGTGGAGCTGGAAACTCAAGACGAGTCTTAAGAAACGTTGATAATACACGTAGCCCGTCTGGGAGGTCAACACGTGCAATGCACTAAAGCAGAAGTCGTGGAAGCCACGTCCAACCCCAACTTCAAACACTAATACGGCGCAGCACTCGGACGCCAGGAAAAGTTCAAATCGTAGCTGGTACAACAAGGTTACGAAACATCTCATGATGAGCTGCTCACTCGACAATAATCACTGTTAGGTAAGCACGTGTTGTGTGCACTGCTAATCCCCTTTCATACGTGCACTGCTAATCCCCTTTCATACGTGCACTGCTAATCCCCTTTCACACGTGCACTGCCAAGCCCCTTCAACACGTGTAATGTACCAACAATGCGCCTTTAAGGTTTCCAGAAGTCTGCCAGATCTCCCTTTAAGAAATTTGTCTGCACTCGACGAAGTCATTTCATTAAATGCAATGGTAACGGCCCTGTGGTGCCCTCGGGGCAGTAGGGTGTTACACCACACCACACACCCACGCTACTCTCTGATTAAAACGTGCTTGGTTTCTAATACCTTTTGCTATAAGAAAATATTATGGCAATGGGTAGGGGGATGAACTCGCTTCGCTTCTAAACACGCACGCTACCATTCCGCTTCCACTCCCTCCTTCCCTCATTCTTCTCTCCCACTCCCTCCTTCCCTCATTCTTCTCTCCCACTCCCTCCTTCCCTCATTCTTCTCTCCCACTCCCTCCTTCCCTCATTCTTCTCTCCCACTCCCTCCTTCCCTCATTCTTCTCTCCCACTCCCTCCTTCCCTCATTCTTCTCTCCCACTCCCTCCCTCCCTCATTCTTCTCTCCCACTCCCTTCCAGCAAGTCGCAACAAGAGGGAGACAGGTGGCGTGGCCGCCATGAATCCTTCACCGCTGACACACAATCAGTGCCCCTTTGTTCTCCTGGAAGATGAAGGAAAATAGTTTTACCATGATTGACTGGTGGCTGGGATTATACAGCCACGCCAACTGCCTGGGTTATTGTGTTAATACGATAAAACCTGCTTTTTGTATGGGTATGGATGAACGCTGAAGATATTACACCCTCATGACACGTGGATACATTAATACTATGTCCCAGATACTCAAAGACTCGATTTACTTAAAAATGGAGGATCAGCTAGCAAGGATTTATCGAAGGATTTATTGCATTATATCGTCTCCAAATAATAATAATATAAGCTTGTGTGATGTGTCAATCCCAGCAGCACGCGTGCAGGACCGAGGTATGACTAATGTGATATTTCAGCAATAATTATACCTTAGCAAGTCTTTAAGACTATTTTTTTATATATATACAAGAGTTGTTACATTCTTGTAGAGCCACTAGTACGCGTAGCGTTTCGGGCAGGTCCCTGGAATACGATCCCCGCCGCGAAGAATCGTTGTTACAGCCAAGAACACATTTTACTGTTGAGTTAAACAGAGGCTATAGTTAAGGATTTGCGGCCAGTAAATCCTCCCCGGCCATGATACGAACCCATGACAAAGAGCTCGCGGAACGCCAGGCGAGTGTCTTACCACTACACCACGGAGACTGTGACAGGCTTCTTCGATACTTCAGGCTTGTATCGACGTACCCCCCACCCCCCCACCCTCTCAAGGTCGAATTACCGATTTTTGCCGGAATGAAACCTCATAACAGTTGCTTAACTCATGCGTACCTATTTACTGATAGGTGAATAGAGGCGTTAGATGAAATGAAACTTGCTCAACCATTTCTGTCGCGCCCGGGATTCGAAACCCGGAATTACCATTGGATAGTCGGGAACCAACCCAACTGTACTAACCAACGCTTGAAAACAGTCTAGCTGTCCCACGTCCATTGTCACCCGGTATATCTGTTCCATTGACCACACATCATATTGATGTGTGAGAGGGAGCCGGTCGGCCGAGCGGACAGCACGCTGGACTTGTGATCCTGTGGTCCTGGGTTCGATCCCAGGCGCCGGCGAGAAACAATGGGCAGAGTTTCTTTCACCCTATGCCCCTGTTACCTAGCAGTAAAATATGTACCTGGGTGTTAGTCAGCTGTCACGGGCTGCTTTCTGGGGGTGGAGGCCTGGTCGAGGACCGGGCCGCAGGGACACTAAAAAAGCCCCGAAATCATCTCAAGATAACCTCAAGATATTTCCATAGCAATATGTCTCCAGGTCTTTCGTGAATCGTCTTCGTATCAACTCTTGGTGATGGTCGTGCTGATGGCCACCTGCCATGTGAAGACGCTCTGAGGGGGGGGGGGGGAGGTGTTTCACCTTGATTACTTCTAGATATTGTCTGGTCGATGCTTTCCTTATGGCTTCCTGCCACCTGGCCTCATTCTTCCTCCCACATGCAGGCGATGAGTCACAATAACGGGGCTGAACTATGTTGACCAGACCACACACTAGAAAGTGAAGGGACGACGATGTTTCGGTCCGTCCTGGACCATTCTTAAGTCGATTGAGAGACTTGAGAATGGTCCAGGACGGACCATTCCGTCACATTTGTTGTTGTTATAGATTCAGCTACTCGGAACAAGTTCCAAGTAGCACGGGCTATGGTGAGCCCATAACTTACCTGGCACAGGAGCGGGGCAAGCAGCACGGGCTATGGTGAGCCCATAACTTACCTGGCACAGGAGCGGGGCAAGCAGCACGGGCTATGGTTAGCCCGTAACTTACCTGGCACAGGAGCGGGGCAAGTAACACGGGCTATGGTGAGCCCGTAACTTACTTGGCACAGGAGCGGGGCAAGTAGCACGGGCTATGGTGAGCCCGTAACTTACCTGGCACAGGAGCGGGGCAAGTAGCACGGGTTATGGTGAGCCCGTAGTGGACTTACCTGGCACAGGAGCGGTGCTGTGTTGTGCTGTTATCCTGACCCCTTCCCATTGCTATATAGTCATAATGGCTTGGCGCTTTCCCTGATCATTCCCCTTCCCCCTTTCCTCCCCCCACCCCACAAAAAGAAGGAAAAAAAAGAGAGCAAGGAGAGGGAGGGTGGAGGGGGAGTGTGATCCAGCTGAGGCAGGTGTGTAGGGTTACTGACCTTGCACCTTGAGCCTGGAGTGTAGCCTGGCCACCACCGTCCTCAGCACCTCCACCTCCTCTGCTGGCCTGGCCGCCCCTTGGGCCAGTCGCTCTAGCGTCACGGCCAGGGCGCTCTCCGAAGACATCTTGGGACAAGTCTTCCACAACGGTAGTTCCAGAGTGCAGGTGTCACGATGGTACCAAGGTCTTGCTGCTCAAAGTATCAAACTGTTCTTCCCCCTCACCTCTATACAGTTATTAATGCATTTCTACACTTAAAACATCTATACAATCGTCACTTACATCTGAACAGAATCAAGGCTGGTGAATAACTTTGTGTGGTGGGGTGGAGAGGGACGGTACGGGACGGATGTGGCGGAGTTACAACTGGAAGTATACACACAGCATGGCCACCAATCACAGCGTGGCATCACACCACAACACACACACACAGGTACGTAACGGTGGAGGGGGAGCAAGGTAGACACACACACGAACACTATGGCGGGTGGTCGGGAACTATCAACACTACTGGGACGGACTATGGTCCACTGGGAAGACTGGATGCCTGGCCACGTTATAATCCAAGAATTGGTGATCCTCTAGCATGAATTTCCAGCTTCCTACTTCCTTCAGCATGACAACATACTTCATCACCAACTTCGGTCTTGAAGGAAAAGGGGAAGTCTGTCACTACCTTTACACACACACTTATAATGGAGAATCATTATTAGTTAAAACAAAGATATCACAAAACTTCTTTCAAATTAGACTCCAGTAAAATATTTTTTCAGATTCAATGTAATAAACTTCAATTTACAAATTAATATTTTCCACAGTTCTCCAGACCTAGAGCGAGAAAAGTTACTGCCGCGACAAAATAATTGGCCTTCTGGGGCGATAATGTACGTGTTCCGTCAGCTTCACACGTACCCAAGATATCTAGGCCAACAGACTTCGATCCTCTCCTGCGAGAGTCGCAACGCGCGCGCGCACGCTGGTACAGGCTCGGGCCACGTGGCAGCCACAAGTTACCGCTCGAAAGCCAACCTCAAGCGCTTCAGAAACGTTCATAAATGTTGCAAGTTGAGCGGACAAAGATCCACAACACCAAAACACAAACGGACTTGTGTAGAATCAGCACTCAAAGCAGCTGCTTACAGATACCTATCTCTTTCCCCTATCGAAGCGAGTCTTGTTTAACTTGCCCCTTGAATACCAACTTTCTTCAGCGTTATTCCCAGAGCGCTAACGTCGCAAACCAATATCCCAGCCGTAAGTTACCAAGATGTCTCTGTTCATGGGTTTCAGCGGAACTGAAGACCATGCAAGTGTTTTAATGTCCTCTAGTGCAGAGAGAGTTGCAGAGTTGAAGGTCAGAGCAGGTCTGACAAGGAAGCGACGAGTTTGCTGCTGTTGCTCAACAGAGAAGCGCGACAGTTATGAAGAGCGAATGGGGCCCTGACGGTGGTGGCCCTGTGTGCCAGACAAGCTGCCTGACACCAGCCAGGGACGTCAGCAGCGGCAGCGGTGATGTTCGTTCCCGCAGTGGCATCTGCAAAGAGAGGAACCCACGATCAATAAACCGTATCTCACAAGCACCCGCCTCATCCCGCCCTCACACCACCCACGCCCCCGACACCCACCTGCTGCCAATTATATAATTACACACATGCCCACCAGAAAATACATCAGTTTATAACAACAGCAGCAGGATCGTGTGTGTGTCCATCTTGTCGGCGTCTGGTCTGGGAAATAGGGAATGTTGACACAGATGAAGCATCACACAACTGGTGTGTTGGGGAAGTTTACCAGACGCCGCAAGGTTCTTAGGCTTGCAGGATTAAATCTCGATGTGCCTAGGTATGTTAATATAGAAAGAACTACTTCGGGTAACCGGCGTTACTCGGGGGGACGGAGGCCACATCTTTATTACACGCTATTTTCATCACTGCAACCATCGTCTCTATCCGCGACTTTGTTGACTTGGGTTATGGAGGTCATTGATCTCCATAAAATTGTAGATCTGACTCCTGATCACACTCTCAAAAACTTTTATTATGTGGGACGTTAGTGTGGCTGGTCTATAATTCTGAGCCAATGCTTTCCTCCCAGTAGGGAAGCATATCTGATGATTTAAGTGCTCTTAGTGCTCCCCTACCTTGTGTAAGGAAGCAATATCTGATGATTTAAGTGCTCTTAGTTCTCCCTACCTTGTGTAAGGAAGCAATATCTGATGATTTAAGTGCTTTTAGTATCTCCCCATTATCTAACCTTTTTTCTCCATACTACGCCGAGTGCCTGTGTTACTGGCATTTTGCATTTCATTATAAATATTGAATTCTACGAGTTTGTACCCGGGGCCGAGTGCCATGCGCATGTTGTCAAATGCGCTTTCAAAATCCGCAGAGTTTGTGTTGGTATTGTGTTCATATTTGTGAAAGTCTGGGCGACTGAGGTTGTACCATTTTCTTTCCTGGAGTGAAAGAAAATTACTTACTTATCACAATACTTATTACGTGATCTAGAGTGTCACTTGTTTGGATAGAAATGTCTGCATGTTGATTCAAAACGACTTTATTCCTTCCTAGGTATATTTAGACATTTTCCTGAGACGAGGGTAGCTGGCATTCAAATACCTTTCTCTTTCCAAAATATTATGTATGCAAAATGCCGAGTCAGAATTTACAATTTATTGAACTTCTACTTCAGTTTCACCCCCCTGTCGACGGCCTCAGCTCCTGCACCACTATATATCTGTTTCTCACTCTTCCTGGATGCCTGGCAGGCTTTCAATGAATTAAATTCTTCAGTCACGAGTCATGATATCTAGGAGTTGCTTTAATACATTCCAAGCTGGCAAATCATTGTTGCATACCCACAGTAAAAGGTCTCTCCGGCCCTTAGTACTGCTCACGTCTGTACAAGTGTTGTGTGCGCGCCCCAGCTTATCCTAATCTTGGCACACATTCACACAAACACCAGCTGGCTGGCTTGGTGTAAAATTGATTCAATCGACTCTACTACAGCACAGAACTGGTGGGGAGGGAGGGGGAATGGTGGAGATGGAGGGAGAGGGAGGGGGATGGTGGGGAAGGTCGGAGGTGAGAAAGGATAGGAAAAGTAATGAAGGAGGAGAGAGAAGGAATGTACTTGAGAAGTAGGGAAGAAGACCATCATAGCTAAATTCACAGGAAACTTTTAAATAAGATTTAATGATAAATTCCAAGTAAAACAAAAGTTACGAGGTAGGGTGATGATAGGGAACAAAATACCGTACCAAGATTTGGCAGGTGAGCATGTCCTGTGTACCAAGGGGCCTGACAGCTGAGTGGACAACGCTTCGGATTCGTAGTCCTGAGGTTTTGGGTTCGATTCCCGGTAGAGGCGGAAACAAATAGGCAGTTTCTTTCACACTGATGTCCCTGTTATCCAGTAAATAGGTACCTGGTAGTTAGACAGCTGCTACTGGATGTTTCCTGTATTGTCCGTATTTCATCTCGATCAGGCCTCCACCCCCAGGAAGCACCCCGTGACAGCTGACTAACACCCAGGTACCTATTTTACTGCTGGTAACAGGGGCATAGGGTGAAAGAAACTCTGCCCATTGTTTCTCGCCGGTGTCCGTGATCGAACCCGGGACCACAGGATCACAAGTCCAGTGTGCTGTCGGCTCGGCCGACCGGTGTTGTTGGTCTGATAGGCCTTACGAACACAGGTAATCGTCGTCCCATATAGATAAAACCAAACGTAAATACTTCTACACAAATGTAAACGGTTGGGCACATTATATATAAATACCACTACTTGACGCATCACTCCCGTCACTTTTGTTGTTACATCTGGCGGCCTCGAGAATCCTCACGTTACATCTACAATGATGATTGATGAAGATTAAGCCACCCAAAAGGTGGCACGGGCATGAATAGCCCGTAAGTGGTGGCCCTTTTGAGCCATTACCAGTATCAATAGATGATACTGGAGATCTGCGGAGGTGCGACTGCACCCTGCGTGACGGGAGATGTCTCCCGTGGTGACATCTACAAGATTTGCGGGATCTTATAACAGGGGGGAGGGGGGGGCCTCAACTGGTCAGGAGGAGCGCCGCAGGTGGCCGGGAGGTCTACTATGGACACGGTGGAGTGCTGGCATGATTGGCCGGCCCAACAATTGCAAATAAGCAGCATCTCCAATGATGCATTACACACCCGGAAGATGATGCATTACACACCCGGAAGATGATACATTACACACCGGGAAGATGATGCATTACACACCCGGAAGATGATACATTACACACCGGGAAGATGATACATTACACACCGGGAAGATGATGCATTACACACCCGGAAGATGATACATTACACACCGGGATAAAGATTACGAGTGCACAAAACAAATGACACATTAAAACACGCCTGCTGAATACAGAGTAAATGTCATTATCAGATAAGGAGTGTATCGTGGTGAACCAGGTGGGGGCGGCGTCTACCACACACACACACACACACACACACACACACACACACACACACACACACACACACACACACACACACACACACACACACACAAGCCTTCATATACTGAAGCGGGACCAATGAGCCAGAGCTCAACCCCCGCAAGCACAACTAGCTGAGTACTGACCAATTCATCATAACACGTCGAGCGGCTCCATCATATAAATTATTTCCTTCCAATAATTTTAGTCGGTCCAAAATGTATATAATACCGTCAAACTTGTTCAATGAGCGCCCTCAGGGGCTGGGCCACCGGAACCCTATACACTGCTCACGAGAAGTTAGCGAGGGTGGGAGAGTGAGCGAGAGAGACGGGCTATAGCGAAGTGTTGAGAGGAAGCGAGGACAGCGCGCACAACCCGATGGGCGAGCGTCCACCAACTCCGACCTGCCTGCTGCTCCACCAGGCCACAACTGGCCTCACCACCACATTGCTTAAACGTCTCTCTCTCCCTCTCTGGGTAGTGACGTCGGCGCCGTCACCGCTGACACTGGTGGCAGTAGCTGCGTGGTCAGCGTCATACCTGCCCAGTCGGTCTGGGGGGGACGCTCTCGCCACTGGCACAGGCAGCAAGGAGGCCTGTTACCCTCCCCTGCATTGTCAGTCAACAGTGCCGGACACCACTGAGGTAACCACCCGCCAAACACACACCGAAACTACGACGTTGATACAACGTTCGAACAAGTTTGAACACCTCCTAACCAGTTATAACAACCAATATAGCAAGTTGTAACAACGTTCTAATACGTCATAAACACGTTAAGCCAAGATGTAACAACTTTATTACAAGTTGTAACAAGCGGAAAATAGAGACAGTTACGGCTTGTTTCCAGGGCAGTGGGTGACTCCTCTCTACACGCTCGTCGCATAAAGTGAAACTCACACTATAATGACGGTAACAATTAATTTCTAAGAGCCCTGGGAGAGCCAAGCCTCCCTTAGAACTGAAAATACGAGCAAAAAATATATAAACCATTAATATTACAATCACGTATTGACTACACTAAAATATTGAGAGCATTCAGATACTTGTTACCATAGTGATGACCGACAAGGATGACGACCCTGGAAACACAAACCGTAACTGTCTCTATTTTCCGCTTGTTAAAACATGTGATAAAGTTGTTATATCTTGGCTTAACGTGTTTATGACGTATTAGAACGTTGTTACAACTTGCTATATTGGTTGTTTTAACTGGTTAGGTGTTAAAACTTGTTCGAACGTTGTACCAACGTCGTAGTTTCGCTGTGCGTTTGGCGGGAATGCAGGCTAGGTAACGCCTACTGCCTTCATTGCTTTCAGACGTGCATGGCTCCCCCCCCCCCCCACACACAGGAGAGAACGTATACATATACACACATGAAGCCAGATGGGTTAATATTGCACATAACATGCCAGAGTTTCCATAGCAGATCACATAAAATTATCATCTATATCAAATATTGGCTAAAAACATGTATTACTAACACTAATTATCACCTGATAGGGAATTTTGGGCATCCTACCTCCCCTACCTCCCCTACATCCTTCCCCTCCACACGCCCTTCCCCACTATTACATTCCTTTCATTTATTATGTCTTTTCTACTATTTCCCCTACTCCTTCCTCCACTCCCTCCCACTACAACCGGCCTAATACTTCCTTACCCTTCGCCACCCCCTTCCCATTTCCTGCTCCTTTTCCACCTTACCCGTCTCCAGCCGGTCATCGGCTGGGGATAGATCCCCAGAGATAGGCTCCCCAGCCCTCCCCAGGTGGGGAGCCCCTACCCCAGACCCCCAGAGATAGTCTCCCCAGCTGCGCAGCCTCCACCGCACATTTCCCAGGCACGCAAATTGCCCCGCGCTGCTCCCTAAGCCAGACAAACGACCCGGAAGCCTTATTCAACGAGAGAAGAGTTCAGAATTAGTGAAAACAAAACTCTGGGGCCAGCATAAAGCACAATTATCCAGCCACGATGTGTAAGGTCAGGCGGGGCCAGCCACCGCTGCTTCTTCCTGAGACAGCCGAGCCCACCTGGATAGTAATATAATTTTGGCTGGAGGGAAGAATTTATTGGGCAGTGAGCATACTGTCATAGTAGCAAATGCAAAATCCCTAATATAATGGAATCCTGTTGTTGAGTCTGTCGTTTAATGTCCCCAGACGGAGCTCAGACGCACTCAAGTATGTTTATTGAGACAAGAAAGAAATAATCTCAAAGGGATAGAGTAGCTTAGGCTATTTCTACCCCCCCCCCCCCCAAGACGCACTCCACTGCCTCAAGTGCTAGTCTTGCAATGTATCAACAATAACAAATATACAAGCACACTTTACCTTGCATGTGTAATTGTTAGACTGGGACTTTCACCATTGAAAATTATAAATTATGCCAGTTAGCGAGACATTTTATGTCAAGTACAGCCCGCCAAAATTAAAATCCCGCGGTTTGATTCCACATGTCAACGCAAGTTTTGGGGTTGGCGAATGTTAAAAAAATATTTGACAAACTTTTCACCTTGAGCAGTTAACTGAGTACATGCTCCACCCAGGTACACGTAACAGGATGGACGACTCTGAATTATTTGAGTGTTGAACACGCTGCCATGGCAGTATTTTCACCCTTCCTCTGATTTTCCCAGACAATTTCTCAAGTCACAATCGACTTGAGAATGGTGCAGGACGGACCTAAATGTCGTCGTCCCTTCACTTTCTAGTGTTTGGTTTGGTCAACATATTTCAGTCACGTTATTGTGACTTCTCGTCTGCAATTTCTAAGGCTTTGAAGGAGAGGTGTGAGAGAGTCCCTGTCACGGCTTACCTTGTGCTCCATCCTACGAGTCGTCAGTAGCACAATAAGGACAGTGGGAGGCGAGCTATCGTAGCGTGAACATGGCTCTGAACTATAAGTTACTTTCATTCAAACTAATAAAATATTGTAGGCGGTCAAAGCTCCCGTTACTGGGTTCAACACAGCCTTCAGTGCAAAGATCAAGTCATTTATTTTCCGCTTCGCTGTTAATACGGCAGATAAATTTGTATCATTTTTGGGAAGAGAGCGGGAATTATGTTGGAATTCTGATCCTTGCCCAGTCAATGCCAAATCCTACAGCCGTGATAAGAGCAAGTCAGCTTGGAAAGCGTACCAGCCACAATCAACCGCACCGAGAACTAAGACATATATCAGTCATAAAATATCCCTATACAAAAAAGTCAGTGGGACCTCCCCCTCCCCCAAACCTCCAATCCTGGACCATAACAATGCCAAAACGCCAGACACAGACACCTCCCCGACCTCGACTCCCAGTACCACCACCAGTACCGCGGAAGGCTTCCCAGGTATGTTAATCCCGGGCAATCTCCACACAGCTGACCTCGTGTGACCGTTACTAGAGACTTCTCTCCCCAGGGTGCCAAATTCTGGTCTGGCGCATCAAGGCTACGACACGGGGGGAGGAAGAGAAGGGAATTTTCAGATCCTGAATTTTCAGATTCAGTTGGAATTCAGATCCGAATTCCAACATAACTCCCGCTCTCTTCCCAAAACTGATAACAATTTACCATTTAATTAATGTGACGAAACATTAATTAGTTTCGTCACGCGACTCGACGCCGCCTTGATCAGGTACCCAGCCAGCAATACCATTGAGGCTTTCGTGCCATACCTTGCGAGGGGCTACCAAGATGGTGGTTATCCCGAGTACTACAGCTAATGCATGACCACAATACACTCGCCTCTGAATGATTGGCATCCCACCTGTGTTTCTACACCACACAAATATAACCAACACCTGCCCAATACAGGCAACACCTCCCCAATACAGGCAACACCTCCCCAATGCAGGCAACACCTCCACAACATAAGCAACACCTCCCCAACATAACCAACCCCTCCCCAACATAACCAACCCCCCCACAACATAACCAACACCTCCCCAACATAACCAACACCTCCCCAACATAACCAACCCCTCCCCAACATAACCAACACCTCCCCAACATAACCAACCCCTCCCCAACATAACCAACACCTCCCCAACATAACCAACCCCTCCCCAACATGACCAACCCCTCCCCAACATAACCAACACCTCCCCAACATAACCAACCCCTCCCCAACATAACCAACCCCTCCCCAACATAACCAACCCCTCCCCAACATAACCAACCCCTCCCCAACATAACCAACCCCTCCCCAACATAACCAACCCCTCCCCAACATAACCAACCCCTCCCCAACATAACCAACCCCTCCCCAACATAACCAACCCCTCCCCAACATAACCAACACCTCTCCAACATAACCAACCCCTCCCCAACATAACCAACCCCTCCCCAACATAACCAACCCCTCCCCAACATAACCAACCCCTCCCCAACATAACCAACCCCTCCCCAACATAACCAACCCCTCCCCAACATAACCAACCCCTCCCCAACATAACCAACACCTCCCAACATAACCAACCCCTCCCCAACATAACCAACCCCTCCCCAACATAACCAACCCCTCCCCAACATAACCAACACCTCTCCAACATAAGCACTTCTCCAGCCGCCATGGGTGGGAGGAGAGATGGTTTAGGCAATATATGGAGGTGGTGAGAAGTGACATATCGGGTTCGAAGGACCAAAGTGTTGGTGATGTTAGCCCATAGTCACCACCGCCCGGGGTAAAACCCCTTCACTGAGATCGTACCCAGCACCTGCCAGAGGGCATGGCTTCTATGGTCTGGGCGGCGGGTGGCACTGTGCGGGTGGGTGGCACAGTGTTGGGGGGGGGGAGGGTGGCACAGTGTGGAAGGGTCCACCAAGCAGATTATCCCTCCATCTTTGAGTCACACTGAGACACAACAAGACAATATTCACGTTAGACTGCATAAGCTTGTGTCACGAGGCTGATGACGCTTTGAATCTAGATTTGTATATAATATTTTAATCCAACAAGATGGCGCCTGGTAGCGCTCTGACGTCCCATCTGTGATGTCAAGTTACACGACCTACTGTATCTAGGGGAAGGTGGCCTTTGCCAGTAAGCAAGACAGTGACTGGGCCGTGGCATCTATCTTGCTAAGCAAATTAACTTACCTCACAAACTAAACCAAGTTGTCCCCATGTACTATTTATAATTATTTTTAAACAAGCCTCCAAAAAGTAGGACAAATTAACGTGCTGTTAGAGGTGTGGCAGTGACCTGTTACAACTCTATCAGTGAGTCACTATATATTTTGCTAACTTTTCCTCCACAATGAACACTTGTGTATGATTGATGATGCTTCACTGTGTGTTACACTTAACACACCTCTCCAACCGTTCTTGTGTCACCTGCAGATGATCGCGCGGGAAGGACAATACGTACGTACTGTGAATACCTCGTACGTACGTACGAGGACAATACGTGAATACGTGCTGACATCACCAGTGTTAAGTTTATGTTAACCTGTGGCAGCGTGCTGTACAACTCCACTCAATCTTTGACGGCTTTGGTTACATTTATTAAACAGTTTACACGCATGAAAACTTCCCAATCAACTGTTGTTATTGTTATAAACAGCCTCCTGGTTCTTCGGAGCTCATTAACTGTTTAATAATTGTAAACAAAGCCGTCAAAGATTGAAAAAATATGAACAGGTTCGTAAGTGATTGCGCAACTACTTCGTGAATCTAGCCTCTGATCACACGGTGCAAGTTACTTATTCTGCTTTGAACATTAAATCCAAATTCTTTGGGCATTCGTGGATAAATGTAGTCTTTCTTTTCGGCATTTCTTTATGGGCTTAAAGGAACAAATATTGTCTACCACTGCAGCCATCGGCAGCCTGACCGTCTCAGACTCCAAGTCTCCGACGTACACATGATTGATATGTATTGTCCACGACACTGCAGCTCCGTGCCTGGTGTTGGCAGTGCCACCTGCATAACATTGTAATAACAATATCTCAGTGGTTTCTATGGCCTTCAGTTCCTGAAATTTCCGGTTTTAGTATATTTTAAGCAATTTTTTTATCATTCTTCTTAGACAGGCTCCAAAAAGTAGGACGAATTGATGTACTTTTTGAGGTGGTGCAGGACGAAGGTTAGGAAGGGGCTCCAAAGCCCCCTCCTAACCCTAAGGCCAGTCTTTCAGTCCTTAGTCCAGTCTTTAGGTCCTAAGCCCAGTCTTTAGACAAGACTGTCTTTCCTAAAGCACGAGGTCTGGCCACACTAGTTGTGAGTCGTGTGTGAACCGTTTTCCATTCATAAACACGGGGTTTGGCGGCTGGATTAACGAGCATTTGGCCTTTGTTTATGAGGACGGTCTCTTTAACGAGCCTGAGGAGAGGTTGAACTTCCCAACAGACTTGGTCGATGGTAAGGCAGAGTCATATTTTACACAATGTAAGGGAGACATAAATATATAATAACACACACAACATTGCCAAATTAATACAATAAAATAAATGTGCTCTTATTTCAAGAATGATCTCAAAAACTGCAATAATTATTCTTATAACACATAATAATGACAATTTCAGGTATTTGAAGGCAAGATTTGCAACACACTTGGGGAAGCATTTATTGTGTGACACGAGACAGGACTCAATATATCATAGGGAATAAAAAGGACCATAGTAAGGTTCTGCCACAGCAGGGAGGGGCCACCTTCACCCCCGTGGTCTCCTGTGGCCCCTACTGACGGCACACCACACGCTTCTCTCTTGTAATTCTCACACACACACTATAGCTTTCAGAAACACACACGCACACTCACTTTGGCGGGACCAAAGAGCCAAAGCTCAACCCCCGCAAGCACAAATAGGTGAGTACACACACACACACACACACACACACACACACACACACACACACACACACACACACACACACACACACACACACACACTTACCTCCACACCTTCACTAATATAAAACAGTTTTCCTTCAAGTCAAGTGTAATAATCAACAAGTGCATCTCACACGACATCCGTTGTAAACATGGCCACCTAATGTTGCTACAAAGAGCCATGTAGCTCTTTACCATCACAAGATAAAAAGTGTCTCATGATATCTGCTGGTGTAAGAATGCAGGAAAACTGTCGTCTTCTTTAGCAAGTGCAGTAAAAGCAGCTGCGACCACGAAGAGCCTTAGAAATATAGCCACGAACACCTGAGAGTACGACACCAACTGCACACCTGCGGCCTCACAGCTTCAACACATATAAAACAATAATACTAGTCTTCTCCCCGACCATCTTAGTAACAAAATTAAAGTGAATCGCAACAAGAATGAAGATGTGTTTATCTTGCGCCAAGGCCGCGTGTCACTACCACCAACCCAAGCTGTCTCTCTTTCTACCACACACACACATACTTCCCGACCCTTCTCAACTATATATCATTTTTCTTAAATGCTATACTGTACTTGTGGTGTGATTTCTGCAGCTAGATATCATCAAGTGTGGTGTCGTGTGATAGCCAAGCAGGTGTCGACAACACTTCTCAATGGCTTCACTGCCATCTCATTCAGACTACCACAACACACTAACTTCACTGGTGTGTTAAGACAACATTCTCCCAGACATTGCTCGGGGCGACACTGTCACCTGGACGACACTGTCACCCGAGGCCGGGGCCACACTGTCATAGAGGAAGTCAGGGCAAGGGGGCCACGCGCCAAGACGGAACACCAAACTCAAGACGTATCACAACACGTCTTCAGTTCGAGGATAGTAAACACCAGGCAGTCACACAGGGATTTCCTGTTTAAACATAGATGTATTTTCCTGTATAAAACAGAATAATAATTTATGTTTTATATACATCTAACCTTCGGGTTTAATACACAAATGTCTTCACAACTCCACAGGCCTCAGCGGACATGTACACAATTAAACTCAACAGCAACACGCATGCACGCACACACACACGCACGCACGCACACGCACACACACACGCACAGAGGTGAGCGACACGCAAGGGGGGGGGGGAGGGGGAAGAGTGCCAACACACGTCCCCTCACCCTTCAGCAGTGCCAAGGGAGTGTGTGGACATTACCCCTCTACCTGCACCTTCATTTCCTCTCCCATTTCCCTCCGTGATTCTCTTCCTCATTTTCTTTCTCTCTCTGTCTCTCCTTTTGAGAGAGAGAGAGAGAGAGAGAGAGGGTGGGGGGGGGAGTGGGGGGGAGGGGTGGGGGGGGAGTGGGGGGAGGGGTGGGGGGGGAGTGGGGGGAGGGGTGGGGGGGGGGAGTGGGGGGACGGGTGGGGGGGGGAGTGGGGGGAGGGGTGGGGGGGGGAGTGGGGGGAGGGGTGGGGGAGGAAGGGGGGAGGGCGCCATGGTCAAGTGGTGAACTACTAATAATTATCAGCTATAGGTGCCGGATTCGAATCCTGGCCGAAGGGGAAAGAAATTGGGAGCGTTTCCTTTTCCCTTCATGCCTCTGTCCCCCCCCCCCCCACCCTAGCAGTACATGGGTACCTGGGAGAGAAGACAGTTTCTGGGAGGATGCGTCCTAGGGATAGTCAGTAGCTGGCCTAGTAGTTACACTATATATATATACACGTGCGTGCGTGCGTGCGTGCGTGCGTGTGTGTGTGTGTGTGTGTGTGTGTGTGTGTGTGTGTGTGTGTGTGTGTGTGTGTGTGTGTACGTGTCAGCAGCCTAACCCAGGGGTGACCAACATGGTGATACCATTGACCAGCAAGACGCCCCAGCCCAGAGTGGCATCCTCTCTTTCACAGCGTAGTGCACCCACCAACCAGCCTAGAGCGGTGCCACAAGCCCAAACTGCTACCCCAAGCTGTCAAGGATTCGCATTAAAGCCCAGAATGTTTACAGCAGCCCAGATCAGTCTCCAAAACTCTCCCCCACTGCACCCTGAGCCCCAAGACACATATACTGGATTTCCCAACAACCCAAAACAGTGTCCTCATTCCACAGTGCTGTGTCTTATTCTACAGAGGTGGTCCTTACCAACAGCTTACAGTGATGTGGCCAAACATTAAGTAGACTCCTGTACCTTACCACACCTCTGCGCCCACAAATCCTAGTGCTACTACTAACTCCAGATTTTCTACCAACAATTTCAGCCCATCTCCCATTGCGGTGCCCCATTACCCAAACAGGTACCCTACCCTAACTGTGGATCCTCCCAATCCCCCCCAAGCGGTCACCCAAACTTCCAATGTACCCTACAAAACCCGAGCAGAGAGCAGCGCCTCCTACCCCACCCTCCAAGAGAGGACTGTCCCCAGTAGGTGTAGTGGGCGGCCAACAGCAGGTAGCCAGAAAGATGTGAGTAGGTAGAGAACATCTGGTCACGTATATTATCATCAAACCATCATTCTTCAGCCAACCAACAGTAATGTTCTCTCTCCTCTTTCTCATCCACCCACCCACTCACACACACCCACCCACCCACACACACACACACACACACACACACACACACACACACACACACACACACACACACACACACACAGGGACGGAGGAGGGCAGATACAAGGTACCATTTGGGAGATGAAAGCCTTCAAGACTCGGGAAGAAAGCTCTTGGGGTTGACCAAAGAGCTGAAGTTCAACCCTCTAGCAAGCACAATTAGGGGAGTATGCACACACACACACACATATTGCCTTGCACATAAGAACGTTCGGAAGGCGGGACTCAATATTTAGCTGGACCCCTGGAAGCACATCTTGGTGAGTACACTAAGAAAACATTATAATTACATACAAAATACCCTGGACATATACATACAATGACATGTATGCTCTATACATGCTATGTATGATACATAACGCTAACCTATCCAGGCCAACGGTAATTAGTACGAGGAAGCGTTAGCATCACAGTGCTATCAATTTCACTACAGCTGTGTACATTAAGTGTGAGGACAGGGTGACGGTAAATCCATATGCACCCTCACACCGCAAGCCTTGCCAGCTATATCTGGTTGATACCTAGTTGATGGGGTTCTGGGAGTTCTTCTACTCCCCAAGCCCGGCCCGAGGCCAGGCTTGACTTGTGAGAGTTTGGTCCACCAGGCTGTTGCTTGGAGCGGCCCGCAGGCCCACATACCCACCACAGCCCGGTTGGTCCGGCACTCCTTGAAGGAATAAATCTAGTTTCCTCTTGAAGATGTCACTCCGGGTTCCTTCTACGTGAAGGATCCCAACCAGATGCAGGAGTAGGTCAAAAACTGAATACACAAAATTCCACGTATTCCAAAGGAAAAAAAAAGAGAATATATTAGAGGCAGGGTATAGCCTGAAATGAAAGCAGTTACCAGCGTCCTAAAAGGAGCAAGAGAAGCTAGGTGTAGACCCTGCACCTAACCTGCCACTGGGACTGAACATCACGCCTGCAATATTACGCCCCACACGCATGGATGAAACACAAAAGACATTTGGAATTGTCACGTAACTTGCCACAAGCCTCATATCGATGCCAAAAATGCCAGAGTGAATCTGATCGTTACACAAGAGATCCTTAGGCTTAAATGAGGCTTGCAAACTGCTATGCATGGATAACAAAACAAAGAGGTCACAGAGGAAACTCAGATGAAGCAGCGCGACGTCTGAAATAATGGAGAATAACGTCATTCATAGTTACGGAAGTGGGTGATAGCATAGAAAATGGAGAAAACTAATATACGAATACAAATAGCCAAGAGTGTTCAATCTCTACACACAGAACAAGACCCCCCCTACCCCTTAAAGGCACCTGCCACAATATTGGGGCAAAACACGAGCCTTCCTGCCAACACCCACTCGTACCCCGAGCGTCATAACACAACTGGCCCTGTCACACACCCCGCCCCAACCATCCCGGTCTTACACGGGACCCGCTACCATACGGCTCCACCACCTTAGTGTGGCACTCGCCTCACCCCATCTTACATATTATTGGTTTAATTTTGCCCCGGACGGAGCCCCCGCACCGCTCCTGTGCCAGGTAAGTCCACTACGGGCTCCCCATAGCCCGAGCTACTTGCCCCGCTCCTGTGCCAGGTAAGTTACGGGCTCACCATAGCCCGTGCTACTTGGAACCTGTTCCGAGTAGCTTAATCTATAACAACAACAACAACCCCGGACGGCCAGTTTATTGGGCAGCGTCACATCCTGTGAGTGAATATGGCGCCATAGCACCATGTTCAACACCCCCGCCTCCCCCCCACCCTCCCAATAAGAAGAAAATCCGCTGGGTTCATCCTGTCACCTGTACCCAGACGCAGCTGGGACTTGCTTAAGTGTCTCGGGTAAACAGGCTGTCAAACAAGGGATTAACATCTTACAACCCTCGAGTTTATGTTACCTTGTGGGTGCAAAGTGAGGGAACCTTTTAAGAACAGTATCTATACTTGACAAAAAGTGCTTTCCTAACTCAATGTGGAGTTTATTATACTCCACATGTTCCTAATATCTCTTAGATACGAACAATCTCTCAGGTGGTGGTGGAGACGATGTCCTTCACTTATCCAGCAAATTTTGCAACTACGTAATATCGGCTGTTGATAACATCCCTAATCTCCATGGGTACTTGTATCCAAGAAAATTCTTGCAATTATAGATTTTCTCCTTCGCTCACCTCCAGTGCGTCCATAATGAATGAGGTTGGCGGCTGCGACTACATTTTACCAGCGAACAGATTCACTGACATGCTCTACTATCCCATCCTGGTCTGCCATGTCATGGTAATGTTGTTTGATGACTATACTTTTTTTGTTAAGGGGATGAAGCACTCAATGTGGTCTCCTTCAGCACCAACGGCAGCCAGCACATTTGTTCGGGTGTTTCCATAGGTGTCAAGATGAACGGTAATCCACAGGAACCTGATCATCCTTCCCTGGCTCGATATCATTGTCTTCATTTCAGCTACTATCTTTTTCTTTTCTGCCCGACTTTTGATGAGGTTGTAGTGTCGCTCCTGAGTCAGTGCTGATCACTGCTCCCCGCATGACTCCTTTAAGATGTCATAACACCATAACAATGGTAGCGAGATCTGCTTGCGTTCCAGCATGTGTTTCAAGAATAGGCTTGACGAGGGACAACGGAAGCTCAAAGACAAGCTTTATGGCGATAGTGAGAGTGCTCAGTCATTATAGTCGCTCTCCCTCAGGGAGTAGGTCTGCTATACGCTACCAGACGCAGCAGTCGTTTTCCCGCCTACCAGGAAGCTTTCGTCCTACCTGTACGCTCGTGGCTCACGACCTGAGTGGTACACAGCGTGCAGTAACGTCCTCTCCTGTTGCTGCTGCTGCTCCTGCTCCTGCTGCTGCTCCTGCTCCTGCTGCTGCTCCTGCTCCTGCTGCTGCTCCTGCTCCTGCTGCTGCTCCTGCTCCTGTTGCTGCTGCTGCTGCTGCTCCTGTTGCTGCTGCTGCTGCTGCTCCTGCTCCTGTTGCTGCTCCTGCTCCTGTTGCTGCTGCTGCTCCTGTTGCTGCTGCTGCTCCTGTTGCTGCTGCTGCTCCTGCTGCTCCTGCTGCTGCTGCTCCTGTTGCTGCTGCTCCTGTTGCTGCTGCTGCTGCTCCTGTTGCTGCTGCTCCTGTTGCTGCTGCTGCTGCTGCTGCTGCTGCTGCTACTGCTGCTGCTGCTGCTGCTACTGCTGCTGGGTTATGCGCGTTTACCGGCGTCCTGCAAGGCCAACAGACAACACGAGGTGCGAGCTGCCTGCCCCCACCTTCCTCCTTTCCTATCTCCTTAGTGCCCGCAGCACTGCCCCCGTCCCTGGCACCCTCCCAGCTATTTTATCGCTCGTCTTAACATAAGCACTTAAAGCTTCTTTATAATGCGCAGCAAGCACGCACGCACGCACGCAGGAAACAGAACAGGTAGCACATAAACAGTTTACACGAAGCTGTCAAACCTTCGGGCAGCCGCTCAGAACCTGCACATGAAATCATTCAGAACACTTTACACAGCCTATGATCAACGAGTCATGTAATATGCAGAACTCTCACAAAAACTCTACCTTGTCAAACAGAGAGAAAGATCGGGGTCAAGTGACTTGTTATAAGCTTAGTATCACAGAATTATCTCCAATATATCAAGCCTTATCTTCAGTACATTAAGCCATTTATCCTCTGCAATAAGCCCTCTATCCACTGCATTAAATCCTCTCGAAAGTAATCAACTCTATCTTCACTACATTAGACCCCGTGTAGATCGCATCAAGACCTAAGACATTAAACTCTGTCTTCAGTATATTAACGTTGTAACCCAAAAGGTGTAAGAAACACACTTGATAAAACATACAACTTATTGGTGTCTACATATTCCTCAAATTGTACTCCCGGAACGCAGGGGAATTTTAAATCAAAATCTACATGTGAAATATATTAGGACTGGTGCGTAATCTTCACACTAAAATAACTCATTAAGAGGCCAGGAGGTAAGGCAGAATGTACAAATGGGTCCCACTGAACAATATGCGTGCATAATGTACATTAAGGCTTTTGAACACCATTCACTAAATACAAGCTCCACTAATAACTTCTGTGTCCAAGAGGGAACTGGATTAACACCTCTAAAGAGTTATGTAGGTTAACTTAGCATTTTAAAAGCACCGAATCACCTTCTGTGGTTGATTGTTCAATAAACCCTTGAACTATATGTTTAACACTTCTCTAACCCTGTCCATGGAGGACAGAAGAAAATTAATATATGCTGGTTAGCATTGTAAATGTGTGGCCACGTCTGTGGTAGAAAATTAATAATAATAATAAAAAAAACTCTAAAGAGTACCTAATGAACCAGGCTGTGATTTGTCCTTTAGTCTACAGGCAGTAACGACTAAGAGTTAGGTCAACAAGAATACTCGAGGGACACTGATGCCCACAACCACTTCACGATAGACTTAAGAATAACACCTCAAAGATACATCGCCTAGAAGACGGTGCCTGGACATCTTGGGTAATCAATGTAACGTAATCAACGTTGATTTAGTGCTGAATTGCCGTTGTTCTTTGATAATGTGCTCACTGGGTATTTGAAGCCCCGTAAGCAGGATCGACCCGTAACTTTTGAGCTGGGACGATCTCAATTAAGGCGGCACTATGCCAGGACCCACTCTTATGCAGTACGTGTCAATGGCAAGATGATCTTGTCCACGGGTGGCGGGAGGTGGAATGTTGTCTCGTGTGTGCGACAAGTGATCGCCCGTGTGAGCGAGTGATGTGTAACAAGTGCCGAAGAAGCATTTTCTTGTCCTGCAGGATTCACAAGTCTTCCTGGAGCTTGGGACGAGCAGCGTGAATTATTTACGACGTGTACAGTGGCCAATGGTCGTGCTCTGTTCATAGTAGACGACCTACCATTAGATTTGATCACTGTTAGTTGTGAAAGTCGTTTGGCGATGACGTTCCTCGTCCTGACAGGAAAACACACATACACAGGCACTGGATAAGAACTTACTTCAACAGTCCTCTCCCCCACCACACCATCTCGCCCACACCCACGATTAGTGGCACCTAAATCAGCAAGCATAAATAATATTCGTCCCTTCCTTCCACCCCGACCATGTACCCAATCCCCCTTCCCCCTAAAGTTTCACTTCAATCAGGATTATGACTTTCTTTCGTCTGAATGGGTCACCAAGACTTGATTTACCTGCACCAGATATGCTCATGTTTGTTTAAGAGCCTCGCAGGCTCAACGTCCTGGCATATAGCCGGGAGAGGGGGGGGGAGGTGTTTTAGAAAGGAGGAGGTGGTGTTTAGAAAAGGGAAGGGAGTGGAGAGCGTTGAAAGAGAACTGGAGAAAGAGGAAGTTGAGGTAACTAACTGTTAATGGAATAAATGAGGTGGGAGAGAGAACGAGAGAGAAAACAACCTAGCCATTATTTTATTCAGCAACGGGCAGCAATGATGGCGGATAACAAGAGTTTCATCATATTCGTGGAGCAGCAGAGCAGTAAGCGGAGAGAGGCCGCGAGGACCCCACAACCTGCCTGGCACAACCTGCCTGGCACAACACGCCTGACAGACATCACTTGTCTGTCCATGTTGGCGCGCGGGAACCACGATACCAACGCTACTGCGGCCGTTTCGCTAACCCTTGAGAGGTGTTTCAGATAAATAAACCTGGTTTGTCATCAATTTCCCAGTTCCCCTTACGGGCTCACCATAGCCCGTGCTACATGGACACTTCGTTCTGAGTAGCTAAATCTAAAATATCATCATCAATTTCACTATCATGGGACTTAATCCATGTATACCTGCCGCCAGAGAAACCTACCATCAATCAATTCCTCACCTGGAGTCTACAAGATGTTTACAGTACAAGAACTGAACCTTTTCTCAAGAGAAATTAAAGTTTAGTTTTCGTGCAGCTTAGTCTTGCTTGACTCGCGAACCAAGATGGATGACAGCCGGATATAACATTTTAAGATGTCCAAAATCTTGCGTCAGCCGTCATCAATGAAGTATTTTTCCTTAATTGAATCCTTCGTCACATCCATCCAGCAACACACCTTACATCTCTACAGCCACACCTTCCTAGTAACCCAAGGTCCACACCTGCTCAGCCACACCCTCCCCGCAACAAAACCCACACCCAAGCAGCCACACCCTCCCAGGAGCACATCCCACATCTACACAGCAACACCTACGAAGCAAAACACCCCCACATCCGATTACACCCACCCAGCAACACCCCCCCACACACCTGGTAGACCACACCCACCCAGCAACACCCCTACACACACCTGGTAGACCACACCCACCCAGCAACACCCCCACACACCTGGCTGGATCTCACCCCCAAGGTCTTGTAGCAGGTTGTCTCTGCTACTTTACAGGGCGTTGAGCGTGGCGTTCCCGGGCGATACACAGATAAGGCATGCGGCGGCGGGGACCCAGCACCTGGCTTACCCTTCACTGCTAACATTGGTGGAGGGTGCTGGTGGGGGTGTTGGTGGAGGTGCTGGTCGGGGGTGCTGGTGGATGCGCTGGTGGAGGCGCTGGTGGAGGGTGCTGGTGGAGGGTGCTGGTGGGGGGTGCTGGTGGAGGGGCTGGTGGGGAGGGTGCTGGTGGAGGCGCTGGTGGGGGTGCTGGTGGAGGTGCTGGTGGGGGGTGCTGGTGGAGGCGCTGGTGGAGGCGCTGGTGGAGGGTGCTGGTGGAGGATGCTGCATGGGCCGCTCGCACGGCCTCACCCACACACACACACCTCGCAACCAAGTACAAACTGTTTCAACATGACATACTCAAACACGCTCGACGAATTCCTCCCAAGATCCTTTGGCTGTTTCTGCAATTTTGAATACTTAAAATGTTTTGCACGCTTTTAATACCTAGATAGGTTAGAGGAGAGATCTGTGTAGAAGGGAAGAGTGAGGAGAGGAGATTCTGCATGTTTCCGCCCTTACTGCCGGATGAAAACGATAAGAGAAACAAAGAACTGTTTACACACGCTTAAATTAATGTATGCACAGCAGTAGTTTCAGAAACAAGATCGAAACTCAAGAGAGTATTAGCTTCTCAGGTCCATGAGGCAGTGACGGCCAGTCTAACTTCTGTATCTACCACCTGCAATCACTAGATATTATACCCAACTCTGAATGTAAACACTGTTTTCTGCAACCCGTTCTCGCACTTGCTTATAGTCAATATTGGCTTATTTAATAAGTGCATATGTGACATACTAATTGATTGTGAATATTTTAGTTTATCTCGAAAAGCTTCATAGAAAACACCGACCTCACCTAACCTTCTTAGTATGTTAAGATAAGCATCTTATTGCTTCTTAATTACAATTATTACTTAACCTATACCGTTGATAGGTTAAGTAATAATTGTAAATACGAAGCAATAAGATGCTTATCTTAACATACTAAGAAGGTTAGGTGAGGTCGGTGTTTTCTATGAAGCTTTTCAAGGTAAACTAAAATATTCACAATCAATTAGTATGTCACATGTGCACTTATTAAATAAGCCAATATTGGCTGTAAGCAAGTGCGAGAACGGGTTGGTTTTCCCACATGGTCATAAATAGAGAAAACTCTGCGCAGATAGAGTTTATGTTACTAAACGTTGTTGGCAAGAGACTTTACGCAACGTTTAGGAGTGAATGTGTAAAGTTTGGTTAGAACTGTGTGTGTGTGGTCTCGTGACCCTGTAATCGCTAGTCAGTCACGGTATTTTTGACCAATCCACACTAGAAAATGAAGGGACGACGACGTTTTGGTCCGTCCTGGACCATTCTCAAGTCGATTGTGAAATCGACTTGAGAATGGTCCAGGACGGACCGAAACGTCGTCGTCCCTTCACCTTCAAGTGTGTGGTCTGGTCAACATACTTCAGCCACGTTATTGTGACTCATCGCCTGCAATCACGGTATTCACCGAGACGACACTCTTAGAGATCAAGAATTGAAAACAATTTGATTGAAAGAGTTGGAATATGGAGATCCGTCACGGATGCTGTCAAGACATGACAAGCTGTCACACACCTTCCTCAAGTTTCCAATTACTCTCCTGGCATGCAACACGGGAATTTTACACATTTTCATTTGAATTATCAACGAATTCACTGTCATGAAATAAGAGATCTGACATGTCATGGCAGGATCTGTGGCAGATCTCCCAGTCTCAAGTCCTTTGGTGGATTTCTTGACTCTGTGAATAGTGTGTTGAGCGGTTGCAAGGTCATAAGATCAAGGTACCCTGTACTCCTTACATGATCCATTATATTAATATAATCCTCAAAAGTGCAATAGCTCTCTGGTCATTGAGAGTTATATTAACATCTATAATAAAATCAACATATATTAGACTTGAAAATTAGAACCGGTCGGCCGAGCGGACAGCACGCTGGACTTGTGATCCTGCAGTCCTGGGTTCGATCCCAGGCGCCGGTAGAAACAATGGGCAGAGTTTCTTTCACCCTATGCCCCTGTTACCTAGCAGTAAATAGGTACCTGGGTGTTAGTGAGCTGTCACGGGCTGCTTCCTGGGGGTGGAGGCCTGGTCGAGGACCGGGCCGCGGGGACACTAAAAAAAAGACCCGAAATCATCTCAAGATAACCTCAAGATAGTTATAGACTCTGGGGGCCAATATGCAAAATATGCCAGTCTGTCTTATGATCTGATCAATGTCAAATTTGTAGTGATTTTCGCAAACGAGATGGATAAGAACTTATGCCACACCTTATTATTTATTTATTTATTTATATATACAAGAGTTCTTACATTCTTGTATAGCCACTAGCAAGCAGATCGTTAAAGGAACTGGAAGTTAGGCGGCTATTCCACGACCCCAGTTCCCAATGACACTAGTTAATGGTGACAGATCAGAGGTACGTTCTCCCAGCTCAATCATATTTACTAGGGAACACTCGAGCCCATATATACCACAATATGATCCACAATTTGAACTATCTGCGTGACGTATTGGTTAGTGTACTGGCTGGTCACTTGGCTAGCCTGAGTTCAATTCTCTGATAGGGGAAGAGTTTCTGTGTTAAATATTCCTTGCGTAAATATTCCATGTGTGTGTGTGTGTGTGTGTGTGTGTGTGTGTGTGTGTGTGTGTGTGTGTGTGTGTGTGTGTGTGTGTGTGTGTGTGTGTGTGTGTGTGAGAGAGAGAGAGAGTGTCTCTCTCAAGATTCTCCCACAGCTGACTTGAGTGGCTCATTACAGTGCACCGAACTCTCCTCTAATCTAACCAAGAAGATTAACTTCTAATCTAAGATTAGATTAACCTCTAATCTAACCAAGAAGATTAACCTCTAATCTCACCAAGAAGAATGCACCTGTTAGAGTACGTTGGACAGAAATGGAGAACTCAGCATTCTCGACGCTCAAGAAGAAGCTGAATGAAGCACCCATCCTTAGACTACCAGATTCTACCAGGGAGTACATCCTCCGGACAGATGCCTCAAATACAGGTATTGGTGCTGTACTCATGCAAGAGTACGACGGTGAAATCTGGCTAGTTGCGTACTCCAGTCGTAAACTGAGCGATGCTGAGCAGAAGTACTCCACTGTAGAAAATGAACTCCTCGCTGCTGTCGTGGGAGTAAGGAAATTCTACCAGTATCTCTATGGTAAGCGCTTCACGTTTCAAGTAGATCACCAACCCCTCAGCCACATCGGTACGCTTAAAAACGCAAACCCTAGATTAATGCGCTGGGTGTTGTTCCTTCAACAGTTCACATTCCGCGTGGTATACATAAAGGGAGCCGACAACGTTGGTGCTGACTGGTTGAGTAGGTCAGGGGTGATTAACGAGACGTCGAACGAGGGAGACATGAGCGAGGAAATGCAACGCGAATCACCGGACACTGGTTCCCAGTGTGTGTCTGATATTTCAGACATGACACAGGTGGAGAGAGGCAGTGGACAGACTAGCGCCACTCAGGGTTTCGAGGCGTTGAACCGACCCAGACCTGGAGCTCCGTCAGACCACAGTGCCTGTTCAAGACCTGACAAGATAGCCACATGTGACCCGGTGACTGAAGAAATTCCTCACTTAACAGAGGAGAATAGTCTAGACGAGGCCCCGCCTCGCCTAGCTGTATAGAAAACGGGGTCCACTCGACCCGGCTACACCTCGTGCATTCAGTACGTGCACGTGCGTCAGCGGTCCTAACATCCCAAATTCGATACATGAGCCATATTTTGGAGCCAAATTCTGGCTCTCTGCACGTATTCGCAGTATGAAATTCCGACTTTTTATACCGAAAATATGTCAATTACTGAGCGCGGAAGTGGGTCACATTTTGCCCAAACCCCCCTGCAGTTTTCAAAATATCCCAAACATCCCAAATTCGATACCTGAGCCATATTTTGGAACCAAATTCTGGCTCTCTGCGCGTATTCGCAATTTGAAATTCCGACTTTTTATACCGAAAATATGCCAATTACTGAAAGCGGCAGTGGGTCACATTTTGCCCAAACCCCCCTGCAGTTTTTAAAATATCCCAAACAACCCAAATTTCACGTCCCCCCTCCTAGAGCACTGTTTCTTATGTCACTCGATATGGAGTGATGTATGTCAGAAGGCGTGGCTCAGGGCACCACATGGCATGCACGAGTTTAATCTAGGCTGTGTTCTACGGTGTTATCTAAGGGGTGTGTCCTAGGGTGGTATTAAATAGGCCGTCCTAGGGTGTTATCCAATGAGTTTTAACATAGCAAGAGTGGATAATAAGCACCAACCACCAATTCACTCCCTGCGATACCGAACCCGCACACCACCACACCCTAATTACGAACTTGAGAGTTTTAACGCGCTATCTGCATATCTGAACCACCACCACCCCCTCCACCTTCCACCTGCCAGGGTGAGTGACGCGTTGACCTACTCTCCTCCTCCTCCTCCTCCTCCTCTGTCAGTGTCACCTGTCACCACTGCTGTAACTGTAGCCTGAATAACACTGTTTACACCACCGGTTACACCACTGGCATGCCAACCCCGGCCACCACTCATACAACGTTTTGCTCCTACACATGCTTAAGTTGGAGATAATTGTAACTGAAATGATGTATATAAATGACTGACAACGCTCTAAATCTATATAAATAATTGTTGTTTACACAGGTGGGTACAGGAACAGACGACTGCCGACTCCTGCCAGCAGGCCGAGAGCTTTCCCTTCCCATAGTTCATGGTGAGCCTTACCCACTAGTTATCCCTAGAACTATCCCTATCCCTAGAACTATCCCTAGAACTAGAACTATACCTATCCCTATCCCTAGAACTAGAACTATCCCTAGAACTATCCCACATTAAACGAACCCGCCAATCGTTTAACAACCAGGTACCCAATTACTGCTGGGTGAACAGTAGGCCACAGTTAAGGATTGGCGCCTAGTCAATCCTACCCGGCCAGGATACGAACCCAGGCCAAATCGCTGGTGAGGTGCGGAGAGCAGCCTGTTCTCCAACAACAAAGGTCAAATGCTCGTTAATCCTGCCGCCAAATCCCTTGTTTATTAATGAAAAACGGTTTACACACGCAACCCGTCCGCAGACAATGTCCCTTCCATCCAGCGGCCGACCCCAAAGATGCAGTCATCAACATGAATATATATTCATCAATATAACACGAATATATTCATCAGTATAACACGAATATATTCATCAATAACACGAACATATTCATCAATATAACACGAATATATCCATCAATATAACATGAATATATTCATGAATATAACGAATATATTCATCAGTATAACACGAATATGTTCATCAATATAACACGAATATGTTCATCAATATAGCACGAATATGTTCATCAATATAGCACGAATATGTTCATCAATATAACACGAATATGTTCATCAGTATAACACGAATATGTTCATCAGTATAACAAGAACATGCTGTTCATTCAAAATAAGAATCTCAAACGTAAATTAATATTGTTATATATTAGCATACTGTGCTTGGTTAGGTTAGGTGTTTAGGTTCTGTTGGCGATTATTTGTATTTGTAGTACGTGGGTGAAGCATTTACAGCGTTGTGGTTCGAACAAAAGTCGTCAATGAGCAACTTGTTCCGGAAGTGTTCGGACGTCAGCAGTTGTGAGTCGTGTAAGAGAGAGAGAAAGAGAGAGAGAAAGAGAGAGAGAAAGAGAGAAAAAGAGAGACAGAAAGAGAGAGAGACAGAAAGTGAGAGAGAGAGAAAGAGAGAAAGAGAGACAGAAAGAGAGAGAGACAGAAAGTGAGAGAGAGAGAAAGAGAGAAAGAGAGAGAGAGAGAGAAAGAGAGAGAAAGAGAGAGAAAGAGAGAGAAAGAGAGAGAAAGAGAGAGAAAGAGAGAGAAAGAAAGAGAGAGAGAAAGAGAGAGAAAGAAAGAGAGAGAAAGAGAAAGAGAGAGAAAGAGAAAGAGAGAAAGAAAGAGAGAAAGAGATAGTTTTTTAGTTTACTTCATTTATTATGCACCCCATACCCATCTTGTGGGCGGTAGTGGAAAGGGTTACAGAGGCACATAATGGGCTCAGGGACTGAACCCCACAATTCATTTAGCTAAGCAAGTTACAATCTTGATGAGCTAGTTACAAACTTTAATATAAGTAGAAAGAGAGAAAGAGAAAGAGAGAAATAGAGAAAAGAGATAAAAGAGAGATAGAGGGGTGGGGGGGGGGGTGAGGAAGCTTCACCACCACACACCGGACACACCCTCACCACTGCCAACACCCCTGCCAACCACCACCACTACCACCATTCCTCTCACCACTAAGACTACTACTACGCATGCTACTCCCGCACACTTAAAACATTCCTTCATCCCCCAGGCCATTTATTTACAACTCGTACGCTGAAATAGTTCTGGGTCACATCTCTGACTCATCTGTGCCTCCAGTTTCCACCGGTGTGTGTTCACCTTCGGCTGTTCTTCACTTTGAACATTAATACTATACCCACTTCATCAATTACCCTTACAATCTTGTATGTCGTTATCATTTCTCCCCGTTCCTTCTTTAGGTGAAGTGAGGTACAGTTCTCTTCTGAGTTCGTTTGTATCTAGTACCGTTAAACTCACCATACACATACGCTATACACTGCTGTCACCATCATTAACACATTCTCGCAGGGTGGTGAGTGGGAGTGTGTGGGTGGACTTACCATGGGAGGCGTGTGCGCGCGGGTGGAGTTACCATGGGAGAGAGACCAGAGGACGCCCACAGCCATCACTGGGGCTCTCCCTCTCCGCCTGCTCCCACTCTGTAACATCAAATAATAATTCGTCAGAGATAATGACAGAGAAAACTGTTTTTTAAATAGTACTGGTGTTCAGGAATGGAAGCTTCCGGGGCTAACATCAACAATCTACTTGATCACTCACACACACACACACACACACACACACACACACACACACACACACACACACACACACACACACACACACACACACACACACACACACACAGGAAGCAGTCCGTAACAGCTGTCTAACTCCCAGGTACCTATTTACTGCTAGGTAACAGGAGCATCAGTGCGAAAGAAACTCTGCCTATTTGTCTCTGCCTCTGCCGGCGCCGAGAATCAAACCCGTGCCACAGGATTACAAGTCCTGCGCGCTGTCCACTCAGCTACCAGACCCCTAAGTGGTGTGGGTGGGTGGCACAGTACCCCAGAGCCCGCCGCTACACAACTCGGCCACACACACACACACACACACACACACACACACACACACACACACACACACACACACACACACACACACACACACACACACACACACACACACACACACTAGTAAGCCTCAACTTATCCCCGCAGCCTAAATGTGACACCCTTTTTATATTCCCACACGCTGTTTGTCAACACTAAATGTAAACAAGACACATGGCTTCTTTAATGGGGTGATGGTGGGAGGGAACAGCTGCTGGCACATCAATAGTGTTCCTTGGTTCATTCAATACTCATTATTATGGCCAAGAACACTCCCGGCACCTCTTGTTTTGCTTCACTGGTCATGAATGGCGCCAACACGCTAAGCACCTGTAGGAGCAACGGACACGAATTGATCTATAAAGGGTTAAGGATATGTGGTCAGTATATTTCCCTTCCAACCGCTCTAACAGCAAGTATTATCCTTCCTGGGATATTCTACCCCACCCCCCTCCACCTTAATCCAACTCTGCCCACCCCAACGTCAAGAGTGCCAACTTGTCAAAAGCCTCACACATCTTAAACCTTCCCCCTCCCCCCTCTAGTGCCAGCGTCTCGGTGTGCCAAACTGTCAGATGTAACCCCACCAACCCCGTCACCTCCCTCTCCCGCCTGGCCGTGACGGAGGCTGGCATCCCCGCGGCCATTATAGTCTTCCAAACTCAACTTCCTGGTTATGTTGCCACCTCAGGTTTGTCGCACCTGTGTCCACCTGACATCTTACCTGTGGTGTGTCTCTGGTGTTACCTGTGGTGCGCCTCTCGTGTTACCTGTAGTGCGCCTCTGGTGTTACCTGTGGTGCGCCTCTGGTGTTACCTGTGGTGTGCCTCTGGCGTTACCTGTGGTGCGCCTCTGGCGTTACCTGTGGTGCGCCTCTGGTGTTACCTGTGGTGTGCCTCTGGCGTTACCTGTGGTGCGCCTCTGGTGTTACCTGTGGTGTGCCTCTGGCGTTACCTGTGGTGTGCCTCTGGCGTTACCTGTGGTGCGCCTCTGGCGTTACCTGTGGTGCGCCTCTGGTGTTACCTGTGGTGCGCCTCTGGTGTTACCTGTGGTGCGCCTCTGGCGTTACCTGTGGTGCGCCTCTGGTGTTACCTGTGGTGCGCCTCTGGTGTTACCTGTGGTGCGCCTCTGGTGTTACCTGTGGTGCGCCTCTGGTGTTACCTGTGGTGCGCCTCTGGCGTTACCTGTGGTGCGCCTCTGGCGTTACCTGTGGTGCGCCTCTGGTGTTACCTGTGGTGCGCCTCTGGCGTTACCTGTGGTGCGCCTCTGGCGTTACCTGTGGTGCGCCTCTGGTGTTACCTGTGGTGCGCCTCTGGTGTTACCTGTGGTGCGCCTCTGGTGTTACCTGTGGTGCGCCTCTGGTGTTACCTGTGGTGCGCCTCTGGTGTTACCTGTGGTGCGCCTCTGGTGTTACCTGTGGTGCGCCTCTGGTGTTACCTGTGGTGCGCCTCTGGCGTTACCTGTGGTGCGCCTCTGGCGTTACCTGTGGTGTGCCTCTGGCGTTACCTGTGGTGCGCCTCTGGCGTTACCTGTGGTGCGCCTCTGGTGTTACCTGTGGTGCGCCTCTGGTGTTACCTGTGGTGTGCCTCTGGTGTTACCTGTGGTGCGCCTCTGGTGTTACCTGTGGTGTGCCTCTGGCGTTACCTGTGGTGCGCCTCTGGTGTTACCTGTGGTGCGCCTCTGGTGTTACCTGTGGTGTGCCTCTGGTGTTACCTGTGGTGTGCCTCTGGCGTTACCTGTGGTGTGCCTCTGGTGTTACCTGTGGTGTGCCTCTGGCGTTACCTGTGGTGTGCCTCTGGCGTTACCTGTGGTGTGCCTCTGGCGTTACCTGTGGTGTGCCTCTGGTGTTACCTGTGGTGCGCCTCTGGCGTTACCTGTGGTGCGCCTCTGGCGTTACCTGAAGTGTTACCCGAGTACGGTTGTGTAAGCACATCATTTCAGTAGTTAAAGCTACGGGCTACATCTCTCCTGGTCTGTCGTTCAAGCCCCTTATGACACGAGTTGATGAAATTAAATATACAAAAGATATTCTAAACCCAGCTATTGCAAGCCTGATTGCTATTTAGAGGCATATGCCGCCCATCTATTTTGCAGACAATGCTTTTAAGTATTTGAAGAACAGACTTGGAATCACAGGAAATGACTCCTCAATCTGTGTTTTTTTTTAGTTAACTGGTAACTAGTTAGAGTGCAGCTAGTTCAGATACTTTTTTTGTCGTTTATAAACACATTTATTATGAGCCAGTTCCTGCTCGCCTGGAGGGATCAGAATTGGGAGATTCGCCACTTGCCACAGGTAACAGGGGACGGGATATCCCTGGAGTGTCCCGCCAGGGACATACTCCACGGATACACAAAGCCACATTTCAATATCTGGCAAATCTTTTAATAATGGCGATGATAATAATTGTGTTGGGGGACAGGTAGCCAATGTATATGCACCCGCCAAACCCCCCATTTATGAATGAAAAACGGTTTACACACGACTCACAACTGATGACGTTCGAACACTTCCTGAACAAGTGCTTCGCTGACGAATTTTCTTCGAACCACAACGCTGTAAATGCTTCACCCACGTACTACAAATACAAATAACTGCCAACAGAACCTAAACACCTAACCTAACCTATGCCAATATATGCTAATATCATAATATTAATTCATATTTGATAAAATTCCTGTTTTGAATGAACAGCATGTTAAATTTATGAATGAGTCTGTGGGGTCGACCACTGAATATAATGGACTTGAGTCGAGGACGGGTTGACCGTGTCACACCCCATCACATGCAATACTTTACACATGCATACATGTCGTAGCTAACACCCAGTGTTGCGTAACGGCCCAGTTAGCCGTACACTGAGGCGCAGAGCCGTGATACGTCTCACATTCCAAGAGGTTGACTTCGTGCGTCGGCGATGCGCCCTCCACCTGCTCTATGGTCATCACCGGCACCTCATATATACAGAGAGGTTTAACCCCATTTCTCGATGTATATGCATTGTTTACTTAAGTACTAGACTAAGCTCAGGACAAACATCTACGGCCAGCAGGTTGTAAAATATCTTTTCGCTCATTGTAAGAGTAAGTTTCAGTAAACTAATCAATTATAAACTCATACTGATGGTTAAATGAGTATAGACATTTATCCGACTTCAATGACCTTGTTATGGTACTCTAGAAATTACCAATCGACCAATGACTAGAAGTCTGTCATACCTGCGCCTGGTGGCATCTCACTCCTTGAATGGCATGTTTACCAGAAATGGAGGGAGGAGTAGTTGGCCACATTAAAGGTGACCTTGTGGGACAATGAGAGGGGAGGAAGGGCCGCGAACACCGCACCACTACCACAGCAAGCAACACCATTACTTCCCCTCCCCACCTCCCAACCACTTGGGCTGGACGGTAGAGCGACGGTCTCGCTTTATGCAGGTCGGCGTTCAATCCCCGACCGTTCAAGTGGTTGGGCACCATTCCTTCCCCTCGCCCCATCCCAAATCCTTATCCTAACCCCCCTTCCCAGTGCTATATAGTCGTATTGGCTTGGCTCTTTCCCCTTGATAGTTCCCCCTCCCCACCACGAGGGAGATGAAACTTAGAGAGAAACATTTGTCGACACTAAAGACAAACACTTCCTATGGCAGCAACTGACAAGATAAACCGGTGATCTATTAGCTACCTTAAACCCTAGTGTTTACCCAACATGAAGAACATGTAGAGAACTTAAACTATTAGGTACCGCTAGCAACCAGTGACCACTGCGTTATGTTTGATTACAATTTTGAACTGAAAGATAGAATTGGAAACATAACAAGGAGCAAGAGAAAATGCATAAGAGGGGATACAGAAGGGTTAGAGAGTATCTTTAGGAGGTTCAAGTGGGAGACTGAACGGAAGGAAAGCTCGGCAAATGAGATGATGAAACTCATGAAATAGAAATGCAAAAAAGCAACCAAACAGCTCATACCTATCAGGAGGAAAATAGACGGAAGGAGAGCAGCAAACCCATGGTACAACAGTGTAAGGAGGAAAAGAAGACAGCAAAGCCATGGAAAAAGTAGAGGGACATGGGTACAGAGGCAAATAAGGAGGCACTTAAGAAGGCCAGGAATGAGTACACAAGAATCAGGAGGGCAATAGAGCGGCAGTTTGAGAATGACATTACGGCAAAAACAGATTTAACCTAAGATGTACAGCCTTACAGGTGAGAAACAACAGTACGAGACAATGTGATTAGAGTGCGAGGACTGGGAAGGAACACTTGTAGAATGACAAAGAAGTTTGTGAAGAACTCAACAAAAGTTTCCAGGAGGTCTTCAAGCCTGCTGGAATTCAATCCAAGTAAGTGCAAAGTAATACAAATGGATAAGGAAGATAGGAGACCTGTATTTAACTATACCATAAGGGAAAAGCAACTACAAAAACCAATAAGAGAAAAAGACCTGGATGTAGGCATACTCCAACACTAAGACCAGAAGCTCATGTGAACGACATAACATCAACAGCATATGAGGAGTTATCGTCGGGAATATGCGAGATGTTGGCAAATATCAGAACATTGATTAGAAACACTGATCAGGACTCCTTCAAGGCAATCTACACTACATTTGTTAGACTTACAGGAATGTGCAGCACTAGCATGGAGTCAGCACCTTGTGCAGCACTGGCATGGAGTCAGCACCTTGTGCAGCACTGGCATGGAGTCAGCACCTTGTGCAGCACTGGCATGGAGTCAGCACCTTGTGCAGCACTGGCATGGAGTCAGCACCTTGTGCAGCACTGGCATGGAGTCAGCACCTTGTGCAGCACTAGCATGGAGTCAGCACCTTGTGCAGCACTAGCATGGAGTCAGCACCTTGTGCAGCACTGGCATGGAGTCAGCACCTTGTGCAGCACTGGCATGGAGTCAGCACCTTGTGCAGCACTGGCATGGAGTCAGCACCTTGTGCAGCACTGGCATGGAGTCAGCACCTTGTGCAGCACTGGCATGGAGTCAGCACCTTGTGCAGCACTGGCATGGAGTCAGCACCTTGTGCAGCACTGGCATGGAGTCAGCACCTTGTGCAGCACTGGCATGGAGTCAGCACCTTGTGCAGCACTGGCATGGAGTCAGCACCTTGTGCAGCACTGGCATGGAGTCAGCACCTTGTGCAGCACTGGCATGGAGTCAGCACCTTGTGCAGCACTAGCATGGAGTCAGCACCTTGTGCAGCACTAGCATGGAGTCAGCACCTTGTGCAGCACTGGCATGGAGTCAGCACCTTGTGCAGCACTGGCATGGAGTCAGCACCTTGTGCAGCATAGAGACAAAATTGGAAAAGTAGAAAGGTTTGCAATAAAATTGCACTAACTGTAAGAACAGTACTACATGAAAACAACAAACAATAATCACAAAAGTATGTCATAAACAGTAACTATACTGCACGATATTTATTATAAACTTATGACTCTTGCCGCAGGATTTGTTGATACTTTCTAAAAATCCTAAAAATTTTCATCCATAAATCCTTATTTTAAAAACCGAAGCTATGTACTGTATTTCATACAGAATTATGCAACTATTTAGTACATTTACTAGATACAATATGTGCCTTTTTATGTATCATAGATTAAGTTATTTTGTGCCATCAAATAACACTCAAATTATTTTCACTCTCTCCCTTCCCCATTCCTCCATATTTCCTCTTAATTCATAATCAAGCTTCCCATCCACTGTATTCTGGTGCTCTTTTTATAAATCATATATGATAAACATGAAGGTAAATCTCCAGGTAGCCATCACAAACCTTGACAAGAAGGCCTTTTTAACAATATGCAACTGTGCCTTTGAAAACCACACTGGGAAAACACCGCAACAAATTATCCAGAGATATGTAACAAGGCTTGTTGTGGAACATATTTATACAACAGTAAAACACTAGGGGAGGGGGCAGAACCCTACCATGCTGGAGCCAAGAAAAATCAAGGCGATATAATATAGTACATATGTAATTATTTTAAATACTGAACAATTTGGAGAATCCAGACAACATCTTCAAAAGGTCAGAGTAAAAATTATCAGAGATAACACAAACAAGGAGCAACTGTTTCAGGTACTGTACTACAAGCCACAATGTAGGACTGAAAACAGATGATTTTTTCCCCACAGGTTAATAAATCCGTAGAACTGCCTACCTGCTGAAGCCATAACTGTCAAAACTGTTGACATTTAAAATCCTTCTTGAAAAAATCTTCAGGACAAATGGGGAGACCTGTAACAAGCCGCTGACTTCCTGTCCTCGTCAAGGCCACTAGAGGATTAGTGGCCGCAGGTAAATTATAGGGATTGACAAAAGTTGACAAAGATGTTATGTTACAAATGTGAAACAGTTGAACTAAAGGACAGGGGATAGAAAATAGATACACAAATGAGACTGAAAATGTTCAGAAGAACTTCCTTAGCATAAAAATATTACGAGGTGGAATGCGTTACAAGATACTACAGAGGCAAATTCAATACACAGTTTCAAAAGAAAATACGACAAAGAACATTAGTAAAAGGGAATCATTGCATTAATTAACCTGTGTGTGAAAAGGCAGGACTTTGAAGATGATAATCCTTCCTGCAACTTCATCCGAGTAAAGACATCTACTCAAGTCCCACCCACTAAGACATTCAGCTTGTACTCAAGATAAAGTGAACAGAAATTACACCAGCACACAAATTACAGCAGCTGGGAGACAATAACAGGCAGTTAAATCACACTATGAAACACTTACTAGTGCTGCTGAAGGTCATGTCAGCTGGGGCACCGTCCAAGGTTCACTTCCTGACTCAAGTCCAAGTGTTACGAGTGATTTAGTGTGAGAAAAGTCATATTGTTGAGCGAGCTACACACACCTCCTGCACCACGTCTGGGGCACTACTGAACTTGCAGCAGAGGCGGCCGCAGCCTCCCGAGGAGAGTTGTAATTGGTGGAAAGCCGCCGCTGCCGCCCAGTTCAGCCAATGAGAACTTGAGTCTCGAGACGCTCACGTCAGCCTTCCAGTCAGCTGATAACTGTAAACAAACAAGAGGAGACATTTAAATATAGTGACGTTGAAGGAGAAGATTGGTGTTGTTGGTTTAACTTTGTTCAACAGTAAACTGACCGAACAAGTTTATTTATATCTTATATAATCTATAAAGTATATTTATATCTTTTACAATCTGCTTTGTCAATAATATGCGTTTGTGTTTTTCATATTAGATAGTAGTTGATGGTTGAGGGGCGAGGATGCTCCAGGAGGGCATAGCCATCAGTATTATTATTATTATTATTATTATTATTATTATTATTATTATTATTATTATTATTATTATTATGTGCATCTCCTGGTGAGATGTCAAATTTATAAGCCATTTTATAATTTAACTTTTCTAAATCAAATCTCTGCTATTTGACATCTGTAGTTCAAATCGTACATCAAAACGTCGTCATTAATAATATATACAAAGAAAAATGCTGTACACGCACTTATATAATTAATATCAAGATATCTCTGAAGGCAACTAGAGTGTCACAGTGACTTGACATACCTCGGCCAGACTCTCAGCGCCCCCACACACCCAGGAGCTCATTAGTACATACAGTACATACAATAAGTACAGGTTATAATGTATGAGCAAGTTATGAAGTCAATTTATTTTTAATAAAGCCATGTTATGTTGATTTGACGAAATATTGCACTGAAATAGTGAAGGTTTTCCATTGCTTGGGATTCTCTCCACAAGTTTTGCAGATATTTACCAGATTTACCTGAGGGTCACTAACCCTAGAGGTCTTGACGAGGACAGGAAGCCAGCGGATTGTCGGGGTATATTATAATAAATAATTCATTGTGTTGGGGGACAGGAAGACAGTTTTGTATTCATACACGTTTTGGTTTTTATCGAGGTCCCCTCCACCGAGGCCACATTACTAACCCCGCCTAGGATTCAACCCCACAATAAACTGACTAACTCCTGAGTATCAACTCACTGCTAGGTGAACAGAGGCATTTGGTGAAAGGAAATGTGCCCAACCATTTCTGTCCCGCACGGGATTCGAATCTGGAATTTTCGATCATGTGTCGAGAACGAACCCGACTGCACTACCGGTACCCTTAATATATGTAAGGTATTGGTTCATAGGTTTTCTCCTGTGCTCTTTCAGTCCTTTTTGAAGATGGGATGATATTTACAGCGGTTTTTATCGGGGGAAAGCGCTAAGTCATTACGACTATATAGCACTTGGAAGGGGAGTTAGGATAAGGATTTTGGGATGGGATGGGGATGTGGGAACGGAAGTGTCCAACCACTTGGACGGTCGGGGATTGAACGCCAACCTACATGAAGCGAGACCATCGCTCTACCGTCCAGCCCAAGTGGTCGGACAGGAATGATATTTACAGTCTAAGGGTTCTTTCCCCCCTTGATCCAGAGATTTTTTCTGAATAGGAGTTTCAGTGGTAGAAAGAGTTTACCTAGCCAGAAACTGGCCAGTTTCTGTATGCTTTCGAATTGAATTCCATCTGCACCTGATGCTTTAGATTCTTTTAATTTAGCAATGCTCTTCTTGATTGTTTCACACTATACGGCAGTATCCCATAATTCAGTATGTTTACCTGCTTCAAACATTTGTGTGGGAAATTTTTATGTTATGTAATCTTTTTAACATGAACACACTATATCTATCTAACTCTCTCTCTCTGTATGTATGTATGTATGTATGTATGTATGTATGTATGTATGTATGTATGTATGTATGTATGTATGTATATATATATATATATATATATATATATATATATATATATATATATATATATATATATATATATATATATATATATATATATATATATATATATATATATATAATATATATTTTATTATATATATAATAAAATATTTTGTTATTGGTTTTGTTTATAGATAAGTCTGGTTTATAGACATTTGATTTTTAAAAATGTAGTAAGTACTGTACTGTATATGTACAGTATCCATGTTCTTGTTTTGTGTCTCTTGAGATTTTTTACTTGTCTGATGCTATCACCTACAAAAATTACATTACAGGAAGATATACAAGATGTTCCACACAATTTGCAAGTCAAATATTGTGCAGTATGGAAGGCATTACCAACAGGCTAAGGTTCTCAGGTGAGATGACTTTTGTGATACATATGTTTAATAACATAATATAATGAGTTGTATTTTAGATGAACTAGTTGTATTTGAGTTGTAGAATGAGTTGTATTTTAGATGAACTTGTATAATATTGGATACAGTTATTTTGATTTCACAAACAATTCCTGTATTATATGGTGAAAAAAAAAGAATAAAATAATATACTGTATATGTTATTGCCATAGTGATATTGAGTAAATAATTTTACCTGCTACATTGCAAGCCGGCCAGACATCAAATACTTATAAAAAAAAATCTATATTTGTACAGCTATTTGTCCTTCCTGCCAACCCACTCGGAAAGATACCATTTGTACAGTTCAAACCTGATTTATTTTTGTGTTATTTGTTTTTAATTTTTACATGTAAATGTTTGCAAATTATTGCTCTTTAGTTTCTTAAAAAAGGAAAAAGGATTGCAAAATAATTTATATTACCATAACGATTTTGAAACATAATTTTGCCTGTTGAGCAGCAAGCCAGATAATTTTATTATGTATAAGCATTTTATGATTTGCAGAGCTTTTTATTAAGAGGAGGGATCTTGGGGAGAAAGTTGGAGAGAGAGGGGGGGGGATAGGAAAAGAGAGATGAGAGGTGGAGATTAGGAGCAAAATTCATTTATAGTAAAAGTTTACGAGTTTAATGATGCATTTTACATAATCAGAACATATGTAGCTTTTTGTGTGTTGTGTCCTCTGAATGTGAGTTTGTTATTCTTTCAACTTTTCTCTTTTTAAAAATTATTTTGAATTAAGATTTTTATATATTAGTTACATACCATGTTTTCTTTTTATTTACAGGACTGCAGGCTCTCATATCTTGGGAAGTTGCCATATTCACCAAGAATATTCCTTTAAGACAAGCACTGAAAATTTCATTCACAAGTTAGACAATGCTCATATAAATAATTCTGAGAGCAAATATGAAAGAGGAAAATATCATAGACATAGAGTAAATTATAGGAATCAATTAGGCATACTAGCTGGAATCATGGGAACAGCTGCAATCCTTGGCATAGATTCAGCTCTGTGTGAAAACCAAGAAGAAAATGCACATGATGAAATTATATCACTTAAGTCAACAGTCACATCCACAATCAGTAATATTTCATCTGGAGAATCTTTAACAAATCAAGATGCTGATCAGAAAGGTCAGGATGTAGTTGGCACAGAAAAACATTCTGCTGAAACCCAAGCATCCCCTCATGGGAACATAACTTATGCTCGTAATACTGAAACAGCAAGTACATTAGCAACACATGATATTTCTCAGAAAGAAAATTTGACTGATTTTCAAGAGACCGTGAAGAAGTCTCGTCAGCTGTTGAAGCGTTGCATGGAGGAGGCTGGAACACCAGGCATTGTTGTGGCAGTATCAGTGAATGGCAAGACAGTTTGGGCAGATGGTATGCAATGTTAATTTTTTTATATTTACCTGTATTCTTTGATAACTTGTTATCTGGAACTCCCCATCCTTGAAAAAGTGACCAAGTATAGTCTTTCCTATGACTTCAGCCTCCTTCAGGTGTTTAGCTAGGCTGGAAGGAGAACTGGAAGACATGATATTATATAGGAGATGGTAACTACTTGTAATCATGTAGTTGCTGGTGCCATTCCTATCTTGGTTTAGCCTGTTTAATACATATAAAAGGTAAAGGAGAAGGGATGAGGATTTTCAGGGGGGCACATTTGAAGTTGTTGTTCATGTTTTGCCTTCTAAGTATAGAATGGCAACCCACATTTTGAGGTGGAGATGAACCAATACACTGACAGTACTACCATCTTGAAGCAGTGTATCATACAACACACGGATGTCAATGTTGTCATACTCAGGCAATGGTTTCTCAGTCTATGATAAATTCCCTACACTTCTTTACATTATCAAATATATGTTTCATTTACAACACCAGCAATTATGATGTCAATCTTAACCTTAGTAAGGCCTTCGACACACTGCCCAATGAGAGCAAGATCCGGCAGGTTGAGGCCCATGGCATTAGAGGAATGTTTCGAATTGCAACAGAACCTGGTTGAAGGATAGGAAAGAGTTAGTATCAACAAGGTGAAGTCTAGTGGAGAAATGTTGTTGGTAGTGTGACCCTGGGCCCTGTTTTGGGAACATTATTGTACATAGTACCTGTATATGTTAATTATCTGGAGCTTGGGGTGAACAGTAATATCAGTAAATTTGCAGATGATACAAAATTGGGGCAAATAGTAAACTAGGATGAAGACTTGGCAGAACTCCTGAAAGATCTCATTACTCTGTAAAACTGGACAAAAAGTGACATAGGCAGTTCATTGCAGATAATTGTAACGTTCAAAATATGGGAAATGATAATAGCACCATCAATTAAATGAATGATGTAGATATTGGCAAATCAGGTTACGAAAAGAGATTTGGGGGTCATGATTAAGGCCTAGCCAGCAAAAACCCAACATGCATAACAAAACAAATAGGATACTTGGATTTATAACCAGAACTGTTAGTAATAAATGCACAGACATTTTAAAGGTAATAATAGCCAGAGAGATGACAAATTTTGACAATTACAGTATAGGGATTTATAAAACCCAATTTCCTTAAAACAATCATTTGTCAACAACATAAGAACATCTTGTGAGCCTGTACTCCATTTTTTACAACACTGATAATTAGTTTGGCTCAGATTGATTCTCTTATCAATCTGAGCCATAATGAATAATTAGATTATGACATGTAATGTTATTATTTAAGACTAAATTTTCTCAGCAAGACATTCTTTTCTAATCACTGAAATGTAGACAGTCAGAAAACTTAAATCATTACTATTTCTCATCCAGGATTTGGGTTTGCTGACCTAGAAAACAATGTTCGGTGTACGCCCAACACTGTCATGCGCATTGCCAGCATCAGCAAAGCATTAACTATGACAGCTGTTGCTAGGCTGTGGGAGGAAGGAAAGTTGGATCTTGATGCTCCTATTCAGAAATACATCCCAAGTTTCCCTGTTAAAACCTATCATGGGGAAGAGGTAAGGAACAAGTAATTGTATTAATATAAAATAAATGTTTAAATTTAATACATGTGGACAAATTGCAATGTTACCAAATTCTTGGTATCATTAAACTAAGAATTAATTTTTTCAGACTTATTGTTAAGAATAATCAACCCATCCTTGACTCAAGTCCATTACATCCAACGGTCAACCCCACAGACACAGTCATAAATTTTTACATGCTGTTCATTCTAAACGGAAATTTTCTCAAATATAAATTAATATTATAATAGCATATTGTGCATATATAGGCATAGGTTAGGTGTTTAGATTCTGTTGGTGATTATTTGTATTTGTAGTACGTGGGTGAAGCATTTACAGCGTTGTGGTTCGAACAAGAGTCGTCAGTGAAGCACTTGTTCCAGAAGTGTTTGAACAAAATAAGTTGAGTTATGTGTAAACCATTTTTCATTCATAAACAGGGGGTTTGGCAGGTGCATGGAATCACTTTTGGGTCTTTGTTTGCAGGACGGGCTGGAATAATAGTTTGAATTTCTGAGCTGTGGCTACTCAGTTGAATTCTTTGTCTTTGTCTTCTTTGTTCAAGGGTACAAAAGCTTGGCGGTTTATTCTTAAGATGCCAGTGATTTGCTTATGTATGATGGAACTAACTTAGCACTGGGAGTGGTGTGTCATTGACTAAGGATCTGGACTGGGTCAAGTACAAGAACGCACAAACTTTATTTGACACTCATAAAAAGGTGGCACTCCTGGCACTGCATTAATTCAGTAGATACCATGTGATTTCAAAAGCATGAAACCACTTGAGTCAATTAGAAACATCACCTGTAGATATAGTAAGTTTCTCACTAGGCTGTATGGCACATGCATAAGCGTAATGTAAGTGGTAGCACAGCTAACTTGACTTTTGGATGACCACCAGTCACCAGTTTCATGAATAAGTGACGGTACACTTTTAAAAGTCCATGGCCCCTAGCACTAGTCAGGATTAAATTATCTCTCATATATAATTACTGTATGGGGTTATATCATGCCTGTAATGGCCTAACGTAAAATCTTACAATTACCGAAAGGTACCTATCAGCATTAAGTAGGCGAAAGAAGTCAGTCATCAGTATAAGGGTTGATTATGCAATTGTTGACTACTGTGCACAATTCCAAATTATTTCACTCCCAAAAGTGAACTTTTTGCTTAGTTAAATGTTTACAGTACAGTACACACCACCTGGAGATGCTCTCCAAGATATGAATCTCTGCTTCATTATATAGTCCATGTGACATGCTTTATATTGGTTTTTATATAACAATTTCATTGTCATAGTATACTTCCAGTATGATCTTTAATGTTACAGTATTAACAATAGACTTTTCAGTTTAACAAAACAAAGCTTCAAGGAATGTATTATTATGTAGTATCAAGTATTATTTGTATAAAAACATTCCTTTCTAGGAATTTAAAAAAGATATTGCACAATTTGACTGAGAGCAAATATTCTTTGGGGATTTATCTATTCAAAGAAATTTTGTCCCCTTATGGTTTCCCAATGTCAGGAACATGAAGCTGTTAGGCTTATTGAGGTCCCCATAGACCAGCTACTGATCTTTTCCAGTATGCAACCCACAACAGTTATCTTGAGATGATTTCGGGTCTTTTTAGTGTCCCCGCGGCCCGGTCCTCGACCAGGCCTCCACCCCCAGGAAGCAGCCCGTGACAGCTGACTAACACCCAGGGGCCAGATTCACGAAAGCACTTACGCAAATACTTACGAACGTGTACATCTTTCCTCAATCTTTGACGGCTTTGGTTACATTTATTAAACAGTTTACAAGCATGAAAACTTGCCAATCAACTGTTGTTATTGTTATAAACAGCCTCCTGGTGCTTCGGAGCTCATTACTTGTTTAATAATTGTAAACAAAACCTGCCAAAGATTGAGAAAAGATGTATAGGTTCGTAAGTGCTTGCGTAAGTACTTTCGTGAATCTGGCCCCTGGTACCTATTTTACTGCTAGGTAACAGGGGCATAGGGTGAAAGAAACTCTGCCCATTGTTTCTCGCCGGCACCTGGGATCGAACCCTGGACCACAGGATCACAAGTCCAGCATGCTGTCCGCTCGGTCAACCGGCTCCCTTAGATTCTGCCTGATTCCCTGATTCCCAGTTGCCTGATTCCCGGGTATTTATTTATTGCTAGATGAACAGGTGGCATCAGATGAAAGGAAACGTTATCTAATTATTTGTGTCCTACTGTGAGAATCGAATCCAAAATCATCTGGTTATGACCCGACTGCAATTGCTACTGCTTCATAGGAGAGTAAATTCATTTTGTTTTGTTGATGGCTTCTTCTGAGTCACTGTGCTGTATAGCATTTGATGCATTTAGAATACAGCTACAATAGATTAAAAATTGTACTGAATTCTTATCATTTACAGGTAACTATAACAACCAGGCATCTTATCAGCCACAAGTCAGGAATTCGGAATTATAAACGGAAAGATGCCAATAAGAAGGAAAGAGGAGAGGTGAAGGAGGAGATGACTACTGTATCAAAAGAAGAAAGTAAGAAACATAAAGAAAAACAATCAAATAAAGCAAATGAAAAAAATGAAAAATCTATAAACTCTGAAAAGGAAAGCAGTGAAAAGAAATCCATAAATGACAAGCAAAATGAAAATGAAGAAAGTGGCATTATCGCTGAAGAGAAGCCAAAGGGGCGAAATAAGAAATTTAAAGGAAAATGCGGCAAAACAAAAAAGTCTAAAAAACAGGAAGAGGAGGATGAATTTGCCATGCAAGAATATTACATTAAGGAAGAATTTAATACTGTTCAGGAATCACTTGAGCTCTTTCAGAATGATGAGCTGTACTTTAAGCCTGGTGAGTACAAAATATTTATAACAAGTAAGTATGTGATGAAGTCGAGTTGAATATGAAAAGTGCAGGAGAAATGGCTGCAAAAATAGCTGTGTGGCAGCAGTTTGTAAAGAGATTCATTCTTGATCTGGTTGTATATAAAAAGAAATAAGAATCAATATATACCAAGCTAGTCTTATAAAATAGCTGGGTGGTACTGCTGTGGATGATTTGCTGGAGTGTGGTCATGCTGCTTCTCTATGATACTGTGTTGTGTGAATGATACAGTGAATGGATGGGTGTAATTTCTGAGCAAGGTCAACTTCACCTCCTGAGGCAGGACCAGGGTCAACCTAGTTCACTGCTCAAACACCCGGCTCTCGTTAGCCTGTGCCTTTCGTGTGACTACTTAGGTTCTTTGGTGGGCTTGATTCCAAGCTCCTGTGGTTTCCCTGGGTCCTTTGCACCCATGTATCATGCTACTCTGTGTCTACATCCAGAAGATGTTAGGCAGAGGCACGATCTTTGAGACTTCATCCTGGCATATCATCTGTTTTCATTGGGAAAAATTCACACTCCCAAGCCCTAGTTGACCCTCGATTTATTGAAGGTAAATGGCCACGTCTTCTCTCCTCACTGCTATGTCTGTGGCATACAAGGTGATGTTGGACTAGTTTTGGCTCACTTTCCTGGTTCTCAAGGACACTTAATTGGCAACCTCATGTGCATCCAAGATTGAGGAGTTGGCTAGAATTTCAGGTTGGTCACACCTTTTACTATTGTTGGGCTCTTCCTTTGAGGCAGATTATTGATCCCAGCATATTTTCCAATATTACCATCCTGTACCAGGATGTGGTGCTGCAGGGTTTATGCCCATTCAGGCTTTTGCTGAATGAACTGAAGTTCCAGCTGTCTCCTTTGCACTGCATTTAATGGTTGGTGTTTGTTTGAGACACTAGGTGAGTGTTCTTCCTTCCAGAACCTGCTCCATGTCAGTTTGCTTCTTTTAATTAATAAAAGAAGAGACAGTGTCCATTTAGGAGCTTAAGCATCTTCTCGGTTATCTGATCTTCATCTGCATGGTGTATTATGTAGGCCAAGTTAAGCAAAGTATCTGTATTTTGTTCTGCGATATGTAGCTTGTCACTGGCACTAAAACGTCATCATTGATTCAAAGGTCTCTCCTGCTTTGACATTTTTCTTTTCATGCTTTTCAAGGTTCATCTCAAATTCTTTATTGACACGTCCCTTGTAGGCAGGGATTTTTTATGTTAGGCATAACCCTTTAATATGGCATACCCTTTGTTATGCCAGGCAGTGGCATTGGTCTCTAGCCGTGAGGTGTACCTACATCAATATCAGGGAGATGGTGGCAGTTCAGACAGCCCTTTTGTGCACCTTTTCCACAAGTCTGGGCAAACTGGCTGAACGTTTTGGTCCTTGGTCCCTTCCATTCCCATCCTAAGGTCCCAACTTCTTGAGCACGCATGGGTGACATATGCCTTAGTAGGGGTGCTGGGTCATCTAATTATTTTATGTAAGTAAGTAAGTAAGATTTCAGACATTAGTAAGATGTGGGTTGAATATAAATGCATAATGTCGATGGGCAAGATGTTCCTTAAATTTGTTGAATGAAAATGGTGTATATTAGATTTAGAATAACAATAATTTAGCTGTTTGTTTAGTTTCACTGTTCAGTACTATATACATAAATAAGAGCTGCGTATTTCATTGCCAATATTTATCTTCACATATTGTATTATAAGTCATTTTGGTTCATATTCTCACAAGGATTTTAAAAGCTGTTAGCTTAATTTCTGTGGTGGCCCTCAGTAGCATCCCTGAGCTTAGACACTGGCACCACAGAGCCTTCCATACATGCCCAGGTCCTTCAAGTTGCACAACCACTTGGTCCATCAGCATTTGATCTCTGATGCTCCAAATGGATGGGCACTCGTCTTTCACTTCAGCCTTATATTCCAGCTCCTTGTCCTCATATACCATCCAAGTGCTCTATAGTCATATTGGCTTAAGAGTTTTCTCCTCATAATTACCTTACATTGGACTCACACAGCCTACTGTAACCCAGGACCAGAATCTGGTTTCTTCAAAAGAGGCAAAGCCAGGGATGACGACCCTAGATGAAAACCCAGAGCAATTTAAATTTCAGAATCACAAAATGTGACTGGCATAAACCAAATTGTGAAGCATGAATAAAGATAAAACAGAAAACAGGTGTGTATCCTGTCCCCCTGCACAAGACAGGATGTTACCAACTAGCCCAAAAACCATTTAACCTTTCATAAAAAGCAACGCCTGCATCCAACAGACACCTTTTAAGAAATGAATCAGGCTTAGAAGTGATTCTGTAGCCAGCCGTCAACCCCTCATGACTCCTACACTTTCCTTGCCTCTGTGAGAATGCCAAATTCAGGTCCTGTGGAGGTTAGTAGGTCTGAAGATCATCAGATGCCTGATTGTTGGCAGTAACTAATGAATCAGAGCTATAACTCAAGGAAGCAACTGTGGATTCCAAACGCAATGTGGCCTTTCATTAAATTCAACACTGTTTTTGTGTTTCATATTCTCAAGTCAAATATAAATTTGGGGTTTCCTGAATATTCATCAAGTAACCAATTATAAACTTTTAGGTACAGACTACTTATACACAACTCACGGATGGACAGTTGTGAGTGCTGTGGTGGAAGGCGCGTCCGGAAAGCCATTTACTGAAGTCATAACTCGTCTCTTTTATGACCTGGGTCTTGAAAATACGTATCTTGACAAAAATGCCCCTATTATATATAACAGAGCGAGGTAAGTAAAACTGATCATTCTCCAATCATCACCCATCATAAATAGTAATATCTGGAGTTTGAAAGTTGGGAAGTGGTAGGGCAGAGTTGGAATTCAAAGAAGAATGGATGACACATAAGCTCAAAAACTCTGTTTACAATTATACATGATTATTTTTTCATAAATTTTTATAATACTGTAGTATTTCCTTCGGCTGTATCTTGAGGTTATCTTGAGATGATTTCAGGGCTTAGCGTCCCCGCAGCCCGGTCCTCAACCAGGCTTCCTTTTTTTTTGTTACACACCCCGAGGAAGCAGCCTGTAGGAGTTGTCTAACTTCTAAGTAACTATTTACTGCTAAGTAACAGGAGCATCAGGGTGAAAGAAACTCTGCCCATTTGTTTCTGCCTCCACCTGGGACCCGGAACCTCAGGACTATAAATCCGAAGTGCTGTCCACTCGGCTGTCAGGCCCCCTTATCCTAGATCAAGTTTTCAGCTTTTCAGCTACTGTATTGTATTTTGGGATATGTAGTTAATAATATAAGTTTATGGGAGGCAGATACTTTTCTGGGATGGTGCCTGCCACCTTGAGCTTTCTCTTGGCATTGCTATTGATATTAATCATCAGTCATTATTGTTAAAAAAGTTTAAGTTCTCTATAGTGATATTCCAACTTTTCATAGAACCTACCAAATTCAGCTGCATAACAGGAAATGGTACTGTATCACCACACTACAGGTTACCCTTGATTTATGCATAGTTATGTTTCTGTTAAAAAAACTGTTCAAATCATTCTTAAGGAATAACTATTAGAACAAAATTTAGTAATGTTCCAGTGACCAACTTTTTTTTCTGGGGGGAAGCCCCTTCGGCTTCCCGGAGCTTACTAGGCTGATATGCTAATGTCAGACTTTGGCATCAGTCATGTGTATGGAGTTCTGTGGGCCTACCGGGGACCACGAGCCACAACCTGGCCCCCCTCAGAGAGGCATGGGGAGCAATAGCTTATAGAAACCCCCCGTGTGGTTGGAGGCACACACTATGTCTGCCATCAACCAGGTCAGGCACCCAGAAAGGTAAGCATCCCAAAACAAACCCCTTTTCTGGTGAAAATTTTGCTACCAAAAGCTGAACAAGTGGATGGAACTCCCCTAAACGAAACGAGCATGACGTCACACATCGCCGCGTCGTTGTCTGCGCAGCTCCCCCCTCTCCGGGAGGGGGAAGGGGAAGCCCCAGACTCCTGCACCAGCTATCCCCCCTTCAGTTCTAAGGCTGATGCTAGATTCAGAGGTCGTGTGCTCTGGCTCCAGTGATTCTGGCGCTGTGCTGTGAGTGTGGTGCTGTCTTCCAGGGGTGCGAGGACCAGGAGTTATTCTACAGTACTCGGGATGCATGCACCTTGGGTTATCGTCCCTAGGCACAAACAGTCCTGATTTTGGTTTCTTTTCAGACTTTCCAGCACTTTTTTCTTGTAGTCTTTTTCCTGGATCACACATACCATGGCATTTTGTACTAGATTTAGCTCTCCCATTTGCTGTGCACAATGGTTGAGTTCAGACAGCCTCAGGCTTCATCATATGTACATTATTTGCACTAGTTCACCTCCCTTGAGGCACTCTTTTCTTTCATGTCCTGTTCTGACATTCGACATTGGAAGTTTTGTAAATTGACCTGTACATTTGTGACCCAAAATGCCCTTCTGATGATTTTCTGCCTGTTAACAGTGTGTTACCATTGAGTGGCTCTTTTTCTTGATGACCATCTCTTTGAGCAGGGATTTGAATGTGTAACTGTATGAGCTTCCAATCAAGAATCTAGACACCAAATTGTGTCAGCATCTGAGCAGGGATCTGGGAGTCTAGCTGTGTACGTTTCTTGAGATTTCCTTCAGGGATTTCAGGGACTTCCTTTCCCTGCATCTCTGTTTGATACCACTCTACAGCTCAAGGTGAGATAAGCCCCCATATCTTGTAGTTTTAGTCTTGTGGATTTACTCCCTAAGGAAAGAATATAAAGAGGTACGATTCAGAAAACATGATTTGAGTGTACTGCAAATTAAAATCTACTTTTTGAGCAAGACACTTAATTGCTTTCATTGCCTTCCTTCTGTATATACTTCTCTTGTGCTTTATAAGCACCTCATATCAGACACAATATTAGCTGGGCAGAGTTATGGCACTGTGTGTAGGTGCTTCTGCCTGGGCGCTGATGGCTGAGCAGACAGAACACTGGACGCGTGATCTTGTGGTCCCGGGTTCAATCCCGGGCGCCGGCGAGAAACTATGGGCAGAGTTTCTTTCACCCTGATGCCCCTGTTACCTAGCAGTAAATAAGTACCTTGTAGTTAGTCAGCTGTCACGGGCTGCTTCCTGGGGGTGGAGGCCTGGTCAAGGACCAGGTCGCGGGAACACTAAGCCCCAAAATCATCTCAAGATAACCTCAAGATAACAAGATGCCCAGTTGCTAGCAAAGGGCTGGGCTGGTCAGGTATTGTAGCAATAAAGAAAAGTTTTCCTTGGTGGTCCCTTCTAGATATCGTTATTCTAGGTTGGACTGAGATTTCTTAATTGGTTTCATTTGCACCAGTTCAACCCAACAGGGTTACCCTGAGGTCATTCAGTACAGAATATATACCTTTCTTAAGTGTGCATTGTCCTCCCTTAAGGGATCAACCGAGTGTCTTGTTCGGAAAATAATTTTTAATTTACTCAAATCCTGAATTTATATTTTATTTGTTGTTTAGACATAAGTTATTTTTTAGCTAGATTGATTTTACACGATCTCTTTTCAGATCACTGTTAAACTGATATGGTGTACTTTTCACAATTTTTTTTCCACTTTTATTCTTTCTAGATACTATATTCGTGACAAAGATGGCAAGCTAAAGAATGCTCCATATATAGATAACTCCTATAAATGGGCTGGTGGTGGCTTCCTCTCTACAGTTCATGACCTCTGCAAGTTTGGAAATGTGATGCTGTATTCAAGTCAACAGGAAAGTGAAAATGACAATGAAGGTATGCACTTAACACAGATGCTTGCCATTAACAGTTCAGCGAGATCTCTTGCCTCATCTACTGTTTAATTTGCCTGCACTCTAGCACATTTCTCTCTTGTGCTATAGGAATTAGACAATTTGCCTGCATAAGATAATGAAAAAACGTTTAAAAAGAAAGCCTTGGGTGTTGGAGATTTGCAGGATTGATACAGTACAGTACATGGATGTAGTTCCTATGCTAAAAATATAAAAAGAAGATTAATATAGATATTATTATTGTTGGTAATGTAAATAAATCCATTATCTTTGCTAATGTAAATGATGTAGATAAAGCTACGAGTTAATCATTAATTCAGAAGTATTAAACAGGTATTGAATATTCAAGAGCAAGGGAGGATCTGAAAAATATATGGCATTCACCCTTAGAAATGGAATTGAAAATGCATGGCAGACTAGTCAAATATTGGAAGACTACTGCAATATTTTTCATTGACAATTGATAACACTTCTATGGACATAATTAAATATATGCAAGGGATGGGATGCATTTATCTGCAGCAGGGATTGTATCTTTTGCCTCTTCATTAGCTGCTGTTGGTAGGGCTTGTTAGGATTTGAACTGTTAGAAGATAGAGGTTTGGGCATGTATGTGTAGAAAGACGGTAATGAAAGTGCATGTTGGCAGGGAATCTGTTTTTGTGAAAACAGTATGATAAAATTATTGGTAAAGTGAGTGAACAATTTTGGGCCCAATATAAGAAAACTTAAGTTTTGTGAAGAATTCTGAAGGTGATAATGATAACAAAATGGAACACATGCATGAATATAGCAACAGAATAAAGATATTGTTCAACATTGTTTCATGTTGCCAATGAAAACCATTTATAGAATCCCCAGAGTGATAGAACCATCAGAGGTGATAGAACTAGTGCACATTCAAAAATATAATTTATTATCCAGGATTGGGTTCATGATTGCAAGCAATTACCGGGGCTGGAAATTAAAATAACTAAATATTTTAATACTATATGCAGTTGCTTATCTGAATTTCGCTAAACCAAATATTTGGGCTATCCATCCAAAATCACATCTGGATAATTTTCTGCCAAACTTCTCCATATCCTGACAAAAATCCAGATAACCAGAGATTTGGCTGGATAGCGCAGATTGGCACAGAGTCCAAGTCAAGTCCGGATAATTCTGGCAAAACTTTGCCATATCCAAACAGAAATCTGGATAACTGGAGGTTAGGTTACATAAATTTTCAAGAAGTACAGTACACATTTCAAAATCTATGGTATCAAACAAGAAGACAAACTACAACAAGGTAAGCTGAAGTGTCTCTTTTTAAATTTTATTTTTGAGTTATAGTGTGTGTAGAAATTCAAATTATGTTCATTGTGGTACAGGTACAAAAAATTGCAAATACAGTCATTTTTGGAATTCCCCCTGGAAGAATTCTGCTTATCCGGTGAGGGGTCCTTCCCATATAGTCTGGATAAGTGAGCTAAGACAACATAATTAGCTAAACTAGAAATTCCTTCGCTCCCAATCTTTCTCGTTCTGAATTTCTTGGTTACATTATCTTCAACTACCCTTGTGAGAGTGAGGGAGAGGAATTGACTGGTGGCTACGTTTCCCTCGAGCCATACTACAGAATGGACATGGACTCTAGAGAAAGCACAGAGAAGGTAAAGTAAGGAAATTATCAGGAGAAAGCACTAAGCCATTATTACTTTGTAGCACTTGGAAAGGATATGGTGATAAGGATATAGGATAGGACAGAAGGGAAGAATGATTGGGGATTGAACACTGTCTTGCAAGAAGCAAGGCTGTTGCCGTACTGTCCAGTCCAAGTGGTTGGGCAAAGGACAGAAAGAAAACAAGGTTGATACTTAGTATTGGGACCTTTCCTGTAAAGATAGATTGGTGTCTCAATCTGCACTCACTAGAGATGCAAGACAAGGGAGGATATGAGCGAGGTTAGGGACAAAAACAAGGGATATATAATAGGGTTCTAAAACTGTCAGAACATGTTGGAAGTTGCAACAATGGGTAAAAACTGGGGAAGTTTTGTTTTAGGAGAGATATGAGGAAGTACATGGTTGGAAACAGGGTTTGGATGAGTGGGATTAGCTACTAGCTAGCACTGTTGAAACCAACAAGTTAACAGGTTTCAGGAATTGATTGGAAAGTTACAAAGGTGAGCGGGGTGTTGGGTTTAAATGGAACCAGCCTGGTATGAGCCAAAAGGCCTATTGTGGTGCTTCCTAATTGTTAAGTTCTTAAAATGTAAAATTATAATAAAATAAATTAATTAACACATTAAATGAAACGAATGTCACTAATTCTTTACTATTACTTGAATGATTCCTAGTCTTTGTCTTATGCTCTGCATTGATATGTCCTTCAAACTGATATTTTCATATGTAATATTTAAATTTACATTTTGGCATTGCCTGTATACAAATTATTCCACTTTTCATATTTAAATTTGTTCATCAGGGACCCATGTGCTGCCAGGCTTCTTAAAAGCATCTACAATGCAAGCATTGTGGACTCCAGTGGATGGCACCAATGTGAAGTGGGTCCACGATCAAGGATATGGAATGGGTTGGGAGGCCATGAAAGAAAATCATTCATATGGATTTTGTAGAAACTCCCGGCATTTTGCTTTGCATTCAGGAGCAGCAGTAGGAGCTAGCAGTGTCCTCCTTGTTCTTCCTAAGCAAGGTTATTGCTGCAAAGAGAATGGTGCTCCTCCCAAAGGAGTAGTTGTATCAATAATTACCAATATGCAGAGTGTTAACCTCAAAAAAGTGGCATTGCAGATTGCTCACTATTTTGAGAATCTGCAATAAAATATTTAAAATATGAGACACACAAACATTGACTTTTTGTAGCTTAATATTTTCACAGGAAAGTAAACCGTGCTAATTAAAATACTGTACTATACATGTTGCAAGGTGCAACAAGTTTGTTTAAATGTGCTTTTATTGGGTTTAATTTTAAAATAAAAGTATAAGGACGTCAAAGGATAGCTATTAATGCTTTGAACTCAGTTTGTAAGGTAAGAATTTGATCCCTTGGTAAGATTGGGTTGGAATGATAGGTGTGCTAGGAGGCAGTTGCAGTACTGTACTTATGTCAGGGTTATAGAAAAAATAACCCTTCTTGCCTTTTGGCTTTCATCCTGCAAGGCTGTGGAGAACTCTGCAAGTTTATATTTTTTTAAGTTTTTCATTGTTAGTAAAAACCTGGATTTTTTTAAAAATCCAACCTGCCCAAATTTGGTTTTTATCTATTTAATTAACAGATAAATAAATTTCTAGTTTAATTTTGAATAGAAATAACTGTTGGCCCCACATTAAAGTAAACAAAGTTTGTTTTAACCCACCCGTATTTTTTAAACTAAAAAACTCGGTCCAGGCAGGTAAGTGGATTAGTAAATTTTAGTTTAACTTTTCCAACTGCAGTGTTGCCAGTTGTGACTCAAATTAATATACAGATAGAAAAGATCATCCCAGCAAATGGGGGACCTTTGACAAACCGCCAGCTTCCTGTCCTCGTCAAGGCCACTAGTATTACTTTTTTCTATTATCTTTCCACTGTAACCTTTCCATTCTCACTCACAGAATGGGTTGCACAATAAATTAACTAAGCTAAAAAAAAATTAAACAATGGAAAAACAAAAATTCCGGGCAAAATATATTTAGACAAAGATTTCAAAACAATACATGTTCTAATGCCTCTTCTATGTTAGGCACCCTTTAAGTGTGAAATGTAGTTTCTGGATAGCAATGGCTATTTGTACAATTGTCCACTTATAGTATATTTATATGTAAGCACTGTACTGTGCAGTAATGAAATTGATCTGCTGAGTGTATAGATTCACAGCATTTGCAAATACTTCCAGTCCATTGTAAACTTGCTCTTGCTGTGGTCTTAATCCATACAAAAATAATTTGGTGTTGCTCATTGAACTGCTTCTTCGGCCACTTTGACACAGCACACGTTCATAAAAAAAACATTTTATGAAAAACACACATTACATAAAAACTTTACTGAACTGGCATATTCAAATCACCAACTGTAGTCACTTCATGTTTGCTGCACACTTCTACTATTCCATCATATATTTTAACTGTCAATTTTGAGAATTGACTCAGAAGGTAGGATATAAATTATACTTAATTCTTTTATGTGTATTTGTTCAAATTCTATAAAATGGATTCAATATTTTAAATAATTGTGTAGCTTTTACCGGCTGCTTTTAATTGGTGGGCTTCCCCTAAGCAGTACAAATACCCTGTACTTTAAATATAAATATACATAAATGTCTTAAGCCCTTACATTGCTCCAATTACTGGAGAACAATTGACCCCATATGCTTCAATTGCCCAGAGATGATTTAAGGTGGCCCATTTTAATCTTAATCCCCCACATATTCTAGGGGATGGCATTTGACACTATTTATCTGTACATACATATACAGTATTTCCAATACTGAATACTGAATAATATATACTGAATACCACTACTGTACTGACACATCAATACAACATGTGAGCATGAAAACATTTAATAAATAAAGTGAGAAACGGAGAAAATAAATGGACCAGGTTATTCCCGTGTGGTGCCTCACCTCATTACAGTTCTACAGAAAAAATTAAACATCTTCGGGCACTACAGTTAAACCATAATAGGAAGAGACTTTACTTGGATTTTCGTGCTTCTTGTATGTAAATTAACAGTATCAAAAGCAAATAAAAATCTGAATTTTTTCTTGTGCATGACAGACTGCATTAAAATGGCCTGCACAGTGTAAGGGTTAAAATAAACTGAAGTGTTATCTTACAAATTAGTTGTTTTAAAAAAATCCAGGCAAATTTTGTGAGAATCCAGATTAGCACCAGCATTGAGAGCCTCCCATATCTCTGCTACACACCTACCAAGAACCAATTACACCTAGCCTGAAAGTCATCAACATCCTCACACTTCATCACCCAACCACTTAGGCTGGAGGGTAGAGTGACAGTCTCGCTTCATGCAGGTCGGCATTCAATCCCCAACTGTTGAAGTGGATGGGCACCATTCCTTTTCCTCCATCCCGTCCCCAATCCTTATTCTGACCACCTTCCCAGTGCTATATAGTCGAAATGGCTTGGCACTTTCTCCTGATAGTTCCATTCCCTCACATTATATATAAATACTGGATTGCATTATGCAAACACTCAAATGTTTGGCTGCAGTCACCAACTGCCAACACTTGACTACGATCTCTGTGTCACCTAACCTCTCCGCCCAGAGCGTCTGTCTGGCTTCGGTCATATACTCCTTTCTATTCACAGAAAACTTACCTTTTTGTTTGGGTATCACTAAAGACCCTAAACAGTTGGGCACTAGTGTGATATCAGCATTGGTTGCTGTATACATATGTAAGTTACAACTACAGTACAGTACTGAACTGTAATACAATATTTACTAAAAATGTGCATGGTGTTTGCCAAATTTTGGTATAATTATGTGGGTTGTGTTGCAAACACTATGAATTGTGTATCAGATGTTAGATCATGTGACGTTAAAAATGTAATTATAAATGCATTTTCATAATCAATCATAAATTGCCTTGAAATAAATTTCAAGGCAATTTATGATTGTATTTAAAATTTTAAATGTTAAAAATATTACAATAAAATAATTTTACAATATAGTTGTTTCATTTAAAAGTTGATACATTATAAATCTAAAAGATCTTCCAACTACCAGATGGTAATTTAGAGCTCCTGAAATGAGTGCTCTTCGTATGAATTTAAAGGCGGTCGTCTGTTATTTAAAAGATTTGAAGTCTGAAGATTTATCAGCTATATTGCTTCTTTATTTGTTTTCTTATTATTCCGGTATTTTGGAATGAAGTGTTAAAAACTATTGATGTTAATCTAGACGTCTTTTGAAAAAAGTAATGTTGCAGTCACTGCTAGCTGTGAGATCTCATTTATCATCTGAGGATGTAATACATCTACAAGTATTACAGAATTTAATCCTACAAGTATACCTTACACTTGTTAGGATTGAATTCTAGTAACCATCTGTTTTCCCACTCGATCCTGGAGTTTGTCAACATCATCCTGTAACTTTCTGCAGTCCTATTGCAGGTGTTAAATAAGCTTAGAGTTTCTCTTAGTCTCGTTTGCCCGCCATGTCAACACCCTTAGTGAACAGCGCCTGTGTTTAATAAGGTTTCTGTCTCTTGTTGCGTGATTGGTGCGTCTCTGGGGCTTCTGTCCCTATCTCAGCATACCAAGTGTGCGCCTGAGTCACGGTGGCTGAACCTGAGAGGGGAGAGCAAGTAGGGAGGGAGGGACTGAAGGTGATGATGGGGGGAAGGGAAGGATGGGGAGGATCAGAAGGGTAGGGTGGAGGGGTGGGAATACAGGGCAACAAGAATAGGGATGTGGGATGAATGGAGGATGGGAGGGAAGTTGGGATGGAGAGCGATGAAAGGAGGAACATAAGATGGGAGGGAGGGAAGGAAGTTAGAAGGTAGGGACTTGGGACGAGTATCAAGGATCGTAGAAGTTTAAATGGTGTGATACAAAATACTATAATGGTGTGTGTGCTCGTGTGGTGTGCATGTCTTTGTCTTACAAATAAGCTAATAGTTTTGTCTTTTATTTCAAGGCAAATTATGTCAAAACTGCACGTCTTATTTAACTAAAACTAAACAAATTTCATGAAATTTTGCGTGATTTTTACATTGTAAATTTGGATTAGGTGAGAGATTATAAGTATTACGAATAAGTCTGTCATGTGTAAGCGCGTCATTGGAAAACTACACGAGGCTGGGCCGCTGACCAGTGCTTTCGTATCAACCAATCAGAGCCGCTCTTACTGAATGGGTGTGGCAGCCAACCAATCAGAGTGTGTGTATGTCGCGTAAGCTAGAAACGTCTCAGCTGTTAAGTCAAGTTGCCAGCATCACATAATTATTTACTTAAGACATCAAATGCATTCACCACAATAAAACACAGTATATCCATACACCATACTACACTGAAGTGCAGTTTCCCACTACACACTATGGCTAATAGAACTACGTTAAATATGTGAAGAATTTCCTATAGAGTTTCCGCGAGGTTGCTGCTCGTATATAAGACGGGACGAGGCGCGGCGCTGAGCCATTGCTCGTGGGGACTCCTTGACGTCCTTGTAGGGTGTATAGCTCCTCTCTTGCTTGCAACTCGATTCAACAAAATGGTAAGTTGTTTAACATTCACGATATGTTTGTGCATTGCCCTTCGCAAGAGTGAGTGATATATCTTACATTTACTAATATATGCAATTAGGAGACTGAAACATGGTTGTCCTCGCGGTGCATCGTGCATGATGGCCCTCGCGATGCATCGTGCATGATGGCCCTCGCGATGCATCGTGCATGATGGCCCTCGCGATGCATCGTGCATGATGGCCCTCGCGATGCATCGTGCATGATGGCCCTCGCGATGCATCGTGCATGATGGCCCTCGCGGTGCATCATGCATGATGGCCCTCGCGGTGCATCGTGCATGATGGCCCTCGCGGTGGGGTGGGATGTGCTGTTGAATGAGATGGGATATGGTGTCGGGGTGGGTGTGATGTTATGTGTTGTGCTGTAGAGTGGGAGGTGATGTGATGTTGGGGTGAACTCCTTAAAGCAATCAAGTGTTTATTGTTCAGACTCGTTAAGAAAACTGAATGTGTGTATGGCTTATTTGCGTACTTCTCACTAGTGTCCCCTTGTTGGTGTACCACCCTGGCTGAATTATCTTTCCCTCGTGGAACCTATTCCCTCGGGTCTTTGTGTGTGAGATATGGTTTTAGTTTGTGAAGAGATATGGTGTGCAATACGTGGTTTGTACAGGAAGTACCAAACCGTACATTGGAGATAGTTTGTGTTGATTGATGATGATTGATGAAGATTAAGCCACCCAAAAGGTGGCACGGGCATGAATAGCCCATAAGGGGTGACTCTTTGAGCCATTACCAGTATCATTAGCTGATACTGGAGATCTGTGGAGGTGCGACTGCACTCTGCGTGACGGGAGATGTCTCCCGTGAGCTAGGAGTTTGTGTTCACAGGATCTTCTTTCTTTCCTGTGACAAGGAGGTAGGCTACTTGCACGAATACAGAAGGTGTCATACCTTGCGCAGGGGTACGGGAAGGGGCGTACGTGCTGGTGTTATTTAATACGTGCCTGATGTTTGTGCTAACGTGCGTGGTATGTGGCCAGAACACTTGAGATCTCAAGTGTGGACCTCATCACCACCTGAAGGTGAATGAGTACTATTGTGGCCCCAGGTGATGGTCCAAGATGCTCATTAAGTTGGGAAGGGTGCGGAGGGGAGGAAGAATGAGGTCACTAATGTATATATTTATAAAGTAGTTAGTCCTGCAGCCTGAGTCAGATGTCTGTCTTCGCCGTTCCGTCGCCTAGCTCTTCACGTCGGCCTGACGGAGCCACCCACACTCTGACTCGGTGTACTAATGCCCTCCATGTCACTCCTTCTGTGTTACTACTGGGACACGAGTAACTCATGCGGTCCTATAGCAAAAGCAAGGTCTTTCAAACAGTTTCCTGGCAAACTCCTCTACGCTTTTCAAGGAAAACCTACGATTTTAGTTCCATCATACGTATTATTATGTTGATGGAGGCGAGGGCACTCCAGTGAAGGACACTCTAGGACAACGTCAGGAAACTGGCGGAAAATTGTGTGATTTCGAGGCGTGTATTGAAGAGTGTTCCCGGGCAGTCATGCAGCCTGTCGCCAAGATTAGTTTTGGCTGTAAATGTAACAGATGATTTACAAGGCGGTAAATCGTGGCCATACAGGAGCTTCTTCATCTCCCGAAGCCTATAAAATACGCCTGTAACAACAACAAGTATTTAATAATAATGTTAATTTGCAAGACATTTACCTTGGTGCATGCAAACATGCAACCAAGTGAATATAAGTATACTGACATTGACATGACACACACACACACACACACACATACACACACACACACATACACACACACATACACACACACACACATGTGAGCACTCAGCCCGTCTTCAGCCCACACAACCGTCACTAAACTACTGTTGGCTTCTCTGTTGATTTTCTTTTGTTTCCAACTTCTTTAGTTGCTAATAAGAGTCTTCCTTTTTTATACATGCTTTTTCTCCTGTTACTCTTCTTCCTTTATATATTCATCTAAAATTTAGCAATATGATTGTACTTTTTTTTCAAATGGCCTTTGTTTCGTCCAGATCTTGTCATGAGGAGGTGGAGGGCCAGAGAGTGAGGAAGCGGGGTAACCAACTCCTACACTGTTTATCACAAAGATTATATTTAACCCCACATGCGCTTCCCCTGCCCTCACTTCACACACACTCACTCTCTCACTTTCACTCACTCTCATTCACTCATTCATTCACTCACTCACTCACTCACTCACTCACTCACTCACTCACTCACTCACTCTCTCTCTCTCTCTCTCTCTCTCTCTCTCTCTCTCTCTCTCTCTCTCTCTCTCTCTCTCTCTCTCTCTCTCTCTCTCTCTCTCTCTCTCTCTCTCTCACACACACACATACACACAGCGCGAAAGAGCAAAGCTCAACCCCCGGAAGCACAACTAAGTGAATACAACTAGGTGAACACACACACACACACACACACACACACACACACACACACACACACACACACACACACACACACACACACACACACACATACACACACACACACATACACACACACCACAAAACTAGTGTCAATCAAAGTAAAGTATTTTCTTGCAAAGTACTAGAAAGAATTCTCAGGAGAGTAGAGAATAGTGCAGATTACCTGTTTCCAAACTTATATGTTTTATTCCCCCTTTTACAACCACGTTCTCACCTGTGGACCCCTATAACAAAATATTTATTTATTTATTTATTTTTATTTATTTATTTATATACAAGAAGGCACATTGGGTTTGTGAGAATACATAGCATAGTATTTACAATTTTGTAAAGCTGCTAGTACGCGCAGCGTTTCGGGCATAGATGGAGCGAACCTGGGGGCCGGACGGCTGAGTAGACAGCGCACAGGGTTCATAGTCCTAAGGGTCCGGGATCGATCTCCGGCGGAGGCGGAAACAAATGGGCAGAGTTTCTTTCACCCTGATGTCCCTGTTACCTAGCAGTAAATAGGTGCCTGGGAGTTAAGACAGCTGCTACGGACTGCTTCCTGTGTGTGTGTGTGTGTGTGTGTGTGTGTGTGTGTGTGTGTGTGTGTGTGTGTGTGTGTGTGTGTGTGTGTGTGTGTGTGTGTGTATATGTGTACTCAGCTAGTTGTGCTTGCGGGGGTTGAGCTCTGGCTCTTTGGTCCAGCCTCTCAACTGTGTGTGTGTGTGTGTGCCGAGCTCTGTCCACACAGCCGGCGGTAACATTGAGTACTGTGTAACATTCTCGGGGTAACCAATAAGGCTAATAAAGAGGACATGTTCAGTGTAAAGCAGATTAATACAAGGAGTAAGTATATGGATATAAACCTGAGGCGCAGAAAGTAGTTATCACAAAAAGACGCCAAACCTGGAAGACTTTACCACCGTAAGGGTCACAAAATAAAGAACATCTCTAGATATCACTAAGGATATAAATACTAGAACAAAAACAAACCATAAGACGAACAAAGGTATCAAGGCAACCGAGAATTTAATCGAGGGACTTACGGCTCTTTACGGCTCTAAGGAATATTGGTAATGCAAACTTTCCGGTCATCACACACAGAGATCACAATAACGTGATGCATCAAATGAACAAATCCACAAGGGCCGTGACGAGGATGGGATGCTCCCGGACGCAGGTTCGAATCCTCGTCACGGCCCTTGTGGATTTGTTCATTTTCCGGTCATCTTGAGACATTCTAGGAGAAGGTGCGCGACTCTCAGCGGGACAATGCCACTCTCAGTAAGATGCAGGTCTCTCTTACATTAAGTGCCTGTCACTTAACACGAGGCGCAGATGATTCACGGGGATGTTAGAAAGAACATTTTGAATGAAAGACTGCTACGAGCTGAAACAGACTAGAGGGCGAGATAGTGGGATATAATTCAATGAGTAGTTTCAAGGCGAGGCTCAGGAGTTTGCCCTCGACCCTGCAACTACATTTAGGTGAGTACATGTATATACACAGACGCGTATACACACACCGGAAACACTGAGGCCACAGTCGCCAATGACGATGGCATTACTAAACCAACAATGGTCCGGTGATGGTGATGGTCTTGGGAGGTGGAGAGCGGCCCACCATGGCACTTACAGGTCAATTCCGTGGTTGTGGCGGCGCAGGTTGTAACTGTTTCAGGAGTGTCTTGACGGTTGTGGGTGGTTGTTGGTTTATGGGCGGAAGCTGTCTTGCGGGTGGTAGTTGTTCGTGGGTGGTAGTAGCGTGGTTGTGGACACGTTGCTGTATTGCGGTCAATCGTGATTGCAGGCGGTCAAGGTAATTTTGCGTGGCTTTGCGGTATTATGAGCGATCGGTTATTTATTGGAGGATGTCTGGTGTGTGGGGGACACACTTGGGGCTCCCGGCGTGTGTTGATCTAATTAAGGACACTAGTCCCATCCCGTAAGCAAGTGACCCAAAGGATACACTCACATAATGAGTTCAGGTACTGGGATTCGATGCCCAGGTGGAGCAAAAATAATTGGGCAAGTTTCATTTCACCTAATGCCTCTATTCTCCTAGCAGTAAACAGGTACCCGGGAGTTTGGCAACAAACTTGTGAGTCCAACAATGTAAGGAGTCACGTTCTGCACATAGAGTTTGTGAGCACTCGAGGGACGGGACGAGACGGGGAGGTGGGTTATTTCGACGGGGGACGGGTTATTTTGAGACTTTCATTCCACTAGCTCACACCCTCTTTCCGCGGGGTCTGTACTTCTCTACGACCATCTGTGGCGGGTCACATCCATCTGTGCTTACCTAAGGGTAAGCATAGAAGTGTGTAGACCTATGACTTACTTCTTCTATGACTTACTACACACACTTCTTCACCATAGAAGTGTGTAGACCTATGACTTACTTCTTCTATGACTTACTACACACACTTCTTCACCATAGAAGTGTGTAGACCTATGACTTACTTCTTCTATGACTTACTGCACACACTTCTTCACCATAGAAGTGTGTAGACCTATGACTTACTTCTTCTATGACTTACTGCACACACTTCTTCACCATAGAAGTGTGTAGACCTATGACTTACTTCTTCTATGACTTACTACACACACTTCTTCACCATAGAAGTGTGTAGACCTATGACTTACTTCTTCTATGACTTACTACACACACTTCTTCACCATAGAAGTGTGTAGACCTATGACTTACTTCTTCTATGACTTACTACACACACTTCTTCACCATACAAGTGTGTAGACCTATGACTTACTTCTTCTATGACTTACTACACACACTTCTTCACCATACAAGTGTGTAGACCTATGATTTACAGACAAAAGATAATACTTTGTAAGCCACTGGAGCTCTCCAGAGTGGAATATTGTTGTTCACTAACAGCCTCATTCAAAGCTGGAGAAATTACTGACCTGGAGAGCGTGTAAAGAACCTTTACAGCCAGAATCCACTTGATAAAACATTTAAATTATTGCGACCTCTTACATTATTTTTTTACTCTGTATTTACTATTATGTATGCTATTATGTACTCTGTATGCCCGAAACGCTTTGCGTAATAGTGGCTTTAGGCATTGTATGTACTAGCTCTATCTATAAATCCATCAATCTTTGTAAAATCTTTTGTATATATGTACCTTACCTAAATAAACATTTATTTATTTATTATTTATTTATTCCCTAGAGCGCAGGCGGGAGAGATACATAATAATTTACACGTGGAAAATACTGTAAGGACTGGTTCTATATCTGCACAGAAATAACACCACATGAGACCAGAAAGCATGGCAGGAAGCGCAAAATAGCCCCAATGAAAAGCAAAGGTGCAATAGGCACGCAAAGAGAGACCTCACTCAAAGGCCCAAGACTTTTCAACACTCTCCCTCGACACATACAGGACACAACTGGCTGACCTCTCGCAGTGTTCAAAAGAGAACTTGATAATCACCTTAAAAACTCAAAGATACCTGACCAACCAGGCTGTGACTCGTATGTCAGGCTGGGAGCAGTCGCGTCGAACAACCTGGTTGATCTGACTATCAACTGGTGAGAGATAGTCTGATTGATCTGACTATCAAGGGAGCCGGTCGGCCGAGTGGACAGCACGCTGGACTTGTGATCCTGTGGTCCTGGGTTCGATCCCAGGCGCCGGCGAGAAAAAATGGGCAGAGTTTCTTTCACCCTATGACCCTGTCACCTAGCAGTAAAATAGGTACCTGGGTGTTAGTCAGCTGTCACGGGCTGCTTCCTGGGGGTGGAGGCCTGGTCGAGGACCGGGCCGCGGGGACACTAAAGCCCCGAAATCATCTCAAGATAACCTCAAGATAGATCAACTAGGAGGTCTGGTGAGAGGCCGGGCCGCGGGGACGTTGATCCTATGAATCATGGACCGGTATACAAATATTTTGTTAACCACAGAATTCCAACATTTGTATATTTGCTGGACAAAGTTAAGAACGGTTTGCTTAATTTTGTTGAAACCTTTGTAGTGATCCAGACCGGCTTGGCGTCCAGAATGGCACCTACCAGGCTGCCACTAGACAGCAGGTCCAATACTGCCACCAGACAGGTGCCACAGTTTGCTGGGAAGACGTGACACCACGAGCGTAGCTCTCATCCAGTAACCACACTTAGGTAATTACAGTAACCCCATTAGACAGGAGATATGGTATGCACAATAAACTACCACTCTACAGGCGATGAGTCACAATAACGTGGCTAAAGTATGTTGACCAGACCACACATTAGAAGGTGAAGGGACGACGACGTTTCGGTCCGTCCTGGACCATTCTCAAGTCGATTCGAGAATGAATCGACTTGAGAATGGTCCAAGACGGACCGAAACGTCGTCGTCCCTTCACCTTCTAGTGTGTGGTCTGGTCAACAAACTACCACTCTCTAATGAGCTGCAAGTACACAGTAAACTGCCGTGTGCAGGATAGGATCCAGGTGAACAATATACTACTGCTTATATACAAGATGAGAGGCTGCCTCACAGAACACATCACAATGAGATGCCAATACACAAAACTACTGCTCACGGGATTAACTTGATGCACAGTATCTCACAGGACTAATTAGGGTGTACAATACTGCGTACCAGTATGGTGTACAGGCATGGTGTACTGGCTTAACTACTTGTACACCCAATTGATGGGCAAAGCAGAAGGAATTGCAAACGAGTTTGGAACTGTACGTGAGCTATGAAAAGACCTTGGCTCTTAACCCCGAGGTCTGAGTCAGAGAAGCCTCGCTGCTAGTCTTTCTTCAACACAGCTTAAGCTCAAAACTCACATGTAATTTATTCTTTCTATTTTATTATTATTATTGTTATGGGGTGTATTTGTACATACATTATGAGTAAAGAGAGCGGGGCATGAGGAGTTACACGCTTACACGAGTGAGTGATTTTCATGCAGCTGTAGGCTAGTTACACTGCAATGATGCAAGCCTTGGAGGTGTGCTGCCTGCTCCCCTCTCATATGATACTCTTCCCCTCTCCTGTCTGTAACTGTCCTCCCCTCGCCTGTCTGTCCCTGTCCTCCCCTCTCCTGTCTGTCCCTGTTCTCCCCTCTCCTGTCTGTCCCTGTCCTCCCCTCTCCTGTCTGTCCCTGTCCTCCCCTCTCCTGTCTGTCCCTGTCCTCCCCTCTCCTGTCTGTCCCTGTCCTCCCCTCTCCTGTCTGTCCCTGTCCTCCCCTCTCCTGTCTGTCCCTGTCCTCCCCTCTCCTGTCTGTCCCTGTCCTCCCCTCTCCTGTCTGTCCCTGTCCTCCCCTCGCCTGTCTGTCCCCGTCCTCCCCTCGCCTGTCTGTCCCCGTCCTCCCCTCGCCTGTCTGTCCCCGTCCTCCCCTCGCCTGTCTGTCCCCGTCCTCCCCTCTCCTGTCCCCCCACGTCCTCAACCATTCACTCTTCTCCGCCACTAGTTAAGCACTTATTGGTGAGTCAGTGAATGAGGGCTGTCCCCCACTGACGCTTGGTGAGTCATCTCCCCTCGAACTCTATGACTCATCGGCAGCCACACTCCGTGACTCACCATCAGTCACACTCAGCGACTCATCACCTATCACTCAGTGACATCAGTCACAGTCAGTGACATCATCAATCGCACTCAGTAATTAACACCCAATTTAAGCGCCACGACTCCCTCTTCACTCACCCCAATCACACTGAATAACTCACCCGGGATTATACTTCTTGACTCATCTTCACTCACACACCTACACTCTCTTCACTCCCCTTCTGCCTTGCACTTTCTTGCCTTCTCTTGGCACCAACTTGAGCCTAACGTTGTCAACAGAGTTCTGATCGTCTTGTAAATAATGATTAATACCGCCCTAGTTATGTCAATGATGGCCACAAATATTTCTTAAGGCGAAGCCAGTTAAGTAACTTACTTAAATCTGTCCTCAAGCCAGTTTAGTAACTGTTACTTAGATCCGTCCGTGATTAAGGCCGGGCTAGTCAGACAACTGTGTTTTTTTAGGGATATTCCTGCGCGGGCCCTAAGCCTCTGGCTGGCCCACTAAGTGTTGCTTGTTTCTGTTTTACTTGGGCGGAGTATGAGTATTTATGACTCGTATGGTCGCTTCAGTAAGGTTTTGTCCCATGTGTTTAACAACTTTTTCTGCTCTGTTGAGTCAAAGTTGAAATCTTAATGGGTTTGTAACTGCACTGTGTTAGATAATGTTCCAGTGGTCTGTTGGGCATTTCCCCACTGTGTTAGATAATGTTCCAGTGGTCTGTTGTGGCTGTAACAGTGCACTGTGTTAGATAATGTTCCAGTGGTCTGTCGGGCATTTCTCCACAGTGTTGACATTTCCTCTCATCTTCCGGAACCTGTAAGCCTATTTCCCATGCACGTGGGTATCCAAGTCTGATGCGATGTAAGTGTACTTGTGTTGCTCTACTGCTCCCTTTCATCAAACAAAGTGGTTCGTAGTTGGTTGAATTCTTGTACCAACCCGCAGATCCTGATGTTGCAACTGCTGAGGCAACTGGTGATGTTCTCCCTTGAAGACGAGATAGCCGGGTAACTTATGTTGAAATCCTTCCTTTGATTCCTGGCCAGTCACGTGACTAATGTCGATAACCTTCACTGAGACTAAACCAGTCCGTTGGCCGATGTTGCTATCATCCCTCGAGTCCAGGGCAGTCTAGTAACAGAGGGTGATAGCTTTCCTCCAGTCCAGGTCAGTTAGGTAACTGATGTCCTTTAAGGTTGATACAATCAAGCAACATGATCAGATCTTCCTTTCTGCGAGACGAGTACCGTGGGAGTGTATGTCACAATGGTCTTGTGAAGACTATACATTACTCTCTCTCCTTGTGCCCAACCACTTGTGCTGGACGGTAGAGCGACGGTCTCGCTTCATGCAGGTCGGCGTCCAATCCTCGTCCGTCCAAGTGGTTGGACACCATTCCTTTCCCCCGTCCCATCCCAAATCCTTATCCTGACCCCTTCGAGGTGCTATATAGTCGTAATGCCTTGGCGATTTACCCTGATAAAGTCTAAGTCTGTCTCCTTGTGGGCCACAAGGCTAACTGTGTGTATCATGGGTGGTGCTTTTGAGGGATATGAGCTATTTCTGATATCATCGAGATAACGGAATAAGACGAACTAGTGCGGGCGTATCACGACAGTGAGTGATGTTGTTGTTGTTGTTAAAGATTTGCTACCTGGAACAAAAAGTTCCAAGCAACACGGGCTATGGTGAGCCCATAGATAGTTGATTTGTATGTTGAGTGAGTGAATAAGTGGGTGGGCTGTGGGTGAGGGGTTTAACAACCTTTGTTAGAGTTTACAGAACATTTCAAATTCGCCAGACCAACAAGCCGTCAAACAAGTTCCGCCGTCGTTGACTGCCTCTGAAACTTGTGCTCAGTGGTCAATTTTAGTATGATGACTGGTGATTGGTCTGTTCTGTGTGTCGCCCGAAGTCTTCTTCCTCGGCCGCGCTGTGTTTGGTCGGTCCCAGAAGTGCTTGTCATGTGATTGGTCGCTTATTGGCGGGAACCTGCTGCTTTGTTCCCCTGGCCAAAACAACCAAACAATACAGCATAACTCTAGGGTAATGTCCTCCCAAAGTGTAGTGGTGACTTCATAAATCACCAGAACAATAGCGGTAGCAGGTCTTGGGTTATACTGGCCAGGTGCTACTCTATATATATATATCCCTGTATCCTGGCCGGGGAGGATTTACTGGGGACAAATCCTTAATTGTAGCCTCTGTTTAACTCAACAGTAAAGTGTGTACTTGGTTGTAACAACGATTCTTCGCGGCGGGGATCGTATTCCAGGGACCTGCCCGAAACGCTACGCGTACTAGTGGCTCTACAAGAATGTAACAACTCTTGTATATATCTCAAAAAAAATATATATATATCACGAGGAAGTGAATAAGAATTGTAGGGAATTTATTTTAACTTTAAAGACGTGGAAATCGTAGATATCCACGTGGTAAAATATGGGTAAGGAATGGAGTGGTGGACTAGGGTAAGTAGTCCGAGGTAGAGAGTGGTTAAGACGGAAGATTTGGACGATCTGCCAGCTATATTGGCTGAGCTGCAATAGCTAGACGATCCCTCCAGCTGTGTTAGTTGAGCTTGGGGGATCGTTCATATCTTCTACACGATCTCCTAGCTGTTACCGCATCTTTGTTTAACTATTTGAGAGAGGAAGGTTTTATGCATGTGTGTGGGACTTGGTGTGAGATGGGGGAGGGGGGGCATGGTGATTTCCCGCCTGAGGTCCCAGCGCGGCGGCGGCGGCGGCGGCGAGGATGGGAAGTAGCGGTACTGACCGGAAGTGGCAGTAATGATGGTGGCGGGTGAGCTGGGAGACTACAACAAGCTGGTTGAACGTTGTACAGGTGTTGCGTGACGAGCCAACCTTATCACTTCATTACGCTTGGTTTCCACCACCCTCTTGCCTCTTGCTATAATGTAATTGGTGTGTATATATAAATATATAATATATATATATAAATATATAATATATATATATATATATATATATATATATATATATATATATATATATGTATGTATATATATATATATATATATATATATATATATATATATATATATATATATATATATATATATATATATATATATATACACACACACATACAAATGGAAATGTCTGTTTAAGGATGGAGGCCAGACGCTTGGGGCTGGCTTCACTCAGTTTTTCCCAGTAATTACTGTTGGATACGTTCCCAACTTGGGCGGATTAGGATAAGCGTCAAAGAGAACAGTGCCACGTGACAATGTGCCAAAACCAGGGATTATTATATATTTATTTTCCTCTATGTATATCGTTAGACATTACGCACTCATCTCCACAAAATTAATACAAAAAAATCTATCGTACTTTGCCTGTAATTAGCCATAAAGCCTTGCTGGGTTTTGGAAGATAGAGGCGCTATGGAACAGGAGTAATAGAACACCTGCCATCACTATATTACGTCTTAATTTCCTGATGGTCCAGGAAATGTCACGGGCTGCTTCCTGGGGGTGGAGGCCTGGTCGAGGACCGGGCCGCGGGGACACTAAAAAAGCCCCGAAATCATCTCAAGATAACCTCAAGATAACCCTCAAACACCCTTCACTCCACCCGTTTCCGCCATTCCCCAAACAGTGGCCCTATTTTAACATATAACTTTCAATAGCAGATTTCCTTGAGTCAGTGTGTGGTATTCCACTTAGGTTTAACATCAATTGTTGTTGTTGATAACGCTATACCCACGTCGGGGATGACTGACGGTGCCGGGCTCACAAGTTGGACAGGAGCTTCTGACAGATACGTCTATTTACGTCCGGAAGCCACGACCGGATACCGTCATTATTTTAATGCAAGTGTAGACTGTGAGTGTAGAGCAGGTGTACCGGACTTGGTCTGGTCACTCCCGCATGACGTATACAAACACAGGTAAGTAGCAGGAGGCCGGGGAGCCGGTCGGCCGAGCGGACAGCACGCTGGACTTGTGATCCTGTGGTCCCGGGTTCGATCCCGGGCGCCGACGACAAACAATGGGCAGAGTTTCTTTCACCCTATGCTCTTGTTACCTAGCAGTAAAATAGGTACCTAGGTGTTAGTCAGCTGTCACGGGCTGCTTCCTGGGGGTGGAGGCCTGGTCGAGGACCCGGCCGCGGGGACGTTGAGCTCCGAAATCATCGCCAGGTAAGACACGCCGAAGATGTGGTCAAGACACGCTGAAGACAGTGACAATGTGGTAAGGATATGGTGAGTGCAACCAAGGAAATATGTCTTTAAGTGTAGATTGTAAAGCGGCGGCGAGTTACCTCAGGCGGTCATACCCCGCTGCGCCACCTGATGAGCTGTAATTGAAGGACGGTTACATCCCTGTCTTCCTGCGAGACTTTAACACCTAGTGGACGGTCCTCTCCCCAGCGGGTCAGCTACACCTAGTGGACGGTCCTCTCCCCAGCGGGTCAGCTACACCTAGTGTAGGACCCTCCCTGGAGCACAGCTACAGCTTGTGAAAGACTCTCTCTCAGGGATATGAAAAATTAATAAATCGAACTGCTCTTCAGTACGAAGCAATTCTTGGAGAATAACAAAAAATTGATGTTTCGAAAGTTCTAGTGTATAGGTCTCTTATTGAGGGGTAACTATTTTGTAGCTTATTTTCTCCCACAGACGTGACCATACATTTACAACGGTAAGGAGCAGATATTTCTTCTTGTGTTCTCCACGGGCAGGGTTAGAGGTGTGTTAGACATCATGGATATAGCGGCTACGGTATATAACCAGTTATTGAGCATTTGACCATATAAGGAGACCAGTGCTTTTACTATGGTCACACCATACATACAATATAAACATTTACGTCTGTCATACAAAAACGGGATTCGAGATATATTCTTTTGCATATAATAAAGCTGGTTATTAATCAACAACAGGGTTGTTGATTTGTGGAACCAATTACCGCTTAACGTGGTGGAGGTGGGGTCCCTCGATTGTTTCAAGCGTGGGTTGGACATGTTTATGAGTGGGATTGGGTGGTTATAGATAGAAGCTGCCTCGTATGGGCCAATAGGCCTTTTGCAGTTACCTTGTTCTTATGTTCTTATACAATACCTAAAGCCACTAATACGCACAGCGTTTCGGGCAAACCGAAAATACTTGGGTACAGGTGCAGTATATCACCAAGCGTTACATAATGCAGAGAGCAAGAATGGTGAGTGTTGAGAGGCAGGGGGTAGTGTGCTCAGACGGCGTCCAGCAGTATAGTCGCCTCCCCTTTCCTGTTGCAGGTCTTCTTCTTGGGGTCATTACCTCCCCCTCTCTGTTACACCATCTCTCCTGCCGGTCACTACCCCCCTACTCCTTCTTATACATGATCACTTATGAATTACTAGAACAAAAGAACAAAGGCAACTGCAGAAGGCCTATTGGCCCATACGAGGCAGCTCCTATTTATAACCACCCAATCCCACTCATATACATGTCCAACCCATGCTTGAAACTTGAAGAAAGGTACTACTGTACCTTTCTTCTATAAGATCCTCTTCTGTGGGTTTCCTCTTCTTGTAGATCTTCCCCAGCGGGCATTTTCCCTCTTCAATAAAGTCTTGCCCATTGGGTTACTTCTCCGTTCTTGGATATGTTTAGATTTAGGAAAGACTTGGGTAAATACTGGTTCGGTAACAGGGTTGTTGATTTGTGGAACCAATTACCGCGTAACGTTGTGGAGGTGGGGTCCATCGATTGTTTCAAGCGTGGGTTGGACATGTATATGAGGGGGATTGGGTGGATATAAATAGGAGCTGCCTAGTATGGGCCAATAGGCCTTCTGCAGTTACCTTTGTTCTTATGTTCTTGTATAAGGTCGTCCCCTGTGGGTTTCAACCTTCCCCTTCTTATATAAGGTCGTCCCCTGTGGGTTTCAACCTTCCCCTTCTTGTATAAGGTTCTCCCCTGTGAATTTCCTCCTCTCCTATGTCAGGTGTTTCTTTATGGGTTCCTACCTCCTTCCTGTTTAAAGTCTTCCCCCTCCCCCCTTAGGGTGGTTTCTTTCACCCTATGCCCTTGTTACCTAGCAGTAAAATAGGTACCTGGGTGTTAGTCAGCTGTCACGGGCTGCTTCTTGGGGGTGGAGGCCTGGTCGAGGACCGGGCCGCGGGGACACTAAAGCCCAGAAATCATCTCAAGATAACCTCAAGAACCCCCCCCCCCCGTGGGTATCTACATCCCCTGGTGCTGCTCGCTGTATAACGACAGAAAATACAGTGAGCTAAAGATAAGGATTATACAGCTCCTTCTTGGGGCACAGCTGACGCAAGTTTATTGGACTGTGTATTCTGCGAGATCGTTATCCGACGCAGGAAACTACATAAAAATGGAGTTGCTTCAGTTTCAACTATTTCCTGTGTACTCGCGGCTCAGCGGCGGGTGAACTAAGTATGGATGACGGGGTGGTGGGGGAGGGGGCGTTGTCTGGTGGTGGGGGAGGGGGAGGGGATGTCTGGTGGTGGGGGAGGGGGAGGGGTTGTCTGGTGGTGGGGGAGGGGGAGGGGTTGTCTGGTGGTGGGGGAGGGGGGGGGGTGTTTGCTTGGGAGAAAGAGACGGTGGAGGGACGGGGGCTGGGGTTGGGGGGGGGGTGGAAGATGATGGGTGAGGTATGACTCATAAAGCGTCTTCCCTCCTTTCTTCTATTTCTCCACCTCCTATCAGTCGTCTTACCTGGGACGCGGTCGGGTCAAGATACCTGCTCCGCACCTTCCCCCCCCCCCCCCCCCATGCTGGGTACTGAGATGGAGACTCAGTCACCAGAAGACATGGCTACTTCTCACGGCGCTATTAACATGGACTCTGAAAGCAGCCAGTCAGACGAGGAGGGCGTGTTTCAAGAAGTTCTGACAAGGAATAAGAAGAAACGAAGAAGACAGGAGGCAAGGCGTAGTGTGGACAGTAATACACTTAACGGAAACGATAAAAGAATGAAGAACGACGCCGAGACTGATGCAGACAAACGGACGGAACGATGTCAGGAAGGTGAGGATCAGCGGAGATGGAGGCTTCTCTTCCCTGCCTCATGCACGCTGGCCTATCATCAGAAGCTGCTGTGGACCGTCAAACTCGGAAGAGAACACCGCAAGTTCGAGCCCCTGCTGAAGGAAGGTGTAAACAGACCTTACTTAACGGTAGGTTCTATGGAGGCAGTGGAGTATCTTACCCAGCAAGGATACGATGGAATTCTTATGGAAATACCGGAGGGGAACGAGAAGCTGACGAAGGTAATTATCTATAAATACCCTCAGATTCTGGACCCCGAGTTTATACTCGACGACCAACGATTTGTGTGGGCCAAGCGTCACCTTATTAAAGGTGAAGCTAGGAGTCAGGTGGTGGCTCTAGTGAGAGGTGACGTACCCGAAAAAGTGTTCATCACCGGGGCTGGCTACAGGCATGTAGCAAAGTATGTGGAAGAGCCCATAATATGCCTGAAATGCTGCAGATGGGGGCATAAATCCTGGAGATGTCAAAATGATCCACGATGTCGTTTCTGCGGAAAGTCTCACCTCTCTACTGTGTGTAGAAACAGACTGAATCTGGGTGAGAAAATAGTTCCCAGATGCTGCAACTGTGGAGGTGTTCACAATGCGAGCTCGGCTGTGTGTAGCAAGAGGCCGAGTATGGCTGTTCTCCGGCCGGTGAATGTTACAGAGCAAGCAAGAGCTCTTACCCAGACACCGGGAGCACAGCAAAACAGTCTGCCCCAAACAGTGCCAGTGAACCGGACGAATGCGTGGGTAAAGGAGTCACCTTTACTTAGGCAGGCTCCAGCAACAAGCAGCCACGCCACCACTCAGGACTCCGGCAGTGACAGTGTAACGGTGAGTGAAGTGGCTACTGTGGCTCAGAGAGAGGGTCATAATAATATGGTCAAGGAAGTGTGGGCTGAACTTAAAAAAGTTGGTGAGTTCCTCCAAAATCTGGGGCAGAGAATCGAGTCCATCGAGGCTAAATTAAACGTTCAGGAGGTCAAGGAAAATCACAAAACGGTGAAGGATAATCAGGATATAGTGGTTGAGGACAAAGATGAAATATTGAGTGATGAAATGAAGGAAAGTGAAGTGTGTGTGAATGATGGTAGTCGTAGTGAAAGGAAGAACCCTATAATTACACATAAAATGAAGGAATCATTTGGGCCAATAATGGACATCTCAGGGCTGAAAAAATCTCTTGAGAATCGCAATGTCGCTTTTACTGGTGAACTTGGGAGGAGGTGGGAGATGTTATACAAGGTATGGCTATCATTTAGTGAACTTATTGGGGATGACTTAGGCAATGAATTGATTAATAATGGATCACCCTAGACTGAAAGTGTTGTCATGGAATGTTAATGGTTTGAGAAACAGGGTTACAGATGTTCATTGTTATGTGATGGGAAATGATATTGATGGTGTAGCTCTCCAGGAGACAGGGGATAGGAATGAAGGATTATTGAAATTAAATGGCTATAAAGGGTTTCACCTCTTCGCTGCAAATAACATCAGAGGCACGTCGATTTATGTTAAGAACTCCATACCAGCAGAGTTAGTAGAACCGCCATCAAAAACGCAAGGTATAGAGAGTGTTTGTGTTAAATTATCATTAAGGGAAGGGGAATTTATTGTAGTTAATTTGTATGTATCCAGGAACTGCTTCGACGCTAACTATTTACCTGACTGCATTTATACTAATCCTTCACTGGTCATTGGGGACCTTAATGCTCGGCACACAAGCCTTGGGACAGTGGGTAGTATTAATGCTAATGGGGTCAAGTGGTTACAGTTTCTACAAGATCATCCAGATACCTGTCTATTGGGAAACAATGAACCAACTCACATCAAGGGAGGACGGCTTGACTATGCCTGCGTTTTAAACTCTCAGGGGATTATGGGGGAGGCTCGGGTTGTTCGGGAACTACTTAGTGACCACTTTGCCTTGAACGTTGAATTACCACTGGGGAAAAAACAAGTCCACTTTCAAAGGAAAAGGCTAAATATTAAGAAAGATATGAAAAATTATTTTATTCAAAATATGGGAGATTGGTATCAACATTACACGCCGCTCTGCGTTGATAGTTTTTACGAGGACATGGTCGTGAACATAGAGAAATTAGTACAGAGGGAAAATAACGGGGGCAGGGGAAGCAAGACGCACGGACCTAAGAAATTTAAATATTCCAATGATCAGCAAGTCAAGGGATGGGAGAGAATGCTACGGGGTGCGCATAAAGCATGGTTAAAAAATGGAAGGAGGGATGAAGAGAAAAATACAATGTTGGAAGTGGCTAGGGAATGCAGTCAGGTGAGGAAGGAGGCGCGGGACAGATACTGGCAAGACTTTGCTCAGGCCATTGGTAATACTAAGAACCTTAAAGACATATGGAGAGCAGTAAATAAAGTCAGGGGTTGTAAGACTAAATTCATTGCTCACTCAGATCCAGGGAAAGTTGCTAATGAGTTAGTAGATAAATGGGCAAGTGCTGCTGGTATGGAGTCCTTACCTGCAGACACGAGAGTCACCATTGAGTCATGGGAAAATATTAGAAATGGAGTAACTTTATGTGCCTTAAATACAAGATCTATAGCATGCACTGAGATAACCCACGATGAGCTACTGGATGCTATAAAAAGTGGCAGCTCCACTGCTCCGGGAAAAGATGGAGTAACGTATGACATACTTAATTATTTAGCCGGTATGAAACCTAATCCCTTACTTGATTTGTTTAATATGAGTTATAGAGAGGGAAAGTTACCAAGAAAATGGAAAGAGGCTGTCATCATTCCTATCCCTAAGTCAAACGGAGGCTACAGACCTGTCTCCTTAATATCCTGCTTTTGTAAAATGATGGAAAGGATTTTGTTAAATAGGCTACTCTACCTTGTAGGTGATAACATGTCCAATAATCTCTTTGGTTTTATCAAAGGCAAAAGTACTGCGGATTGTCTCTTAAAGTGTTTGTCTAATGTGGATGACAATTGTAGAGTTTTTGTTGATCTACAAGGAGCGTTTGATAAAGCCAATGGGGAAGTAATCTTATACGAATTAGCCAATCTGGGAATAACAGGGAGATTGCTACACTGGATAAGGGATTACCTGCAAGGCAGAAAAGGTCAGGTGTATTACCAGGGATACATGTCTGAGGAACGGAGGTTTCAGTTAGGTACCCCACAAGGGGGAGTATTAAGTCCCACCTTATTCAATGTATTAATGAACAGATTAGCATCAGAGATGTATCCTCCAGGGGTCACGACGATCATATATGCTGATGACATTCTTATACAAGGCACTTCTGGGAACAAAATTCAAGATGCTCTTAACATACTTGGTACAACCTGTCACAAGTTAGGCTTAGTTATAAATGCAGATAAAACCAAATACGAGTATAGGAAACGAAGAAATATAACACTTACTCTAAATGGTGTGGAACTGAGCCGTGTACAGAAGTACAAGTATCTGGGCATGTATGTTGGATACACATGTGAGAGTAAAAATGCTGAAATAAATCATATCAGCACCTTATGTAAAGCCCGTCTGCATCCTCTAAAAGCACTGGCTTTTTCTGGTAAAGGTGTTGGGGTACCTATCTTGCGGATGTTATACATAAGCACTGTTCGATCCCTGATAGACTACGCAGCACCCGTATTGTCTTACACAGGCCAAGGCAGAATTCAAAAAATAGAGCTGATACAGAACGAGGCTATGAGGATTATTCTTGGATGTCAAAGAAATGCAATGATTGAAATAATGAGAATGGAATTAAATTTACAGAGTGTGTGTGATAGAGTCCGTGACATTAACACTAGAGTATCTATTCGTTTCATGCGGAGAAAAGGAGGGGATAAGCTGTTTGAGAGCGTTCAGACCTGCTTGAGTGACGTACACACTTCCAGGAAACTGAGGGAGACTCGCTATACGAGAGGATTAGCTCATGACCTCAGGGAATACGACGTACTTGACTGCTGTAAACCCTCTCGAAAGTGTAATATGTCTGCTCCCTGGAAAGTACAGAAAATAGACGTCGAAATTGTACCCCTCAAGGTGAAAAAGATTCATCATGAACCGGGACAATTACGGTGTTTGTATGGAAGCATGATATCTCGGTTACCAAGAGGCAACAGTTTACATGTATATTGCGACGGGTCGGTGGCGGAGGATGGCAGGGCAGGGTGTGGTGTCCTAATAAGGGATTATACGGAGTTTGGGACTGTGGACAGGATAATTGAACTCCGGCTTAGTAATTATATATCATCCACACAAGCTGAACTGCAGGCCATTCTGGCGTGTTTGGAGGAAGTACGTCATGACGACAAAAATGTTTTTGTATTTGTCGATAGCCGAGGAGCACTGGAGTCCTTAAACAGTAGAAACCCAGTCTTCATGTCTATAGTGGAGGACTGTAAGAGAAGAATAACTGAGATACAGCTGAAAGGTTATAGTGTGAAATTCATGTGGATTCCATCTCATGTTGGAATAGTGCTTAACGAGGTGGCGGATGACTTGGCCAAACGTGCCACATCAAAACCACAAGTTGACATCGAATGTGAATTCACAATGAGACAAATAAGAAGCAAAATCAGAAATATTCAGGCACAGGCGGGAGTGGAGAGGAGAGAGATAATGTATGAGAGTAGTCAAACCATGCAACACTACATGTATGTGAGTCAAAACACCCATTTCACTTATGGTAAAAGGAGAAATGCTTGGAGTGACTCTGTGTACATGCGGCTCAGGCTTGGGTACAAATATTACTGGGAATATGGGATAGATGTTCATGGTAATAACACGAAGTGTAAACTATGTGGTATGTTAAGGTCTCACACCCTTGCCCATTATGTTCTTGATTGTCCGTTGATTAGTGTATATAGAAACACTGAGATAAGGACTGTTCCTGAACAAATAGCCTGGATGTGTCACAACGGAAAGGTTGATGATATTCTTGAGAGATATAAGAATTTTGCACCAAGATTGTAATATTTTGTTGAATTATCTGCAGGTGTCTTGCAAATTGTCTATACAGTATACCTAGGTCATAAAAGTATTTGTGTGTACGTCTGATACCATACTACTTGTGAGGGAGGAAATGTATATGTTTACCTCTCAGAATGTTTGGTAATATGTTTATTTGTGATGTGTGTCTATGTATATATTAACACGTTGTACTGAACGGGGTGAGAATAGCTTGAGCTACCTCATCCCTTTGTGTGTATTTTACCTCAATAAACTTATTTCAATTTCAATTTCAATTTCCACCTCCTATATCCCTCATTTACTCTTATCTTCTGTCTACTTTCATAGCCAATTGTCCTCTTTGGCTCCTTGTACAGTTCTCTATTCCCTGATCTGGTATCATATTTGAAGTGTTTCTGCCCGAAACGCTGCGCGTACTAGTGGCTTTACAAGATTGTAATTACCATATTATGTATCTTCACAATCCCAATGTACCTTCTTGTATATATATATATATATATATATATATATATATATATATATATATATATATATATATATATATATATATATTAGTATATTTTGGTAGCAGTCTTTCCTGTAGACATATATTATTAAATATGACCGAAAAAGTAAGATTAATAATTCTAACACGAATTTTCTCAATCTTTCGTACATTTCGTTTCACTGTTGGAGGTAAATCAAAAATCAATTCTCCAAAATTCATTTTTATTTCTAGTCTGACGCGACACGAGCGCGTTTCGTAAAACTTATTACATTTTCAAAGACTTTAGTTCACAAATACACAACTGAATAGAACTTACGCATCTCAGATTTTATATCTACATTTGAGTGAGGTGGAAGGGGTGATGTGGCATTAGCACAAGACAGAACAAGATGTGGTATTAATAGGGTATTAATTTCATCAACACAAGACAGAACAAGAGTATTAATAGGGTATTAATTTCATCAACACAAGACAGAACACGAAACAATGGATATTGAATAGAAGTGTTTGTAGAAAGCCTATTGGTCCATATTTCTTGATGCTTCTATATTGGAGCGGAGTCTTGAGGTGGGTAGAATATAGTTGTATATACACAACTATATTCTACCCACCTCAAGACTCCGCTCCAATATAGAAGCATCAAGAAATATGGACCAATAGGCTTTCTACAAACACTTCTATTCAATATCCATTGTTTCGTGTTCTGTCTTGTGTTGATGAAATTAATACCCTATTAATACTCTTGTTCTGTCTTGTGTTGATGAAATTAATACCCTATTAATACCACATCTTGTTCTGTCTTGTATTAATGCCACATCACCCCTTCCACCTCACTCAAATGTAGATATAAAATCTGAGATGCGTAAGTTCTATTCAGTTGTGTATTTGTGAACTAAAGTCTTTGAAAATGTAATAAGTTTTACGAAACGCGCTCGTGTCGCGTCAGACTAGAAATAAAAATGAATTTTGGAGAATTGATTTTTGATTTACCTCCAACAGTGAAACGAAATGTACGAAAGATTGAGAAAATTCGTGTTAGAATTATTAATCTTACTTTTTCGGTCATATTTAATAATATATATATATATATATATATATATATATATATATATATATATATATATATATATATATATGTATATATAAATAAATAAATAAATAAATAAATATTGAGGGAGGGGGTATACAGGAAAGGAAAATATTAAGTACAGTAGTAGGTAAGGTAATACATATTTATTATTAGACCGCTTAATTAAAACCATCGCCATGGACCAGGGAGCCGGTCGGCCGAGCGGACAGCACGCTGGACTTTTAATCCTGTGGTCCCGGGTTCGATCCCGGGCGCTGGCGAGAAACAATGGGCAGAGTTTCTTTCACCCTATGCCCCTGTTACCTAGCAGTAAAACAGGTACCTGGGTGTTAGTCAGCTGTCACGGGCTGCTTCCTGGGGGTGGAGGCCTGGTCGAGGACCGGGCCGCGGGGACACTAAAGCTCCGAAATCATCTCAAGATAACCTCAAGATGATATAGACGCGGGACATTGATATCACTACTTTCAGATGATATGTTTATCACTCAGAATGTTCAGTAATATGTTTATTATTTGTGATGTGTCTATATATGTGTGGGAACCGACCTGTGAGATTTATATTTATTTAATTTATATGAATTTATATTTACATTAATTTATATACTTCGATAGCAATTTGTATAATGATAAGTGGACTGTATTTCTGCAATAATCTCAATCTCACAAATCGATCCTCTACACATTAGGGGGGTTTATATTAATTAAATTTATATATATGCAGCCAATCAAACTACAGTATTAGACTACATACATTGAAGAGGTTCCTTATCTTATAGTACAGCAGGTTAGTCCACCAGGTATAACTAGGGTGTAGACTCCACATTTTCCCTCTTTGAGGTAGCTTCCATCACCCTGGTAACTGATGCACAAAGGATACTTCCTCGTCTTGACCTGTCAAAAGGGCGCTAGCTGTAAAGCCAGATACCTATATATGACAGGCATATCAGAGAAAATACTGTACATGGAACAATAAAGACCTGGCTTAATTACCTTTAGTTTGAGGCTATCTCGTGCTCTAACCGTCTAACCCTACCCAATGACATTAATGGCCACTAATGATAGATAATGGGTTTCGGAAAGAACACTTAACTTGATTTGTTGACAGCGTGTTGAAGATGGTACACCTTTGGTTTCCATAACACTACGTCCAAGTAAAATTAACAGGAGCCGAATTTGCTCCCGTGAGCCTCTGGTCTGATATCAACAATGGCAATGTCTAACACTCCATACTATTGACGCTACTGGCCAACATTGTCCAGATATGATAGGAGCCGAATTTGCTCCACGCGTCTCGGAGGTGACACAACAATGGCTGCCCTCCCTCACCCTGACGCCTGGCTTACATTGTCCAGATGTCAATAAGTGATAGAAGGGTCACATTTACTCTACTTTAATACTGATAATTAAGTTAATTTATATGAGATGTTTTATGATGGTAAAGTCCAAAGACTAATGTATTTAAGAATAATTCCCAGCAGAATAGCTGGTGAATTATAATAGTATGTGGTGATGATATCCCGTTTTCTTTAGACGGTAATTCCACTACAAGTTACGTTTTCTATGGGTAACTTGTTTATACAATACAGCTATTATCTGTCTGTATGATATATTAAATGGTGTCGGATTTTCCGACAATATGTATGAATACGTTGTACTGAACGGGGGTGAAAATAGCTTGAGCTACCTCATCCCTTTGTGTGTATTTTACCTCAATAAACCTATTTAAATTTAAATTTAAATTTCAATATCACTATTCTATACGATAGGCATTGTGTACATCACCAGCGTTGATTAGTACACTGCTTCTGTGTTCTTGGCTCCTAGTACAACCAGATTCAGGAAACGGTACAAAATTCTGATTAAAGTTGTTAGAATAATATGAGGCTTTTCGGTGTTTATACACTGACAATTGATTTTGATTGTTGCCGCCAAAGGCGGCTAGTTGACTGTGCGCCCCATACTCATCCTGTGAGCAGTAGCGCAAAAAGGATTACAGACAACACAAAGGAAGATTATTACACTAACAATTACATACATCTTGCACACCTTATAATTATAATGCTTACATTCCTGGGCTCTGTGGACTAAAGTATAATTACACATGCAAATAACAAAATACAAGTCTATATAGTTTATCCTGTATTGCGCAAAAACATGCATGACTTTGTTAGGGGAAAAATTATTCTCTTAAAATAACCACTGTATATTTTTTTCCCTGAACAGCGTGAGTGCATCAGCGTCCACATCGGGCAGGCGGGCGTACAGATGGGAAATGCCTGCTGGGAGCTGTACTGCCTTGAACACGGCATCCAGCCCGACGGCCAGATGCCCTCAGACAAGACTATTGGTGGCGGCGACGACTCCTTCAACACCTTCTTCAGTGAAACATCATCCGGAAAGCATGTGCCGAGAGCAGTGTTTGTAGACTTGGAGCCTTCTGTCGTGGGTGTGTATTACCGCCACCACACTCTCCTTGTCCAACCTTTCCCTGTCCTGAACAGGTTTTAAGAGGTTCCTCCAGAACCTCAGAGGTTATAGAGGTTTTAAGATGACACCCTTGGGAATCTGGAGGTTTAATTATAGCACCCTAGGGTTATGGAGGTTTTAAGATGACACCCCCTGGGGTTCTGAGGGTTTAAAGATGGCACCCTAAGGAAAGTTATGGAGGTTTTAAGATGACTCCCTGGGGGTTCTGGAGGTTTAAAGATGACACCCTAAGGGTTATGGAGGTTTTAAGATGACTCCCTGGGGGTTCTGGAGGTTTAAAGATGGCACCCTAAGGGTTATGGAGGTTTTAAGATGACTCCCTGGGGGTTCTTGAGGTTTAAAGATGACACCCTAAGGGTTATGGAGGTTTTAAGATGACTCCCTGGGGGTTCTGGAGGTTTAAAGATGGCACCCTAAGGGTTATGGAGGTTTTAAGATGAATCCCTGGAGGTTCTGGACGTTTCACTCTCGGGTAGGACTAAGAAATGATCTAGGCTGGTAGGATTTTAAATGAAATGCGCAAGTGTTAAGTAATAAGTATTTCCTCACGTGATCAATATTCATAACTTATAAACCCAACTTATAACGCATGTGACGAGGAAATAATACAAGGAATGTATAGTGTGACACCTAAAGCCTCGCCAATCATACGACTCTTCCTTTGGTCAGATGAGGTGCGCACAGGGACTTACCGTCAGCTGTTCCACCCTGAGCAGCTTATAACTGGGAAGGAAGACGCAGCCAACAATTATGCCCGTGGTCACTATACAATTGGAAAGGAGATCGTTGACCTGGTGCTGGATAGACTACGGAAAATTGCAGACATGTGTACCGGCCTTCAGGTGATCTAAAAAATAAAATAAAACAAAAGTTTGTTAGATCTTTAATGTTTTTCAACATAATTTGATAGTAAATGAATTTTGTCGTACCACAAAAACGATATGTAACTTGACAAAACAAATAGCTCTTATTCTTTGTATTTAATTATGATATAGTGTAAGATTAACTTTGGTACAGTGCTGAGGAATTAATTTAAATGGCTGTTAAAATAGTTAATTTCAGTGATATGTTGAGGTTATTAAAAAGACAGCAGACAGCATCATATATATAATAATCTGATAGCTTGTAATCAGAGCTGAACAAAGGCTTACGAAGCACAATGACGTTAACACATCATCATGCATTACTCTATTTTTTTAGTTTCCTTTAGAAACAATTATATTTCTTCTTCATAAGTCACAGGACACGGGGGGTAACAAAGAACTCATTTAAGCTGTCAACAGCCCAAATATCGAATGAACAGCTCCTGCTAAGATGATAAATGATTTCCATTACACAAACTTCTCATATCACATGTATTCCTTCACAATGAGAGATGGCCTCTTCACCATGTCTCAGATCATGAGTTGAAGTCTAAACAAATATTTTTAAACGTATCAAGCCATAAACAACATTCTATAATTATATAATATTTTTCAGGGATTTTTGATCTTTCATTCCTTCGGTGGCGGGACGGGATCAGGCTTCACCTCACTGCTCATGGAACGTCTTTCTGTTGATTATGGCAAGAAGAGTAAGCTCGAATTTTCCGTCTACCCGGCACCACAGGTGAGCTTAACCTAGATGTTATGAGTTTCTGCAGCCTGTACATCATAATTAATATCCCTCTTTATGCTTTTATGAGTTGGGGAGATAATTGTCCAGAGAGGATAGGAGAATTTAATAATCAATGAAATTACCTACCCCTCCCCAAATTGGTAAAGATGAAGACAGTTCTATACGTCATAACGTTATTGGAAAAAACGTATCAGAAAATATCATGAGCCTTCCCCCACAACGGCCTCTACAGATGATGGCCAGCAGGTATATTAAGTTAAGCAAATTTACAGGGAATAGTTTTGATAAACAGTTTTGTTATAATATATTGTACACAGGTAGCAGTATAAGTTCGGAATCAGAAAAAGAAATTCTTAGGAGAGTTAAAACACCGAGTCTTACATTAAAAATTAATAAATGTTCTATATTTATGTGTGGTAGGCAGCAAAATTAAATTATATTGCGATTTGGTTGAAGAGCCAATAGCTCTCCGGTGCATGTTCCTCTAACATCCCTGCTTTTATTTTTGGAGAAAATATTATTTAAAAGGAGTTTTAATTAACATACTATAGGATCTGTTGAGAGGATATACTTATTTTTGAGAACCTGGCCCATAATTGGGTTCATTTATATGAATATATCATCCGGCGGTGAACAGAACTCCTACATGCTCCTTTAGGTAACTATTGAACAATATGTTAGGGTTTTCTTCCTATTGGGGAGTGTTGTACATGCTGCTATGGCGGTGTGTTCACTCACAAGATGAGTGGCGCTGCCCAATACTGTCACTATGGCGGTGTGTCCACTCACAAGATGAGCGGCGCTGCCCAATACTGTCACTATGGCGGTGTGTCCACTCACAAGATGAGCGGCGCTGCCCAATACTGTCACTATGGCGGTGTGTCCACTCACAAGATGAGCGGCGCTGCCCAATACTGTCACTATGGCGGTGTGTCCACTCACAAGATGAGTGGCGCTGCCCAATAAACTCGCCCCTCGGGGCAAAATTTAAAATTTATGTATAATCATTTTCCATCAGGTTGCTACGGCAGTCGTGGAACCCTACAACTCCATATTAACTACCCACACTACCCTGGAACATTCAGACTGTGCCTTCATGGTAGACAACGAGGCCATCTATGATATCTGCCGAAGAAACCTCGATATTGAGCGTCCTTCCTACACCAACCTCAACCGCCTTATTGGTCAAATTGTCTCTTCCATTACAGCCTCGCTCAGGTAGGCCTAATTTTGGAACTTTATTTTGGAATTTGTTACTTTTTGTATTGCAAGATCTATCCAATGGTAGATTTTAACGCAAATGAGTATAGTAAAACAATTAAATGTTTAACAGTTTTAGCTTATCAAAGTTAAACTGTTGTGGCGACAGTTGTACTGCAACCCGTTCTCGCACTTTCTACGGTCAATATTGACTTATTAAATAAGTGCATATGTGACATACTAATTTATTGTGAATATTTTAGTTTACCTTGAAAAGCTTAATAGAAAACACCGACCTTACCTAACCTTCTTAGTACTGTATGTTAAGATAAGCATCTTATTGCTTCGTAATTACAATTATTACTTAACCTATACCTATAAGCCTTTGTGTATTGACTGGGCGCGGAACTCTTGCTAGCACAGTAGCTACGATATGTCTGGCTGGGTGGAAGTTATAAATTAAGCTGTAAACAGCATATATATTTTCCTGTCATCAACATACTGCAATTTAGCCTACTTCTTTAATCATAAATAAAGGGTTTATTTTCAAGTGTGCAATTTAAAATGTTATATTAAGGTATATCGTATACAAGTTATTATCCTGAGGCCAAGTGTTTAAGTTACTTATAAAAAACTAATTTAAACTTTATTTTTTAAATAAAACGTTGAGAATGCAATACAGTAGCTACTGTAGCCTATTCTTGTCACAAAAACCATTAGTAGTGAATTGGACCTTTCTAGACAAATTTATTTTTGAGCATAAAGTAAACATATTAGTAATACGTAGTTTATTTGTTAAATAACTGCAATTAAAAGTACTGAATATTTAAGATCAATATTAAAAAAGTAAATTTGTTACTTTATTTTGGGTGTTTTTATTATTTTACAGGTAAACTCACAGGTTCATTATTGTAATGCGGGAACCAGTGATGAAGTGAAGAGGGGGGCGGGGTATTTGTGTACTTTTTTTATTAAATAACATGTTATATAAAGATTATAATTACATCAATTTACAATGGAAAATAGTACATTTTATAGTTTATACTAGGTAAAACTAGGTAAGTACTCCACCGTCTTTCTTACCTTTGCATAGTGTAGTCCGTTTAATTGGTTGGTATCCACCATAACATACATATGTAAAAATAGCTTTGTCACTCTCCATAGTAATTTTATCAATTGGAAAACTGAGAGACAAATACCACACTTTAGACAAAATTTTGCAATTGATTATTACAGCCTTCTGAAACAGGGTTAATCTCTTATTTGACAACATATTCGTAGTTACTATTATATTTCTACATAGTACTTGCCTAATTGTAACCAATGTTGCTCCGTATGTTTTACACCAGCAAATCCAGAGTCTTAATAGACTCCACTACCCTGAACCATGAACCTGTCCAGGTAACCTTATTACACAAACTGTTAAGCCCCATACTACACGTTTTGTTTTTGTTAATAACACCATCTATTGCTCTCTCAAAGTTGTCTAACTCATCCTGAACATTCACCACCGAGTCTTCTGTCGACACAAAAATAGTGGTATCGTCTGTATAACCAACAACATGAAGTGTCAGTGTATTGAGGGCATCCTGTTCACGTCATTGTCAATAAATATGGCATCATTTGCAGGCGATGAGTTACAATAACGTGGCTAAAGTATGATGACCAGACCACACACTAGAATGTAAAGGGACGACGACGTTTCGGTCCGTCCTGGACCATTCTCAAGGCGACCATTCACAATCGACTTGAGAATAGTCCAGGACGGACCGAAACGTCGTCGTCCCTTCACATTCTAGTGTGGTCTGGTCATCATGGCATCATTGTTATGACAGTTGCATGTCATGTCAGGTGTCAGTCACGTTATGTCAGGTGTAGCACTCATGTCGGGAACACCAGTCATGACAGGTGTAGCAGTCATGTCGAGAACACTAGTCATCTCACGTGTATGAGATACACATGTGCTGCAAAACAAAAATCCTACATTGCGTGGTCCTTTTGCAGATTTGACGGTGCCCTCAATGTTGACCTCACAGAGTTCCAGACCAATCTTGTGCCTTACCCACGTATTCACTTCCCACTGGTGACATATGCTCCCGTCATCTCGGCGGAGAAAGCCTATCATGAACAGCTTTCAGTCTCGGAAATCACCAATGCCTGCTTTGAACCAGCCAACCAGGTATGTAAACGAGAGGCGCTCTCCTCACGATTCAACAAAGGATACGCAGCAAAATGGAGTCTCTTGTACAATTTATAATTCCCGTTATTTCTTGTTGGATAATATTGCCTTTAATCAATTCCTTTGCAGATGGTGAAGTGTGACCCGCGTCATGGAAAGTACATGGCATGTTGCTTGCTGTATCGTGGAGATGTGGTTCCCAAGGACGTTAATGCGGCTATCGCCACTATCAAGACGAAGCGCACGATTCAGTTTGTTGACTGGTGCCCAACAGGCTTTAAAGTAATGGACTGATTTTATTATGACTAACATGAATTAAGATGTTGACGAGACCACACACACTAGAAGGTGAAGGGACGACGACGTTTCGGTCCGTCCTGGGGCCAGATTCACGAAAGCACTTACGCAAGCACTTACGAACGTGTACATCTTTCCTCAATCTTTGAGGGCTTTGGTTACATTTATTAAACAGTTTACAAGCATGAAAACTTCCCATTCAACTGTTGTTATTGTTATAAACAGCTTCCTGGTGCTTCGGAGCTCATTAACTAATTAATAATTGGAAACAAAGCCGCCAAAGATTGAGAAAAGATGTACAGGTTCGCAAATGTTTGCGTAAGTGCTTTCGTGAATCTGGCCCAGGACCATTCTCAAGTCGATTGTGAGAATGGTCCAAGACGGACCGAAACGTCGTCGTCCCTTCACTTTCTAGTGTGGGGTCTGGTCAACATACTTTAGCCACGTTATTGTGACTCATCGCCTGCATTAATTAAGATGGATAAAATAATCATTAATATATGTTGAAAATATTCTTAATATAACGTTTATGTTGTAAACCTGCTTTTTAACTGTTTATCATTGTTCACACAATTTTCAATGCCAATATGAGAAAGTGATAAATATTTTCAATTGTCAGGTGGGCATCAACTACCAGCCTCCAACAATCGTGCCTGGGGGAGACCTGGCCAAGGTGTCAAGAGCTGTCTGCATGTTGTCCAACACCACTGCTATTGCAGAAGCCTGGGCACGTCTAGATCATAAGTTTGATCTTATGTATGCTAAGAGAGCTTTTGTACACTGGTGAGTTCTAAATAATGTAAAGAATACTTTATTAAGTCTATTGTTATGCAAGTTATTTATATTGTGGAAGTTCAATGTATCTGCACTCATCTTTTACAACATTTTTTTCAGCTGTATTTTCATGTAAAAAAGTGTAATTACCTTTTCGAGCACGTTATCGATGCTAAGTTTAGTCTTAAAAAATACTATTGTTATGCAAGTTATTTATATTGAAGAAGTTCAATGTATCTGCACACATATTTTACAACATTTTTTCAGCTGTATTTTCATATAAAAAAGTATAATTATCTTTACGAGCATGTTATCGATGTTAAGTTTAGTATAAAAAAATACTAAAAATACTATTGTGCAGTTAGTTAAAGAGAGCTAAAAGTAGAAACATCGATCTAGAGAAATGCAGTTGATAACATTAGACTTATATAAAGATAATATTTCGGCTGTAGGGGCGTTATCAAATAATGGAGATACACAAGCCCAGTTCTTGTAAAGGAACATAAAGGCTTACGAGGTGGGAATGGTAATAAGTTATGCAGGTAATCTATTTGTTCAAGTATCACTTTAGCAAGTTGGGTGACATGGGCTACCTTGCGATGATTTCGGGGCTCAACGTCCCCACGGCTCAGTCCTCGACCAGGCCTCCTGTAGGACGCGGCTGCTCACAGTCTATCGTATGAATCACAACCTGGTCGATACACGCGTGGAATCATTTCCCCGTCGAAGCGATAATTATAATTTTGTTTCAGTCTAAAAATACAACTAAAAAATTTCAGGCACAATGGTTTGACCTTCCATAAGTCACAATGGTAATTGTAAGTTTAACATCGTCTTCAATAAAGTTTATCAACTTGATAAATGTCTACATAATGAGCAGTAACTATGATTAATGTAAATGTGAAAATGAACCAGTAATTATCAAGATAAGGCACTACCATTATGATTTCATTCTGATGTATAATTCAGTGCACGGAATTAACTACTATTCAAAATGCCGACAAGAAATCAGAAAAACATAATCTTTTATATGTGAGAGTCAATCATTGAGCAGAAGAAAAATATATAATTATATAAATTCATGATATTAAGTATTGGCTATTGTTAATCTTAATTTTTTTAAACTAAATATTATAGAAGACATTAGTTCTCACAAGATGTAGAAATGTAAGCAGATTAGGCTACTTATACCTTCATTTCAACTACCTTTCAGCCATTCAAATTTATTCCTTTATAATTTTACTTCAATAGGAATCCTCTCAACCTGATGACTATCCCCCGCTATTTACTTACTAATTTAATGTTTGTTCCTTATAGGAAATGATATTCTATTTAAATCGGAAGTGTATATCATGAAACTCAGGGAATATGCAGAATATAGTTACTATAGGTTCGTGTTGTATATACTATACAACACCGGTTCGTTGTTATTGCCACCTAAACTTATTAAATGGTGTCCATTTCAGGTACGTAGGTGAAGGCATGGAGGAGGGAGAGTTTTCAGAGGCTCGGGAGGACCTGGCAGCCTTGGAGAAGGACTACGAGGAAGTTGGTGTGGATTCTGCTGATGGTGATGGAGAGATAGAAGGAGACGAGTACTAAGCATAGTCATCAAAATTCCTCTTAATGTTTTAATTAACTGGATAATGACTTTTTATATCATGCTCTTATCACTTTATTAAAGAGACAGTGCACACAATTAAAATGATTTAAAAAATTAGTTTTGATAAGTGTTCAATTTCATTCTCTTAAGTCATGTATAATTGTCTGGAGTCTTCCTGGTAGTTAACTTAAATAAAGTATATTTCCTTGGGTATTTGAATATGTAAATGTGCTTTATTAGGTGAAATTTGAAATATATGATGGTACCTACAAATCACCTTTGACTTTCCTCAAAGATATATTTTCACTATATATACTGTACTAGCTCTCCAAAGCTGTCTATGTCGGACAGACGAAGTATATGTATGTATGTATATACAGTATATATTTTTTTTTGTTTTTTTTTTTTTTGGGGGGGGGCCGAGATAACTTTGATTTAATTTTAAAATATCAATAATAACATATTTTCAACTGCAAGTTGCATGGAATGCAGCTTGCGGGTGTAACATGTAGTAATTTGCAACTGAAGCTGCTGGAATGTATATAATTATATTTAACAATGGAAGGGAGTACCACCTCTGGCTGGAAGAAGGGGGACCCATAGCCTCGGAGGAAACCACACATAACGCATTGGAGGGAATGTAGGTCCCCTCCAATACATTATATTTATATATATAAATGTTCATATATTATATACAAGTCCACTACAAGTCCGTAGTGGACTTGTATAGTAGTGCGCATTGTATAAATGTATGGCCACGTTTTTGGTTGAAAAAAACTAGCCCGGAGACACCCCACACTATCCGGTGTTGGATAAACTTGGTCACGCATTGGATGTTGTAATTTATTCCCACTGACACAACATTTGAGATGGTGTTCTAGCCCGGATATCTCACCTCCTTAGTTGCTGACATGCATTTTCTCAATACAGTACTGATTAATATTTACTGAGTGTAATTACTTAAATTTATTGGTTACGATTTTCGGAGGTTTTAACAAGAGTTGAAACTTTGGTCTCTGTACGTATGAGAGGGAGGAAGTTTTTCTTGAAGTGCCAATTGGAGGAATCCTGACGACTCTCATAGCAGTTAATCAAACCTTTAAAGCTTATCATGGAAGGATATTCAAACAGGAACGTCGACATCTAGTGTTGAGAGGATAGAATAATACTCTAATATTTAAGTCAATAACCTAAATACCTTATCACTATATCTTCTTTCTGAAAGTCGACCTTCCCAATTTGGCGAGAAGAAAACATTGATAGGTTAAACGTGATCAAGTCTCAAGTTGTGAGAAGGACTGATCAGGTGTTGGGATAACATGACTGTGTTGACGCCTGTACTTGTATGACACCATGAGTCTTTACAACTGAAGCCGAACCTGTAAATTGTCGAATTCCATTTAAGTATTATTTAATCCCATAAGGGCAAAATATGAACCTCTTTAACTTTGCAAGAACTATGTACCCATCACGTGAAGGTTATTATCCTTTATAACAATGAAAAAATGTAATGGTTTTCGTATCTAACATGAAATAATAATAACATTCTTACCTGGAAACACGGTTATACAAAAATAAGAATAATGCCTTACTGTGTTTCCAGGTAAGAATGTTATTATTGTTTCATGTAATAATAAAGAATAACAAAGAACACTCTTCAAGTGTTGAATGTATACAGAACATAAATAATACCAATACCGGCTTACAGTTATGGGATGAGAAAAATACATTATTTAGTGGTTATTTACATTGAACCAGACTGTAATTTCATGCGCTCTGTGTTGTGATCTAGTGCACTAATCACAATTTATATGAGAACGATATACACACATCATTAAAATATAAATAAAATGCTTAACTTACGACTTAGCAGCCCAGAGCTGGTTTTCCCAACAATACAGAAATTATTTTCAATTTGAGCGATGTTATTTATTTGTTGATCTGTACTGTGAAGACAGAGTGCGATTTTGATCCAGTTATAACTAATTATTTATTACCCATCCCTTCCTCTCTCCCATCGGAAGGGAGAGAGAGGGCTTGTATTATACGGCTTGATAATGGTCCAGGACGGACCGAAACGTCGTTGTTTCTCCATCTTCTGATGTTATTGGTCATCATGTCTTCAGCCACGTTATTGTGACTCAACGTCTGCATGATTTAGGAACCGCGTGCCATGCTTGACCTAAGATATAGTAAACACCAAAAGATAGTAAGATTTGAGTACTTGAGTACACAATCGACTTGAGAATGGTCCAGGACGGACCGAAACGTCGTCGTCCCTTCACCTTCTAGTGTGTGGTCTGGTCAACATACTTTAGCCACGTTATTGTGATTCATCGCTTGCAAGATTTGAGTATAATGGATTCTCTTGCAATAAGGTTAACCTGATGTAACTTTTTAAAAATGATTTTTTGTATTATGCACCTCGTATATATATTATGTTCTGTAACTAGCGAACACACACACGGATAATGAAATAATCCGGTCTAAAGGGGGGATGAACAAGGGTAATTCAATAATTAGTTAATTATAGCAATTAAAGATTTTGCAGGCACATTATTTCAGGTGCGTATATGAGCAGTTGTCTATATGATTAATCATTGCTTGCTTATGTGCTAACATAATGTGAGTTTATTTGCATACTTCATTAGGAACCTAGGTGCGTATATCACTGGAAGCTTAAATATATATATGCGTACATCGCTATATCCTTACGTGCGTACATATAATTAATGGCCTATGCGTACAGCATTGGAAGCTCATACGAGTACATCGTTGGCAGCTAAAGTGCCCTAAAGTACATCGTTTCATGCCCGAAACGCTGTGCGTAATAGTGGCTTTAGGCATTTTATGTACTAGCTCTATCTATAAATCGATCAATCTTTGTAAAATCTCTTGTATGTATGTACCTTACCTAAATAAACATTTATTATTTATTATTAAGTGCGTACATGAACACGTTCAAGTTCAAGTATGTTTATTGACACAAGAAAGAAATACATCTCAAAGGGATAGCGTAGCTTAGACTATCTACACGCTACACGCTCAGTCTATCTACGCACATGATCAGAAGTCTACCTATGTAAATATGTGTTTTTAAACGTGTACACATGTACACTTAACGAGTGCTTAAGTGGTCAAAGTGAACAAAGACGCCATAGCCTTTGTGTACTCTTGCATAGTAGCCTGTGCTTAAGTGGTCAAAGTGAACAAAGACGCCATAGCCTTTGTGTACTTTAGCATAGTAGCCTGTGCTTAAGTGGTCAACGTGAACAGAGACGCCATAGCCTTTGTGTACTCTTGCATAGTAGCCTGTGCTTAAGTGGTCAAAGTGAAGAAAGACGCCATAGCCTTTGTGTACTCTTGCATAGTAGCCTAAGTGTGTAAAAATGTGCGTGTACATACGCAACAGCATGTATAATTGCATGACACATGCGTACTTCGTGAAAATTTACATACGTAGTTAAGTTTATGAGCGGGCATTCCTGCCGACGAGCAAGCATGCGTCCATGCCCATGCGCCTGAACGCGTGAACGCTTTATATGCACGTGGCAGCGTTTTACATATGCTGAGGAGCTTTCACATGTGTTTGTGAGCAGTTACATGTGTGTGTGGGATTATATGTGTACCTGGGTGAACGTACATTTATACACGAACGTAAGAATTTGCATGCGTGTGTGAGCGTTTTCATGTGTGTGTGTAAGCTTTGCATGTGTGTGTGAGAGTTTATTTGCGTGAATGAGTTACATGCGTGCGTGAACGTTTAGTGCGTCTGTGAACGTTTACATGCGTCTGTGAACGTGTTGGTACGTGCATGAACGTTTACATGCGTCCATGAACATGTAGGTACGTGCGTGAACGTTTACATGCGTCCGGGAGCGTGTTGGTACGTGCGTGAATGTTTACATGCGTCCGTGAACATGTAGGTACGTGCGTGAACGTTTACATGCGTCCGGGAGCGTGTTGGTACGTGCGTGAATGTTTACATGCGTCCGTGAACGTGTAGGTACGTGCGTGAATGTTTACATGCGTCCGTGAACGTGTAGGTACGTGCGTGAACGTTTACGTGCAAGCACGCGTCAGTGCGTGCTGTGGAAGCACGGTCGGCCGTCACAGCAGCGTGGAGCCGCGGGGTCTGACCCAGCGATCAATACGCCGTGCCTCACCTCACTCGCCAAATGTTCTCCACTCGCCTCTTCCTTCATCTACTATCCTCGTCCCTCCCTTGGTCTACCATCCTAGCCCCTCTCTTGATCTACTATCCTCGCCCCTTTCTTCATCTACCATCCTCGTCCCTTCCTTCATCTACCATCCTCGCCCCTTTCTTCATCTACCATCCTCGTCCCTTCCTTCATCTACCATCCTCGCCTCTCCCTTGATCTACCATCCTCGTCCCTCCTTTGATCTACTATCCTCGCCACTTCCTTGATCTACCATCCTCGCCTCTCCCTTGATCTACCATCCTCGTCCCTCCTTTGATCTACTATCCTCGCCACTTCCTTGATCTACCATCCTCGCCCCTCTCTTGATCTACCATCCTCGCCCCTCTCTTGATCTACCATCCTCGCCCCTCTCTTGATCTACCATCCTCGCCTCTCCCTTGATCTACCATCCACGTCCTTCTCTTGATCTACCATCCACGTCCTTCTCTTGATCTACCATCCTCGCCTCTCTCTTGATCTACCATCCTCGCTCCTCTCTTAATCTACCATCCTCGTCCCTCCCTTGATCTACCATCCTCGTCTCTTCCTTAATCTACCATCCTCGCTCCTCTCTTGATCTACCATCCTCGTCTCTTCCTTCATCTACCATCCTCGCCTCTTCCTTCATCTACCATCCTCGTCCTTCTGTTGATCTACCATCCTAGCCCCTCTGTTGATCTACCATCCTAGCCCCTCTGTTGATCTACCATCCTCGCCCCTCTCTTGATCTACCACCCTCGCTCCTCTCTTGATCTACCATCCTCTTCCCTTCCTTGATCTACCATCCTCGCCCCTCTCTTGATCTACCATCCTCGCCTCTGCCTTGATCTACCATCCTCGCTCCTCTCTTTATCTACCATCCTCGCCCCCTCTCTTAATCTACCATCCTCGCCTCTCCCTTGATCTACCATCCTCGCCCCTCCTTTGATCTACCATGTTGTTGTAGAGTGTAGTGTCCGGTGCACTTATTGGTCAGTTAGCCTGTGCATGGACATATCGAGGTCCCCATTGATCAATTACTATCCTTTCACAGAATGCAACCCACAACAGGTTCCTATCTCTCAATTAATTATTTATTGCTGAATGGACAGAGGCATCTAGTGAAAGGTAACGTGCCCAACCATTTCTGTCCCGGCCGGAGATTGAACCAGAGATCCTCGAGTGTAAATCGAGGGCGTAGACCACTGCACTGCAAACTTTGTGCGTTCAGCCGTGTGTCAATACTTATGTGATGCTTACAACTCTATCTCCTCGTGCTCAGGCGACCTTGGTGAAAATATCGTAGTCACCCCTTAAATGTTTTCTATGATTATTTTTTGACAAATAGGTTAAGCGCTTTCCTTAACCAAGATTCATGTTAAGTCTGACTGTACAAGTTTTGTGCAGTCACCGGGAGGATAAACCCTTCATGCAAACTGTACCTATTATCAAGAAGAAGTAGTAGCTTTCCCTCCAACACGAACCACCAATCAGCCGGTCGGCGGAGCGGACAGCACGCTGGACTTATGATCCTGTGGTCCCGGGGTCGATCCCGGGCGCTGGCGAGAAACAATGGGCAAAGTTTTTTCACCCTATGCCCCTGTTACCTATCAGTAAAATAGGTACCTGGGTGTTAGTCAGCTGTCACGGGCTGCTTCCTGGGGGTGGAGGCCTGGTCGAGGACCGGGCCGCGGGGACACTAAAGCCCGAAATCATCTCAAGATAACCTCAAGAATTGGTTTACAAACAGGTTCTCAATTACTGATGGGTGAACAGGTGAGAAGATCACACCACCGCTGCTTCATGTAGAGGCATCATACAGGTATACCACCAGTGATAAAGTGGAGTGCTGTTGTTGATAGCCAGCAAGCCTCGGGGCTCTGGGCACAATGACGGCAGAATCAACTGATAGTAAAACAATAAATGCATTTGTCGACAGTGGTGCGCTATCAAATGCATTTGTCGACAGTGGTGCGCTATCAAATACATTTGTCGACAGTGGTGCGTTATCAAATGCATTTGTCGACAGTGGTGCGCTATCAAATACATTTGTCGACAGTGGTGCGTTATCTCGGGTTGTCAGTGATCTGAGAAAATCCACCAGGGGCCAGATTCACGAAAGCACTTACGAACCTGTACATCTTTTCACAATCTTTGGCGGCTTTGTTTACAATTATTAAACAGCTAATGAGCTCCGAAGCACCAGAAGGCTTTTTATAACAATAACAACAGTTGATTGGGAAGTTTTCATGCTTTTAAACTGTATAATAAATGTAACCAAAGCCGTCAAAGATTGAGGAAAGTTGTACACGTTCGTAAGTGCTTGCGTAAGTGCCTTCGTGAATCTGGCCCCAGGGCTGTGAGGGGGGCGCGAACCTGCGACCCCGGCATTAAGTAGAGAAGCGAGCAAAAGTGGCCTTGATCCTGTACTGTAGCCTGGAGTGGGTCCCGCCAAGGATGGCAGGACCCTCCTTGCCCAGGTGTTCAGTGCTTTGTTCCCTCCACGTATCATGGTGTTCAGTGCTTTGTTCCCTCCACGTATCATGGTGTTCAGTGCTTTGTTCCCTCCACGTATCATGGTGTTCAGTGCTTTGTTCCCTCCACGTATCATGGTGTTCAGTGCTTTGTTCCCTCCACGTATCATGGTGTTCAGTGATTTGTTCCGCACATATCATGGTGTTCAGTGCTTTGTTCCGCACGTATCATGGTGTTCAGTGATTTGTTCCGCACGTATCATGGTGTTCAGTGATTTGTTCCCCTCACATATCATGTTGTTCAGTGATGTTCCCTCCACGTATCATGGTGTTCAGTGATTTGTTCCCCTCACGTATAATGGTGTTCAGTGATGTTCCCTCCACGTATCATGGTGTTCAGTGATTTGTTCCGCACGTATCATGGTGTTCAGTGATTTGTTCCGCACGTATCATGGTGGCCAGAGGTTTCTTTCTTATGTATCACGGTGATAAGAAGTCTGTTCCGTATGTATCAAGGGGATCAGGGAGGGGGGGGGGTGTCGTGTGTATCACTGCTACCTAGTCACCCAAGGAGGCCATCACTGCTACAGTGCCACGGACACTGCATCACTGTTTATCCTCCATCCTCCATTTAAACGCCACATCCTTTCTTGTGACTGCCGTGACTAACCTCCCAGGTAAGGACGGAAGTTGCCATGGAAGTAAGGGGGGAAGTTGCCATGGAGTTAAGGGGGAGGTTGCCATGGAGGTAAGGGGGAGGAGTCTGGGCTCCACCCCGAAACTGTGCCACACCGTGGCTAAAGGAGTCTGACCTCCACCCCGGCACTGTGCCACACCGTGGCTGGTGGTGTCTGACCTCCACCCCGGCACTGTGCCACACCGTGGCTGGTGGTATCTGACCTCCACCCCGGCACTGTGCCACACCGTCGCTGGTGGAGTCTGACCTCCACCCCGGCACTGTGCCACACCGTCGCTGGTGGAGTCTGACCTCCACCCCGGCACTGTGCCACACCGTCGCTGGTGGAGTCTGACCTCCACCCCGGCACTGTGCCACACCGTGACTGGTAGTGTCTGACCTCCACCCCGGCACTGTGCCACACACCGTGGCTGGTGGTGTCTGGCCTCCACCCCGGCACTGTGCCACACCGTGGCTGGGAAGGAGCACAAGAAGCGTGCCAGGATGTACAGAGAGTGCCAACAAACACATGTTTCCTGCCTGGAGACTCATGCCTCCCCCACTTGCCCTAACGACACCTAAGTGATATACTACAAGGCACTTAAAGTGCCAATCTCTGCCTGAAGGATAGGCTCATTATCACACCATCACCCGCAGTCTGTGTCAACAATTATTTACACACAAGAAGAGGACTTAAGCACAGTAAAGAGCTATGTTATTCCCTCTATACCACTAATTATCTTGCTCAAGGGAAAGAGTTGAGATTATTTACACAAAACCCCTTTACTGTTGAAGCTTCGTGAATATAAACACTGAGATATAACATGACTCGAGCAACAGGTGGCATGACTCCAGCAACAGGTGACATGACTCCAGCAACAGGTGACATGACTCCAGCAACAGGTGACATGACTCCAGCAACAGGTGACATGACTCCAGCAACAGGTGACATGACTCAAGCAACAGGTGACATGACTCCAGCAACAGGTGACATGATTCCAGCAACAGGTAACATGACTCCAGCAACAGGTGACACGACTCGAGCAACAGGTGACATGACTCAGGCAACAAGTGACATGATTCCAGCAACAGGTGACATGACTCAGGCAACAAGTGACATGATTCCAGCAACAGGTGACATGATTCCAGCAACAGGTGACATGACTCCAGCAACAGGTAACATGACTCCAGCAACAGGTAACATGACTCCAGCAACAGGTGACATGACTCCAGCAACAGGTGACATGACTCAAACAGGTAACATGACTCCAAAAACAGGTGACATATGAGTGGATCACCATGACACAGGATCCCTGCTTACACATATTTATATTTGTCACATATCTTACTAATTATAAAACATATCTTACTTATACTGCTCCTGGCTTATATTTAGATTAAACAGAAAATGTTGTTTACAGCACTTTTGATTTTGTTTACAACATAAAGATTCCTAAACGCCACATTAATTTAAAAAATGTTGTTGAGTTTAAGAATTTAATCAAAACGTCCATGAAACGGTAAAACTAATAATGTGTTCTTAATGTATAAAATCTTTTTTGTTGTTAAACCCAAGAAATTATTTCTTAATAGTTTGAAGAGGTTTGTCATTGTATTGGGATATCTTAAATCGAAGGTTTTACAGTAAATTATATTAATTTTATCATCAATACTTTCTAGAGGTCTGGGGCCAGATTCACGAAGCAGTTACGCAAGCACTTACAAACCTGTACATCTTTTCTCCATCTTTGGCGGTTTTGTTTACAATTATTAAACAGTTAATGGGCGCCGAAGCACCAGGAGGCTGTTTATAACAATAACAACAGTTGATTGGGAAGTTTTCATGCTTGTAAACTGTTAAATAAATGTAACCAAAGCCGTGAGACATTGAGGAAAGATGTAGACGTTCGTAAGTACGTAACTGCTTGGTGAATCTGGCCCCAAGGCAGGTAGTGTATAAGGAGGGTGCTGTAAGAGTGCCGCTCCTGGCTTGACAAGTAATGGGAAACGTCCCCACGACAGACTCAGCCATTTAAGACTGACATGACAGTCAGTGAGGTTAAGCTCAGATAAATGGGTTATCTTGAGGTTATCTTGAGATGATTACGGGGATTTTTTTAGTGTCCCCGCGGCCCGGTCCTCGACCAGGCCTCCACCCCCAGGAAGCAGCCCGTGACAGCTGACTAACACCCAGGTACCTATTTTACTGCTAGGTAACAGGGGCATAGGGTGAAAGAAACTCTGCCCATTGTTTCTCGCCGGCGCCTGGGATCGAACCCAGGACCACAGGATCACAAGTCCCGCGTGCTGTGCGCTCGGCCGACCGGCTCGGTGCCTATAAATCTTGATATTGAAAACCCATTCTTACACTGTATCCCCTCTACACACACACAAAATACACATTATCCCTCCCAATGGGGTGATGACGGAATCTATGTTGACCAAACCACACACTAGAAAGTGAAGGGACGACGACGTTTCGGTCCGTCCTGGACCATTCTCAAGTCGATTATTTCAGCCACGTTATTGTGACTCCTCGTCTGCCGACGGAATCCACGGTAGTTCCCACAATTGAAGCAATACCTTGAGAGGTGAGCATGACCTCGAGAAACAACGTAGGTCCTAAAAGGTAAAATAGGCCTTCCTGCTCTGCAGCAACCCTTCAAGAGCTGAAGGAGGCTCTTGCCAACTGAATCAAGAGCCTATGGGCGAGATCAAGTTGCAGACAGATGCAGCATAAGATAGTTTATGGATGAGAACTAAGCATGAGAATAATGGACTCCATGATGGGGCTGCATACTCCAGAATATGTGTGTGTGTGTGTGTGTGTGTGTGTGTGTGTGTGTGTGTGTGTGTGTGTGTGTGTGTGTGTGTGTGTGTGTGTGTGTGTGTGTGTGCGTGCGTGCGTGCGTGCGTGTGTGTGTGTGTGAGGGAGAAGCCTGACCCAGTTCACCACCTGTGGCACTTGCAGCGAGAGGGTGAGACAACTTCCTGCTTAATTCTCAATACTCTTGAGGTCCTGTTGTTAAACCTTGTATCAGCTCCAGTACGAGCCAGGTTATCACTCTCCCGCCAGACCTTGACAGTCACTCACTCACACGCATGAGGCTCCAGTACACTCACAGATGCTCCGGCTGATGACCTAATTTTCCACACTAAGTTGACCTGAAACATTCATTCTCTGATTAAACATCGTTAACACCCATCCACCAATCATGTACGGCTGTCCATCGTCCACCTCACAGTCATATGCACTAGTTAGGTGATTTGTAACTGCAGAATCGTGCTATTAGCTTTTGGACCCCGCCTTTCTAATATATTTTTCATCTATAAAGTCTACTTCGTATATTTCTCTAACACACACACACACACAGGAAGCAGCCCGTAGCAGCTGTCTAACTCTCTGGTGGCTATTTACTGCTAGGTGAACAGGGAGCATCAGGGTGAAAGAAACTCTGCCCATTTGTTTCTGCCTCTGCCGGGAATTGAACTGTGGCCCCTTAGGACTACGAGCCCAGAGCGCTGTCCACTCAGCCGCAAGGCCCCGTGTGTGTGTGTGTGTGTGTGTGTGTGTGTGTGTGTGTGTGTGTGTGTGTGTGTGTGTGTGTGTGTGTGTGTGTGTGTGTGTGTGTGTGTGTGTCTGACTATTTCCTAACATAAAACTCTCACGCGTATATTACATACGATGACAAATTTCTAATTCTAAAGGCAGCAAAATGACAGTGTAGACAGCTTCTATCTGTGTACATGTGGAGTGTGGTGGTGCCTTAGTGGGCCTCCCTCGGGCAGTGGAGTTGAGGAGTGCCACTAGACCATCCGTCAGCCGAGTGACCGGCACTCATGGCCAGAATGACGGGGAGGAGGAAGGGTGTGGTGGTGAAGGGTGAGAATTTCCGTTCCTAGCCTTGTTGATCACCCCAGCTGGGCGACAGCAACTGCTTCACAACTTGCACAGTAAAATGTTTGCAGTTGTTGAATTACGGGGCACACACACACACACACACACACACACACACACACACACACACACACACCCTAGGGGACTGGTAGCCTGGTGGATAGCGCGCTGGACTCGTAATTCTAAGGCGCGGGTTCGATTCCCGCACCAGGCAGAAACAAATGGGCAAAGTTTCTTTCACCCTGAATGCCCCTGTTACCTAGCAGTAAATAGGTACCTGGGAGTTAGTCAGCTGTCACGGGCTGCTTCCTGGGGTGTGTGTGGTGTGGGGGAAAAAAAGTAGTTAGTAAACAGTTGATTGACAGTTGAAAGGCGGGCCGAAAGAGCAAAGCTCAACCCACGCAAACACAACTAGGTTAATACACACACCGGCAAACAGAATAAGACTTTTAAGGAATACTGTACTGTAGGAACTTCCTACCTACTGATCAAATGACAAAATACGACACCAGGAAACAGGTAGAACGTAAAGGCTTAGCGATTTTTCACATCCCCAACCGATACCTGAGACCCGCACTAGCCACGACCTAAGATCCGTGCAAGACGAGGAATGGCCACTTTGCGCCGCGACTTGGGTCCATAACAGAAGAGGCAAGAGGCCCGCACCGGACGAGAAGAGTGATCACCTCGCGCGTCGATCGTTCTCTAAAGCACAGGAGCTAATCTTGGAAATGGCCGCTGGTGAGTTATGCTGCGGGAACTCTTAGGTATCGGGTTAAGAGCAGCGATTTATTAACAACTGCTGCTCAACTCCCGTGTCCCACTAATTTAGATTGGTCGCAATGGTAGCGAAAGTGTGCGTTAAGACTTGTACACAGACCCGTCATCACCGGTACGGTGGTATACAGCCTCGCCCACACCGGCACAGATGGTACACAGGCCTGACCTCACCCATATGGTGCTACACAGGCCGGCCTTAACTGGGATAGTTATAGAACACAAACCGGTTATCACCGTTGTTTGGTACACAGCGCGGCCATCACCGGTACAGAAGTCAGCGCGGCCTTCGCCAGTATACAGAAAGGCCATCGCTGGTGCAGTTGATACACAGGGTGACCCTCACTGCTGCGTCTGATACATGGACCAGCCCTGACCAGTATGGTATACATGCCGGCCCTCACCATGGCAGGTGATACACAGAGCGGCCCTTACCGGTGCTTCTGATATATATATACATATCGGGTTCCAAGGGATGATATAGATTGGGCCTCACTGGAGATGGTACAATTACAGGGTCTCACCGGTGGGGTGTAGCGGCAGGTGGGTGTGTGTGTCGAGTGCCAGCTGCGATAATATCGCCAGATATATCTAGCATATTAAAGCAAACCAGAGAACGACAAAACACATGTGGAGAAATTTTCATCGAGGTTTCGTGTTTACATGAGCCCTATCTTCCCGTCAGCTGGTGCAGATGGCAATTGTGGGGTGTGGCTTCTCCGCCCCAGCTGGTCTCCGCTCCACAACAACCTGTCCACCCACGCCCGTGTTCCATGGTCACCACAAAACTCTGCCTGTGTTCAAAAGCAGCATTATGTCGTGGGGGCTTTACTGAACCTGCTCAGATTCCCCACCATCGCCAGTAGCCTCACTGTCAAGGACATCAGAGTTAAAAAGATCATTAGTATTGCTCGGAATTCAGTCTTCAGACGCTAGAATCGGGACAATGAGCCTGAGTAAGAGTTACAGTGAGTGTTGAGCAGTGATAGATCTGCGACACTTCACCTTCCTGTGAGTTGCTATCGTCTGTGCTTCTCAGCGTCCACCGCTCAGTCTTCCCTCTTGGTTTAACTCTGACTAATGTTATCTCTTTACAATATTGTTCATGGGGACTGATGGGTGTTGGTGTTCATGGGACTTATGGGGTGTTGGTGGTTCGTGGGGTTTGATGGGATATTTGAGGTTAGTGGGTATCGATGACACGTCTGCCCTTGAGAGCTGATGTGGTTGGCGGTGGCGGGCCGTGGCGGCTGATGGATTGCAGCGACTAACAGGGGTCTCGTATCACAGTTGGCTTCGCTCTCGACTCACAATCAGGGATCCTGGGTATGATTCCCGAGCGGGACAGAAATGCTTGGGCACGTTTCCTTTCACCTAATACCGCTGCTCACCTAGCAGTAAATAGGTACCAGTGAGTTTGGAAACTGTTGTATACATGCATCCTAGGAATATATATATATATATATATATATATATATATATATATATATATATATATATATATATATATATATATATTCCCCAGGATGCAACAGGGAAGCTATATATATATATAAACAGTCGTCCTGTCCCCGACAAAAAGATTTAATGGTCCGTGGGGGTTCATGGCACGCAGTGACCCCCGGGATGCCCCAGGCAGACGGCGGGGCCCTTCGGCCATCTGGTGCCGATGGTGGCAAGGATGGAGCCCTGTTGCCTCACTTAAGGCTCATGAGCCCACTGATGATGATAGAGCACCAGGCCTGCAAGGACACTCGCCTTGTTAAAGATTTTCTACTTGTATGGGTGAGGAAGTACATGCAATTGGCCAGGGTACTCTCTCTGTCTCTTTTACACACACACACACACACACACACACACACACACACACACACACACACACACACACACACACACACACACACACACACACACACACACACATACACACAAGCAGTGTGTGTGTGTCACTGCAGATCTATAACTTCCACTTCCTAATGGAATGCATTAGGCAGTGATGTGGTGGAGGCTGACTCCATACACAGTTTCAAGTGTAGATATGAAAGAGCCCAGTAGGCTCAGGAATCTGTACACCTGTGGATTGACGGTTGAGAGGCGGTACCAAAGAGCTAGAGCTCAACCCCTGCAAGCACAATTAGGTGAGTACACACACACACACACACACACACACACACACACACACACACACACACACACACACACACACACACACACACACACACACACACACACACATATATTAGATGTATGCCTAGTTTGGACTAGAATAGGTTAGATAAGGTGTTTTGGTTAGGTTGATTAAGGCAGTGTTTACACAGCAGGCTGGAACATGGTCAATTGACAGCCCGCCCTCATAAACAATGGTCAAATGCTCGTTAATCCCGCCGTCAAATCACATGTTTATAAGTGAAAAAACACACATGATTCACACCTGAATACGTTCCAAGTTTTCTTGAACAGTGATTCTCGTCAAGAGTTCAAATCACAACTCTAAATACTTCACCCACCTACTACAAAAGCAAATAATTACCAAAAGAACAAAAAAATATAGCCTAAACTTTGTCTAGGCATAACTATACATAAATTGATAATATTTATTAATATTAACATGTTAAAGAAAATAACAATTTTCGTTACAAAGTATCCTAACATTTATGAATGAACACTTGGGGTCGGCGGAGTTCGCACGAGAATAGCCTGAGGATGGGTTAGGGTTATTAGTCAAATACTGACTTACCAGTACGTTGATCTTAATAAGTCAGTATTTGATTTACACGTAAACTAGATGACCCTTTGTGCTGATGATGAGCTTAGTCTCTAGCATTCTCAGCTTTAAGCTCTGGAACAAGTGTAGCGTTCGACCTTCAACGTCAGTCTGTAGCATTTGTGAGGCATTCTCAACTTTCAAGGTCAGTCTGTAGCATTTGTGAGGTATTCTCAACTTTCAAGGTCAGTCTGTAGCATTTGTGAGGTATTCTCAACTTTCAAGGTCAGTCTGTAGCATTTGTGAGGTATTCTCAACTTTCAAGGTCAGTCTGTAGCATTTATGCGGCATTCTCACCTTTCAAGGATGAGAATAAAATTATGCATAAAACTGATCCCTTAGGCATAACTGGGAAATATAGAGATGTTTACATTAATTTTACCGGCTTGAACTACTTCAAATACCACTGGTCCAATAAATGGTTGACTGGTACCAGCCTACATGCCAGCAGAACCTTGCATTCCACTGCAGCTATGTGTGAACATCTTTCAACGCTAGTGTGTGGACCAGTACTCCTGTAGCGAAGGGTGGTAAGGGAACTTACACAAGTTACTTAGAACTTACCTGTGAGGGACAGGAACAAGGTACGACTGTAGGGCGAGTGGGAGCTGTTTACCCGTCTGGCTTGCCATCTTCGTATCCTTCTAGCTCTTTAATTCTTATACCGCGAATGAAGTAATATAAAAATAAACAAATTATGAGTAACGAAGGCGTGTCCAAGACGAGTGTGTATGTCTACGGGTTGACATAGACATAGACAGGATATCCGGAATTACAGGATATCCGGAAGAGGAGGCAGGCATGATGAGTGATATATTATGCGCTATCATTTCCATTCGGATAATAAATAGAATAATTCTTACCTCCATTAGTCTAGCAGGAATAGAAGGATATTCAGGGGCTGGTCTAAGGTGGTCACCTGCCAGTTAATGTGGGTGTTCCTGTAGGGTAATAACGAGCGGAAGAACACGTGTGCTCACTCCGGACGACAGTCAACACTGCCATTGTTTTGCTTATGGCTATTGCGCTTAGAAAATGGTTCCTTGATATTCTTAATAAATAATTCCCAAAATACTTACCTTTTAATGAGATAAATAAGGAATTTATTCTAATATATAATATAAATCAAACGTTTACAATTTGAAATGGACCAAATAGTATTTAAATAAAATCATTATAAATAGGCAATATATTTATCGAATTCAGTTCCAATGAAGAGTAATCTTTACACAAACTGCTTCAACTCCTGGAAGTCCACCAAAACTCGAGCGGAATGATCGCCTGTCCCATGGGGATGAGATTCTTGAGCAACCATCATCCAAGAAACATTAACCACTCAGAAGGAGACTTCAGGCAGTCTATCCCTGTAAACGTCATCTTCATGCCAGGCGCTGCTGCTAACAGAACCTTAATTTAGTATTTCTTCAATATGGCAATCTTAAAATTCTTTGCATACTCTGAATTCTTTCCACACTCATGCGCTGTCCCTCTCCAGGCCGGTGGAATTCATCAATGCATATTCTCGACGCTTTTTGGAATTAAATCTCCAGCAAACGTGAGAGAATCTGACCACTTCAGCCATTAGAAGTGTACTTACTTCAGTACTGGGTCGGAATTTGGATTACAGAGGAATTCAAAACAGTAACAGACCGTTAGATCCATACTAGGCTATTTGTTTATGGAAAGCTTATGGTGGTACAAGCAATGTAAGGCGCAGATTTGAAGAGAAGTATTTATCTAATGATTTGTTAAATTATACACGGTATTACACACGAGAGTGGAACGATCCACAAAGTAGCCTCATAAGCCAAGAATGACCGCCGTCCTAGCACACAGCACCATAACTGACTCCATTAAAAAAAAGTATATAACAGCATCATAGAAACACATTCACTGTAAAGTCTGAATATATAGTTTGAACAAATACACGAGTGAGAATGGTTGGGTACAAACAGGAACACGTCCCCTAGTGTCCTGCAGCTTCCTATATTTTGTTGTTAAGGCCTCTGTGCACCTCCTCCCTTCCGGATGACTCCCTCGATGGGGCTCCAGCAACGTGAGCGTTGAGTCCTGGAGTTGGGCTTAAAGCCTATCTACTTCTGGGTGATTATTAAGATCAAAACTAGAACTAATTAACAAATCTGCAAGTTAACTTTAGTCCGGAATATATTACGATACTATAGTAACTTATTCTCATGCACGATTTGTATATTGTTGTTGTTTAAGATTCGTTACTTGGAACAAAAAAGTTCCAAGTAGCACGGGCTATGGTGAGCCCGTGTAACATTATGTATATTATCAGACAGTCACACTGTTGACGAGACACGAACACCATTAATTTGAAGAACGTCGAGTTTGTTATTAAATCTTGTTTACACATTTTTATGAACGTAAAACAATGACAAATGTAGCTATTTGAATATGTATGTTGTTTTATGCAGTAAATGTAATGAGTATTGTCTCTACAAACTATAAAAATATGACTGATTTGTTATTCAATTCAAATTTTTGACGCATACATAATCTCATTCACGCGCACTCAAACACACACATACACACACAGGAGCAGGGGAACTACCTATCTATAACAACTAGAGAAAAAGACCTGGGAGTAGACATAACACAAAACCTAACTTCAGAGACTCATATAAATAGAATAAAGTTAGCTGCATACTCTACGCCAGAAAAAGGCAGAACATTCTTCAGGAACTTAGATAAGGAGGATTTTAGATCACTGTATACTGCCTATTTGAGATCAGTTTTAGAGTATGCCGTCCCATCATGGAGCCCCCATCACGAAGAATCTCGAAGGGCTCAGATGTGTCAAAGAAATGTTGAATGAACTAAAGTTCAAGTTCAAGTTCAAGTAAGTTTATTGAGACAAGAAAAAAAAATACATCTCAAAGGGATAGAGTAGCTTAGGCTACTTCTACCCCCATAGAACTAAAGTAGCAGGTTGTAGAGGCAAACGCCATTCATAGCTTTAAAAGCAGGTATGATAAGGAAATAGATCAGGAGTCAGTACATTAGACAACCGACGGACAGAAAAGTGGGGCACAGAAGCTACAGCTCGATCCTGGAGTCACAAATTGGTGAGTACACAGACACACATTCTTGCATTAAAAAAATAGAAAGACTTGGCAGTAGAAAAATCTTAAAATCTAATCCCAGAAGCACACATATTAGCAGAATAACGTCACCGACTTATGCTAATCTAAAACAACAACATAACAAGTTGGCCAACTTCCGTGTAGCCTTCAGAAATTTTGACAGGGAAATCATTAGGATCCTTACTACAACCTACTTGAGACACACCCTCGAATATGCAGCCGAAGCATAGAACCTTTATATGAAAAATGCAAAAGATAAATAACATTCAGGGGTTTTAAAGATCATGTTCTGTAATAATGAAACACTTGTTCACTGAGAATTATAATGTAGTATTGCCTTGTAAAACTTATGTATATATGATTTATATTGTATTTTCTTAAATAAAGATAAAAAATAAAGATAAAACTGTAAAAGATCGTGACATGCAATAAGGCTCGTTCCTGAGCTGAGGGAACTGAGCAACGAGGAAAACTGAATGTTGACAAGACCACACACTAGAATGTGAAGGGACAATCGACTTGAGAATGGTCCAGGACGGACCGAAACGTCGTCGTCCCTTCACATTCTTGTGTGTGGTCTTGTCAACATACTTTAGCCACGTTATTGTGACTCATCGTCTGCATAGGAAAACTGAAAGGAATGTAGTTTACCACACTGGAGGAAAGGAGTGATAGGAAGAACATAATAACGACATACATTACTCGAGTGGAATTCATACATCGATCAAAGCTAAGAACAGTAGAATGAGTTGTCACAGAAATTACGAATGGGTCATAGAGAGGTGATTTTTTTTAATTTCTGTATTTAAATTATTGGAGAGAAAAGAGTATGATTACTGCATCTTCCTGGACTGTCAGGAGACATTTTACAACATTCCACACAACAGACTTTTAAACAAATTTGAAAACAAAATTGGTATGCTGAAAAAATTCTGAACTGGGTAAGGACCTGCCTTTCGGAAACTGAGATATATCTAAGATAAGGAAAGCATTTTAAGCATTTTCATGTATCAGTGAAGGATAAAGATGCGGGAGTCGACCTAACCCCAAACCCGAAACAAGCCGACCATATTTCCTGAATAACGAGGCAATCTGGATGGCATTTAGGTACCTACACCAAAAATCCTTCAATATTTTTATTCAAAATATGTGAAACCCATCCCTGAGCATGTACTCCAGCGTGAAAAATTTCACCTAAGCGAACAGAAAACGAATCTAAAAAGTCATGTAAAAAGCCTAGTTTTGGTCTGAGCTGCAAAGAAAGATTGAGAGAACTGAACCACACCACAACAAAATAAGAAACAAGAGATACACGAAACAACGCATACGATTCTAAAGGGAGTTCGACAAGATGAGGGGTGGAAAAAAAACTTGTCACGTAGATGTCTAGATGAATTTAAGCCTATAAGCATCAAACAAATGAACCAGCCAAATGAAGATAATGGAGGAAAACTCAGTATACATGTTTAACAGTAGATATGATAAGCACAAGAGTCGAGTCGCCGTATTAAACCCACCAATAATTTTGTATAGTTGGGGGCTCTGCAGCTAGAACTCGTCCATGCCAGTAACTTAGTGTAATACATTTATCCTATCCATTGTCCGTTGATAATTTATGGTTACCATAAAAACAATCCTCCAGTGTATTATGCAAAATTTAACAAAGAGCTTCCTGCCAGTAGCCTATTATATACAGTACTCCCATACAAATCCTTCCACCCCTCACTACGCGGAAGCTGGAACACGTTTATTTCAACCCAGCCTCATAAAATTATAGCACTTACAGCTAATATAGATGAAATGTATAAAATGTGGACTGTTACAACCAAAATAGGTATATGTGTTGTCTACTGGAATTCGAAATTGCATAACTAAAATTTACATAGCCTAGCCATGAACGTAATGTAAACTGTACCATTAACCAAGAAGCGGGGAAATATATCCCTGTGCTATAGTAGCTATAGATTTGATCACGCATGGAGGAAACGATGGCTTGGATAATGTTTATATGGTGATATTATGTATTTGACAATTATATCTTGAGATGATTTCGGGGCTCAGCTTCCCAGCGGCCCGGTCCTCGACCAGGCCTCCTTTTTGCTACACAGCCCCAGGAAGCAGCCCGTAGCAGCAGTCTAACTCACAGGTATCTATTTACTGCTAGGTGAACCGGGGATCGGGGTGAAAGAAACTCAGCCAATTTGTTTCCGCCTCCACCGGGGATCGAACCCGGAACCTCCGGACTACGTATCCGAAGCGCTATCCACTCAGCTGTCAGGCCCCCATACTATCTTTTAATTTTAAAAAATTCAGTATTTGATATTTTTTGTTTCTTGTTTGCAATTTTTTTATTGTAAACAAATCGATTAAAAAGGAAGAAACGATAATACTCGCTTGAATTAGAATATCAACTAAGAACAAATTATCAACTCTAGTAAAGTGCTTCAATATATTCATCAAAGATACTATCGACAAAGTAGGCTTGGGTCATTTGACAGCCTCTGCGGCACACAAGTCTCGACTAATAACTCCAGGGGAACAGAACCTGGCCGAAGTATCATTGAGAACATCCGCCAGGTGCCTGACCTAACAGGGGCCAGATTCACGAAGCAGTTACGCAAGTACTTACGAACGTGTATATCTTTCCTCAATTTTTGACGGCTTTGTTTACAATTATTAAACAGTTAATGAGCTCCGAAGCACCAGGAGGCTGTTTATAACAATAACAACAGTTGATTGGGAAGCTTTCATGCTTGTAAACTGTTTAATAAATGTAAGCAAAGCCGTCAAAGATTGAGGAAAGATGTACACGTTCGTAAGTACTTGCATAAGTGCTTTCGTGAATCTAGCCCCGGCAGTGGGAGAGGTTAAGGTGAGCATTGTACCGAGAGGAGCCGTGAAGGGGACAGTGGCTGGACCAACGAGGACAAGTTCCCCCATGAGATGGGGTATATTTTAGCGTGAGGCGAGGACTGATGACGCAGTGTTAGACGGGCCGGGAGGGAAGAAAGACGTCTGTGCCAGGTGCTCCGAACAGTGGTGGTGCAGCAGTAGCAGTTAACAGTCATGCGCTGGTTCTTGGTGGTGAGTGTTGTCGCTGTGACCGGGGCCAGGCGCCTGCACGCACCCACCGCTCCACACACACACATATACTCTCCCGTCAAACGCACGCACACGCAATACTTTGGTCGTGGTGACGTGTGGGTGCGAGTGCTCCCTGGTGTTCGTGTCGTTATTTATAAGAGCATGTTTAATTGTTAGTACACTGCCCGCCTCTTTTTTTTCGGAAGGTTACCTGAGGAAATTGTGTATTTAAGCCGCTGAAAGTCTTGACGACTGTTCATTACGGGCTCACCATAGCCTGTGCTACATGGACACTTCGTTCTGAGTAGCTAAATCTATAACAACAACAACTTGACGACTGTCAGCGCCCATACAGGCAGACTAACTGACACCAAGGAAGCTCAAACACTGATCCTTCGTCAGGTGAGCTGTACAATACAAAAAAATAATAATACCGATGCACAGGGACGTTTCCTCATCAATTGCGAGCGGGGTTAGTGATGTAAACCAGTTTGTAAATTATACTTATTGTATAAATTAGCGAAGTGTTTTATGTATGGTATAACCTATCAAGAATTATAAACCTTCCACTATCCATGGCCAAGGCTGTCTGTCTACGCTGTCACCAACCAGGTTCTGGCTTGATATTACGGCATATAACTGGAATTATCGAAAAAATATTATATAAACAATATATATATATATATATATATATGTATATATATTATATTATATTATATTATATTACATTATATTATATTATATATATATATATATATATATATATATATATATATATATATATATATATATATATATATATATATATATATATATTATATTATATTATATATTATATATATATATATATATATATATATATATATATATATATATTATATTATATATATATATATATATATATATATATATATATATATATATATATATATATATATATATATATATATATATATATATATGACAGTGTCAGACCACGGAGGAAAATTGAAACAGGAATTTCCTTAAGTACTTTCGTATATTAATACATCTTCAGAAGGAGTTAATCACATGTTTGTGTTTATTTTTCATGATTTACACACACAATATATATATATATATATATATATATATATATATATATATATATATATATATATATATATATATATATATATATATATATATATATATATATATATAATATATAGTTCGGTCTGACCTATAATTGCTCATAAATTCTTCAGTATAACAAAAACATAATAAGCCATAGTCAAAATCCACAGTTGTAAAATTGATTGTAGGCGATGTATCTAACAAACTGTACATGTTTGGGAACCTGTTATGTTGCTCAGAGGAAACTTTCTTCGCCCTTCACCTATACTGAATATTACTTTTGTTCTTAAGGCTTTCCTTTGTTTGAGGGAACGATGACCTGAGATGCCTCTTGGTGTGCTGAGTCAGGCTAGCTCGTCCGCCTTGGACTCTGGTCTGCCTTTCAAATTCCTATACGAGGAAGTTCTTGATCCATACAGTGTGCATCTTGCTTTCTTGTTTTTATTTTGTTTTATTGACTTGGAATTTATTGTGTATCTTCTTTTTCTGAACTTTTCATTTTTCTTGGACTTATTTATATTTTCTTGCACGACTTCTGTATCTCCTTCAACTGATTAATATTATACAAATATAATTATATTTGTCTTATACATGGAATGGTGTGTATTTTGTTTGTTTATAAGCTAGATCGTGTGAGGTATGTTTGTGTTAGAAGCGGGGTAGTGTGTATTTTGAGTTAGAATCTGGTGTGGTGTTAATTTTACAAGAGAAGCTTCGGGGTATGTATTTTGCTAGAGTTAGATGCCGGGTTGTGTATATTTTGCCAAGCAGGACGGTGTATATTATGCTAGAGTTAGATGCGGATTGTGTATATTGTCCTTGAGTTTGAAGTAGGGCGGTGTATATTTTGCTAGTTAGAAGCTTTGTGATGTGTATATATTTTCAAGATCTTATATAAAAGATTGTATGAACAAGAGATGAATAATCAGCAATGGATGTGAAGGCGACGACACTTGGAATTAACGCGTGCTTGTCAAGCTCATCATCGACCCTACAGAAAGTTGAATTGATTGATATCTATTGCTCGACCTCTATGCGTGTAGGCTAGACGGTGTTGCTCTTGAACATTCGACTGCATGTGTGAAAGATCGACTCTAAATTTAACTCGATGGGGTCGACTCTGTACGTTAGCCCTGCTCGATAAAAAATACTCCAGTGTTTAACGCTTGTATTTTTCCTGAAAATCAACCTACTGCTTTATGGGCTAAGCCTTCTATTCGACCGGCTATAACCTGAGACTCTTCCTTTGGTGTGATATCTAACTTTCCGTCTGACGAGAACATTAACATCTTGTGTGATCAAGGATATCCAACAACCGGGATGGCCAGTCTTGTCGCGTTTCCCTCTCTGAACGGCATATCTTTCATCCTTGAAGTCTCTTTTTGTTGCTAATACTTCTCTTATTATTATTGCTGTTATTATTATATTACTGTTGCAATATGGCCTTTTCTTATTAGCAAAGCATTTTATCCTTGGTACTGAGATTTGGCTAACTAACCTCGCACAGAGCTTGGTTTACAGACTCCAGCTTGGTTTAGGTCTTTGGTCGCTGTTAGAACATTTTTTTTTGTGGAGCGAGCTTGCCTAATTGACACTCAGACCTAGGTTTATTGGCCATTCAGAGAACCTGACTTATTGCCATGTTAGAGAGCTTGATTTGTCAACTATTCAGATAGCTTGGCTTACTGAATAACCAGAAATCATAAACCATTGTTTATGATTTCGTAATTCAAACATCGAGTCTCTGACGACCTGTCTTTGCTTGGGTGTTTCAATTCCGTAGATTTTATGTACAAAAGTGAGAGTGAAAATTCACTCAAAAAGTAATACTAGAGTACAAATATGGAAGTTGGAAACGAAAATGAATCGAAGAAATGTAAGGAAATACTCGTACCCTGTACAGGAGGTCAAATGGAATGTAATGAAAGACGAAGTTATAGTCACCTCCATTTACAGCAGGCCACCAACCAGTAGCCTCCTGCCCCTCCCTTCCCAGTAGCCTCCTGCCCCTCCCTTCCCAGTAGCCTCCTGCCCCTTCCCTACCCATAAGGCTCCTGCGCCGCCCCCTGTGAGCCAGTAGCCTCCTGCACCGCCCCCTGTGAGCCAGTAGCCTCCTGCACCGCCCCCAGCAGAGTCTTAAGACGAGCAAATTTCCACCGCTCTAACATCGCTACTAACATCATGTGAACCTAATCTAACCTAACGTATCCTATCCTAACCAAAGTAAGATATAAAATGTGCTTTATGTACGTATATGGTGTGTGACGTCACTATGGCGCCATAATATTCTCCCGGCTCACGGGGTAGGTTCTACTGCCCCAGCCAGCCACCAGTGGCCGCGTCCTGCAGCGCCACCAGCCCAAGAGTCAACCGGGTTGAGGGTCACATTAAAATAGGAAGCTGGGAGTTACGCATGTTAAAAGATGCCATAAATCATTCTTGGCAGGTAAAATGAGGTTTGATAAGATCGTCAATTAGGACAGTCCTTTGGAGGCAGGAAATATTTGGTTGGTATAATATTCTTCAACTAACGGCCATACACACCAGTTAATAGTTACCGCAGTTTTCAATTACAGCCCCGCTCCTGTGCCAGGTAAGTCCACTACGGGCTCACCATAGCCCGTGCTACTTTGAACTTTTTGTTCTCCAGTAGCTGAATCTTAAACAACAGTTACTGCAGTACTTTAGTTAATTATTGTTACTGTGAGATGTTTTAGTTCATATACTTGAGAGCTCACAGTAGCAGGCCATACTCAGCCCCTAGTTGAGGTTGGAGGTGTACTGCGCAGTATTAAATATACGATCATCAGTGTTAGCGAGTCTGTCAGACCAGGACACCGCTGGCCCTCTGCTGAGAGATGAATTGCTTTAGTAATTATGAAAATAAATTAGTGAACATGAAACATGAAAATTATTACAAAATTTAATAAGGTCTGTATTTTCTTCGTAAATGCCGCCATAATCAGTATTGATAGAGCGATGAAAATTAAGTAAGTGTTGATTGGTTGGGATTAAGGGGGTGTAGACGGATAGATAGTATTAGGTGAGAGGAAGATGTGCTTTGGTAGGAAGGGAGGGAGGGGGGGAAAGGATGCAAGGAGGGATTGGGATGGATAGTTATGGGAAAGGGAGGAGATTCCTCAATGTTACTTCTGCTCGGTTATATCTCGGAGTGTGTACCATCTGGGGAAATAAACATCAGCAAGAAACTCCGTCACCAAAATGATTATTATTAGTATTATTATTGCACAGGTGGGGGTACAAGAACGGATAACTTCTGACTTGTTAGCAGGCTAAAAGATTTTCATTCAAACGGCTCACTCTTCTAGTGTTCTTGGGCCGACATCGCACGACTATTTCTTTGTTAACCATTTGATTTTATAAGGCAGCTAGTGAATATGCAGTTAGGTTTCAAAGACAGAGTTCCTTCTGTTACGGCGTCATGGCTGTCGAGATGTGAAGCAGCTGGGGGTTGGGCGGAGGCTGAAGGAACCAGCACAAGTTGGAAGTGATTTAATAAACACGCTTAGTAGGAACACTGACGGAAGGGGAGAGGGAGGAGGGGGAGGCAGCGAAGGAGGAAATGGAGGATGAAAGAGATTGAGAAGATATAAGAAGAACGAAATAGATAGCGAGGAGAGGACGGAGGTCAGGAATTTAGAACTCAATAGCTAAGGTTATTTTTAGCTCAAGTTGTACCGGTGGTGTGGAATGCGCAGTGACGGTGTTGTTGAGTCCTGAGCATCGTCGCCACCCAGGCCGCCACAACTGGCCGGACAAAAACGTCCCTCCTGGATAGAACATGACGTTTTATCGTCACACTGGATTTCTACTTTAGTATAGAATGAAAAACATCTCTAACATAGCCTAAGAGCACTTATAAAACCCCTGAACTTCTAAAAACAACCTCCATAACTCATAAGAAAGCAGAGATGAGTGACCCAAAGCCGTAGTTTATCCTTGTTAAGTACAATAAGCGAGTACCTCGCGACGAACGTCACCACGATCTATCATTCACCCTGCTGTAATTACGCTGCCGGGACTCCCATCCTGCGCTCGCTGGCCCCTGGTCCATGCTTTTGTGTATATCTCTATCTCTTGTTTCTTGATCTTGACGAGTGTCAAGCGACTGGTCCTCCTGTGGGGACCAGTATCGTGGCCGTGCCTGACCCTAATATCAAGCGACTGGTCCTCCTGAGGGGGACCAGTATCGTGGCCGTGCCTGACCCTAATATCAAGCGACTGGTCCTCCTGAGGGGGTCCAGTATCGTGGCCATGCCTGACCCTAATATTAAGCGACTGGTCCTCCTGAGGGGACCAGTATCGTGGCCGTGCCTGACCCTAATATCAAGCGACTGGTCCTCCCGAGAGGATCAATATCGTGACCGTTCCTGACCCTGGCAGTGTGGTAGGCGGCGCGCCTCAGCCCTGCAGGCAGGTCCTGCTCTTCACTCAAGTTACACTTGCTGGTGAAGGGCGCTTCACCCCTGTCTCAGTGCTCGTGTCTTCTCCTTCAGTCCTACTGAGGAGTCTACAAGAGTTATATTTACATGCAAATGTAACCTAGTTTTTTATTACTTTACATTCAATGTTTGACGTTTTCTGTGGCTGAAGTGTTGTTACTGAGTATTGTCTTTGTAACGCCATGAAACTATCCCAACGCCCTTCACGTCAAAAAACAGCCAATAAGATCAAATATTCATAATTTTTCTATATCTCAAGAAACATTTAATATAGTATGTCTAAAAGCACAGGACCATGAGGAACTGAAATGAAACGGAACTGCCGATAACAAGATTGATTTTTTCAGACATTAAAGAGAATTCTAAGTTTCATTAACTAAATTAATTTGTGCAGCTGAAGTCGGAAGACCGAGGTTCGAGACCTGAACAAGGACAGACAATATGGCATAGTCCTTCATAGTGCACTACTAGTAATTGAGGATTTGGAGGTAAAATATTTGCACTTACGATAAAAAAAACAATGAAAAACGGTCAACGGATTTTCTGGGGGAAAAAATAGCACAAATGCTATTAACTGAAGCAAAAGTTGATCAAAGACGTAGCGACATTTACAATGTGGCTGAATAATATTTTTATAATTCTAGCTGAAGGAGAAGACAAGGACGAAACAAGGCTGTCATTACCGTCCGGACTTCGAGAAAGTATCCAGCACACTTGGGACTTATTGGTTTAAAGTTGTTTACCATTCTCGGCATACTCACCTCATAGACGCTAGTGGGCATAATACAGAGGAACTTTGCCACCTATGTTAATCAAGACACATACTAAATAAAATATTTACACATAAGCCAAACTGGGATACTTTCGTCAGCATTCTAATGAACATTTGTAATAGCATCGCCCTTAAAATCTTGTATTTCTCACATTCAAATTCATGATGATGAAAGATGTTTGAATAACTGTTCTGACAGTTTACATATAGCCAGATTAATATCTGATTGGGTTTGCAGTGCCCGGAGCTACTTATAGCCTTGTAAGTGTATTGAAAAATCCATAACTATTTGGGTCTTTTTATTAAAAGATACTTGAAGATTGGCCGGTGTCGACCTCACTCAGCATCAGCATGAACTCATGCTGATGTTCTTTCCTCATTATCGTCCTCGAGTTATTCTTAGACAACACAAAACTGTAAATAAACAATGCAATGATGCACTCAGAGTCCAGTACAATTCGCAATCCACATCAAATAAACCAATTTCGTCAATACAATTTGTGGGTTGTATGTGTCTGGTTTTAAATAAAAACATGTTAAATTCTGTTCTTAGAGAGTTAAGGAAAATAGGTATGATAAAGGTATGCTTGGAGGGAGGAAGCCTAGTTATTATGCGGGTCCCACTCTGGAGGTAAGAGCAGTCCTTGTGTCGCAACCCCACCACATCCAGCTGCTTCGGTGGGTGGAGAGGGAGCGACCAGTGTGTGTGTGGCGTGGGAGAGAGAGCGACCAGTGTGTGTGGCGTGGGAGAGAGAGCGACCAGTGTGTGTGGCGTGGGAGAGAGAGCGACCAGTGTGTGTGTGGCGTGGGAGAGAGAGCGACCAGTGTGTGTGGCGTGGGAGAGAGAGCGACCAGTGTGTGTGGCGTGGGAGAGAGAGCGACCAGTGTGTGTGTGGCGTGGGAGAGAGAGCGACTAGTGTGTGTGGCGTGGGAGAGAGAGCGACTAGTGTGTGTGGCGTGGGAGAGAGAGCGACTAGTGTGTGTGGCGTGGGAGAGAGAGCGACCAGTGTGTGTGTGGCGTGGGAGAGAGAGAGCGACCAGTGTGTGTGGCGTGGGAGAGAGAGCGACCAGTGTGTGTGGCGTGGGAGAGAGAGCGACCAGTGTGTGTGGCGTGGGAGAGAGCGACCACTGTGAGTGGCGTGGGTAATTAATGTGTATAGTGTGGGAAGGAGCCATCATTGTGTATATTGTAAGAGAGGGCAGCCATTAATGTTCGGCTAACATCTTTTACGTGGATTAATCTTCATCAAGCAGTGTTCGGTCTATTGCCAAATTATGAACACTGACTCATCACAGGGAACATCCATCCGTTTCCAGCTCGGGTTAAGGAGCTGAGGGATTGATATTTGTCATTACGCTACTTTGCATTTCTTAAAAAGTTTCCTCGGTGAACAAAATATAACTTGAACACGATAAAATCCACTTGGGCCGTGATGAGGATTCGAACCTACACGCAAGACGTTCCCAGATGCGCCTTAATGATATAACACGTTACTGTGATTTCTGTGTATATAACTTGAATATGTTTACAGTGAAGGAAATTTGGATTATTATTAACATCTTTATTAACAAATTTAATAAGCAATTTTACCTACTCCTGAATAATTCAGTTATAATGAGGATGCTGCTCACATTCGCTAATTCCTGGAAAATGGTTACAGCAGATTCGTTCTCATGAGAATAGGTGTCATAACAGGCATCCACTTATCATGAGAGTTGAGAATAGTTCTAAAACAAGTTCAGTCTTCCATGAGAATAGGTGTCATAACAGGCATCTACTTATCATGAGAGTTGAGAATAGTTCTAAAACAAGTTCAGTCTTCCGAAGAGTATTAAAGACCCTTTAAGGTCAAGCTTCAGAATGAGACATGATTATTCCAATATGCTACTTCCTTCATCCCGTATGACTGACACGGCTCACCATCCACACGTTCAGGGTATTGAATGCTGGCTTTCACCGCCCATCATAACACTAAGTGAAATCAAAAGACGCATCCGGTCTCTGCGCTCACATGCTTCTCTAAATCAGAATAAAAGTATAGCTTCTTTGATATGTTGTCGTTGTTATTGATTCAGCTACTCGGAAGAAGTTCCAAGTAGCACGAGCTATGGTGAGCCCGTAACTTACCTGGCACACAAACGGGGCAAGAAGCACGGGCTATGGTGGTTCTTTGATAGATCCAGCTACTGGGAACAAAAAGTTCCAAGTAGCACGGGTTATGGTGAGCCCATAGTGGACTTACCTGGCACACGAGCGGGGCAAGAAGCACGGGCTATGGTTGTTCTTTGATAGATCCAGCTACTGGGAACAAAAAGTTCCAAGTAGCACGGGCTATGGTGAGCCCATAGTGGACTTACCTGGCACAGGAGCGGGGCAAGTAGCGTTCTTTGATAAGGAAGTAAAACATATATACCTCCCCTCCTCCCCTTCAGTCATCTATTCCCTTCTCCCCTTCATCCAACTTTCCTCCTCCTCTCCTATATTTTCTTATTTTTATTTATTTCTTCTAGCTCCAGCTATATAATCTAATGTCTTAGTGCTTTCGCCTCATAATTGCCTTACCTTACTTTCTTCTCGCTCCAACTTTTGAAATTCTTTCTTATCTGCTTGTGTGCCTCTGCTTCTCCTTCCTCTTAGTCCTACTTCCCAAATACCTCCTCCAGCCTCACAGCAAGTTGGAGCTAATTTTTGAACTTCCTTCCCAAAGGCAGAACATGAGGAATTTTAGAGAAGATTCCTTCAAAAACTACTCACCCAGCGATAACGCCGTAAGTACAGGAAAGTCTAAGACCTACATGCGTTCAACGTACACATTGTACACATACATGCTCCGTACATACTGTATACATACTTGCTCCGTACACATTGTATATATACATGCTTCGTACACATTGTATACATACATGCTCCGTACACTCGTGGTCATCAAGAACCGTTATTCGTCAGTTCCCTGAACATGCTAGGATCCCACTGGGCATCGTTATATTATGTGTAAAGCTTGAATGGTCCCCAAGTAACTTCAATGATCAATAACAAGTGCGGTATTGGGTGTCACTTAAGTTTTGCGACTTTCCAGTACTAATGAAGCTATCGTTGGTTGAGTTGGTATAGTACTAGGCTAGAGTACCCTGGCGGCCTAGGTTCAAACCCTTGAGGGATCATTGGAGTTACCGAGGAAAAATGTATGTATGTACGTATATAAAAAAAGAAAATATAAATAACTTGTTTGAGCAGTTCTAAAACTGGAGGATACAGGACTCTTTGGAAACAGCTAACGGAGAGACTCATGAATTAAGCCCATGTTAACCCCACTGACTGTGATACCATTGAAGAGACCAGATCTCAGAGGCATTTCATCTGCTAGTCTGACTGTGAACAATGACACCCACAGGATGGAAGACCCGCATCAAACACGACAGAGAACAAAACCAAGTATAGTGCATATCGACCTAGGCTGCCTAGATCACGCCTGTTTCCTGATCTTCATTTCTTTAATATCCTTTCAGTTTTCCTGTAATATGCTTCATTTCGTTGTTATTTGATGCGCTTTACACACAGCGCCATCTCGTATCTTGACCCGTGGCTATGCATAAACAGCGTACACAATAAGAATATTATATTATTGAATCAACTGGGGTAAAATGTTGTGTATGTAATAGGCTAGAAACGGAGCCGTTCAGCTGAACGGACAGTACGTGGGACTTGTGATCCTGTGGTCCTGGGTTCGATCCCAGGCACCGGCGAGAAACAATGGGCAGAGTTTCTTTCACCCTATGCCCCTGTTACCTAGCAGTAAAATAGGTACCTGGGTGTTAGTCAGCTGTCACGGGCTGCTTCATGGGGGTGGAGGCCTGGTCGAGGACCGGGCCGCGGGGACACTAAAAGCCCTGAAATCATCTCAAGATAACCTCTCAAGAAGATGTAGTGGGGTCCGAGGCGGGTGGGGGTGGCTGAAAAAGTGACTAAGGTACTCTTGGTGGCGTGTGTTGCCGGCTGTCGTAACTGCATGATCTCTTGAGTTATCATCTGGATGTGTAACCTTGTTGAAATCGTCTTGTGTGCGGATTAGTGGAATAGCGTGAGTTCGGAAAGTATATTGTTCTGATCTGGAGAATGACTGTCACGTGCTGGGTGTAATATGTTCGTTGTATGCCGTGTTCTGAGTGTAAATAGAGGAATTTGTTTCATAAATGTGTATAGCTTCCAATACCTATATACCTTCGTTACAGTGTTTTTATATATTTATATTATCAATATCTGTCTGGCGACGGTAGTTTTGTGTGTTTTTCATAGGTTTTCTGGGGCGCCATCCTGCAGCCTCTCTACTTTACTGTGACATTGTGTTTTCATAGTGTTGCAAAGATTACAATTTTTCTCACTGATTTCTTACATTGTTTGATTTGATCTTATCCAAACTGGGGTTGTTATCCAGGTATGGGTTGTTATGCAGGCATTAGTTGTTAGAGGGACTCGCGTGGTTTGTGTTTTCATTATTAGGCTGCACACTTTTGAATTCTTGAAGTAGATTATTAGGTTCAGTATGTCGGTGGAGCAGACTGTCACTCCTCTGGTGTCTCACTACTGTCAGGGCTGGTGCGTGTTTACTACTATTTGTATTTACTATTTGTGCCTGCAAGATCGAGCTGTTAGCTCTTGGACCCCGCCTTTCTAACCATTGGTTGTCTAATGTACTTAATCCTGACCTATTTTTCCTCTATTATATCTGCTACATATTTTACACACACACACACACACACAGTTGAGAGGCGGGACCAAAGACAGAGCTCAACCCCCGCAAGCACAAATAGGTGAGTAAAATAGGTGACTACATATATATATCCTCAAGATGCAGCCCCGTAGCAGCTGTCTGACTCCCAGGTACCTATTTACTGTGTGTGTGTGTGTGTGTGTGTGTGTGTGTGTGTGTGTGTGTGTGTGTGTTTCTTTGTTCATGGTTGCGTATGTTTAAGAAAATGTTTGCTCCCGTAAGTGGCAGTTTCGAAGTTCTTGCAATGAAAACTCCTGTGTTTTGCCACTCCACCACGACCCTTCAAGGTACCTGTCTCCTACCTTTGCACCTGTGAATTGTAATCATAACAAGTCAGTCACTTCCGTTTGCCAGTCCTCAGAGGTATCGTACTACTTCAGGAGACTAGGATGTCTATCGCAAAATTCAGGAGACTAGGATGTTTATCGCAAAATTCAGGAGACTAGGATGTTTATCGCAAAATTCAGGAGACTAGGATGTCAATCGCAAAATTCAGGGGTACGGGATGTCTATCGTATCGTAGAACTTCAATAGGCGAGGGTGTCTATCGTGCCACTGAACAGCAGGAGGCGAGGATGTCTATTGGAGAACCTTACGAGGCGAGGACTGCAAGATTCGAGGTCTACCGTAGTGCAAAACTGCAGGAGGCGAAGAAACCTAATGCACTCAGTGTGGTCCACAATACGGTAAACCAATGTTGCAACGAGAGTAACCATGCAATCAATTATAATTGTTTACGGAAATACAGATAATTCCTCTCGCAAATAAATTACAGAAAGAAGGAACAATTTTGCAATTTGCAGAGGGGTTAATTATGGCGTTATCGTGTTGCTGGTCGTCAAGTGGGTGTTGCAGCTCAATTTATCTAGAACAGGTGCTCTGGCGCAGGTGTTGCAGTGCATGTATTACATGGCAGATGTTGTGCATGCAAGTGTTTAAGGGGGAGGTGTTGAGGTTGACCTCTCTACGACCGCGCACATGATACTGACTTTCACGTGTGTATAAGTGCCCATTTCTGGGCCCAACTCATCAGCCTGTCTTTGTCTTATTAGAGTATGCTACAATATTCCTCTTGCCTCACGCTTCAATAGGTGTCATACTCATACATTATGTGGAGATTTATCCCCGGTATCAGGCTTTTGATGAAGATGAGGCCTAATATAAGTCACGGGGACGATCCTTAGGAGACTTAGCTTGTTGTTCAACGGTTATACAAATTTTCCTCTCTCATTGTGATTCTCTGCCTTCTGTCTGTTGGGGACTCTCTTTCCCATTTCAATGTTCTTCCGGTTACTCCAGATTGTGACACTCTTTCTATTTTGTTTATATAAATACGACTAGGGTTCATAAGGGCTGTCAAATGACGTACCTAATGAAACTGCAAGCACGGGCTGTTATCCTACCTCAGCTCTTCTGAATCCTTGACTATCACATGGGAACTAACACAAACTATCATAAACACTTCCCCCCCCCCCCTCTCTCTCTCTCTCTCTCTCTCTCTCTCTCTCTCTCTCTCTCTCTCTCTCTCTCTCTCTCTCTCTCTCTTTCTCTTTCTCTTTCTCTTTCTCTCTTTCTCTCTCCCCCAATACTAACTCTCATGGAGACCATTGCCATAACGCATTCTTGTCCAGATGTTTGACAGCTACCTGGAGGTTTGGGAACTTTGCATATGCTGCTGATGTCATTATGTTGATGTGTGTGCCTCTCGAGACAGGCTTCTTGTCTTGTCTGCTCTCAAATCCTTTTATTTTTCATATTTCTGGATCTTCCTTCCACTAGTTGAGCATTGTTATTGTGGTCTCGCTCCCTCCCACACACTTGTTATCATATAACAAGTATTTGGGAGGGATTATATTTTTACTCTGTTTACTTACTCTGTTTATTTACTCTGTTTGGAGGGAGGGGAAGGAGAAACGGTAGAGAGAAGGGAGGAGAGAGATGGTAGAGGGGAGAGAGATGGTAGAGGGGAGAGAGATGGTAGAAGGGAGGGAAGGAGATAAACCCGCGAGGGACGAAGATTATGGAAATTAGAGGCGGATATCGATTAAGAGGACAACTGCATGCAGTTAAGTGTTACAATCTAGCCTCGCCTCGCCCTGCCTCAGCCTCGCCCTACCTCAGCCACTCCTCGCCCTGCCTCAGCCACTCCTCGCCTACTTATCTCGAACCTTGCCACTAAGGTGAGGTGCTGGGCCTCACCACAACAGCATGGCGGGAGCCCGTCCAGTCTTCCGGCGCGCGGGCTGACACAGTTACGACCAGCAAGTGTAGCCTCGTGCCCCTCGCATCTCAACTCCCCTCAATATATCTCCATTCCTTTGACAATTCTGCTCGTTCTCTCAGCAATCACGAATTTTATTTTTTTGGGAAGACTAGGGGGGACAGCAGCCCCGTGACACTCCCCCACACCTGCGGCTATTCCCTGGTGTCCTTTACCCTGTGTCGCTCACAGTCGCGCCGCCGACAGCTCCTGGTAATGCAGACCCAGAATGCCAATTGCGGCACTGGTGTCGTCCCAGGAAGAGGGAGATGAGGAGTGTGTGTGTGTGAGGGGAGGGGGGAGAGTGTGAGGGGAGAGGGGAGAGTGTGAGGGGAGGGGGGAGAGTGTGAGTGTGGCGGCAGCCTTGGCAAGCAATCCTCCTCATTACGACGGACTATTCAACCAGCCGGCCAGTCCAGGTGTAGTTCGCTCACTGCCCGCGTCTTCCCTGTCCTGCACACACACGCGCCCTAACACGCACACACGCGCGTCAACACGCACGCTAACCATCACACACACGTGTGTGTGTTTATATGTATCCTTGTATGTCTATGTATGCGTAGTGTGTATTGTGTGTACACATGAGCATGTGTTTGTACATATGCATGTGCGTAAGTGTGCTGACCAGCCTGCGCTTTCCTGCAGATGTGAATGAAGCCATGGCCGAGTACTCTAATCAGTCCAGGATTCACCAGGAACACTTGGGAGAGACTGCCAGGCCCAGGATTGTCCAGATACACTTGGATTCACACGGTACTCTCTCCTAAGTGTACCTTGTGAATCCTGAGCTTGGCTGGACTCTCCTAAGTGTACCTTGTGAATCCTGAGCCTGGTAGGACTCTCCTAAGTGTACCTTGTGAATCCTGAGCCTGGGTGGACTCTCCTAAGTGTACCTTGTGAATTCTGAGCCTGCCAGGACTCTCCTAAGTGTACCTTGTGAATTCTGAGCCTGCCAGGACTCTCCTAAGTGTACCTTGTGAATTCTGAGCCTGCCAGGACTCTCCTAAGTGTACCTTGTGAATCCTGAGCCTGCCAGGACTCTCCTAAGTGTACCTTGTGAATGGTACACTTGGGACGCCTGGTAGGACTCTTCGTATATATAAATCCCGGGGTCTTGCCATTAAAAGCATTCAGTTACAATTAAATTTCAACAGGTGTTTCCTGCACTGAATAAAGTCATCTCCTTTACTGGAGGGAGCTGAGAGGCAAACCATCGCGGGGCTCAGAAATCAGATCAATTAATTGATTTGTAAGGCGAGAGCGTCGCCTGGGGTCATGACGCCCGCCGCCCGCTTGCTGCTTCTCATTTGTTAACACTGTTTCGGAATTGTGGCTTGTAGTACTGTTAATTAACACACTGTTGCTTACGTCTGATATGACTGGGTATGGCTAGCCACACCTCAACAGGGTGTGGCTGGCACGGTGAACACTGTATGTGGCTGACAGTCCCAATAGATCCCAGCCATAAAGACGGTGTAACTAGAGGTCAAAACCCTCGTATATTACTTCATACCTGTGACCTTCGAGCTTGTGCAAGGTCCCGTGTCCTGGTATGGCTGCATTACGACCTTGAACTACCAGGTTGTTGTTGCCTCGTGTAGAGAAATAGCAACAGGATATATAAAGCTCCAGAGTCTTAAAGCTCATTGATTTTCCATCGCAGTCTTGGCATAGCACGCGAGCCCTTCAAGGTCGTTTCACACATCGCTCATACAAGACTCGTCGTCCCTAAGTTTCAAGTGGCGTGGCACTCTCTTGGTGTTGTTTGGTCTCCCTCCTGCACCTGTCTTGTTGTCAGGTCTTCCTCCTGCACCTGTCTTGTTGTCAGGTCTTCCTCCTGCACCTGTCTTGTTGTCAGGTCTTCCTCCTGCACCTGTCTTGGTGTAATCGTCTCTCTCTCTCATATCTCTCCCTCTCTCTCTCATATCTCTCATATCTCTCCCTCTCTCTCTCATATCTCTCCCTCTCTCTCTCATATCTCTCCCTCTCTCTCTCATATCTCTCCCTCTCTCTCTCTCTTCCTCTCCCTCTCTCTCTCTCTTCCTCTCTCTCTCTCTCCCTCTCTCTCTCATATCTCTCCCTCTCTCTCTCTCTTCCTCTCCCTCTCTCTCTCTCTCTCTCTCTCTCTCTCTCTCTCTTCCTCTCTCTCTCTCTCTCTCATATCTCTCCCTCTCTCTCTCTCTTCCTCTCTCTCTCTCTCTCTCTCTCTCTCTCTCTCTCTCTCTCTCTCTCTCTCTCTCTCTCTCTCTCTCTCTCTCTCTCTCTCTCGCTCTCTCTCTCTCTCTCTCTCTCTCTCTCTCTCTCTCTCTCTCTCTCTCTCTCTCTCTCTCTCTCTCTCTCTCTCTCTCTCTCTCTCTCTGGATAGTGCTGCAGTCTGACTTATGTCTTTTATTGGTCTATTAGTTCCTCTTATCTCAGATAGAACCTCCACATCCTTGATATCTGTTTATCCTTACTTTTGTTTCGTGGCATTAAAGTTAGTGGAGGAGCGGCTCTTGGGCACACCTGTTTATTCCTCACTATCAGCAAGCTTATAAACTCTCACATTGTGTAAGAGTGCTCTTACTGGCTCACTATAGTCCGTGCTACATGGACATTTCGTTCTGAGTAGGTAAATCTAAAACAGGGGGTAGAAATAGCCTAAGCTACTCTATCCCTTTGAGATGTATTTCTTTCTTGTCTCAATAAACATACTTGAACTTGAATCTAAAACAACAACAATATGTAAGTGTTCTTGTCTGCGTGGGTGTCACAACCCCTACTTACCTAGCTACGGTATCCAGTCCTACACCAATCCGGTAGGATTAGGGAATCCTGTCTTCAAGCCTATGAAAACTGATTCAGTTACTAGGACGTAAACTCTGCAGAATCTATTCTGCCTGATGAATGTGAATATTAATATGAATTGTCTCTAATTCCCAGCAATACTAGGCTGATAGGGGTAATTCCTGCTAAGTGATACCCGGTCAGTATGTCTTTCAGATATTATGTCCACAAATTGACTGAAATAGCAACACTCTGATTGTGATCATTTCCTTAATTCCCATCGAGACTCCAATTTAACAGCCTAGCCTCAGGGAGTCTCTCCACGGGATCATTGTCAAGTACCGAGAGGGAATAATACACAACCCAACACATATAATTCATATAACAAAACTAAGATAATAAAATGTGTATTTCTTTAGTCTGATCTGATAGCTTCAGCTTCTGCTCTATCCTCTTAATCTCCCCTGTTTAAATTACATTTTCTTTCTTGAGATTTTTGCGTCCAGAGGCAGTGAGGCCCCCTAACACTTGTTACCTATTGACTCTGTAACCACTGGCCTTGGCATTGTCACCACTTGGCCCTGGCACCCGGTGACATTCGGGTCTGGTCACTAAGACCCGAGGATCTGGACATTCGGGTCTGGTTTGCCCGAAATGCTATGCGTACTAGTGGCTTTAGGTATTGTATGTACTACCTCTTATCTTTAAATCTAACAGAATGTTTGCACTATAACGCTGCAACTATGTACGTACTGTTCCTAAATAAATTATTATTATTATTATTATTATTATTATTATTATTATTATTATTACTAACATGTTCAGTTTAGGAGTATTATACGTGGAATGGACCAAATGACGAAGTTGTCGAGGCCAATTTGATACACAGTTTGAAATGTATATATGATAGGAAAAACGAATGCCAAATGTAAACTCGAGTTCAGTCCTGTCACATTACCTCAATATTTTGTTCATAGACACATCAGTTATTGTGATTTTATTACGTGCGCACAATGAAAAAAATAAATAAAAATAAAGAACTGCGCGCGCGCGCGCGCGTGTGTGTGTGTGTGTGTGTGTGTGTGTGTGTGTGTGTGTGTGTGTGTGTGTGTGTGTGTGTGTGTGTGTGTGTGTGTGTGTATGTGTACTTACCTAATTGTGCTTGTAGGGGGTTGAGCTCTGGCTCTTTGGTTCCACCTCTCAGCTGTCAGAGAACTAATGTACAGGTTCCTGAGCCTACTGGTGTGTGTGTGTGTAATCGATTTCTATTGAATATATGATCATATTATCGTAGATAATTACCAGAACAGTAATATTAAAATATTGACACCCGAGGCGTGCTTGTAAGATGTGCTGAGAAATGCTCAAGCTGCTACTTATAGTCGTGACGGGAGGTGGCAGTTGTCAATCAAGGCGGCGGGGGGATGACAGCCGTCACTCACTACGGCGGCGGGGATGACAACCGTCACTCATGACGGTGGTGAGGGATGACAGCCGTCACTCACTACGGCGGCGGGGATGACAGCCGTCACTCACTACGGCGGCGGGGATGACAGCCGTCACTCATGACGAAGACCGGCGGGGATGGGGGGGTGGGTGAGAGCCTGGATGAGTAATGGTGTGTCTGCCAGGTGTGTCAAGGTCGCCCAGGGAGTCAGGTGTGTGTGGTGAGTGGTCCCCCCGCCACCACCAACCTGCCCTTTCCTGTCCTGTCACCTTCATGTCCAGTTTAGATGGCTCACACAACTGAATTTTTATTTGCTTTGCCTCTTTTATTTGTATGTCTTTGTCTCTCTCTCGTTCTGCTTCTTTCAAGGTCTGCGTTCGATCCCCGATTACCCTAGTGGCTGGGTATCAGTTCTTCATTCCCAGCCTTTCAGGCCACAGCTATGTCTTCATATTCCTTCAAAGTTTCCTACGGTTCGCTCAAGCGTCTGATCATCAAGGAGAAGATGAAGCTCTCAAATGACTCAGAATCCTTATAAATGATTACTAATTTACCAATCAATGTTACTTAAAATCGTAACTGCATCCAATGAGTCAAGCGGCTAAGTACATTGAAATTAAAATTGAAATTTCAATGTGTCTTGACTCACCGGATGCAGTTAGACACATAGGCTACATGATTGGTAAGATATTTCTGTGTGGGAACTGCTAATAGTCCATTATATCAATAAAGTGATGCTGCCAATGGAAGAGATCAAACCTTAACACTTAAGAAACTCCATTGGGACACATCCCCAAGTTTATTGAAGTTGACAATAAGTGGAATGAATATCTTGCAGGCTCTTTTGTTAATACTGTCGTTTGATCTGCTAATGTATTTATAAATGTGACATTTTGATATGTACGATGCTCTCATGTTCTACTATCTCAGGTCATAAAGTTTTTTTCGTTGAGCAATGGAACACCATTCCTTCAGCTGCAAACGCTGAATTGGAAACTCCAGAAAACTCATACCCCACCAACAGCTTCCTTCTAATTCAAATCAGCTTTTGGTTTACATATTTTTTTTTACATACAGGGGTAAATTTTAACATATGTAGCCGTGTGTGTGTATAGTGACCTGACATGAGCTTGGAGGTGAAGCCCAGCCCCTTTCATAGCCTGTGGACACTCTACCTTGCCCTCCTTGGCTCTATTGTTTTCCTGTATGTTGTCTTGTATGGTCTTAATATACGAAAGTGCTCCGAATTATTGTCTTCTTTTCCCCGAGGGGTTTTTCCGCGATGAAATCACTCTCCTTTATTAGTAGTGTGATTGATTGTATGTTGTATGGGTGTTGTATGTTGTGTGTTGATAACCTAAAGATATCCAGATATGTGAACGAAACATCACTATAGTGTTATTAGTGCGGGAACATCAAATAAAGATGAAGAAAGAAATAGGGGGGGGGTAGAAATAGCCTAATCTACTCTATCCCTTTGAGATGTATTTATTGCTTATCTCAATAAACATACTTGAACTTGAACTTGAAGGAAGACATGGATATTGAAAACATAGTAATACGTACCCTACATAATGTAATTCAAAATATTTTAATAGACGTGTTAATCTTGGCGTGTAAACATAGTAGTCTAGCAAATTGTAAATTTAATGATATATTTATTAAAATGTATCTTGTACACTGTAGCATATTTGTCTTGGGAACTTGCTTGTCTCTACTTAATTCACATTCGTAATTTTGTTGATCCAAATAACATGGGACCAAAACTGTTCTTCGTTGCTAAACAACGAACGGTAATTACTGCCTGATAATACTGGATCCAATTTATTCTCAATTAATGAACCTGAAAGCTTGACGTGATGGTTATTAGAACATCAGACGCAGACCCGACTAATTTATTGCTTTATAATTATCGCAGTGTGAAGCCTAACTTCAGGTACTATTGTCAATTTTACTGATCATTCAGCTTTCTTTTCATGCCTCCGCAATCTTTGACATCTCTTTCAAAATTTCTCAACCAGAAAAAAAATCATAATTGATGAGACCTACAGATGGTGGCCATAGATTTTCAATGAATCGTTAAACTTATTGAAATGAGGTCTCAGTATTTGTAGTATATTTACGATGTTCCTGTCGTCCTAGATTAATAAAACAGGAAGCTTCAAGCTTGACGAGCTATACTCGCTCGAAGGTAATACACCATTTAATTTTACTGCACATCATTCTGATAGTTTCAATATTAAACTGATCGTAAACAAATATTTAGAAAAATTGGCCTCGAATTGTACAAAGTATCTTCTTGAGGTTATTTTGAGATGATTTCGGGGCTTTTTAGTGTCCTCGCGGCCCGGTCCTCGACCAGGCCTCCACCCCCAGGAAGCAGCCCGTGACAGCTGACTAACACCCAGGTACCTATTTTACTGCTAGGTAACAGGGGCTTAGGGTGAAAGAAACTCTGCCCATTGTTTCTCGCCGGCGCCTGGGATCGAACCCAGGACCACAGGATCACAAGTCCAGCGTGCTGTCCGCTCGGCCGACCGGCTCCCTTGTAGAGCAAACATCATATCTTCACAAGCCCGTTCTCTACTAGTGTTTTCGCTTGAGATATTCACTATGCCCCCCAAAATATACAATTATTTAAATATGTACAAAAACCCGTATGTTTATCCCAACAGTATACTTAATGATCTGACATTAAAATTCCCTTTTCGCGATGGATATCTTTATCAATTTTATTTTTCATTCATGCTTTCTCAGGTGGGAATAGTGCCACCGCCCTCACGTGACGGTGGGTGAGAGGGTCATGGGAGGCCCGTGCTGGGTGCGCGCTGGCCCGCATCGACCCCCTAATATTACGGCACTAAAACATGGCACAACCCCCCTCCCCCTCCATTCCCCTCCATCCATGCGCCACACCTTCCCTTAACCCATCAAGGGGCCACAGTCCCCATGCGCCACACCTTCCCTTAACCCATCAAGGGGCCACAGTCCCCATGCGCCACACCTTCCCTTAACCCATCAAGGGGGCCACAGTCCCCATGCGCCACACCTTTCGTTCCCTTCCGCGCAGACATTAGGCAGTGATGTGGTGGAGGCTGACTCCATACACAGTTTCAAGTGTAGATATGATAGAGCCCAGTAAGCTCAGGAACCTGTACACCAGTTGATTGACGGTTGAGAGGCGGGACCAAAGAGCCAAAGCTCAACCCCCGCAAACAAAATTTGGTGAATATACACTTTTGTGGAGCGCAGGTGTGTGGCGTTCAGGCGTGTTGTGTATGGAGTGCAGGTGTGTGATGTGTGGCGTGCAGGTGTAGTGTGCAGATGTGTGTAGCGTGCAGGCGTGTGGCGTTCAGGTGTGTTATGTGTGGTAGCAGGTGTGTGGTGTTGTAGCATATCGATGCTACTGGTTCCTGGTAATTCTCAAAAGCCACTTTTATAATAACAGTAAAAAAAATACCATAATTACAACGATAAATAAAGAAGTAAACAAATCATTTAATAAATAGATAAATTAAAAAATATATAATTTAATTATGGTAATTGTAACTTGAAATAAAGTTAACGACTTGAGAGAGAGAAAACATCTCAATCGCTGAGACAAGTTTATCTTGCGGGGAAAAATAACATTCCCGAAAGAAAGTTAGAAAACAAAAATCGCTATTCCGAAGGAGAAAATAATGTTATTGGAGAAATTCTTGTACAAAAAACATAAAGATAACATTTTAGGTTATAAACATAAATATAACATTTTAGGTTATAAACATAAAGATAACATTTTAGGTTATAAACATAAAGATAGCATTTTAGGTTATTTTAGGTTTGCGACGAGTTACTCTCTGGTGGCGCCATCTAGACGCGGGACAATCATTTATGTCATTGTTAATGTGTTCACGCGCCTGCGAGCTTTGCCTAAAGTGAAGCTTATAGCTTTTCCGAGGCTACGGGCTCACCATAGCCCGTGTTACTTGGAACTTTTTGTTCCAGGTGGCGAATCTTTAACAACAAAAACATTTTCCGAGGCTGTGGGCTGTGAGATTAACGATTTGAACGAGCTAAGCCGAGGCAGAGTATTGGGGGGGGGGGGGGGGTGTGGAAGGAATTCCATGAGCATTCTTGACGCTTCCCCCTCTCCTTCCCCCCTCCCCCCTTCCTCCCTCTTATGACAACCTATCGCTTGTTTGGATTTGGTGTTGGTCTTAAGGCCTATCAACCTTTGGAATGATTATCAGGGCCATCACAGTAGCGTGCTGTTGTTGTTTCAGATTTAGCTACTCAGAACGACGTGTCCATGTAGCATGGGCTATGGTGAGCCCGTAAGAGTAGCGTGCTGCCCAATCATCAAGTATATATTAGTCCTGAATGTGGTGTAGGGCTACAGTCAACTCTGTTTACAACGAGTGTAAACACACCGAGACTTTGGGCCCACCTCTCGGTTTATATATCCCCCGTTGTTGCCAGGTTTACTATGGGGCCCGTACATCTACAAGTGACCGCTCCTGTGCCAGGTAAGTCCACTACGGGCTCACCATAGCCCGTGCTACTTGCCCCGCTCCTGTGCCAGGCAAGTTACGGGCTCACCATAGCCCGTGCTACTTGGAACTTGCTTCGAGTAGCTAAATCTATAACAACAACAATACAAGTGAACACTGACGTTCAAATTATCCATTTTCTTCACCAGGATCATTCACACAGTAGCAACACGACATGTAATAGTCATCTTGCTGGCTTATCTTTGACATAAATATGTGCAGTAACCAGCAAATATATATTTTTTTTCTGGAGATATAAATACAGAATGTTTTAATTTGTTTGTAAAAATACGATAAAAATACAAAGATGTTGACACCCTGGTCTGGAAATTTGGTCTCGCTAAGAATTACTAGCCTAAAGAGACGACCTTAAAATTCCTTCGATGCAAATTGCATTAATCTTGGTTCCTGTGGGTAATGACTATAAACCAAATATGTAATTAATTATTAAGATAAAGCGCTTAGCACCGACTTCGAAACATATTAATATCATCAATGTAGAGCTAAATTTAGTGTTTCAGAATATTACTGCGCAATATAATTACACCCAAATGTTTTGTTTTAAATACAAATTTTAATGAAACACTTTCTTTGCAGGCGGTGTTGGCAGCGGTGTGTGTGGTGGTGATGGGACGTCCGCCGCGGAGATCAGAGGCAGAACACGACCCAAAAGATGTCACAGGCTGTCAACCCAGCGACTCGTCCCAGGCGAAGAGGCAGGTCACTGACAGTTACCCGCCCACCACCTCTCTCTCCTCCCAGCACCTCGCCACACAACACACCACACAGTCAGCCCTAGAACCTCCACTCAACCCACAGCCCCAGGTCAACTCAGAATCATGGACCACACTAGAATCAAATGCCACAGAAGAGCCGCATTTCTCACCAGAATCACAGCCTGTAACAGAATCCTCCTCTACGATCCTACTTGAAGTTTCTCCTGGTGGTGTAAGTCCTGACTGAGCAGTCTGTATACACGCTCTTCTTAATGTCCGTCTCATGTTATAGCAACATAAGATCAATCATCCCTGGTCTCTCTCTTTAATTCCATTGTACATAAAAATACAAATATATATGACTAAAATTCTCAATTCAGAGAATGATTCGTAATAACGAATTCTTGTAAAACTTAATTTACATTCCATTTTCACAGGATGCAGTGGCGGACAAGTCTCCTGTCGAGGGTGCAGACGACGCTTCTCAAGCAGCGGTTGACGACACCGAGGTAGAGCCCTCACCTCAAGAAGGCTCTCCCGCCCAAGAAGACCCTCCTGCAGAGGACAAATCTCCAGTCTTGAATCACGTCACGACTAAAGATGGCTCCCAGCAACAAGACGATCCTCAGACAAAGAGTGAAGACCAATCTGGTGTTAAAACTAACGAAGCTCAAATGAAACATGCATCTGAAGACGAACTTGAGACGCTGAAGAGTGAAGGTAGACCCACTTCCAAGGTCTCAGTGGTAAGGAACGTTGAGGGAGATGCTGATCAAGAACCATTCGCCGATCTGAAGCCATTCTTGAGTGGTAGTGGAGTAGGATCTAAGGAGAAAAGGAAGAAAGGGAATGATGCAAAATCTGAACTAAGGGTGGAATCTCAGTATGACACGAAACACGAGTCTGAATTCCAATCTGAGGCAAAACTAGAAGTTGCGGGAGAAATAAAAACGAAAGAGGGAAAAGTTCTTCATGCTGAGGACGAACTACAGCACGAAGAACCGCAACACGAAGAATCGCAACATGAAGAACAGCAACACGAAGAACAGCAACACGAAGAACAGCAACACGAAGAACAGCAACACGAAGAACAGCAACACGAAGAACAGCAACACGAAGAATCGCAACACGAAGAATCGCAACACGAAGAATCGCAACACGAAGAACAGCAACACGAAGAATCGCAACACGAAGAACAGCAACATGAAGAATCGCAACACGAAGAACAGCAACATGAAGAATCGCAACATGAAGAATCGCAACACGAAGAATCGCAACACGAAGAACAGCAACACGAAGAACAGCAACACGAAGAACAGCAACACGAAGAATCGCAACACAAAGAACAGCAACACGAAGAATCGCAACACGAAGAATCGCAACACGAAGAACAGCAACACGAAGAATCGCAACACAAAGAACCGCAACACGAAGAACAGCAACACGAAGAACAGCAACACGAAGAACAGCAACACGAAGAACAGCAACACGAAGAACAGCAACACGAAGAATCGCAACACAAAGAATCGCAACATGAAGAATCGCAACACGAAGATTCGCAACACGAAGAATCGCAACACGAAGAATCGCAACACGAAGATCTGTTAGAAGCTGACGAAGAACCATTTGATCAAAATGAAACTAAAGAAGATAATGAAAGTTCCGAGGCTGAAGAAAGGACAGCGAAGAGTATTCGCAACGAAGAGACTGGTAGAAAATTCACGTCGGATTACAAAGTGGCTAACGAGTCAAAGGATGAAATGAGATTAACGAATAAAGCTGAATCTAATCCAAAACGTGAAGATCAATCCGGAATTGAAGCTGCTGCAGTACCTGGAGGTGAAGCAGAACTTCATGCAGAACATGATGCAGAAGGTCATGCAGAACATGAAGCAGAACTTCATGCAGAACATGATGCAGAACTTCATGAAGAACCTGAAGCAGAACTTCATACAGAACATGAAACAGAACATGAAGCAGAACTTCATACAAAACATGAAGCAGAACTTCATGCAGAACATGAAGCAGAACATGAAGCAGAACTTCATACAGAACATGAAGCAGAACTTCATACAGAACATGAAGCAGAACTTCATACAGAACATGAAGCAGAACTTCATACAAAACATGAAGCAGAACTTAATTCAAAACCTGAAGCAGAACATGAAGCAGAACTTCATACAGAACATGAAGCAGAACTTCATACAGAACATGAAGCAGAACTTCATACAGAACATGAAGCAGAACTTCATACAGAACATGAAGCAGAACTTCATACAGAACATGAAGCAGAACTTCATACAAAACATGAAGCAGAACTTAATTCAAAACCTGAAGCAGAACATGAAGCAGAACTTCATACAGAACATGAAGCAGAACTTCATACAGAACATGAAGCAGAACTTCATACAGAACATGAAGCAGAACTTCATACAAAACATGAAGCAGAACTTAATTCAAAACCTGAAGCAGAACATGAAGCAGAACTTCATACAGAACATGAAGCAGAACTTCATACAGAACATGAAGCAGAACTTCATACAGAACATGAAGCAGAACTTCACGCAGAACATGAAGCAGAACTTCATGCAGAACCTGAAGCAGAACTTCACGCAGAACATGAAGCAGAATTTAATATAGAACCTGAAGCAGAACACGAAGCAGAACTTAATTCAGAACCTGAAACAGGACTTCATGCAAAACATGAAACAGAACATGAAGCAGAACTTCATGTAGAACATGAAGCAGAACTTCATGTAGAACATGAAGCAGAACTTCATACTGATCATGAAGCAGAACTTCATGTAGAACATGAAGCAGAACTTCATACTGATCATGAAGCAGAACTTCATACAGAACATGAAGCAGAACTTCATGCAGAACCTGAAACAGAACTTCAAACAGAACACGAAGCAGAACTTAATTCAGAACCTGAAACAGAACTTCATGCAGAACATGAAGCAGAACTTCACGCAGAACATGAAGCAGAACCTAAAGCAGAACTTCATGCAGAACCCGAAGCAGAACTTCATGCAGAACATGAAGCAGAACTTCATGTAGAACATGAAGCAGAACTTCATGCAGAACATGAAGCAGAACTTCATGTAGAACATGAAGCAGAACTTCATAGAGAACCCGAAACAGAACTTCAATCAGAACATGAAGCAGAACTTCATACTGAACATGAAGAACGTCATGCAGATCCTGAAGCAGAACTTCATGCAGATCCTGAAGCAGAACTTCATGCAGATCCTGAAGCAGAACTTCATGCAGAACTGCAAGTTCAATCCTACCCAGAACTGGAAGCTGACCACGAAACTGAATCCCATAATGGATCTGGAGTCTCATCTGATTTAGATCCGGAAAATGGACCCGACATTAAGCCTGAAACTAATCCCGAGGCAGAACTTGAGGTTGAACTTGACGAACGTAACGCCAAAGTTCTAGCAGCATCTGGTGCTGAATATCATATAGAACCACAAGCTCATACACACGAAGTACTTGAATCCGAACCTAATATAGAACTTGAAGTCAAGCCTCATTCAGAGCTTGAAGAATTATCTGAACTTAATCCTTATTTAGAACCTGAAAAACTTCCTGAAACCAATCATTCGGAGCCCGGAACACCGCATGAAACTAGCCATACAGATCTTGAATCACCTCCTGAAGCCAGCCATTCAGAATCTGAAGCTCTACCTGAAGCCAGTCATCTAAAGCTTGAAGCACTTCCTGAAGACCATGACAGACTTTCTGAAGCTAGACATTCAGAAATTGAAGCACTACCTGAAGCCAGCTATTCAGAACGTGAAGTATTACGTAAAGTCAACCATTCAGAACGTGAGGCCAGCCATTCAGAACATGAAACACAACCTGAAGCCAACCATTCAGAACCTGAAATCAGCCATTCGGAGCATGAATCACTTCATGAAACCAACCATTCAGAACCTAAAGCACTACTTGAAACCAATCACTCAGAACTCGAAGAACTATCTGAAACCAACCATTCAGATCCTGAAATACTACCTGACGCCTCCCAGTCAGAAATTGAAGCAGTGCCAGAAGAAACATCTGAAGCCCATTCTTATACAGAACCTGGAGTCGAAAATCATTCAGAATCTGAAGAAGAACCACAAACTGAAAGAGACGCCATTATCGAAACCGAATCGTACTCAACACATGAACCAATTCCTGAGTCAAATCCAAAAGACGACACTGAAACCACGCAAGTGGACGAATCTGAAACAGAAACTGAAGCCAAGGATGAGAACGAAGCTGATGACGGTCCAGAAAAACAGGCGGGAGGCGAGGCCTCGTCAGAAGAGCAGGATGATCAAGTCACTAGCGACAGCGAACTCGTTGAGGTAAAAGTCAAATCTAAATATCGGAATGGCCGAGGAGACGACATAGTTGAAGGGGATCTGGACAGTATTTACTTACACGATATTTTCGAGGCAGAGAATAAATGTAACGATACCATAGAGGATATAACGGATGAAGAGGAAAACCATGTCACTAGCACCATATTAGAAAGCCTCCCAAACGGATCCCAGGAAGAGGACGACGGTGCTGAGTCTGATTTGTCAGAGGTGGAGAACAGCAATGCCTCTGCCACCGCTGCCGAGCATGTCCACGAAGCTGACCAGAAACCTTGCAAATGTAAGGAATCGCTTGAAGATCATGGGATGCAAGGTGATGCAAATGATGTGTCAAATCATGATGATTCGCATGGTAACACTTTGCATGAAACACATTTGGAGGAAAATAATCACTCAAGTAACGATGGCGACGAAAGCCACAGTGATTTACACAGTGAAAGTCCTCCACAAGATCATGAAAACAGTGGTAAAGCGTTACATTCACACTCTACTAAACAAGCCATTCACAACACTGTATCGTCTGAGGAAAAAGGTAAAAGCCCAAATTCTAGTGAAAGAGAAAACGAAGAGGACACGTCTCTGGGAGCAATCGAGGACGACACGTCTCTGGAAGTGGTCGAGGACCACACGTCGCTGGAAGTGGTCGAGGACGACACGTCTCTGGCAGTGGTCGAGGAGGACACGTCACTGGACGATGATTTTCAGGAGGTGAGGAAAGAAAAACACATAGATTTAGACGAAGAAGATATAATGGCTGGAAATACATTAGAGGAAAACAATAAAATGGATAATGAAAGCGTAGATGATAATCCTGACAATCGCGACTTTTCTGTCGATCATGAATCTAATGTTGATCACGAGTCGTCTGAAGTTCACGAATCTCCTGCTGAGCACCAATCTAATATTGATCACGAATCTTCTATCGAACACAAATCTAATGTTGATCATGATTCTGTAGACCACGGATCTGCAGAACACGAACCTAATGTTAATCACGATTCTGTAGACCACGAATCTTCTGAGGAACACGAACCTAATGTTGATCACGAGTCTGTAGACCACGGATCTTCTGCAGAACACGAACCCAATGTTGATCACGCATCAACAATGGAACCAGAAGTTATTTTTGAGGATAAATCACACGTCGATGTTTCAGAAGAAAATTCAGAGGATGTCACGACGCAGACTGATGTCGAACTTGAGAAAGCAGGTCATGGATCAGACCATAAAGCGGGTGCTGATCCAGGGTCAGACGTGGATGGTCCTCTGGAGGATCAACCTGACGGTCTGGGAAAACAAGAGACCATCGACGTGGCACATAATTCCGAAACTGAAGATGATTTTCATCTCGACGATCACTCGCGTGTTGAACATGAGGCGGAAATCATCGTAGAGAATTTTGACTACAACGGCCACAAGAAACTGGAGAACGCGGGAGGAGAGTTTTCAGAGCAGGAAACGGAGTCCAAATTAGAACAACAGCCTACTCTAACAACAGCAGTAAAGTCCGACAGTGAAGAACAAATTGAAACAACAGATTTCGAGCTTAATGGGAAACTAGAAAGAGGACGAAAGGCAAAATTAATCAAACAGTCAAAATCAAAAGTGGGATTAACTTCTTCACCAAAAATTGAATCAGAGCTTGACGATAACATAAACCCAGAGCTTGAACGTGTATCAGACCCAACGTCTGGTCATGATGCAATTCTTGAATCAACTTCTAAACCCGAACTACAGACTGAGCCTCAAGTCGAGTCAGAGTCTCAATTCAAAGTTAAACCCGAATCTGAAACAGACTCTCAAGGTGAAGTTGAACCCGACACTGAAAATGAAACATTATCAGTGAAATCTGAAGACGAACCCAAAAACACAGCAACTATCGAACTTGAGCCTAAACCAAAATATAAGTCTCAAACCAAAGCAAAAACAAAAAAAGTCTCAGCGGCTGAGCCTGTCGAAGAACAAAAAGACGACAATGAACAACAAAGACAACCGGAACGCAATACCAAATTAATGGACGAATCACACACAAAACCAGAAAATAATACTGAAGTAGAACCCGAATCAGAAGATGAACGTGAACTAGATTATAAACATGACCCAGAATCAGAGCCTAAGCATGCAGTACCAGCTTCTGTATTTGAAGCAAATAACGAATCTAAACTTGAAACAATACCAGAGTCAGAACCTGAAACGAAAACCGTTTCCCATTCAGAAGTAGAACCAAATTCTAATTCAGAAGCAGACACCGAGTTACAGCCTACAGCAGTCTTGAACATTGAAGAAAAACAAGAATTAGAATCTGAAACTGAAACAGAAACAGAGTCTGAGCCAGAACGGAACGACAGCCAAAGCACTGAAAGTAATACAAAATCTTTCCAAGAATGGGAAACGGCTGGAGCATCGCAACTCGAAGAAAAGTTGAGCCACATGGAGGTAGGGTCCTGGTTATCTGCATACGCATCTGGGGAACAAGATGCCGCCCAGACTAACCACTCTATTCTGGAAGATGCTAGGGCTGAACTAGCTCCTGGCGAGGGCACAACAGAAACAATAGCGGACCAAGAATCCAAAGAAAAGATAACTTTGCGGGATCTCGTCCTGACAACAATGTCGGGCGTCTCCATCAACAACAACCGCGAAAGTCACATCACCGCGGAGGCTCCGAAGGGGAGATCGAAGAGAGCTTCGATATCAATCAACAACATCGACGTACCAGATGTTTTGGAACTAGAGGACGAAGGAAGTGGTGCGGGTAGTATTGAAGACGAGGACAATGGCGCCGAAGATGAAGAAGCAGGCAGCGAAGAACTCTGGAACAACAATATTGGTGTTGATGCCTTTGTAAACCCAGAACAGACTGATGAAGAATTTTCAAAACTTCTTAAGAGTCTCTTGGTCGATTAGATATTAAGATATATATAGATAAACACATTTTATAATATATATATATATATATATATATATATATATATATATATATATATATATATATATATATATATATATATATATATATATTATATATATATATATATATATTATATATATATATAATATATATATATATATATATTATATATATATAATATATATATATATATATATATATATATATATATATATATATATATATATATATATATATATATATATATATATATATATATGCGTAGGTTTAAGTTCTAAAATAATTACCTTACCGGTCCCAGTTTGAGATACTTCACCATGTACAAATGCATGGGACATTTATATCAGTTGTGCTACATAATGAGCGCTGGTCACCAGCCTCGGTGACTAGAGGGGACCCGGTGGCCTGGTGCTCAGTGGGCGGGATGTGCTAATGAGGTCTACAGATAATATAATCAAATATTAATTTGTGGTGGTAATGTGTGTGGATGTTGGCGGCTCCTGTGTAGCCTAAGGTAAAACATCACTCGCGCCTACACACACACACACACACACACACACACACACACACACACACACACACACACACACACACACACACACACACACACACACACACACACACACACACACATACACACGTACGTCCGTATACACACGTGTACATATAAATACATACATTCAGTCTTACATACCCAGCGCTCGGGAGTCATAGTCTAAAGGGCCCGGGTTCGATTCCCAGTCGAGGCAGAAACAAATGGGCAAAGTTTCATCAGATGCCTCTGTTCGCCTAGCTGTAAATAGGTACCAGGGAGTTAAACATCTGCTACGGGCTGCTTCCTGAGGATGTGTGTGTGTGTGAATGTATGTGTGGGAAATATATGTAGTAGATATGATAGAGAAAATTAGGTCAGGAGTCAGTACAATAGACAACCGACGGTTAGAAAGGCGGGATCCAAGAGCTAAAAGCCCGATCCTGCAGACAAATATTAAATGGAAATAGTAAATACATACACTCACTTACCTACCCCTCCCCTCGCATACACACATTCACCTCCACATACATACACTTAGAAAGGCGGGGTCCAAGAGCTAATAGCTCGATTCTGTAGACACAAATGGTAAATATATCCCCCCCCCCCCAACACATATATCCCCACACAGCGTTCTACATGTAGGTGTAGAAGGCTTCCGTCAATATCACACTTATTAGTATGTGCATTAAAACAATGAACTTACGTACATATGTATGTATATAAGTATGTGAATATATGCATGCATGTATGTATGTATGTGTCATTAAGTAGTCGCATAACAAAACCATTTCTGTTATAAAGTGCCTCTCTCAATGTCCACTCATGAAAAGGTATTGCCATCTATAATTAATTTAATATGTCAAAACAGATATATACAATACGAACACCTGACGTAGGTATGGCAACAAGACACAAGCCAGGAAATACACCGGTCACAAGCCACAGTAACCAAGAAGGTGAAGGGACGACCACGTTTCGGTCCGTCCTGGACCATTCTCAAGTCGACTGTGATGAGGAAGTAGAGACAGGCAATAAATAGGCAAGAGAGAGAGCTGAGGAGCAAAGTAAGGTGTAGTAGAGGGGATAGTAGTAATAATAAGAACTGCAGAGGACCTATTGGCCTATACGAGGCAGCCAATAGGCCCTCTGCAGTTATTATTACTACTATCCCCTCTACTACTCCTTACTTTGCTCCTCAGCTCTTGCCTATTTATTGCCTGTCTCTATTTCCTCATCACAATCGACTTGAGAATAGTCCAGGACGGACCGGAACGTCGTCGTCCCTTCACCTTCTAGTGTGTGGTCTGGTCAACATACTTTAGCCACGTTATTGTCACTCATCGCCAGCACAGTAACCAACAACGAGCCAGAATACACCACTCTTACGGTAACCAATTCGCTGCGCCAACACTATCAGAATTAATATATAAATATATTCCATATCCATATATTTTTCTTCAATATTTTTTAGCCAAGTCGTATTTTTATATAATTCAGTTTCGATAATATATTTTTAGACAAGAAATAGAAGGCTGATTGTCGGGTAACTGTGCAAGTCTGGGAGAGACTTTTTTACTATCTCTGGTTACCAAGGCTACTGCGGTCTCGCTTGTCCCACCAGTCATGGCCGTTATTCCTGCTTCCTACCTAAACTTAACCATATACCAAGTCCATCACGTTCAAGACAATAATACACGATTATTGAACATTTGTAGTTATCGTGTCGTAAGGCTCATACTTCCATTAAAGTACTGGAGGTAACAATTGAAGTACCAGAAGGCTTTGTCTTGGAGATTCGTGATTGTTCGCGATTGACGTAAATGATATTGATGAGTTATGCTGAGCAGTGTCAAATGTTGTTGATGACAGTGAAGCAGAGAACAGAACATATATAGATCGAACTCACATTCCTGGACTACACAGACACATTGTTTGATCTCGATAATTTCTCAGATATATGGCATTCTTGTGATTTCGTTATCTTGCATGGAGAGCAGTCAAAACACCACTTGTTCGTCAAAGACTGAAAGCTGGCTCTGATATCTTGGATTAATAAATATCAAAATAATTTCAATAATGATGACAATATGGTAATTGCATATCGTAAACACAGACAAAGACACAAGCTACAGAATGAGCACCACGAAGCCTAGGGCGTCAGTGACGGCAAATACCAGAGTGTGAGGTGGCTGGTAATGTGACTTAAAGTAGACCGTGTATCCAGACAGAAATAAGATCAGCATAATTTTAGGCTATATTGATAGTTATTGGTAGATTTTTACTGGCAGATTGTTATTGGTAGATATCAGTATAGTGTTATTGGTAAATTTTTGGTATATCTTTATTGATAAATCTTCTGAGCTTAATTCCTATGAATTCATCACCAGTCGGTACAATTCGCTGGTGCATATATTTCCAGAATATTGAGAAGGTACTTGGCAGGTACTGAGCTCCGAGCGGCCAAGACCAGTCCTACAAAACTTGCATTATCTGAGTTTACTGCGTCCTGTATGACGAATACCACTGTGCATATTACAAGTATCAACCCATAACAGACGCCATGACAATTTTGATTTTGGAAAGTCCCCTACTTAATCGGTTTCGATTCAAACATAACGAACAAAAAAATTTTTTAAATTACCATACTAAATATAAAATTATTTGTAATCTGAGCCCCCATGAATTTGCCATTAATTAGCACCGTCGTTTGAGCCCAATTAACCTTTCCCTGGTTAACTTGCTTTCTATTTTGTGTAAATATTATTTACCATTAAGATACTTGCTATCAGAAAAGCACAGATTTGCTAAAACTGACGCCACAATTGTTAATTCGGCAGAACTGATCTATACAATATCACCCACGTTAGCTAAAATATATCATTTGTTTTTAAGATATCAGGGATCTTAAAAACGCTAATGCTCTCATAAAGACCTCAATGCTCATTTTAAATGCTTGGGGTGTCCTTATAAAGACGTTAGTGTTCTCAGAAGGACACCAGTACTTTCATAAAGACGTTGATGTTATCGGAAAGTTGTTGTTTTCAGAAAGATGCCAGTGCTCTCATAAAAATTCCATATTCACATAAAACTTCAGCATTCTGTAAACTGCAATACTCAACCATAAAGTATTCTCTTCAAACGGATCAGTGCTCTTTATCTCTATACATCAGTTCTTGTAACATCACTACTGTATACATCAGTTCTTGTAACACCACTACTGTTCATTATAACTGCACCGTATAGTACACCACTATTCTTTACATATGCAGCACATATAGATAACCCTAATGATATTTGATGAAACTGTACCTCTGACCATTATAACTTCCCCCCCCCCAGATCTATGTAGCTGCACCCTAGATCATTGTAAATGTGTCTTTATGTAACTACCCAGCTCTCTAACTTTACCCCAAATCTCTGAAACTGTACTCCAGATCTCAATAACCGAACCCCAGAAATATGTAGAAGTACCCCAGATCTCTGTAGCTGTACCACAGATCTCTCCTCCCAAGAATGCAAATGGCCTCATCAGCGTCAACTCCAACTGATGATCACACTTAACATCACGAGAACCGGTTTCTCTTCAGTGTTCTGTAAAACTGGACATGGTATTACGCTCCCTGGCACCAGTACTGGACCCACCACCGGCACCACAGGGGTTAATACGCCAATACTGGACCCAACACTGGCACCACAAGGGGTTAATACGCCAGAATTGGACCCAACACTCCTGGTGGCAGTTCAACAGTACTCATCACGACCTGGAAGACCAACACAACAAAGTAGCAACCATCAAGACCCACTCTTACAGGCTTAAAATCCTATTTATGTACACAGTTTTGTAATAAAATTCACCTCTAAACGTTATACTAGGCTTTTGTTGATCCTAGAATTTTGTTCCACATTTAAAAGATGTTCATATGATGCAACAATTATAAGTTTAATGCCAGACTATTTCAACAATAAGTTGGTAATGGAATCTCCTGTCATGAAAGAATGTTGATGAAAACCTGTTTGCTGGCGATCAGACCACAGAGGTCGCTCTGTGGTGTCGCCAATCGGCCTTCACCTTCCGTCTGAAATATTTACCCTCCGTCTGGTATCTTTACGTCTGTCTAGTAGCTTTACCTTCCGTCTGGTATCTTTACGTCTGTCTAGTAGCTTTACCTTCCGTCTGGTATCTTTACGTCTGTAAATCCCTACAAACATAATAGGTTCGTGGAGGTTACACCTGGAATTAAATGAATAATAATTTATCCAGGTGCATTATAACCGTTCCATAATTAAAATTTATACTAAATGAATTATACAAAGTTATTAATATCAATAGATCATGTGTATTTAAGCCAGATAAATGAATTCCTTGCAACCCCCTGAGGGATACGGAAGTAAAAAAAATAGAGAAGTTTTTTCAAAACAACAACAAAGGCTCGTGTGTGGTGTGATTTCAGTTTTATCCGAATTGCCAGGAAATAGTTTCACCAGTTATTAAGCCATTCCTTAAACAATTCCTAACTATTCTTTCACACCTGTAAGTTCCATTGGAATAGTTAGCGAGGCTTGTGTTAAGCAGGTTTGGATATTGAATCATAGGCGCCATAAGTCGGGCTCCGAATCCCCCAAATATATAAGCTATATAATTATTAATAATCCAAATGGGCTACTTGTACCAACGCTGTTTAGCTCGGAGCCGGTTATAAGTGAAGCAACATCCCAAAATAAGGTTAGTGCAATGTTATCATCTTTACCTAATTCTTAAGATCCCAGTTTCTTGTCCATTCCTTCCAAGGGCTACATAATCACAGCGGCTTAGCGATTTCTCTTCATAATTACCTACCTTATCATACTTAAATTGACTCGAGGTTGAATTGATAACATCCCCCATAGTTAAGAGTGCTTGGCTTTAATAATTTACATATTGCCATTCGACTTTTAAGGTTAGACATTTTTATCTGCAGAAGGTTTTCCTGGACGGATTATGTGCCTCAGTAACCCTTTACACAACCGCCCACGGGATGGGTATGGGGTGCATAATAAAGAAAGAAATTGAATTGCACTAAGTTTTGTTAGTGGAAGATAGCCTGGTCCGCAGAGACATATACCTCAACAGACATTAACAATTAAGAGTAATTAAATACTTTCGTAGAAGAATGTCTCACCTCACCTTAATAAGGGCACTTTAGTAGGACAGTTTCTGCCGTTGGGCTCTCTTACGGGCTCACCATAGCCCGTGCTACATGGACATTTCGTTCTGAGTAGCTAAATCTGAAACAACAACTGACGTTGGGAAACTTTAGGAGGACGGGCTGTAGGGAGACGAGGATACAAGGGAAGGAAACTCTCAGGAGAAAACGTCGTCATTACCACTATATTAGAAGGGGTCAGGATAAGGATTGGGATGGGAGGGGAGGAAGGAATGGTGCCCAACCACTTGGACGGTCGGGGATTGAAAGCCGACCTACATAAAGCAATACTGTCCAGCCCAAGTGATTGGGCAGACCACTTAGGCTGGACGATACAAGCCAAATATATATATATATATATATATATATATATATATATATATATATATATATATATATATATATATATATATATATATATACATACATACATACATACATACATACATACATACATACATACATACATACATACATACATACATACATACATACACAAAGTCTCGTTGTTCCCGAAAAAAATTAATTATTATTATAATTATTTATTGTTACCTATGTGACTCTCCGCCACATAATAAAGTGTTTACATCAATGATAAACAGCAAGTTCATCCGCAAGTTACGTTAGAGGACCTTGTGGCGCGGCCTCAGTTTTGCAAACTTTTTGTCGCCGATCGAGTTTGTCCGGGAGAACGGGTTTCAAGTCTCTCCTGCCTGAGGTACACAACCGGCGGCTGGCGGGTGAAAATCAATGGCATTAGGTCAGCACTTTCCCTGATAACCTTCCTAGTCCCGCCTTCCGTCTGGAGTATAACACTGTGATGGTTGTATGGAGATAGTCAGTCTCAGGGGTTGTACTTCCTTATCTCTGTGTCACTCCATATCTCAGTGCCAAACTCTCCATCAGTGAGGGATATCAATGGAGTGAAGGATATTGGCACTAGTTTAAGGAAGTGTCCTGGTCTTGAAGGGTGTGCAGACAGTCGAGGACCTGTCCACAGGATGGTCGCTGTTCGGCCTCTCCCTCCCAACACTTAATCATAATCTGCCAACACAATAATTATTTCCTTACAGTTTAATACATAGAAAATATTGGATTTCGAGATAAATGTAATGTGGAATATTATATTCTTCACTTGTATGTATTGTACTATACATGCACTCATGTATACATACAGACCGCTGAAGGAAACAGATCTGCAAGAGTTTAAGACTTACTTGATAGACAGCGTCCGGGCAGAACCTTGGCTGGTCCAAGCGGTTACCCTGGGAGACATAATCAACAATCTGTTGGTTGTTCCTCCTGCCGTAGGGGATCTTGCCGCAGGAGAATACCTCCCACAGGAGCACGCCGAAGGCCCAGACGTCTGACTTAGAAGAGAACTTTGAGAACCACAGGACCTCTGGCGCCGTCCACTTGATGGCGAAGCAGGACCCACCGAAGCCAACGTAGAGGTCGCTCTCCACTTGTCTGAAGGAGGGAGAGGCTTCGAGGTGTGACGCAGTAACGACATATGATAAGAGGAAACTGCAGAAGGTCTATTGACTGATTGATTGATTGATAAAGATTAAGCCACCCAAAAGATGGCACGGGCATGAATAGCCCGTAAGTCTATTGGCTGTTGCGAAGCAGTTCTTATTGGCCCTTGCGAGCCTGTTCCAATTGACCCATGTAAGACAACTTATAAATATACCAAAGCAAATTCACTAATACATAAGTCTAACCATCGCTTGAAACAATACAGCGATCAAACGGCTATTAAGTAAGGCCAAACATTTGTGTACTAGAAGATGGTAGCGGCTCGCGAAATTGACATATTGTACCATTTTCTGTTTGGGGTTCTCTGATAGGTTAGGATTAGGGTACTGAATACAACAGTTTCTTGACGTTGTGGAGCTTTAGGAGGACGGGCTGGTGCAGACCGGATCTTGCTTACAGTAAATACGATACTTATAATTGGGTCTCACCTACAGAGGCAGTATTAGGGTTGGGTCTTCACTTACAGAGGCAGTACTGGGGTTGGGTCTCACCTACAGAGGCAATATTGGGGTTGGGTCATCACCTACAGAGGCAGTATTAGAGCCGGATCTCACCTACAGAGGCAGTATTAAAGCCGGATCTCACCTATAGAGGCAGTATTAAGGCCGGATCTCACCTACAGAGGCAGTATTAAGGCCGGATCTCTCCTACAGAGGCAGTAATGGGGTTGGGTCCTCACCTACAAAGCCGGAAGTTACCCAACTTCACCAGGTAATCGGGTCCTACGAAGCAGTTTCTGGCAGAGACATTGCGATGAATGAGATGACGAGAATTCATATACGCTAATGCAGAACACACCTGTAATGAAGGGGCACTCATTATACCATAATACACCTCTAATGAGGGCTCTCATTATATCTCAAGCACACAGCTGTAACGAGGGGCAATTGTTTATATTACGAACACAATTGTAACAAGCAACATTATAGCATTAACATGACGTCCTTTATCCTGGTATACAGTTATCTGTTCTGACATCCGTTAACGAAGAACAGTACTAGTAGCTACCTGGTCGTAGAGTCTCAAGTGAAGGATAGGATTGATAGTCACCTGTTCACTCATGCTCAAGAGAACGCTGGTTTTGTTAAGGAAAACGCTCTCGTTGTTGCGAAGGAAGAAGAGTAGGGAGCCCATGGGCAGGTGCTCGGTGACGATGTAGGAGGAGTTGTCTTGGCAGCACACGCCCAACAGTTGCACCAGGTTAGGGTGCTGGAGCTCCCTGGGGGAACACACGAGGCATCAGGTTTAGGAACTACTCAAGGGGTTTATTTTTACCACCAGTGGTCACTGTTTTGGGGGCTTTTGATTAGCAATAGTGTTCGCTCAAGATGCGATGGATGTGAGCCTTAAGAGGAGGGACGTGCTTAAACTAGAGAAGGACATGTTTATTGTGGGCAAGGACCTGTCCAAGGTTGGCGTGGACCTGTCCAAGGTTGGCGTGGACCTGTCCAAGGTTGGCGTGGACCTGTCCAAGGCTGGCATGGACGTGTCCAAGGCTGGCGTGGACCTGTCCAAGGCTGGCATGGACGTGTCCAAGGTTGGCGTGGACCTGTCCAGGGCTGGCATGGACCTGTCCAAGGTTGGCGTGGACCTGTCCAAGGCTGGCATGGACGTGTCCAAGGTTGGCGTGGACTTGTCCAAGGTTGGTGAGAGGAATTTTAAGTGGGCGTGGACGTGTTTCAAGTGGGTATGGGCGTGTAATGGCAAGCATGATACTCTTACAGTTCAGCATTACTCACGCCATAATCTGGGCTTCCTCCATGAAACTCTCCAGAGTGACGTCTGGTTTCATCACCTTGACGACGACTTCGATGTCCCTCAGGCGACCTCTTCGCACGACCCTGCTCTCCCCCGAAGACAGAAAATCGAGCAGCCGCAACTCATTTGGGTCAATCTTCAGATGCTCTGCAATCCCGCAGATATTTCTTTCCGTAAGTTGCTCGTATCTCTTGGTCTTAATAACATCTGATACTACATTATGTTATATTTCAAGATTTTGTTGTGATAATATGTTGCTCTTTTGACAAAACCAGAGAGAGTAGAAAGTATTTTAGTCCTAAATGTGAGGCTTAGAAATTTTATAGTTATAATGCAACAATTATGTAATTTTAAGACGTGTTGGGTCAAATATTTCCTCATCCAAGACCTCATATTCACCGGTCTTGGGCGAGAGGTCCCTGATGATGGGGTCAGATACTCACCAATGACTGTGGTCTTGGGCTCGAGGTCCCTAGTGATGGGGTCAGATACTCACCAATGACTGTGGTCTTGGGCTCGAGGTCCCTGGTGATGGGGTCAGATACTCACCAATGACTGTGGTCTTGGGCTCGAGGTCCCTGGTGATGGGCTTGAGCCTGGTGGAGAGGCCACCGGGGTTGTGCCGGTGTTGGTCTACCATTTCGGGCACGCTGCGTCCTCTCACCGACTGGGACACGTAGTAGAACCCGTCCTCGTCACGGCGGATGTGGTAGTGCCTCACTGGAGGGTCCACTCTGGTGAGACAGGGACGTTTTTTTTTTTTTTTTTTTTTTTTTTTTGAGATATATACAAGAGTTGTTACATTCTTGTACAGCCACTAGTACGCGTAGCGTTTCGGGCAAGTCCTTAATCCTATGGTCCCTGGAATACGATCCCCTGCCGCGAAGAATCGTTTTTTCATCCAAGTACACATTTTACTGTTGCGTTAAACAGAGGCTACACTTAAGGATTTGCGCCCAGTAAATCCTCCCCGGCCAGGATACGAACCCATGACATAGCGCTCGCGGAACGCCAGGCGAGTGTCTTACCACTACACCACGGAGACTGTTTTAAGATGAAACTAGACAGTTTACTGCAGGACGGGTACCAGGCTCCTGGCGAGGCTGTTAAAGTTGAAGAACTCTAGAAACTAGCCACAGGTAAACGTGTCAATGTGCCGCTTCACATGCTTCACTACATGACAGACATGTCGTTAAACTAAACTAAATATCAGTGTCCTAGTACGATAATACTAATGTTATATTGGCCAAGGAAACTCACACCACTTTTCATTAGTAAGGGCAATGTCTCAATGGGTTAACATAAGCCTGTCGTCTTAAAAAGAACGTCGCTTTTGACCGTTTGTCCGTATGGCCGAATATGGACGTAATTTGAAAATGAAAAAAAAAATGAATATAAATTTGGGATTTTTTTTTCAACAACAGTAAGTTAAGGGTCCTCTGATAGGTTAGGTGGGCAGGAAATTCTCATAAAGTTTCAAAACGGTATGAAAAACGTTAATGGAAAGAATCCTTTTCTAAGCTTGCCGAGTAAACCGGACGACTCAAACAGAAAACGGAACAGTACGTCACTTTTGTGAGTAGATTTCATTTCAAATTACGTCCAAATTTGGCCATAGCGCGCATACGAGCCAAAAGTGACGTTATTTTTAAGAGGACGGGTTGATATGTTAGCGAGAGCGTACGCAGATTGTGATGGTGCATGAGTACGACTCACGTTGTGGTGAAGACGGAGAGAGTGTAGAAGCCGGGTCTGGTGGCCGAGTCCCGCACCACGAAGCCTCCCTCGCATGCCGCCTTCGTCAGGAGCTGCTCCACCTCCTCTCTCCCTACGGGCCCCAGGTACCACCTGTCGACCCACGAACACACATTCGCGTCACTTCAAAACATTCAGAAAGCTTCGCGGCGTGTGAAGTACAGGCACTGAACTATTTGTGTTGGTAAGGTGCAAGGCTCACTTCTTGCTGGGTCGGAACGGGAATAATGGAACAATAATAATGGTCTGGGAATAATGGAACGTCGATCTTGCTGGGTCGGCGTTCCATTTCCCAGCGGTGCATATGGGTGGGCAAATTTCCCTCACTCTGTCCTCACATCCTAGGTTTTTAGCCTGTCCATATTTTCCTTCCAAGTACTATATAATCATACTCTTTTCTCCCCTGATAATTACCTTTCCCTCTAATGTAAGTCTGAATTCTTATTATACTGGTTGCTGGTATATCAGGTTCTTCAAAAGCATCAGGTCCAACAAAAAGCATCAGGTCCAACAAAAGCATCAGGTCCAACAAAAGCATCAGGTCCAACAAAAGCATCAGGTCCAACAAAAGCATCAGGTCCAACAAAAGCATCAGGTCCAACAAAAGCATCAGGTCCAACAAAAGCATCAGGTCCAACAAAAGCATCAGGTCCAACAAAAGCATCAGGTCCAACAAAAGCATCAGGTCCAACAAAAGCATCAGGTCCAACAAAAGCATCAGGTCCAACAAAAGCATCAGGTCCAACAATATAAATGACTAACAAGAAATACCGAAGGAATGCCGAACACCAACGGGCACTGGAACCTATATTCTAAGAAATGTCTGGACAAAAGACCTTAAATAACAGATGTTAGTTTTTATGAATTATTTGCCAAATATTAGGAAGGGAAACAATGGGAAGGAAAGGTAAGGAAATTAGTGATTCATCTAAAGGGTGGAAACTTTATCAACAAACGTGGCTTCACGAAAGATAAGCGACGCGTAATGAACCCCGCTGGAGTTTTTATGACAACGATAAAACAGGGAAGATAAGTAGAGGCAGATTGTACCTTCCTAGACTGCCAGAAAGCATTTGATACGGTTCCAAACAAGTTATGAAACACAGATGATATAAAATTAATGAAGAATTTTAACACACAGGTACTGTAAAAAAAAAAGACACAAGGATATAGCTAAGCTTCAGTAATGGTGGAAGAAATGGCTGCTAGACTGCAACCCAGATAAATGCAAAGTAATGAGAACTGGGATGGGAAAGAAGAAGAAGACATTTACCAATATGAATTAAAAAGGAGATGACTCTCCGAAACAGAATCACCTGGAAGTTCATGTAACCCCGAACACATTGAACGAGTTACTCACACTCGAGGATATTTGTCACGCTCGATAAGCGTGTCACACTAGACAAGTGTGCCACACTGAAGAATGTTTAGTATACAAAAAATACAAGGGAGGGAGAGGGAGTTATCAGGGGGGGAAAGCGCCAAGCCATTACGACTATATAACACTTGGAAGGGGTCAGGATAAGGATTTGAAATGGGACGGGGTGGAAAGGAATGGTGCCCAACTACTTGGACGGCCAGGGGATTGAACGCCGCCCTGCATGAAGCGAGACCGTCGCTCTACCGTCCAGCCCATGTGCCGAACTTACTCGTACTCCTTGAGGAAGCTGTGGTCTCGCACCTTGACGAAGTTACTCGGGGCCACGCCGTGAGCTCTGCCAACAGAAAGCACCGTCGTTGTCACTCCTCGTGTCAGTACAAAAACAAAGTTACAAAGGTTCAGCTCAAAACTTGTCGTTCACAATGGTATAATTGATGAGCCGCGGGGATTAGCATGATGGGGGAGTGGCTTAGTTGTGGTGAATTGTTGGGTGGGGTGTCAGAGGTGAGGGACAGGTGTCACGGGGTGAGGGAGGGGTGCCAGGGGTGAGGGAGGGGTGCCAGGGGTGAGGGAGGGGTGCCAGGGGTGAGGGAGGGGTGCCAGGGGTGAGGGAGGGGTGCCAGGGGTGAGGGAGGAGTGCCAGGGGTGAAGGAGGGGGGTGCCAGGGGTAAGGGAGGGGTGCCAGGGGTGAGAGAGGGGTGCCAGGGGTGAGGGAGGGGTGCCAGGAGTGAGGGAGGGGTGCCAGGGGTGAGGAAGGGGTGCCAGGGGTGATGGGGGGTGCCAGGGGTGAGGGAGGGGGTGCCAGGGGTGAAGGAGGGGGTGCCAGGGGTGAGGGAGGGGTGCCAGGAGTGAGGGAGGGGTGCCAGGGGTGAGGAAGGGGTGCCAGGGGTGATGGGGGGTGCCAGGGGTGATGGGGGGTGCCAGGGGTGAGGGAGGGGGTGCCAGGGGTGAAGGAGGGGGTGCCAGGGGTGAGGGAGGGGTGCCAGGGGTGAGGAAGGGGTGCCAGGGGTGATGGGGGGTGCCAGGGGTGATGGGGGGTGCCAGGGGTGATGGGGGTGCCAGGGGTGAGGGAGGGGGTGCCAGGGGTGAAGGAGGGGGTGCCAGGGGTGAGGGAGGGGTGCCAGGGGTGAGGGAGGGGTGCCAGGGGTGATGGAGAGTGCCAGGGGTGATGGAGAGTGCCAGGGTTGCCAGGGGTGCCAGGGATCAAGGAAGGTGCCTCATACTCACCCAGTGTTGATGTTTTTGAAGTGCCACCAGTTCTCGTCCAAAGTTTTGTCCAAGACCAACAGTTCGTCGTGCTGGGGAGAGACAGAGACAGTCACTCTCTTGTGCTAAGGTACTCTATGGTACCTCACACACGTGCTACGGTACTCTATGGTACCTCACACACGTGCTACGGTACTCTATGGTACCTCACACACGTGCTACGGTACTCTATGGTACCCTCACACACGTGCTACGGTACTCTATGGTACCCTCACACACGTGCTACGGTACTCTATGGTACCTCACACACGTGCTACGGTACTCTATGGTACCTCACACACGTGCTACGGTACTCTATGGTACCCTCACACACGTGCTACGGTACTCTATGGTACCCTCACACACGTGCTACGGTACTCTATGGTACCTCACACACGTGCTACGGTACTCTATGGTACCTCACACACGTGCTACGGTACTCTATGGTACCCTCACACACGTGCTACGGTACTCAATGGTACCCTCACACTCGTGCTATGGTATTCTATGGTACCCTCACACACGTGCTATGGTATTCTATGGTACCCTCACACACGTGCTATGGTATTCTATGGTACCTCATACTCTTGTGTTACGGTACTTCACAGTACCTTCACACTCTCGTGCTACAGTACTCCACTGTTCTCTTACACCTGCTGACCAGACTAACACACACACACACACACACACACACACACACACACACACACACACACCTACCCACCTTGTTTAGCGTCAGGTCCCCCGGCCTGTTGGCCTCGTAGTGGTACAAGGCTTCTACGATCAATGGAGCTTCCTGTGACGACGACAACAACATTTTTACATGTCATAATTACTACAATTGAAAGTTATTTTTCACACTTTTGTAATGACACCCTTGTAGTGCCCACCTTGTAGTGCCCACCTTGTAGTGCCCACCTCTCACCCTCTCACAAAAAATAATAATATTACAAAGCACGGAAAGAAATGGTTAAAAACCTTACGGAAAATACATCCGTGATTTTATTAAAGACCATGAAAATCAAAGAGGGATCGATAGAGATGCCCATATCTCTTATAGTGTGGCACTGGCGCCGACCCCGACTGGCCTATGACACTCCCATACCTCCCATGCTTCATGTTGGAAAGTTGAGTGAGGCTAACCCTAAGCGTTTGACCACCTTTGGACAGATGCTATTTTGAAGATATAGATTAGCTAAATATACACAATCTTATGCCTAATGAAGTATATATATATTTAGTATACTTTGGTTAGATCTTAGGTTAAATTATTACTGTTTCTCAGGAACTCTACACCAGCAACAAGACAAAACTGAGTCAATTGTGCCTGAGTCAATTGTGTGAACATACACTCTGTAATGAGTGTGTGTACTAGTGTGACTTGACGACACATTCCTTGATATGCGTGAGGGAAAGTCTGAGATTCAAGTGACTTGTAGAAGAGAACAGTAGTGGAAGAAACATGGCAATGTAACTCAGCTACAAGAAATATCTGTAACACAACTACAACACACACACATCATTCCAATATTTCTTACCTTATTATCAGGTTGCGCAGCCCCGTCAGTACTCTCAGCATCCTGTAACACAAGATTACAGGAGGTCAATATCTTGAGGTCAAAGGCCCGCTTGAGACCTGACAAAGGCTTACTTCAATAACCATTTGAGTAACATATCAATATGACTGTAATATACTAACGTATAATTTAATATCTAAAAATTATGTCTGAATTATCTATGAATATGGAACAATCTTCAGGTTATCTATATCTATGAATATGGAACTATCTTGAGGTTATTTTGAGATGATTTCGGGGCTTTAGTGTCCCCGCGGCCCGGTCCTCGACCAGGCCTCCACCCCCAGGAAGCAGCCCGTGACAGCTGACTAACACCCAGGTACCTATTTTACTGCTAGGTAACAGGGGCTGTAATATGCACGGGGATCTATAACTCATTTTCCCCCCTCCGCAGGGGCCTTGGGTGTTGTTTAGGTAATACAGTAGTTGCATGCAATGGTTTTAGAGATAGCAAGGAGGTTGAGGAATCGTTGTCGAAGGCACATGTCAGTGATGGGAGCCCCCGACAGGCCAGACCTGACCACGGAAACATCTTGGTGCCAAAAGCCTAGCAATGTGACGCGGTTTTTGTCAGATATGTGAGTGAAGGCGACTCTCACCTCTACGGGTGCTTCGTCCACCTGAGGGGTCGGTGAGGAGCTGGAGAGCGTGGGGCTGCCTGTCAGAAGAGACGGACTCTCAATTATTGGGGGGGGACAGGGACACGTAGACAGGCACACGTATACAAACACGCACAGTCATGACAAATGTACAAAAACTCGTTGAAATAGTTCTGATGGGAATTACTGAACACAGAAGATTCCTGCAGGCAACTGATACAGGTGGGCATTAAGTAGGTATTTCAATATTTCAATGATCACATCTCCATACACATCTGCGTCATTGCTTTTGCTGGTGAAACAAATCATATACGACCAAATACTCCCGAGCACCACTAGTGAGAAGGAGGAAGGGAGTGAGAGAGGGAGGAACGATGGAATGGGAGTGAGATAGGTACGAAGGGAACATAAAATGAGGAGATAACGGGAGGTGTGGTAGGAATGAAGATCGAACCATGAGAGAAACGGTGAGATTTTGTTTGAGAGGCACAATAGTGGAATTGTGGTAGGGAGGATGGGAAGGCAAGAGTGAGGAAGGGACGAAAAGAGAGTGTAGGAGGGAGGTGGGGAAGAAGACCCGGGGGGGGAGGGGGAGGGGGGGAGGGGGAAAGGGGGGGAGGGGGGGAGAAGCAGCGGCAGCTTACCTATCAAGAGTCGCTGTGACTCCGGGGTCCAGGTGATGTCCGAGCACGGGGTGACCGTCTTGCCGGCCGAGCAGCATCTCCACCTTCTCCTGTCGAAGGTCTGGGGGTGGAAGGTCTGACTCAGCACCTGGTTTCCAGCCACCACTGCTGGACACACACAGACACACACACACGTTAGTCTCTATAAAAAACAGTTAGCTGACAGCAGTTAAGTACTGGTGTGAGATGAGCGCAAGATATAATACCAACCGGTTCATGATATACACTCAACCGCTAACAAAACCAAAACTCACATGAGCGTATTTTCTGAAGCCACTGGGAGCGCTCCCGCTCCGTGCCAGCGGCGATGTAGAGGACACAACGCTCGTACGGGGAGACCTGGTGGCACACCTGGAAGACACACTTGCGCCCGAACTCGGTGGTGTCCACCACCTCCACCCACACCACCTGGTACAGCTCCAGCCGTCGGCGCTCTTTTTTCGGCCCGCTCTTCGCATTGGGGGGAAAGAAGTAATTCTAAGATACACAAGCCTTCGGTTGCAGGTATTAGGTTACCTGAAAACTATGCAACAACTATTGGCAGATTATTCCATACAATTTACGTTTAAAATGTCCTTTATGTACTGTACAATTTTTGACATGCGTAAGCATGAGTGACCCGTATGATCTCAAAAATACTTCGTCTCGTCTTCGACTCACTTCTTGCACCATATTTGTGGTACCTCTCTGGAGAGATACGAAAGATGTATTACAGTTTCTGACACGTGAGCAGGACTACAGACCACTGATGTGTCTTCAGCGGCCTCGGCAAGTATCCTGTTCTACAGGTTAATTATTGTCCGGTAGAAAGCATGTTACCCCCATTAACATATGAAACAGTCTGCATTCTGAAACCCTCGAAGCAAATCCTACGTTGAACATTAAAATATTTCAGATATTCCCAGCAAAAGATAGCGGTCGTCGTCTCTGAAGCCGCAGGGTACATTCCCCAACAAGAGTACTTATTATGGTGATAATCACATCAATATTGTTAAATGTGAACAAAGATTCTACATGTATCACTTGTTGAATGTCAGACCTACACACACAAAAGTGAGCTCACCACTAAGTCTCCACTGTAATAAATAAGATTTCTGCGGTTGAGGATGAACCATCGTCTCTTCCAAGCAGTCGACACTAAGAAACCCAATTTTTGCGGTCGCTTCATCATGAAGGACCTCAGCAACTCGTCCTCCACCTGCGCCCTCGCCATCACGCTCCGGAGGATGGAGTCATGTGGTCCTCCAGAGGAGCTCCTCCTTGGAAAATAGAGCGAGCTGCTCGCGCCATGGAATGAAAATCATTACTGGATGTATAGATGCTGGAGAGCCGAGAGATGGTCCTACTCACCACCCGTGGGTGCAGAGATAATCCTGTGAATAACAGGTAATGAAAATTACAATAATTATAGTTACTTGTAATAATATAAAGCTTAGCTTGCATGAGGTACATGGCAGTAAGACTCCGATCTTGCCCTGTTCCCGCCTCCAGCAGCACTCTAGTTGAACATGAACAAATCCAAGAATTAGAGATAAACTAATAATAATACTACTAATAAATTCAAATAAAAAATTAAATTTATTTATGAAGAAAAATACACACTGGTTGTATTACATTGTATTCATAAATTGTGTAGCATTAATGTTTTGTTTGTAAGACTACTAATTTATTTATTATTTATTTATACAAGAAAGATACAATTGGTTGTGAAAGTACATATTTTTCAGGCGACGTAACCGGGCAAATCTTAAAACTAATAATTTTTAATAATAATCTTAAAACTGACAATCGACTTGAGAATGGTCCAGGACGGACCGAAACGTCGTCGTCCCTTCACTTTCTAGTGTGTGGTCTGGTCAAACGGAGTTTTAGTATTCACAAGCTCCATGGACCGGCCTGTTTGCTAATATGGCTCGTTTTTGTTAGAAGAGCGTGGAATACCAATATTAATATCTCTAACCTTATCACAACATTGATGATAAGAAAATAAATTGATCTAAACAGATCTAAATTAACAATAAAACACCTTTATTAAATATCCTTTCTTCTCTGTATCCGGTTTCGTTTGATTAGAATTTTTTGTTAGGTTTCCTCGAGGAAAATTTAGTCTATAATAATGTAGTTATGAGATGAACAATAGTTACAAAAAGTCAGTAGAACAGTTGAAGAGAGTTAGCCCTTAAATTAAATGACAGAAAATTTAGATTACAATTTTCTATAGAGTGTTTGATTGAGGAAAGGTAAACTATGTTAGATCATGATATAATTTTTTGAGGCTATTCTAGTTTACATTATCGACAGGAAGCCTCTTAGTCTTACCTACATCTTCCTTTACCAAGGTTAAAGCTCGTCGCGGTTACTGAGCTAGTTACTAGCGAAACTCAGTAGTGCATAACTTTGCTAACGCGAGATTTGTCATTATAAAAATATAAAATGCATGTTCACACAATTTAGCTTGCTCAGTATTTGACAGGTAGAAATGAGATCAGTCCTGTCGGCTCTTGCATACCGAGTTGCTGGTCCTGAAGCACCTCAGTTCTTCCTGCTTTGAGCTGTGCTGAAATATTGTTAGATATTTAATAAGTAAATAAATATTTAATAAATAATAATAATTGCTTAATAAATAAGTAAAGAAATTGAATGCATTAATTGGTTAAAGGTAAAAAAAAAAAGAGTATATATTCACAAATATCGTTTTATATTTAGGTTTAGCAACTGAATAAATGAACTTTTGTACCTTGTTTATTAATATTGAACTGCAAATTAAGTTTTCTCGCGTCAGATATTAGCCCACGTCCTATTTTGGTCTTATGTTAGGCAGTAAGACTCAAGGTGGATAGGCTAGATCTGGTCCCATCCCCGATTCACCGGTTACATCAGCGAAACGAGAGAACTATAGTCTCAAATTCCTATATCGTCCATTGGTTCAGAACTTGTCTAAAGACTATAGAAGCACCAGGCTAGAGTAAGAGGACAAAAGAGGGTTAGTGACCGGGGAATCCAATGTCTGGAGCACTCCCAAAACACACCCAAAAATGTATGCTATCTAAACTTAACATAAATTTTTGCAGTTTATATTATATATCATTGCTTATACGTATCATTGATTATAAATACATTTCATCAGAGAAAATATATTTATATGGTGCACATCATGTTATTTTATATATATATATATATATATATATATATATATATATATATATATATATATATATATATATATATATATATATATATATATATATATATATATATAACGCGTCACCACATACACTACACAGACAGTGACGAAGCTGGTAGTTACAGATACTAGCCTGTGGTTTTAGGTGAAAGAATCTGTTGCTGGACTATATTCTTGGCTGGTGGTATCTATTCTGGGCCGTGTTCTTGCAGGTGGTATCTTTTCTAGCCTGTGTTCTTGCGGGTGGTATCTTTTCTGGCCTGTGTTCTTGCTGGTGGTATCTGCTGCTGCCAGTTTATCATGGACCTTGAAACTAGACACCTGACACCCCTTCCGTTATCAATACAAAAAGAGTTTATTACGACATCCTTCCTGCCGCGAGTTTTACACACGAGACTGGCTAGGTTACAGGTTAAAGCTATATCGCAATCCTCAAAAATAGTATATAGTTCAGTTGTTGAAATTATGTGTAATAGCAAGAAGCTCACTCCGCATGGGTTGAAGAATCTCCCGAGTAAGTAACTCTCATGGCATTGAAATATGAAGATAATTTTACATTCTCTAAATATGATACAGAATTTACGAAACTATAAAAATCGTGAGACCGGAACTTCGATATCCGGTGCTATGTAAAGGTTATACCACATAAGAGGTCTGTATTATCTTCCACTGTACGAGCGGGAGCCATTAAAGGCAAACACACTAATGGCTCGCCAAAGGAGACAAAAAGTGTCAGTGGTAAGAAGAACTGGGTGCCAATACGCGAGTGCCAAGATACCACTTCAAGGGGGACTGTTTCACTGCACTAGATGCGACGTAAGAATCCACGGCATCCCAGGAACCGCGTCAGGAGACTGTTCTTCTGCACAAGGTACCGCGCTAGTAACTAGCCTACTGTTATCGAGGTACGTTCCAGGCCTGATAGAGGCTTCCTCTCGCGTGCAGGAAGTGGCCACAACTCTAATCTTTGTCCAGTGCTCCTCAAAATAATGACACTCATGTGATGAATGATGAACAATGATTTTAACCTGGTTTTTATATGATCTCAGTTGGTTCTAATAGTTTTCGTGAGTCATACTATGCGACCGTGTCTATATATGACTTAAAGCGTTTCGTAACACCCAAACATTTCTCTCTCATATGTCATCTTGAGATGATTTCATGCTTGCATTATGTATCTTAAGCCTCACCTTGTGACGCAAACCTAAATGGATATAAGAAGTATAATATATAACTTTCCAGACTAAATCAATCACATAACGATTGAAGACGTGCAACCGGTCACTAGGCTATGCTTGTTAAAGCGGCGGCTCCCCCCGCGCAAGACACATTCATCAATTTCAGCAAACTGTATTAAAAAATAGGTTTCTACTCGTATGTAAGTTAATATTATTATATATTAAAGTTCTAGATATAGCTAGGCGTAGGTTAGGTTAGGTATTTAGGTTCTGTTGGCGACTATTTGTATTTCAACCCATTCTCAGGCAAAGCTCGTTAAAGCGGCGACCGTCCTCCCCCGACACATTCATCAATTTAACATACTGTGTATTAAAAATTGGTTTGTTCTCATATATAAGGTAATATTATACATTATATTTCGATGTATTTAGGTGTATAGTCAGGTTAGATATTTAGGTTCTATTGGAGATTATTTGCGTTTGAAGCACGTGGATGAAACATTTACCGTCGAGACTCAGAAAGGTCATCGGCGAAGCATTCTTCGAGAAATATTCGACCATCAGTTGTGTGTCATGTGTAAACCTTTTTCGTTCATAAACAGGGGCTTTGACGGCTGGATTAACTAGTATTTGGCCTTTGTTGATGATGACGGGTTGAAGACATTACACAACCACCTCTCAGTAATGAGAGGTGGCCCTCAAGGGTTCGAACCTTGGTGCAAAAATAAAAAAAAAAAGTTGAAACTCTGCATTACATCCATTGCCATCATTAACACTATTAGAGGATCGTGATACCTGAATACATCTCTGTTGAACCGTAAAATCCTGCTTGAAAAAAAATCAGGACGAATGAGGGACCTTTGATAAGCCGCCAGCTTCCTGTCCTCATCGAGGCCAGTAGTGTGTTAGTGGCCCTCGTGTAATTTCAGGTAAAGTCTAATACACTGCTTGGCTTGTGGGGATACAAGCAGCCATTTAATTAACCTTTAAGTATGCTGGGATCACAGAGTATCGAAGTGTGTAAGTTTGGAATGCCCTTTCGCGAGATAAGACCACACTTCATCAAGCATTTATGCAATCTACGAAACCTCTACATCTTTCTTTAATCATTGGTTTTGTTTTACATTTATTAAACAGTTTAAATATTCGAGGGTTCACGACCCAAGGTTATTATTGCTATAAACAACCTCGTAGTGGTTTGCAGCCGATGCCATTTAATAAATGTAATCAAAGCCGTTACGAATGAAGAAAGATATACAGGCTTCGTAAGTGGTCGTGTAAGTGCTTGATGAATCCTGGTACAGAGGGCACTTCTAACTTTTTAGTAATGGAAACTTAAGTAAACTTAATATTCCTGATAATTCTATTATTGTTTCTTTAAGTACGAAGACAACAAAAGCCGAAAAAACAGGGGATGTAAACATTAGAGCCTGTAGCAGTCCACATTAATTGCATTAGCGGTAGTGGCGCGTTCGTCATTAAGCCGGCGAGGACCGATTCCCTCAGTGACAGCCACGATTAAGGTCACTTTAGTAAGAATTTACAAAATCCCTCCACCGGGTTACATTCAGCGAACACTTCTCTTCTGTTTTGGGTTCACACTGACTGCGTCATGTAGCAGTATCACAAGCATTTTGCAATACCCCTATTATATGCTGTTCGTTTAACACTCATTCCTATGATGCACGATCCTATGAAGTGTCTAAAATTGCTTGAACAATCACAGTATCAGATCAGTCCGTTCACACCCGAAAGGCCGGGTTTTACTCCCATGAAGGACGTTCGGGCAAGTTTTATTTTACCAAAACTGCCTCTTCTCACCTAATAGTAAATAGGCATCAGGGAACAGGGCAACTATTGTGGGTTGCATCCTGGGTCAAGTCAGTTATTAGCTCAAGCATAGGATTGATATGCTTAAGATGCTTTCTATTCCCAACAATCAAACTATTCAAATTCCGCGCGCACTGCAGGTGGGCGGAGTCTACAGCAGTCTTCCCCCCCCCCCCCAGCTGGTGCCTCACATCCATACAGCTTTATACGTAATTCTCACCCGTGTCACCGCTCGTGCTTCACTCGTCGTGATTATAGCGTTTTATAGAATCTTTTATATACGCCGTTATATATAGTGGACGGAATACTTGTTGGCAGACTTAGTAACGCTACAACAAATCTCCATATCTGCAGCGCCTTCGTCAGTGTCAACATATCCAGCCACGCAAGTCTGCGGACGGCAGTATGAAGCTACACCAATAGGCAAGTACCATTTAAACAAAAATATAGTAAATACAACATAACGTCAGTAGATAAAATCACCGAGAATGTGAAAAAAAACAGGCTTCGATTTTGGCAAAATTTTGAAAAATCAGGCTTTGAAAGCCGACTGCTTTAACAAGCCGTCAGCTTCCTGTCCTCATCGAGGCACAAACCTCTGACGAATTGCGGGTGGGGAAGGCTGTTTAGCAGTTCTCAAGAGGCGCCAAGACTGGGAAGCATTTAGTAACGTGTCAAAGATCAGATTAAGATTTTCGTAGGTCCGAGGCACCAAGATGTATTTTCATTTGAATTTATCTCTAGAGGGCTAGTTTATTGGGTATGTATTTTGCAAGAATTTACGTTACCACAAGCTTATCTACCATTTTCGCCACAAATTACGGCAAAACATGGCTCAATTGAATTGAAAATAATCATGTAACCCTTTTGTTGACAAGCAGCCTGTGTAGAGACGATAGTTTGACTTTCTAAATGTTTCCAGGTCAATTGTTCCTGTATACTATAGAATCTTTGGCAAGTCCGATACCATGAAAGACCTCGCCTTGCGTCCTCCTCTTACTGGCTCGTACAAGATTCAGCTACTGGGAACAAAAGTTCCAAGTAGCACGGGCTATGGTGAGCCCGTAGTGGAATTACCTGGCACAGGAGCGGGGCTGTAACTTTTCATACTGGCATCGGTAGTGTTTAGCGCCTTTTGATTATCCAGCGACACGGGATGGGGGAAATGGAGAAAAAGGTAACTGCCATAACAATTAGGAAGCTAATTTATGAATAAAACCTACTTCACCCAGTTCAGTCATTTCTCTAATAAAGTCCTTTCCATCCAGAGGTCGTCCCCAAAGACGTATTCATAAGTTTTAACATTCTGTTCATTCAGAACGTTAAGTTTTTTAACTATAAATCATCATCTTTTCATCTTGTGCATATCTAGGCATTTGTTAGGCGTTTAGGTTCTGTTGGCGATTATTTGTATGAAGCATTTGCAGCTTTGTGGTTCGGTTAATAGTCAAAGATGCACTTTATCCGGATGTGCTCCGACTTTTTTGTAAAGCGAGCCTAGCCCAAGTACGGGATGCCAAAGGGCCAACAAAAAGGATGAAGATAAATAGGAAAGAACATTAAATCATGTACATTGGAGGCAGTATTACGGGATCATGAGTACAGCTGCCTCTCGTTAAAGTCCGTTTTAGGTAGATACAGAAACACTGCCAGTTAACTAGTGTAACTTTAATTATAAATTCTTACATTTGTACTAAAATTTAAACGACCGACTTCGAGGGAGCATACGGGCCGTAGTAGCAAACACATCTATCTTCTTCGATTTCCAAGTAGTTTCGCCTAGTCAAGCAGGCATAGCAGCAGAGCGGTTCTCCAGATTGGTATTTTACATATGTTTTACAGTCCGCGCACATTGGTCCCGTTAAGCACTTCATCATCTGGAAAAGAAAATTATCAAGTGTTAAAATAAACATGGTTCGTTTAAGTGCTAGAGCAAAATTTATACAAGCTTTATTTTTTTAATTAACCTACTTCATATCAACAGGGCCGTCTTTGACACTTTCTCCATATATATATACCTTAAGCGTATATCCCCCCCCCCCCACCAGGAGTTGGTCAGCAACTTTGGAAGGTCTTCCTCCGGGCAATCTACAGCTCAAACCAAACCCACCAACAATAAGAACCTTTGTTACAAATTATGTCTAAATTTGGTAGTTTGCCAGCATGGACAATAGACGTAATTTGAAAAATCTATGAAATGTCGTTTTGGGAAAAAACTAGTTAATGGTTCTTTGCTAGGTTAGGAGGGGAGGAAGACCAAAGTTTTCATAAAGTCATGGAAACCGCAAATTAAAACTTAACCGAGTAATCCAGGGGCTCAAAACAGAAAACTAGAGTAAGCCAAACTTTCCCGAGGCGATTTCACTTCAAATGACGACCATTTATGGTCATTGCTTATCGCTCGTGTGCGCACTACAAAATTTTGAAAGGACGGGTTGGACAAGATCAGCCCAGCCGATCATTCCTGGGAAAAGGGTTGTGAATGGGATTTTTAACTATTAAGGAGAGAGTCAACCTCTGCTACCCGGAACCTAGCTAAGTAGGGGTTCTGCAAGAGGGATAAATAGGCCATTTCGCATGTAAAGACTTTTCGTAATTTGTATTGGCCAAGTACCATCAAGAAAGCACAGGCGTCTTGCTTCAGTTATCAAAGATATCCGCAAGTATTTATCCAATGCTAGATTCTGAACTATTTAAAGGGTATGCTCTGGGGAGGGGAAGGGAAGGGAAGTTCTCCCATTGAGGGGCCTGCTGAAGGACAAGTTAATAGTCCTTTGACTATTGCAGCTTAACAGTCTGAGAGGTTAACAACTGGCAAGACAATATAGACTTTCCTCTACGTCACTTTGATAATACTTAATGTTAAAGTGAAAGTATTACCGATTAATATCTTAAATCAAGTGAAGCCATTTAGTTAATACTCGCCTCTATAATCGTTGCATTGACGAGCGTTCCATTGTCTGTGGGCTGGTGATGGGTCACTGATAGTCCGAGGCCGGTGCGAGCCTCTTCCCATGAGGAGGCTGCCACAACGGAGGAGCCTAGCTTCCTTAGGTCTCCTGGAAGAACCACACTAGTCACTTAGAGACTGACTTTACTAAAGTTCCATTGGGAATCATTTTATTCTTCCCTGCCTATGATTAGAGGCTGGAATTATGGGTACATGCAAGCAAGTTTAGCAAAGTAATATGACCACTATATGGGCAAACAATACAATTGCCTATTTAACCCTGAGAAACCCATCAATGAGGCATCTTACCAATGTAGTCCTCCCAGAATTTTACGTCTTCGATCTCTAGTAAAGTTGTATCCATGGTCATTCGTGTTGCATACTTACCAGTGGGCTGTACTGTAGGCGGTGGTGATCCCTGTACAAAATGGGTGGAATTTTGGTTCAAGAGTTAAACAAGTGGCAACAGGAATTTAAAACAAGATCTTGCGAAGTTAGAATTCAAAGGCTTGCCCTATTTAGGCATCATCTCCCCCCCCCCCCCCCCTAAGCGTATTAGTTGATCTTACCTGGTACACAGGAACTATTGGTCGATTCCTTTCATCATGTAAGGGACAATCTGGGTCAGCTGTGGATAAATGTGTAGGCTTTAATACCAAAATCCTAAATGGAGCCACGATTATTTTTTAAATATTTTGCAAAATCTTGCCAACTAAACTTAACAGACTTCTTACCTTCAAGAGGGCAGCCTAGGCTCAAATAATCGAATTTATTAATTTCATCTAGATTCTCTTCAGGCGTTACTACAACAGCATTATCAGCTTCATCAACAGCAACCTTGTAGCCGAAGAAAGCTCTCAGTACGCTCCAGAAGCCTCCTCTAGCCTGATAATCAGGAAAGATACTTGGGAGAGAGCCAAGAGTCCTAATACCTCGAGATTTCTTCCACCCCAGATTTTTAATTATACGAAGAAAGTCTTCAGGGAGTCCAAAGTGTCCCTGTCCTTTCGACTGAAGTAAGCGTTTCAGCGTAGGTATGTCCAAAGTGAAGTTAGAGGCCTGAGCGCCACCGATCTTCTGATACGCCTCTATTAACAGTCCCATATGTTTTTCAATGTCAAGCCATGCATGGTGAGTTAGGGAATTTACCACAACAGTGAATATTACGAATGTTTTTTCCACTTCGTATTTTCCAAGTATCTTAAACAAATCGTTAGTAGAGTACTTTGCCAAGTTAGTACCTCTGGGTTCCCTCCTCTGTCTAAGGAGCTTCTTTATAAAGTCTGCTGGCAGATGAGCAGTGGGATTACGATGTAGCTCTGGTACAATTAGGGCTAGTGGTACGCTATCAACACTGGCAGTCATTTTGAGTTCTATTTGGTAGTAATCTAGTGCGCCTTTAACAGCACCCAGAGTAGTAATGGCCAAGTCTTTCAGGCTGTGCATTTTAACCCCAGTTTTAAGCGTGTCTCCTAGTAAACCAGGATTACTGTGAACGCGCCAGAAAATTATGAATATTTTATCCATCGCGTTAACAATATCCGTTTTCGAACCCACGAGTTTCCCACTAGAATATCTTTTGATAAGTTGTCTTTTCAACTCTCCAAATGCAGAGATCACTTCTTCCTTAACCCAGTCAATATACCCTACAAGATTCTCATCTGTAATTTTTACGATCCCAAACAGCTCGCGTAAGCGCGTTGTGCCTAGAAGTTGGTCGAGATTCTCAGCGTAGTGATCCATAATGAAGCCGAAGTGTTCAGGAGCAGGAGGAGAAGAGAATATTTTGTCCAATAGGTGGACACTTTTGTCGATGGTAAACGTAATGTTAGGACTGTCGAACTTTTCTTTAGTAGTGTCAGCAAACTGGAACTCTTTCAGGGACTTTGGTATGAAGGGCGATTTTGGAGCAATCGATTCGACCCCTTTATCAACATCTTGTTGCACATCTTTAAATATACGATATTCCCTCCTAATCCACGCAGGGGCCTCTCCACTATCCAACTCTTTAGTATAAGAGGGAACTATGGAAATTACCCAGTACAACCATTGCCTTAGTACAAAGCCAGTCATTAACACAGTTACCATAATACCATTGTCTTCTTGGGTCAAGTACGGTAGTTTCGCAGGATCGTCGACTTCCTGGCGAGACTCTTCATGGAGGGCTCCAGTGTGTCCTTGGAGGGTCAGCGTCAGCCACCCACACACTAGGGTTGATACCAACCACAGCCGTAACCCCGCCATCACACGCAGCCAAGAACACGAAACTGAAAAAAAAAATGTTATCCTCTTATGGCACGTTAAATTTATCCCTTTGACAAATCTTTACTAAAGTTAAGTTACCTAGAGTAAAATCCTATTAACATGAAGGTTAATATGCAGCACTAGCTTTTTCATGCTTCAAGTTCATGAAAGCTTTGCCAACTTTGTTACCTATAGAGGGAAGGAAAGTAGAGAAAAAAAGTGTAGGCTAGTATTTTTATAGGGTTAAATCCTAATGTTGGATACCACAAGGTCATTCAGACAGGTGCTACGCAGATATGTTTTAAGATCATTAACGTTTAAAAGGAAAGTTGGAAAAGGGAGGGAGTTAAAGTGTGCAGGCAACCTCTACAGTGCCCAAGAAACTTTTTGCCGTTGTGTAAAATAGTGCACTTTGAGTTCCCCCCCCTCCTACAAAAGAGATGCTAGACCAAGGAGATTAGCAAAGGCTCATTTTCACTGGAGGCTGTCCACAAGGGAATTGCAGCGAGTCTCTGCGTGGAGCTCTAAGCAGAGACCGACGGCCAGCCCGTCCTCCAAAGACCCAAAGTGATTTCATACACCCGCCACACCCCCCCCCCTCTCCTGTTTATGAATGTAACTGGTTTACACTAACTATTATGTTCGAGCAGTTCCGGAATAAGTGCTTTAATGACGACTTGTTCGAACTACACCGCTGTAAACGTTTTACTCGCGTACTAAAAGTAACCGCCAATAGAACCTAAACTAGTGTATGCCCATGTACCAAATATACTAGTGTATTTATGAGAAAATTTTTCTAATAGTGCGCTAATTTTATGAATGTCTGGGGTCGAGTGATGTATGTAATAGCATAGCCGAGGACGGGTTGCCGACGGGACAAGTAGGCGGAAGTATAACGTACCAGAGAAATTAGCTGTAGTAAAGCCCCATTTGAAAGATTTAAGCAAAGGATTAATCGGGCAGGAGCAATTAAGGCTTTGGAGAAAATCTAGCAAAGTAGATAAATTTAAAGGTTACTGGGATTGGTTTAAAGTTTAGTAGCTACTAAATTTACGTTTTCGCCCAAAATGCAAGTTGGATGAAGTAAAAGTAAATTTCTCTAAGCATTTTATAAAAGTTTGTGTTAATTTGTTCAAAATAGCTAGTTTCTGCAAGTTCTTCACCTGATGTTTTGGAATTTTGACAGCGTTGCATTTGAGTAGGCACGTGTTTATACGTACCACACAGAAGCCACATGCGAGGGAAAAAAAAAATTGAAAAAGCAGTGCCGTCTGTTGCATGTAATACCAACACACGCAGTACTAAATGTGTTAAGATTCCATTTAAAGTGTTTCCGAATGCTTCGACATTTTTTCCCATATAGATGTATTTACTTTCATTTAATTTTTAATATTTCATTGGAATTTAGACTTGCCCATACTGTTCATTTCAAGTTATTTTTTTTTTTGTTATCAGACTAAATAGTGGGGAGGGGGGGGGGAAACTGGAGAGCGTTGCCGTGACTGGGACGCTCATTTGTCTGGTCACAGCAATGCGTGGCCGGGTACAGCTAGAAGTTTATATATATAAAACATTAAACAACGAATATCATTAATCTCCCATAAATAAATTTTGATCCCAAACTATGTACGTAAACTGTACCTTCATGAACATCCCGACCCAAAACACGTGATAAACAAGGGAGGGAACACCAATGTCTGATACAGCCTCGTGTACAAACAATAGGACACAGCTAGAGCACTCACCAGTCGACCCGTCAATGGTATGAACCCCACCACTCTCACCCTGGTGCTGGGCACGACTGACTCCACCTCCTGCCCCACTCCCTCTCTTCACCTCGCCCCCCTCTCTACTCCTCCCCCCCTTTCTGCTCCTCCCCCTCTCTACTCCTCCCCCCTCTCTACTCCTCCCCCCTCTCTACTCCTCCCTCCCTCCACACTTCTTCCCAAACTATTGCATACCAATTTGTCTCTAATAAACTAATTTTATTTCTAACTGAATGACAAAAAACAGCGTTATTAATATGTCACATACAAATTGGGGCTCATGCGATCTGAAATATATAATGCCTGCCCATCATATATATATATATAAATATTTTTGTGTTTAAATAACATCAGGCACATCTGTCAAAGGTTGTATATAAGCCTTCGTGTTTTCAATGTATTCTTGGGATTATTGTCAAGATGTTGCAATTCCAACGCGTGGTAATTATGTATTAATTTTACTCGTGGTTGACTTACTAGTGCCTACGACAACTTCCAGCGCCACCACTGAGGTCTTTATAAGGGAAGTTAATGAAGTGAGCAACGTCCCATCTTCCACTCAACACGTTACTCATATATTCACTATTCTTTTAAAGTGGTGGAGATCAAATTTACCTGAGTTATACCTTAACAGCAAGTGGTACTGTACATCAGCACATGGTAGAAGAGTTACCACTGTTAAAATGGTTTCTCTCTCACTCTCTCTTCCTGCCCAACTACTTGGGCTGGACGGTAGAGTGACGGTATCGCTTCATAAAGGTCGGCGTTCAATCCCGGACCGTCCAAGTGGTTGGGCACCATTCCTTTCCCCCGTCCCATCCCAAATCCTTATCCTGACCCCTACCAAGTGCTATATATAGTCGTCATGGCTTGGCGCTTTCCCCTGATAATTCCTTCCCCCCCCCCCTCTCTTCCTGCGCCTCACCTGTTAGTAACGGACTTTAGTTTCAACCAAGTTAGTTTAGTTTCGACGTGATTTTAGTTTCAATCACGTCGGGTTTGTGATATTTTAACACTTGTCAATGTTCGTTGGACTTGTGATGATAGATCAGCAGCGGCAGCAGTGGTGGTGGCAGTGGTGGTTGGTGGTGGTGGCAGTGGTGGTTGGTGGTGGTGGTAGCAGTGGTGGTGGTGGTGGTAGCAGTGGTGGTGGCAACAGCAGAGCGAGTGATGTTGGTTGTCGTCATTCCAGAATTTCTTTACGCAATTTTCCACGGATTAAATTTCGACAACCTGACTGTTTAAATTCCAAACTTTAGATTAATGTATGCCAAAAAAAAAAAAAAACCGTGCAAGATGCAAGAGATCAACAACTCGACCTGGCGACGTTGACGACGGGTAAAACTTTTCAGATAGCCTCACTTCTTGCAGACCCGGCGTCCCAAGTTGTTGGGTTCCATTCCTTCACTCCATGTTATTTTCCTTCCCGGTGTTCTGTAGTCATACTGGTTTAACCCGTTGTCCTGATAATGGTAGAGGAAAGCAGTGTTGCGGTTGGTAATCTACAGGAATGTCCTCAGATGGGCCCGGGAAGGCATGGAAGAGGTCTGGTGCTGTTGCTTGGCTTCTCTTAGTGAAGGGTTGAAACCAGGTTTTGTTATTGTTCCCCCGCTTCATGCAGGTCGGCGTTCAATCCCCGACCATCCAAGTGGTTGGGCACCATTCCTTCCCCCCTTCCAATCCCAAATCCTTATCCTGACCCCTTCCCAGTGCTAGTGTCGTAATGGCTTGGCACTTCCCCTGATAAGTCCCTTCCCTCCCCCCCCCTCCCCGTCCCATCCCAAATCCTTATCTTGACTCCTTCCAAGTGCAATAGTCCTAATAGCTTGGCAATTTGCACTGATACTTCTCTCCTTCTTGCAATGGCAGGCAGAAAATAATCTGGGTATTTATAAATGAGGCAGCGTCCACAGTTGTGTATTCACCTAGTTGTGTTTGCGGGGGTTGAGCTTTGCTCTTTCAGCCCGCCTCTCAACTGTCAATCAACTGTTTACTAGCTATTTCCCCCCCCCACACACACACACACCAGGAAGCAGGCCGTGACAGCTGACTAACTCCCAGGTACCTATTTACTGCTAGGTAACAGGGACATTCAAGGTGAAAGGAACTTTGCCCATTTATTTCTGCCTGGTGCGGGAATCGAACCCGCGCCACAGAATTACGAGTCCTGCACGCTATCCACCAGGCTACCAGGCCCCTTGTGTGTAATGACAATAATACTCAGAAGAGAAGGCGACCGAATAGCAGTCGTTAAGAGTCGATAACTGCAGTGTCAAGATTGAGGGCACTTAATTATCACTGACTATGGGGAAGTGAGGTTTAGCTCTATGCCCTACCTACGAGCCTTGTACCTGCGTTATTGCTCCACTAATCTAACGCTCAAAATCTGTGGCACCTGTCCTTAAGTTATGGATGGAGGGGACTTCCACAAACTTTAGATGGAATTTCACTTTACCACCCGTATTGGGTACGAGTGCTTCCTGACATTTCTTACTCATGTCTTTCCAGCTTCCACTTTTCTTGTCCTACTGTCTCAACTAAGAGGCCGTTTTTGTCCACAGTCTATTCACCTCGGCATCTTTTATCTTGATGTATCCTATTTCTTCCTCTCCTTTTGAGATAGCTCCTTCAGTCTATCCTCATACCTTATCCCCCCTTAGCTCTGGCACTATTCTAGTTACAAACCTCTGTACTTTTCCATTTTATACTCCACAAGGTATGGATTCCAGGTTGATGCTGCGTATTCCGGTATTGGTCTAACAAATGGTGTGTAAATTGCATTGAAAGCGACCAGATTTGGGTTTCTAAAAGACTTTCTAATGTTCACCAGCGTCCCACATGCCGCTGATGTCACGCTGCCTGTGTGCGCCTCTAATGTTAATGTTGGAATTATGACCAGTCCCAAATTTCAGATTCCTGTAGTTTGTTTCCATCTATGGTCTAGACACCTGATCATCTTCCCTTGCCGATCTGCAGTACCATACACTCATTAGGACTGAACTCTTGGATACCACGTGTTAGCCAACTGCTGTTTGGATTCGGAAGACAGAGGGATTTTTAATGGCCATCAGAATTCGGGGCAATGGGAGCTTTTGGCGGCTTCAGAAAACAGGATTAATGTATTTGTAAGTAGATACAAGAGTGCAGGCTTGTAAACATTCAGCGCCAGAGTAACCAGAGAGCTGGGGTGCTGGCGGCCGAGTGGTGTTAGAGGGACGCGGGTTCCCTAGGCCTTACGGGTTCGCTCCCACAGTAAGGCCTCTATTTATCCATAGATTAATCCCCCCCCCCCCCCCAATTGTGCGTACAGCTTTTAGATGTTAAGGAATCTGTATCCAAACAGTCACTACCGTTATTGAAAAGTCTGGTAATATGAATCAATCTGCAACAGAGGCATTTGCGCTCAACTAGAGACTATCGCGGGCGAATGCAGTCTGCACTAGAAAACCTCATGGCGCCAGTTTCGATGATAGGAGAAGAAGCTGGCGGGAGCAACCACTGTCCAGCGGTCAAATTGGTCAGCAACACGAGTGACTTTAGAAAGTTTCAGAAGTAGTGAAGTTGAGAGATTGACAATAAAGTAGCATCGAGGGTTCAAGCCCATGGCAGGTGTTAAGGGTCTGGGGGCGTACCTGTGCTAAGGGAGACATTAGCTGGCCAGAATTGATCTCAAATGTTTAAGAACAAATTGCGAGAATTTATGGCTGTAAATTTAATACTACAATGTATGTATTTGATCAGAGCCCAACACAAGTACGCCGTGGGGTAAAAAGACAAATCTTAAAAAGTTAATTTATTAATAAACTAAAATGGTGAACAATAAAATTTGAAAATTTTCATAGGAATATTCTAGGTATTGGAGCCGTTAATGCGTAGATTGAAGCCTAGTGCAGAGGCGGCGAGGAGGGTCCGTGGCGGTGCTGGCAGAGGCTACACCTGCCCCAGGACAGCAAGCTCTTCACGCTCCACCACCAGTTCCTGCAAGCTGGGGAACACACAAAGTCAAATTCAAAGCAACTTTTGCCAATTAAAAATAAAAACCAGTTTAATTTAGAACTTCATAAATTTGTTAATTTTAGCCTAACTTAACGTTTTGGTATTTTTAAATTTACTAGATTAGAAATATTAGGAGTCTTGTGGTTGACGCAAAAATTAAAGATCTTTAGAGTTTTGTATTTTTTTTTTGAGCCGGAGAACGTCCATAGCCGCTCCTTTGTTGCAGGAGCAGCCTGCGAACCTCAGTCTTAAACCCTTTGTTGATACAGTTTCTATCTTTTACACTATAGGATTCGACCCCCCCCCCTCTAATATCTAGACCGACCAAGATAAAGGGCACTATTCCAACCTCTCAAGTTCCTTTAAGGTCGTCCCGTATTAAGCCAGGAAATATAGCAGTCATTTTAGAACTTTGATGATCACAAGCTATGCATCAATAAACGCCCAATTTAAATTCTACCCACTTAATTAAAAACTTGTTCCTTTTTATTGTAGTGAAGCCTTTACACAAACATACCTGGCATCAGGTTCACAGGTCTCTTTTGTACAAGACTTTCCCACCATCTTTGATCTGGAAGGTTTCCTCTGCATTGGAAGGGCGTTCTTCGCCGCACCCAAAGTGTTCTTTCCAGTTGCCTTGTCTTTAACAGACTGAAAGTAGAGTAGTTTAGCAGCAACTAAACTTTTAGAAAGTATACAAAAGAAAAAAATAGGGATAGCAAAGTTTCAAGCCGTAACTACACCCCGAATAGAGAAGTTACGTATAAAGGATACATATATACACACACAATGTGCAAAGAAAGCTACACTAGTTGTGGGGTGTAATGGACCAACACCATTACTGATCTACCGCACATTTTAGATGTCATTTTTATAAAATATTTATGGTACAATGAAAGTACTGTAAAGGAAAACCAACCATGCGGGAAATACTTAGGGGTGTCTCTGGTAGTCCAGCAGGTGCAGATTCTGTAATGAAGTTAGACATTTAAAAATAAAGATAAAAGCAAAGTTTTGGAAGTAAGCAACATTAGGTTATATTTCAGTCTACGTTGTTCCCTCCCCCATAGTGTGTAGAGTGGACTCGCCTGATTTGACGCGAGGTACCTCGTGCTGGTCGCCACCGGTCTCTCTCCAGTTAGTCTTTCCTAGTACGACGATGACTCTTACGAGACCCGTGTCGTATACTTCTTTTAAGTACACTGCAGACACTTCCATTACTTGTGCGCCTAGAGTTTCAAATTCTTCAAGTATACTGTCAGGTTGAAAGCCCTTTACCATTTCCCATATTTTCGGTATAGCTTCTTTAATATTTTGACTACGGAGAGGATCTGGGCCATCTGTAGGCATGTTCTCTCCGTCTTCTTTCTCCAGAAGGACAAAGATCGGTAGCACCATATTAGGACGCAACAACGGCTGCGAGACGCCACAGTTACAGGGAACCGTCTGAATTTCTGGTACAGTTTCCTCGATCTTTGAATCTCCATCTTTTAGTTCAGTAAAAGAACTTGGTATAGTATCCGCGATTTCAACATTTGAATCTTTTAAATTTGTAGAATTTTTTGTTAGTCTTTCTTGAAGTCTGCGTAGGTGGAGTGTAAACGCCTCGAAAAGTCTGTAGGCAGCTTCTGTAAATGCTGTGCCCATTACCTTAACAGCAATTCGAAGGTCAATGGGTTTATTCGACTTTAACATGTCAATACTTTCTTCAAGGAAGATTGGATCAAACCTTTCTACGTTAACGGGATTCCCGCTCTCCATTTCTGCATGTTTAAGCACCAGCATTATTTCCTTCAGGTCTTGTAATGGTTGTAATAGAGTTCTAGTTAAGGTCTTCAAGTGGTCGCAAGTAGCCATCAACAAGGACGCCGTAGCGTAGTCGAGGTAAGCGATCACAGCCTCAGAATCGTGACTTAGAGCTTCAACAACCAATTGTAGTCCCCTATTTAGTCTTGCACTTAGCGAGATTAAGTGGTCTCTTCGGGAACGCAAGTCATTGTAGTCAAGATTTAAGATAATTGTGTGCATTTTATCTATTTCTTGCGTGATTGTACTACAAGCACCTGTGGGTTTTATTGAAGAGTATCTTTTCATTAAAGCATTCATCAGTTTTGTCGTAAGATCTGAGATCTTGTCTAGTTTCATACGTGCCAGGTAATTAGGAGAGAAGAAATCATCCATAGCAGAGTCAAGTTCATCTAGAGCCAACTTAAAGTGTTCTAGACTTCCAAAGATCTGAAACTTGTATATTGGATTATAGTCTACATCCATATCTAGATACAACCTCTTACCCTTCCGGTTTATGGCTTTCACGAGGGCTCTGGCGGCGAGCAGTGTCGCCCTAAAGTTCTGAAATGTTGGCTGTTCTATCAGAGTTCCAACCTCTTTTACCACCCGTTTTAATTGTGGCCATCTCGCCTCGGTATCGGCCACCCAGTTTGGATTTAATAGAGAGTAATATTCTTTACCGGCGGTTAAAAACTTTTGAAACACTTTCTCTACCATTAAGTATTCTTTCTCTAACCATTCTGGAATTTCAGGAGGATTAGGCATTACCGAGACGTTAAGAGACATTTGCAGTGTAGTTTCAATGTGCTCAAAGAGAAGGTCTTTAAGGAAGAGACCAGTAGCCGTCCCATACACTTCAGTTTTAACCATTCCAGACGGAGCCGTTTTTTTAATAGTAAAGTTCACCGACTTTGGAACATTGCCTTCAGCCAAATGTAGCTTTTGAAGGTCATCGAGTCGATATGTCGTAGCGTTAACCCGGCCAGGAGGAAAGGCCAAGGCTACATAGAAGAGGGCAATTTGTATACCTTTCATCTTTATACCTGCAGGTATAGACAAAGTTAAATTAGAGGGGGCAGTTCTAGTGGGCAGGGGAGGGGTGAATCCCTAGCAAGCCTCAAGAAGGTCTTAAGGTGCGAAGCCTAGTAAAACTAGCAAGAGATATTCAGTTCCCGCCGTTGTAACTGGAGGGTCTGGTAGCAAGCCCGTTGTATGCAAGTAAAAACCCATCAATTCAAATTTTTAAGTAGAAGTATTAATACACTAAAGTTTTTCCAGGTGTACACGAAATTTTGTGTTCGAATGCGGGTGAAGTTTACTAGTAGTCAGCCTCGTCCAGCAAAGGACTATGCGTGATCAGTCCTAGGTTAGTTGAAGGTGGTCCTAATAACATCTCAGAATTTTTTCCCATACTGCAAACTACACATTAGAAAAAGAAAACCCGTCTATACCCGGATCTTATAAATTTATACCCCGGGGTTTTTTTTTTTTTTTTTTTTTTTTTAAATTGTTTAGAAATAAAGTTTCAGCCTAGACATTAATTCACATCAACTTAAGGTTTATACCATTATGATAACCACTGGGTAAAGACATACCGTAACTATTACCTCCCTTTACATCTAATTCAAGTTAAAGTTAAGTAGCATCAGAACAGCAGCAAAATCCCTTTTTATTATCACTATGATAAAGTACTCGACAAACAGTTATTCAAAACCAAATTAACTAACACAAGTACCACCAAGACGCTAACGATTACCGTAAGACTGGAGAAGATGCAGGAGGTAACTGTGCCTGTTGCTAGCTCCACACCTGTCTCTACACCTCCCCCACCCTCTACCATTGCCTTAATCCCCCTCCCCACGCCCCCCACCCCCGTCACCCCTCACTACTCTATCTGCTCTCTCGAATACCGCTCCGACCTCACTCGAACACGTCTCGGAACCCCGAACATTATTTTCTTTCAGCCTGTCCTCATAAACACATTCCATTCTCATAAACACAGCCTAGCCATATAACCAGAGGCCAAACAGGTGACAATCCAGGCACTAAACCCCACGTTTATGGCTGATAAATACTTTATGCACGACTCACAACTGACGACGTTCGAACATTTCTTGATCAGTGCTTCGCTGACGTCCTGTGCTCTAATCGAACCTCTGTAAATGCTTCATTCATCCCGTAATGCTATTACAGTCTGTCATCATCAACAAAGTCCATAAGCTCGTTAATCCAGCCGCCAAACCACCCCCCCCCTGTTTATTAAATGACAAACGATTTACACACGAGTCACAAGTGATGGCGTTCAAACATTTCTCGACAGTGCTTCGCCGACGTCCTCTGTTCGAATCCCAACAGAAGGCTTCACCCACGAAGTATATATAAAAGTTATCGCCGATAGAACCAAAATGCCTAACCTAACCATATATTGAACTTTAATATATAATAATATTAATTTATATATGAGAATAAACTTATTTTTAATTTTATGGTAAAATTGATAAATGCTTCTAGGTGATGATTGGGGGGGGGGGGTTTAGGGACGGGACAGCCGCAGCTTTAACGAGCCTGGACCGACGACTGGTTGTGCTATTACGCATCCATTGTGCAAGGTCGTTATACAGTGATACCTGGTTGATACCTGGTTGATGGGGTTCTGGGAGTTCTTCTACTCCCCAAGCCCGGCCCGAGGCCAGGCTTGACTTGTGAGAGTTTGGTCTCGGCCCGAGGCCAGGCTTGACTTGTGAGAGTTTGGTCTCGGCCCGAGGCCAGGCTTGACTTGTGAGAGTTTGGTCTCGGCCCGAGGCCAGGCTTGACTTGTGAGAGTTTGGTCCACCAGGCTGTTGCTTGGCCTGGCACTACCCGTCCGTCATACAAGGTACGCCTCCAACGCCAACTTGAAGTATCTCATCTGTTTCTAATTACGCAGTTGAAACTTGAAATATCAGCTGATTTCCTCTGGCATTGATTTATATATCAAGTGAATCGAAAATTGTTGAATTATTTGCAGAATTTACGGCCGGGAAGAGTTCAGATAAGACCGGCGACGAGTAAGTTGGCCAGTAGAGTGTTGGGTTATAATATTTGTTGTTGGCCTTTATGGGGATGTAGATTACTGGGATGAAATATTGGCATCTGGGAGGAATTCCAATATTGGAGATGGATGCTGGAGATGCTTATCAACACACCGTGATATGTGAACATTAAATACTCGTGCAAGCACGCATACACTCACACTACACAGACACACACACACACACACATATAAAGGTAGATAAAGACTCTATTTAACACAAGGGGAACACGCACTAGGGGACACAGGTGGAAACTGAGTGCCCAAATGAGCCACAGAGATATTAGAAAGAACTTTTTTTAGTGTCAGAGTGGTTGACAAATGGAATGCATTAGGAAGTGATGTGGTGGAGGCTGACTCCATACACAGTTTCAAGTGTAGATATGATAGAGCCCAATAGGCTCAGGAATCTGTACACCTGTTGATTGACGGTTGAGAGGCGGGACCAAAGAGCCAGAGCTCAACCCCCGCAAACACAACTAGGTGAGTACACACACACACACACACACACACACACACACACACACACACACACACACACACTAAGTATGTGGCAACATGGGGGTTTTCTTTTAAGTGTCCCCTGAAATCTTCGTTTTTCTCTATTTCTCTGATGCTTTGACACCTAGAGTTCAACGGACCTCACCTGAGTGTGTCTCTGGCAGTTCACCGTGTACGGCCAACCATGTTACCTGACATGGAGAATGTGTGAACAAACAGCACGGGCGCTCGATTTGCCGCTCCGTCAAAAAATGCAACTGATTTCCCTAACCACAACAGTATACGAACAGAAGCAACTTATTCTTTCAAGGCCGAGGCATAGAAAACGATCATTTCGGGACTTAATTTTTTCTTAATGTCGTATTTTAACGAATTGGTTGATTCCCTAAAGGTGACGAGTGGCTGCCACTATCCCTTCACTATCCCTGCCACCATCCCTTCACTATCCCTGCCACCATCCCTTCACTATCCCTGCCACCATCCCTTCACTATCTCTGCCACCATCCCTGTAAGAGGTGCGTGGGAGCTGCTGATATTTTTCGAACGTCCATTTTTTTTAGGGAAAGTAATGCGGACGAGGCGGAGAGGAGAGAGAGAGAGAGAGAGAGAGAGAGAGAGAGAGAGAGAGAGAGAGAGAGAGACAGAGAGAGAGAGAGAGAGAGAGAGAGAGAGACAGAGAGAGAGACAGAGAGAGAGAGAGAGAGAGAGACAGAGAGAGAGAGAGAGAGAGAGAGAGAGACAGAGAGAGAGACAGAGACAGAGAGAGAGAGAGAGAGAGAGAGAGAGAGAGAGAGCAGGAAAGACTATAATACAAATGTTTCAGGCGGAAGATGCCTTTCTTACACTGTCAATACATAGCCGGTATCAATACCAAAAGAGTTTGGAAGAGAAATAACCTCTCTCTCTCTCTCTTTTCCTTCCTTACCCCCTCCCCCCTTTCCCGCCCCCTCCCAGATCCCTCGTCGCCCCCCCCTTCCCCCGGACCCCCGCCCCCCCTCACATGTTCCTCTGCGCTCGTTGCCAGATTGTCTGGGGGGATAATCCTAAACTCTTCATTTTGTATCGTTCACTCTCCGGGAGACAACGTCGTTCCCCTTCCGACACGACTGGAACGTTCGGCAGTAAATGTTGCAAATGGGTAAACGATTACACGGACTCTATGTGGGGTCGTTTGCCGGAGGGGAATGGTTTCCTCCCGGACCTTTAGCAAGTATTAGAGTCGTGTACGTATCCCATGTGTGATGCCATCATTGTCCTCAGCCAAGAGTTGTGTGGTAACTAAGTCTCCCTTCTCCTACATCCTTCCCCCCCCCTTCCTCTTTCCCTTCCATCTATACACCTTCCTTCCCACCTCTCTCCCTCATTCCAGTTGCCTCCTCTCATCCCTTTTGAGAAGGAAGAGACTGGTCGCAGGTTATCACTTGCTAATTAATTGAATTTTTAATTTTGCCTCGAGGGATGAGTTTATTGGGCAGGGGCACTCGTCCTGTGAGTGGACACACCGGTATAGTGACAGTATTGGGCGGCGTCACTCATCCTGTGAGTGGACACACCGCCATAGTGACAGTATTGGGCAGGGGCACTCGTCCTGTGAGTGGACATACCGCCATAGTGACAGTATTGGGCAGGGGCACTCGTCCTGTGAGTGGACACACCGGTATAGTGACAGTATTGGGCGGCGTCACTCATCCTGTGAGTGGATACACCGCCATAGTGACAGTATTGGGCAGGGGCACTCGTCCTGTGAGTGGACACACCGGTATAGTGACAGTATTGGGCAGCGTCACTCATCCTGTGAGTGGACACACCGCCATAGTGACAGTATTGGGCAGGGGCACTCGTCCTGTGAGTGGACACACCGCCATAGTGACAGTATTGGGCAGGGCCACTCGTCCTGTGAGTGGACACACCGCCATAGTGACAGTATTGGGCAGGGCCACTCGTCCTGTGAGTGGACACACCGCCATAGTGACAGTATTGGGCAGGGCCACTCGTCCTGTGAGTGGACACACCGCCATAGTGACAGTATTGGGCAGGGCCACTCGTCCTGTGAGTGGACACACCGCCATAGTGACAGTATTGGGCAGGGCCACTCGTCCTGTGAGTGGACACACCGCTATAGTGACAGTATTGGGCAGGGGCACTCATCCTGTGAGTGGACACACCGCCATAGTGACAGTATTGGGCAGCGCCACTCATCCTGTGAGTGGACACACCGCCATGGTGACAGTATTGGGCAGGGCCACTCGTCCTGTGAGTGGACACACCGCTATAGTGACAGTATTGGGCAGGGGCACTCATCCTGTGAGTGGACACACCGCCATAGTGACAGTATTGGGCAGCGCCACTCATCCTGTGAGTGGACACACCGCCATAGTGACAGTATTGGGCAGGGGCACTCATCCTGTGAGTGGACACACCGTCATAGTGACAGTATTGGGCAGCGCCACACATCCTGTGAGTGAACATACCGCCATAGCAACATGTACGACACTCCCCAACAGGAAGAAAATCCGCTGGATTGTTCATCCTGTCACTTGTACCCAGACACAGCTGGGACTTGCTTAACTGTCTCAAGTGAACAGCTTCTCAAACAAGAAGATTAACATTTGTCAACCCTTAAAATCTTACGTTATCTTGCGGGTGCAAAATGGGGGAATCTTGTAAGAACAATATCTATATTTGACAAATAGTATTTTCCTAACTCAAACAATGTGGGGTTTATTATTCTACACATATTTCTAATGACCCTTAGATGTCCACAAACTCTCAGGTAGTGGTCAAGGCGGTGTCCGACACTCTCATAACAGACTCTGCAACTTCGCTGCTCAACTGTTGTTTCCATTCGGAATCTCCATGGATATTTGTATCTAAGACGGATTCTTGCTATTACTGATTCTCTCCCGCGGCCACCTCCTCTTCGGCCATAATGATTGGGATTGCCAGCTGCAACCATGTTGTACCATCGTACAGATTCACTGATTTGTGCTTCTATCCTCCTTTCCTCAGCAACCTTGTCACAGTGATGTTGCTTTGTAGAGGAGTCTTGGGTATGAAGTATTCAATATGGTGTCCTTCAGCGCCTTCAGCAGCCAGCACATCTGCTCATTCATTTCCACAGATCCCAACATGGGAGGGGATCCATAAAAATTGGACGACTCTTCCTTGATTGGTTAGTACTCTCACGGCTCTCTTGATGTCAGCGACTATCGCAAGATTTTCTGCCCGATTTTTACTAAGGCTTTGTAGCACTGCTTTTGAATCAGTTCAGATCACTGCACCGTTAATGTTTCGTTCAAGGAATCTTAACGCCATAACAATGGCTGTTAGCTCTGCTTGCGTTGAAGAGGCATAGTTCTCAGTACGTGCTTTTTCTGCATTTCCGCGCTGAAAGGCATTATTCCTAATTACAGTGCATGCTGCACCAGCCCTGGCACTGACAGGATTAGATGACCCATCTTGAGGTTATCTTGAGATGATATCGGGGCTTTTTAGTGTCCCCGCGGCCCAGTCCTCGACCAGGCCTCCACCAACAGTCACTCAGCAGATGAGTGACTGTCCAGTAGACGTCGTCCTCGAAGTACCTCGTGGTCCCTGTGACAACCCGTCCTCTTAAAGTAACGTGACTTTTCGCTCGCATGCGCGCTATGGCCAAAAATGGACGTAATTTGAAATGAAATCGGCTCACGAAAAGGATGTATTGCCCCGTTTTCTGTTTGAATCCTCTGGCTTACTCGGTTAGGTTAGGAGAGGAAACTTTCAATTAACTGTTTTCTCGACGTTTTGAAACCTTAGGAGAACTTCCTTCCCTCCAAACCTACCAGAGGACCCTTAACTTACTGTTTTGTAAAAAAAAAAAAATCTCAAATTTATTTTTAATTATTTTTCATTTTCAAATTACGTCCATTTTCGGACATACGGGCAAACAGCCAAATTCAGACGTAATTTCAAACCACTTGGACCTTCAGTATTTTCAAATCCACTTAGCCTTGCCTTTCACTGTATTGCTTTTCAATGTTTATGCTTCGTGTGTTCTGGCTTCCTGATTACTCTTTACTCTTTTATACAACCTTGAGGTTACCTTGAGGTGCTTCCGGGGCTTCGCGTCCCCGCGGCCCGGTCGTCGACCAGGCCTCCTGGTTGCTGGACTGATCAACCAGGCTGTTGGACGCGGCTGCTCGCAGCCTGACGTATGAGTCACAGCCTGGTTGATCAGGTACAAGTATATAGATTTCACTTTATTTTTTTCACAGCCTCCGGAGTGTACTCACCTAGTTGTGCTTGCGGGGGTTGAGCTCTGGCTCTTTAGACCCGCCTCTCAACTGTAAATCAATCAACTCATTTCCTCCCCCCCCCACTCCACACACACACACACATACCTCCAGGAAGTAGCCCGTAGCAGCTGTCTAACTCCCAGGTACCTATTTACTGCTAGGTGAACAGGTGTATCAGGGTGAAAGAAACTCTGCCCATTTTTTCCCGCCATCGCCGGGGATCGATCCCCAGACCCTAGGATTATGAATCCCGAGCACTGTATACTCAGCCGTCAAGCCCCATACCTTGGGTGTGTGTGTGTAATTACCTAAGTGTAGTTACAGGATGAGAACTATAGTAAAGGAACACTTTCCTTTACTGTAGTTCCCACGAGTTCCCAGCACTCGTGGGAACGAGTTCCCACGAGTGCTGGAAACTCGTGGTATCCCGTCTTCCCAGCACTCTTTGTCATATAACGCTTTGAAACTACTGACGGTCTTGGCCTCCACCACCTTCTCACCTAACTTGTTCCAATCGTCTACCACTCTGTTTGCGAAAGTGAATTTTCTTATATTACTCCGGCAGCTTTGTTTAGTTTAAATCTACGCCCTCTTGTTCTTGAAGTTCCAGGTCTCGGAAATTCTTCCCTATCAGTTTTATCGATTCTTGTTACTATTTTGTAGGTAGTGATCATATCGCCTTTTTTTCTTCTATCTTCTAGGTTTTGGCATATTTAATGCCTCTAACTTCTCCTCGTAGCTCTTGTCCATGTCTTGATCAGTCTTCAACGGAGATTATTACATTAACAATTACATCTATCCTGCCACACCTTATAGTAAATTTTGGGGTATTTGATTATTTTTTATTTTTCTATTAGGTTTGATTTTTGTTACAAGTGTGTAGATGAGAAGAGAGTTACTGGGCGTGGGTGGCGAGGGAGGGAAGGGCCTGGGGCCAGATTCATGAAGCAGTTACGTTTGCATTTACGAACCTGTACATCTTTTCTCAATCTTTGGCGGCTTTGTTTACAATTATTAAACAGTTAATGAGCTCCGAAGCACCAGGAGGCTGTGTATAACAATAACAACAATTGATTAGGAAGTTTTCATGCTTGTAAACTGTTTAATAAATATAACCAAAGCCGTCAAAGATTGCGGAAAGATGTACAAGTTCGTAAGTACTTGTGTAACTGCTTCGTGAATCTGGCCCCTGGACCTCCTTGCCGCAGACCTTGGCCACCATGTATGCCTGGGTTCGCTCCTTGCTGTGTCGGCGCTGGCTCTTGGTTTTCCCAAGAGCCAGCCTCACGAGCTGGCGCTGGTGAACATGATGGCCACTGTGGCCAGAACACTGTCTATGCCAGAGACAGTGACAGAGATTCCTCGGGGTGAGACTCGATCTTCAGATCCAGGAACACGAGGCGGTCGATCTATCAACTGTACCACGGTGTCCAACTTGCGTCAAAACTGTACTCTGTGTGTGTGTGTGTGAGAGAGAGAGAGAGAGGGAGAAGAGAAGGCCAGGGAGGGCGTGGCTCCCATGACAGCCCTTGGCTCACTGCGACAGTTAATCGAGACCCCAGATATCGGTAGCCGATACCACTTGTATGTGGTGGGCTCAGAAGGGAGAGAGAGGCCCAGCGAGGGACGGAAGCAAATGTCAGACACTCACCGTGAGAGACCCACGCAGCCACTAGAATAAAATTATAGATTTTACATGTGATCGTCAATGACTGGAATGTGAGTTGCAGCCCTAAATATCCACACCACACAGAGAGACAGACACACAGACACGTAGAGACAGACACACAGACACGTAGAGACAGACACACAGACACGTAGAGACAGACACACAGACAGTGTGTGAACGAGTGAGCTAAGAAATTTTTTTTCGGGGGGAAGCTGGGAAGTTCCATGGAGCGGTCGATGCAAGCAATACCCCGCTGACATATCTATTACCCAATAATGTTCACTCATCAGTTGACAAATGTTATGCACGGGGGGGTGGGGGGGGGGAGGGGGGCGGTATATTCCACCAGGAGAGACGGCCTTAAAGCGCGATTGGAAAGGCGCCAAAACTCGCCGTCAGCACCAGGACCATCGCCCCAAGAGTCCACCGTCATGTTGACACAACACATCCCACCACGATGAGCCCGCGCACCAATTTCTGCAGGATAAAATACTTCGTCAGATACTCATATTCTCTCTCTCTCTCTCTCTCTCTCTCTCTCTCTCTCTCTCTCTCTCTCTCTCTCTCTCTCTCTCTCTCTCTCTCTCTCTCTCTCTCTCTCTCTCTCTCTCTCCGCCTGCACCACCACCCATTACCCAAATTAGACCAGAGAACTGTTGCCGGGAAGCAGCAGCAGCGTTTGCGTCACTGCGGTGAGCCGGACCAGCCGCTCCTGGAAGCGCGGGTCGTGAGGGACCCACCTGCAGCACTGCTGTAGTTCCCAGGTGACCCCTGGGGGCCAGGAGGTGACCCCTGGGGGCCAGGAGGTGACCCCTGGGGGCCAGGAAGTGACCCCTGGGGCCAGGAGGTGACCCCTGGGGGCCAGAAGGTGACCCCTGGGGGCCAGGAGGTGACCCCTGGGGGCCAGGTGACCCCTGGGGCCAGGAGGTGACCCCTGGGGGCCAGAAGGTGACCCCTGGGGGCCAGGAGGTGACCCCTGTGGGCCAGGAGGTGACCCCTGTGGGCCAGGAGGTGACCCCTGGGGGCCAAGAGGTGACCCCTGGGGGCAGGAGGTGACCCCTGGGGGCCAGGAGGTGACCCCTGGGGGCCAGGAGGTGACCCCTGGGGTCAGGAGGTTTCAAACATTAACCAAACCTTTGCGTCTCTCAAGAACTATGACAACTTTGTTTACATTCTGTGTCACAGTCTCTGAGAGGATGAGAGACACAGCGGAGGGAGTAGGAGCAGCGGAAAATAGAGGGAGGGAGGGGGGGGGGGTGTGAGAGGTCGAGAGGGAGCATATTAGGAGAGAGTGTGGAGAGGGGAGATGGATTTGGGACAGAAGGTTAGAGAGAGGGAGATGTGAAGGGGGGAGGGATGAGATAAAGAAACAGAGATAAGACAGGGGGAGATTGGGAGAGAGAGAGGGGTGGGGGGTGTGTGGAGAAGGGTGAGAGAGACCCGGGCGCAGCAGGATAACCCCCCCCCCTTTAGTTAATTCTTAAAATTCTTCATCCAGTAATTAATAATCCAGTAATCCAATAATCCAAGACAATTAATTAACAATTGCCTGGTCACCTCTCAAGTCTGAGGTTGAGCGGTGACCAGACAAAAAGTGAACTAATTCGTGTCTGCGACTAAGGTCATAAATTCATTATCAAAAGTTATTCCAACATTACGTGGGACAGACAGAGGTGTCCTGAACTATTATAGGTTAAGTAATAATGGTAATTACGAAGCAATAAGATGCTTATCTTAACATACTAAGAAGGTGAGGTAAGGTCGGTGTTTTCTATGAAGCTTTTCACGGTAAACTAGTATGTTTAGTATGTCACATATGCACGTATTAAATAAGTCAATATTGACTATACGAAAGTGCGAGAACTGGTTGCCTGAACTCCTCTCGACGTGTCTATGAACGGACGTAAAGAACTGGGAGAAACTCGCACCAGGACACAATAAAACTCACTTATCCGCCGAAGAAGCGACCTATAACAAAAGCAGCCTATTACAGCGCCCTGAAAAAAAAAAATATATATATAAAAACAGAGACGCCGGCGGCTGCCAGATTCTGGAACTCTCGTGCTTCTTTCATTTTGCTTCTCCCAATATGAAGGTTAATGGAAGCTGTCAGCTCACACCTCATTGAACTTGTTTAGGACGGTAATGTCAGCCGGGCTTTTATTATTTAATTTTTTTTCCTTCTCTAGAGGAATAATGACATAATCTCAATGGTGGGAGACGAGAGGAGGAAGTAAAGTCTCCGAGGTAATGGCATTTTAAAAGCTTTTTCGTCTTTTCATGACGCATTTCCAAAAGCGCGGGCGAGCCTCGGGGAAGGGCGTTAATTTGGAAGGAATAAAAGTCACACAACATGTCTATGCTACGGAGTAATAAGAGTCACGCCAGCCACGGCCACACATCTATTGGTGGCGCCACCATTGTTTTGGGCTGTGGGAAAACCCTGTGTTAGAATAATAATTTTTTGGCCCTTCTGATTGATGGAGGACTTTCCCTGTGGAGGCGGAAACAAATGGGCAGAGTATCTGATGATCCTGTTCACCTAGCTGTATGTAGGTACCTCCAATCTGTCCTCTTAAAAATAACGTCGCTTTTGGCCGTTTGCCCGTTTGCCAAAAGCGACGTTCTTTTTAAGAGGACAGGTTGAACAGCCATAAGGCTGTAGGAAGATGATAGTGGTGGGAGACAAGCATGTGTGTGTCCCGGCTCAGGCTTGAAGGCAATTTATAGAGATTTGGGAATTTAAAAGGAGATTTGCCTCAGCCCTTGTGCTATATTAAAGAAAATGGAGGGTATTAGTGTTTATATATGAAGATTAGTCCTTAATGTGGTATATGAACGCCGGTCAATAATGGGTCCTACGAAGCAGGAAATTGTTTGATGCTCCTACAGGGACCTGACAGAGGCGAGTGGATATACGCTAAATTTCCGGTAATACTGTACAGGACCAACAAGGTGATTATTGCTCACATAAAAGGCCTGGATAATTAGCGAATGACGTAAACACTATCACACCTGGGCACTGCCGGCGTCCCCGGCCCTAACGAGTGCCACAGTGGCATCGAGGGAACGAGGTAGAGGATCGCATCTACAGTGCCCTCGCATAAGGTCGCAAATCACTATGTCTCGTTCCTGTGTGTTGTTCCTTTCTAGACGCGCACTTTTGGGGCGTCAGCGATGATTTACTCGTAATTGAAAGAAGGAGAGAGAGAGAGAGAGAGAGAGAGAGAGAGAGAGAACGACAAAGCGCGAGTGAAATATACAGTGATAATTTTCAGTTATCTTTCATGTTATACTTTTATCGGTTCGTGTTTTTTTGTGTTGAATTTTGCTGCTCCTGTTTGTGTCTGACTTGGCTGTTGTTGCTCCTGTCTGTGTCTGACTTGGCTGTTGTTGCTCCTGTCTGTGTCTGACTTGGCTGTTGTTGCTCCTGTCTGTGTCTGACTTGCCTGATGTTGCTCTTGTCTGTGTCTGACTTGGCTGCTGTGTTGCTTCTTCCTGCGGACGGCCTGGCTTTTGTGGTGGTTCAGTCTGTGGTTGGCGTGGTAGTTTATGCGCTGCTAAAAGGTATTTGCAAATAAACATTCACAACGCCATTGTCTTTTGTGTAAGTTGTGGGTTTAGCTGTGTGTGTGCGGGGGTTCCTCGTGCCTCTTTTATCGTGGCTTCTGTGTACTCATCATTGCGTTCCTGCAAGGTTGAGCTTCAGCTCCTTTGCTGTATGTGGGCAGTTTTCGTGTGTGTATATACTGTGTGTGTATACTGTGTGTGTATATCGTGTTTATATACCGTGTGTGTGTGTATGAGGCTTAACAAAATCTACACATTACCAAGACAATTTTAACAATACTTCAAACATTGTTGCCAATATGTCGAGGGAACTGGTGGTGGCTCTCTCTGTGTTGCTGAGTCTTGTGTGTGTGCTTCCTAGTCCTGCTTTGTTCCTCTCCCACCTCCCTCCCTTTCTTGTCCTTCCTACTCCCTCTCTTTCTCTCCTACCCCTCTCTCTCTTTCTCTTTCTCTTCTACCCCTCTCTCTCTTTCTCTTTCTCTCCTACCTCTCTCTCTCTCTCTCTCTCTCTCTCTCTCTCTCTCTCTCTCTCTCTCTCTCTCTCTCTCTCTCTCTCTCTCTCTCTCTCTCCTACTTCTCTCTCTCTCTCTCTCCTACTCCTCTTTCTCTCCAATCTCTCTTTTTTATCTCTTATCTCTCCCGTTTCCCCTCGTAAATTTACCAACATTTCCTGTGTGTGTTGCTTCTGATAATGGAAGTCGTGTTGACAACATGAGAGGTGTGCCCGCCCGACTGAGGTCATTATAACCCAGAGTCTCACAACACAGGAATTGTTGTGTTAGTGTAGCCTGCTTGTGTGTGTGTGTGTGTGTGTGTGTGTGTGTGTGTGTGTGTCCTGTTTTGATCCTGGGTAATATGGCAACTCAACACCACCCACTGTGGCGTAATATCCGTGGTTCAGGAGACGTAGGTGCACAATACAATCACAACAGTGTGATGAATCATGAATACAAATTGAAGCCGTACGATGGGATTGCACCTGCGTCTCAGGACTCCTCAGTGTATTCACCTAGTTGTATTCACCTACTTGTGCTTGGGGGGGTTGAGCTCTGGCTCTTTGGTCCCGCCTCTCAACCGGCAATCAACATTGTGTGTGTGTGTGTGTGTGTGTGAGTGTGTGTGTGTCACCGGTATTTAGCTCGCTGGTGCGAGGTGGCATCTAACTATCGCAAAATAAATGTATTGAATAATATCACAAATATTTGAGTGATAATTTGTCTTCGTTAGTAATAATATATTTCATTAGCTGCAATTATGTAAAGTATATAATTAGTGTTGTTATTGACAGTTTAGTTGGGATCCCGGCTGTGCCCGGGTCGACCCAGGTCTGTTCCCTCACACACACACACACACACACACACACACACACACACACACACACACACACACACACACACACACACACACACACACACACACACACCATCTCCCCTCATCACTATAACCATATAACTTCACACTATCTCCATCTCTAACAAGGGGCTGCGCCGAGAACGCAAAACTCTACGGATTCGAGGCATGACATTTCACATACACGGGCTTCATGAAGGAGGTACACACAGAGGCCGACCCCTCCTATGACACTACATCAATTCACATTTAATCCTGCCAAGTTCATTAAAGCTAGCCCCTGTAGCCCCAACCCTTTGACAGACAGTATCTAACCTGAATAAATTCACAAGGGCCGTGACGAGGATTCGAACCTGCGTCCGAAAGCATCCCAGACGCTGCTTTAATCGCCCAGACGATGGAGACCATATCGTAGCTCAGTCGATTAAGGCAGCGTCTCGGATGCTCTCGGAAGCAGGTTCGAATCCTCGTCACGGCCTTTTTGGATTTGTTCATTTGATGCATCACGCTATTGTCCTTCCTACTCCCTCTCTTTCTCTCCTACCCCTCTCTCTCTTTCTCTTTCTCTTCTACACCTCTCTGTCTTTCTCTTTCTCTCCTACCCCTCTCTCTCTTTCTCTTTCTCTCTCTCTCTCTCTCTCTCTCTCTCTCTCTCTCTCTCTCTCTCTCTCTCTCTCTCTCTCTCTCTCTCTCTCTCTCTCTCTCTCTCTCTCTCTGTGTGTGTGAGTATCTAACCTTATCTGTACTCATATCATTAATCTTCTCACTTGTATGATTAGAGAGAGAGAGAGAGAGAGAGAGAGAGAGAGAGAGAGAGAGAGAGAGAGAGAGAGAGAGAGAGAACAGATCGACAGACAGACAGACAGATACCTCCCACCATTGCTCTCCCTTAAACATCTATCCTCCTGCATTGTTTAACCTGCACGCGTCCGTATATCAAGCGCTCCACAAGCCATCTATCCTTAAGGGCCGCCGGGTTATCCTCCCTTAGGAGGATACTTGGCCAAGACCAACCATCCCCCCCAAGCCCCCGGACCCTTCCTCCGCCGGATGATAAATATCACTCATAAATCCATCGCCTCTACGGGGCAGGATACCTCATCCATCCCTGCCCGGGGCCCTGAAGCCTCCCTGAAGCCTCCCTGAAGCCTCCCTGAAGCCTCCCTGAAGCTTCCCTGAAGCCTCCCTGAAGCTTCCCAGAAGCTTCCCTGAAGCCTCCCTGAAGCCTCCCTGAAGCCTCCCTGAAGCTTCCCTGAAGCCTCCCTGAAGCTTCCCTGAAGCCTCCCTGAAGCTTCCCTGAAGCCTCCCTGAAGCTTCCCTGAAGCCTCCCTGAAGCCTCCAGACACCGCGAGTGTGAGTGCTGCCTGTAACCTGGCTTCTTTACATTCAGGTTCACTCCATCGTCGTATAATGAACGTACTGAGAGCAAGTCTGTGGTCAAGGGTAGCAGTACGTGTCGCGATGCACCAACACAAAGTTGACTTTCGTAGAATGTTGACCAGACCACACACTAGAAGGTGAAGGGACGACGACGTTTCGGTCCGTCCTGGACCATTTTCAAGTTGACTTTTGTACTATTGCAGTGGGAGAAATTGGAAACTTTTATTGGTTTTGGCGATATAAATATAAGACTTATGTATTCTCTTAGCAATCCTAGGCCTAATACAGGATGTTTTAGGCTTAATGTACTACATATATCATCAGTGGCCCGATCCTTACCTCGAGACCAACAGTGGCCTCCCATCCCCAGCCATAACAGTAAACTCGTACAAGCAGCTTCGTGTAATGCGTTATTCATCCGGGTTGGACTATAAAGGTCCAGAGTGGACGGTACGTCAAGCGGACGAATGTTGACACCGCTGGGAGAACGGTAGAACAGTCGTTCTCATACTTTTATGTCTCATGTCCCCACTTTTCTCACTACGTTCTCACCTGTGGACCCCAACAACCACGTTCTCACCTGTGGACCCCTACAACCACGTTCTCACCTGTGGACCCCTACAACCACGTTCTCACCTGTGGACCCCTACAACCACGTTCTCACCTGTGGACCCCTACAGCCACGTTCTCACCTGTGGACCCCTACAACCACGTTCTCACCTGTGGACCCCTACAGCCACGTTCTCACCTGTGGACCCCTACAACCACGTTCTCACCTGTGGACCCCTACAGCCACGTTCTCACCTGTGGACCCCTACAACCACGTTCACGCCTGTGGACCCCAACAACCACGTTCCCACCTGTGGACCCCCCTACAACCACGTTCTCACCTGTGGACCCCTACACCCACGTTCTCACCTGTGGACCCCAACAACCATGTTCTCACCTGTGGACCCCAACAACCACCTTCTCACCTGTGGACCCCTACAACTACGTTCTCACCTGTGGACCCCACTACAACCACGTTTCCACCTGTGGACCCCTACAAACACGTTCACACCTGTGGACCCCACTACAACCACGTTCCCACCTGTGAACCCCTACAACCACGTTCTCACCTGTGGACCCCTACAACCACGTGCTCACCTGTGGACCCCTACAACCACGTTCCCACCTGTGGACCCCCTACAACCACGTTCTCACCTGTGGACCCCTACAACCACGTTCCCACCTGTGGACCCCCTACAACTACGTTCTCACCTGTGGACCCCACTACAACCACGTTTCCACCTGTGGACCCCTACAAACACGTTCACACCTGTGGACCCCACTACAACCACGTTCCCACCTGTGAACCCCTACAACCACGTTCTCACCTGTGGACCCCTACAACCACGTGCTCACCTGTGGACCCCTACAACCACGTTCCCACCTGTGGACCCCCTACAACCACGTTCTCACCTGTGGACCCCTACAACCACGTTCCCACCTGTGGACCCCGTACAGCCACGTTCTCACCTGTGGACCCCGTACAGCCACGTTCTCACCTGTGGACCCCCTACAACCACGTTCCCACCTGTGGACCCCCTACAACCACGTCCTCACCTGTGGACCCCTACAACCTCAACTTCCAGGGACCCCTGGCAGGGACCCCTGGCAGGGACTCCTGGCATGGACCCCTGGTCAGACCAGAGAGGGCTGCCAGAGGTAACTGGAGCTGCCGTCTCTCAGATCTATAAGGATAAGGTCCCGGGGAGAAATTCCACCTCACGACGCCTTAGAAAGTTTCCTCCATTGATCCATAAAACTGTGCTGAGCGGAGAGGGGTCCAGCCTGAGTAATGAGTGTGGAGGTTCCCCTCACCCACCTCCTGCACTCATTACCCCCAGCCCCTGCCACAACCCCCAGCCCCCTGCTACAACCCCAGCCACTGCCACAACCCCCAGCCCCTGCCACAACCCCCAGCCCCTGCCACAACCCCCAGCCCCTGCCACAACCCCCAGCCCCTGCCACAACCCCCAGCCCCTGCCACAACCCCCAGCCCCTGCCACAACCCCCTGCCACCATTCACGCTCTCGATCATCCAAGAGACAAATTAATTTATGAATGCTGGTTAACGGTCAACGTCAGTTACCATAACATTGACCGGGAACAAGTGATCACAGTTGTAATGGCTCGTCTGCTCCCGTCACCTTGTTTACCCAGACGCAGACATCAGTCTTCTCTGTCAGATCTCTGTTTGTTTACCTGAGTCATGGCTTCCACTCCCGATCCCTTCTGTTTACTGACTGTCTGCTTCTCTGTGATAAATGGCTACCCCAGCACCTTCAGATACACTGTACTGTAGACAGGTATCTGTCATTGTAGACAGACATATGTCATCTCAGACAACCTGTTTACCGTCCTCCGAGGTTGCTGGCTGATCCTCCATTTAGACGTTTGTGACTGATTTCAGATCTGCATATCCAACCTGTTCTCGCACTTGCTTACAGTCAATATTGACTTATTAAATACGTGCATATGTGACATACTAATTGATTGTGAATATTTTAGTTTACCTTGAAAAGCTTCATAGAAAACACCGACTTCACCTAACCTTCTTAGTATGTTAAGATAAGCATCTTATTGCTTCTTAATTACAATTATTACTTAACCTATACCGTTGATAGACATATCTGGGGGTGTCTGTTGCGCTGGAAACTTGATAGTGGGTAGATTTCTCCTAGTGTCATTGGCTGTTTTAGTCTAGCAGTCTCTTCCTCTGAAGTACGACCCATGAGATCATGGAGGCCCCATTGATCCGCTGATGTGCTGCCACAACTATACCTGTGCTTGGTGGAGGTTGTGGGGACAGGAAGACTAAGGCTAACACCAATACTAAAGACAGAAAACAAGACACAACACGAAACAATGGGTATATGTTGGATAAGTTTAGATTTAGGAAAGACCTGGGTAAATACTGGTTCGGTTATAAGGTTGTTTATTTGTGGAACCAATTACCGCGTAACATAATAGATGTAGGATTCCTTGATTGTTTCAAGTGTAGGTTAGACATATATGTGAATGAGTTTAGATGGATATAATTAGGAGTTGCCTCGTATGGGCCAATAGGCCTTCTGCAGTTGCCCTCATTCTTTTATTCTTATGTTCTTAAAGACCCGACGGTCTGAGGTTGCCCAGGAAGGCATTACGGAGTGTTAATAGGAAATTCGGAGCATGAGGGGCTTGCATGGCCGGATGTGTGCCCTATCGTTCCTAGAAGTTCTCTCCTGCATAGCTTAAGTAATGTTATCCTTTCTGGGGGTTTCCCAGTTGGTCTGTTTGCTGTCGTTTAGGGAAGTTGGTTGGGGTAAAGTAGTAGTAGTGTAACACCGTAAAGGTGTTTGGTTTAGTTTTATTTAAAAATACATAGAGATACATGAGTCAGAAACAAGGATCTGAGAGGCGCAATTTTACTGCTCCTGATCCTCACACAACCCTTGTAAACACGACCAAGTCACCTTAATGCTCAACTCACCAAGTGTCTGCCTATAGCTGGATAGAGGGGGAGGGGGGGGGGGTCTGTAGTTGACAGAGACTGTCCCGCCCTGCCGGCCGACAGCCTCCCTGGCTAGGCCGTCTTCTCCTCTGCTCTGCTGGCTGGCTCCTATTGCTTAATCCTCTCGAGTCGATAGCTCTCCGAGTATATATTGGGAAACCTAGTAGCTAACTCCGCCCACAAGTAGATAGCCTCAGGCACTCTACCAAGCCACTCCTTAAACGTCGGCATGTTTGACGGCCAATTATCAGATTAGCAGAAGCAAGGTGGAATTCACATGATCTGACCTCAGGTCACTTGAGGTCATTAACGCTTAGAGGTGTGAGTTTCAGGTCAACAAACTGGCGCCTCTCAGATCCTTGTTTCTGACTCATGTATCTCTATGTATTTTTAAATAAAACTAAACCAAACACCTTTACGGTGTTACATCAGTAGTAGTAGGCATCCATCAGTCTCAGGAGACTATGGAGTTGTGCTCTGGTTGTCGGTCTGGAGTGGCCTCACCAGGGCACAAAGCCAGGGTAGGTTGATTCGGGGGAGAAGCTGTTACCCAGGCAGCAGGTCCCCCCTCTCCACGGCGCTGAAAGTCTCCAATGGAAAGGCAGCCGCCAATACGATTGGTTCCAGCGCCGTCGCAGAGAGCCTGCAAGAATATCCCATCACCGGATTCCTTCAGTGAACTTGGTATCATGAATTCCAGTGCAATGTATTAAGTGCTTTGCAAGGCTCTCTCCCTGTAATTCCGTAGTGACACTGCACGAAGATAATTATGCAGTGCAGGGAATGCAATCTGTATAGTGGTTGTGGAGGTCTGTCCCACCGAACCTAAATATAAACATTGCTTTGTAGTAGATGACTACTAGGAAGACTGCTAGTCTTCCTCAGAGAGATTTAACACTTTCATAGATGAGGATTTTAGGAGATTGTCATACTAACTTAATTAACTTTGGGCTGCTGAAAGAGGGTGCAGATCTAAGGACACAGGTAATCTTAAGACGGTCCAAGTATCCTGTCAGGAGGCACATGGTTGGCATGCAAAATATATATTCTTTTTGTCCATCGTCTTCAAAACGTTTATCATGGAGGATTACAGGAGAGACATTCGGAGCTAAAGATGCCCCCTAGCAACATATTGTCAGTAATAGTAATGAAGCATATTAACTAAACTTTACAATACTTTACATTCTCCAAAAGGTGTGAAAACTTTCATCAAGTCGAACTGTGGGAGGTCAAGAGGTCTGAGCCTACAAGCACCAGCACTTGGTGCTTGTGCCTGTGCAAGGAGCAGGCAAGCAGGCAGGCCGGTGGAGGCCGCACCAGGAGCTGTAAGCACACAGTTTCCTCCCAAGTTAGTGTGGGGAGAAGTGGCCATCAGTGCCCTAGGGAGCAGCCAGGCGGACCCGGCCATCCGTTACTACACGAGACTTACTCCAGGGCGTCACCATCATGGGCCAATTCCAAGTCTATGTTTTTCTGTTGTCGATGCTGATAGTGTTAAAATAGTTTATATATATATATATATATATATATATATATATATATATATGTATATATATATATATATATATATATATATATATATATATATATATATATATATAATATAAACAAAGCTTGATTGGTCCCCAAGGATCACTTAAATTCAGGATTCGAACCCAGGCTGCCGCGAGTCCCTCCATTTACAGTACTGAGTGCACTATATTTTTGTTGCTTAGAAAGATTTGTTCAGTGTCAGAGTAGTTAACGGATGGAATGCATTAGGCATTAGGATGTGGTGGAGGCTGACTCCATACACAGTTTTAAATGTAGATATGATAGAGCCCAGTAGGCTCAGGAACCTGTACACCAGTTGACTGACAGTTGAGAGGCGGGACCAAAGAGCCAGAGCTCAACCCCTGCAAGCACAACGAGGTGAATACACATATAGAGGTCACTGTAAACTCATGTGAGCGACACAGATGTATCGTGTATACTAATGTGAGGGGCTACAGGACACTATGTACTCGTATAAGGACATAGGTTTATCTTGTGTATACATGTGGAGGTCAGAGTCACCGTGTATGTATACTCACGGGAATGTCACAGGTCAGCGCGTATAACCATGACCTCAGCTGTCTGTGTAGCATCAATAATACATAGCCGGTCGGCCGAGCGGACAGCACGCTGGACTTGTGATCCTGTGGTCCTGGGTTCGATCCCAGGCGCCGGCGAGAAACAACGGGCAGAGTTTGTTTCACCCTATGCCCCTGTTACCTAGCAGTATAATAGGTACCTGGGTGTTAGTCAGCTGTCACGGACTGCTTCCTGGGGGTGGAGTCCTGGTCGAGGACCGGGCCGCGGGGATTAGTCTTTCGTGTCCCCTTGAATACGTCCCCTCGACCCGTGATGACTCGGTCCGGTGCGTTCGACTATCCTTCTCTATCCTCCACGTCGACAATTTACCCTATCCAGCCTTATCCTCCACACTTAACTATCCCCTCTCCCCAGCCTCGTCATGGAGATTGAAGTATGGGATAGTGGAAACATTCCATTAGTGTAACCGTCCACTAGAGGGGGAACCAGGGAAGCAGACTGAAGGAACCTTCCATTCGAAGACTTTAAAGTTACGTAATATATTTATATATTTGTCATTGACTCGTGTATGTTGGAGAAGGACTCTCAGAGGTAGAGGCGCCGGCGTCCAATTATGGATGAGTGTGTGTGTGTGTGTGTGTGTGTGTGTGTGTGTGTGTGTGTGTGTGTGTGTGTGTGTGTGTGTGTGTGTGTGTGTGTGAGTGTGAGTGTGGCCTAATACGTTAAGACAAATTACAACTTGGTTCAGTAATAATAATGCCAATTAAGGATGATAAAAAATGTGTTACCGGGGGGATGGGATGGACCGTTGAGCAGTTAAAGTAGCCATGATGGCCGAGTGTTACGGCCGCTCTCATGGTTATTACCTTCACTTATTGCCTGGCCCAAGTGCTTATGGCTAACACTCGCAGCTTCCTCTTCTACTCTCCTGGGCACTACGAGACTCGAACCGCGGACTCCACACGTGTAAGGCCCAAGCTCTATTGACCGAGCTATTGAGTCGTCGTAATATGGAATTCCATCCTCTTCTGCTACTGCAGAATGACTTAATCCAAAGGTGTTTATGTTTGTAACAATATTGCGAGTGGTCTCTGATGCAACCAGTGTTGCCACGTCCTCCGGCCCAAGGTGCCAGTGTTGCCACGTCCTCCGGCCCAAGGTGCCAGTGTTGCCACGTCCTCCGGCCCAAGGTGCCAGTGTTGCCACGTCCTCCGGCCTAAAGAGCCAGTGTTGCCACGTCCTCCGGCCTAAGGAACCAGTGGTGCCACGTCCTCCGGCTCAAGGTGCCAGTGTTGCCACGTCCTCGGGCCCAAGGTGCCAGTGTTGCCACGTCCTCCGGCCTAAAGAGCCAGTGTTGCCACGTCCTCCGGCCTAAGGAACCAGTGGTGCCACGTCCTCCGGCTCAAGGTGCCAGTGGTGCCACGTCTTCCGGTCTAAGGAGCCAGTGTTGCCACGTCCTCCGGCCCAAGGTGCCAGTGTTGCCACGTCTTCCGGTCTAAGGAGCCAGTGTTGCCACGTCCTCCGGCCCAAGGTGCCAGTGTTGCCACGAGGTGCCATGAGGTGCCACATTTTCCTCGCCTGGTTTTCCGCCTCCTTGTGTGGCTCATGATGTTATCACCAGCGTTATCTCCTGAGAGATAGGAGGTGTTCGGCAATAAATATCGATAATTTGTCTCGAAAGATCAATCCATTTTAATGCAAGAGATCTGTGATAGAGGGAGAGATTTATATAGTCTATTGGAAGTGATCATAGATTTGTAAATATATATAATGTGGGAGACGTGTTCAGATCAAACTCTTCCTCCCAGTTACAGTTAGTTAACTGCCTCACAGTTAAATAACTGTGAGGCAGTGTTTGTAACAGTTATTTAGTTACTAGAGGTGCTACTGTAGAGGGGTGAGTGAGAGAAGCAACAACAGAGTGAGAGAAGCAACAACAGAGTGAGAAAAGCGGCAACAGAGTGAGAAAAGCGGCAACGGAGTGAGAGAAGCGGCAACAGAGTGAGAGACGCGACAACAGAGTGAGAAAAGCGGCAACAGAGTGAGAAAAGCGGCAACAGAGTGAGAAAAGCGGCAACGGAGTGAGAGAAGCGGCAACAGAGTGAGAAAAGCGGCAACAGAGTGAGAAAAGCGGCAACAGAGTGAGAGACGCGACAACAGAGTGAGAAAAGCGGCAACAGAGTGAGAAAAGCGGCAACAGAGTGAGAAAAGCGGCAACAGAGTGAGAAAAGCGGCAACAGAGTGAGAAAAGCGGCAACAGAGTGAGAAAAGCGGCAACAGAGTGAGAAAAGCGGCAACAGAGTGAGAAAAGCAGCAACAGAATGAGAAAAGCGGCAACAGAGTGAGAAAAGCGGCAACAGAGTGAGAAAAGCGGCAACAGAGTGAGAAAAGCGGCAACAGAGTGAGAAAAGCGGCAACAGAGTGAGAAAAGCGGCAACAGAGTGAGAGACGCGACAACAGAGTGAGAGAAGCGACAACAACAGAGGACACACGCTTACCAAAGGCTGGCGTCAGTTTGACGTGTGTGTCTCATGATTCATTCAGCGCGACTGACAACATTATTCCATGATTCATGGACACTATCCACGTCCTCTCCCGACACAGGCAAGGTGACCAGCATGTCTTTTTCCACTCAGGACCCATCTGGGAGCTCCTTAATATTTCCCAAGTTATTCCACAAATCTCCAGGATATTCTGAGATGTCAAGACAGACAGAACCTTCCCCTAGAGGTACCTAGATGACAGCTTATCCGGTCTCAGTAATGTCAGTCTCCACATGCCGTATTTCACCTCCGCTGCCTCGAAAACAATTACCAGATTACACTTTTCCCGCGAAAATCACAGGAGGGGCGAAAGAAATGTTTACACCGTCAGTCGTAACTCGCGGTCGGCGAGGAAGCTTATGGACTGGTGCTCCCTGAAGGAGCGGGATGAATGTGGAGAAAATGGAAGTGGAGGCATTATGGGAGGCGTTGGCGAGGAGTGGGAAGTGGGTCTGAGGTGGGGCCCAGGTGGGGCCCAGGTGTGGCCCAGGTGGGGCCCAGGTGGGGCTGTAGGTGGGTGGTAAGAGGTGGTGGGCGGAGGTAAAGTTTAGGTGGATACGGTGCGGAGTTTGAGCGCCGGGGAGATAGAGTTAAGGAAGTGTTGGAGAGGGCGTGGCTGAGGGAGAAGTGTTGGAGAGGGCGTGGCAGAGTGAGAGTGATGGAGAGGGCGTGACTGAGGGGGGAGTGTTGGAGAGGGCGTGGCAGAGGGAGAGTGATGGAGAGGGCGTGGCTGAGGGGGAGTGTTAGAGAGGGCGTGGCTGAGGGAGAGTGATGGAGAGGGCGTGGCTGAGGGAGAGTGTTGGAGAGGGCGTGGCTGAGGGGAGCGTGTTGGAGAGGGCGTGACTAAGGGAGAGTGTTGGAGAGGGCGTGCCTGAGGGAGAATGTTGGAGAGGTCGTGGCTGAGGGAGAGTGATGGAGAGGGCGTGGCTGAGGGAGAGTGTTGAAGAGGGCGTGGCTGAGGGAGAGTGTTGGAGAGGGCGTGGCTGAGGGAGAGTGTTGGAGAGGGCGTGGCTGAGGAGGAGTGATGGAGAGGGCGAGATGAGAGAAGCGACTCTCACCTAACACGCCTCACCACTGCTCCCTCACTCGTACTCTCAACACTATTCATTTGTATCCCAACCCCGTGAGCGCCCGAGGCAGATGCCAGGTGTGAAATGGACCATGACAACACCTGACACACACCTGTGGTGAGGGTCACCTCACCATGCAGGACCTGGGATAGACGCCAGGTATGAGGCGAACCAGGCAACTCCTGATCCCTGGGTGGATGGATAGAACATAATCCTTGCCTTATCTGCCTCTACCCGTCTAGACGGACCAACGCTGCTATGGACGAGGTATAGTCCGTAGGCTATAATCTATAGCACTCCAGGCTGCCGTGGTGGCTGAGATTACAGTAGTCCAAGCTACTACACGAGTCAGTCCGGACATTTACAGTAGTCCAAGCTACTACAGGAGTCAGCCCGGACATTTACAGTAGTCCAAGCTACTACAGGAGTCAGTCCGGACATTTACAGTAGCCCAAGCAACTACAGGAGTCCAGGTTGCAATATGCCAATATAATAACCAACATTACAGAGCACCGCCAAGCTTACAATAACCAGCATTATATAATATATCTGGGGAGGGCCACAGCGCCACGGGCGGGGGACTCACAGATGGTATCACCGGCATGAATAATTGTGGCAGCTTGCTGTGCAGGTGGGCTGCCCACCCCCAGGCTGCCCACCTCAGGCTGCCCACCTCGGGCTGCCCACCTCAGGCTGCCCACCTCAGGCTGCCCACCTCAGGCTGCCCACCCCCTGGCTGCCCTCCTCGGGCTGCCCACCTCAGGCTGCCCACCCCCTGGCTGCCCACCTCGTGCTGCCCACCTCCTGGCTGCCCACCTCAGGCTGCCCACCTCGGGCTGCCCACCCCCAGGCTGCCCACCTCAGGCTGCCCACCTCGGGCTGCCCACCTCCCCCAGCCTTCACCACACTCTCCTGCCCACACGTGGCACGCTCCATATAGACTGCTCCTCTCCGCTTCGTGTACTCTGCCCAGGGTTAGGCTTAGCTGGACTAAGCTCACCTGGGCTCAGCTGGGATGAGATGAGCTGACAGTCTGAGAGCAAGCTGGCATATCCTTGTGTGGGAGTTTGAACATTGGACTGCGTCTGTCAGCAGTTCTTCCTAGCTGGCCATTAGGACATTCACACATATTATTACCAATGTATTTAGTCGTTAAATGGGTAACGAATAACATTTGTATGTGTGTGTGTCCGGGCGTGTACACTCTCATGTTGTTTGAGCAAGAGCTAAACTTTTTGGGTTTCACGTTTTCGCTCTAAGTTATCCGGTGCCGGAAGCTGAGAGCATCTTCGTGGATACTTCTCCAGGAGGCTGAGAGCATCCTCGTGGATGGACCATTGACACCTTAAGCTGTGCGTGTAAGCAGGAGGAATGGACGGAACTTTTCCACATCCGTCTAGCAAAGTTTTAAGATCTTTAAACCAAGGTAAAGTAGGGAGGATTTGCTGTTTCACTCTCTTGTCTTGCTTTGTTTATCTTCCTGTTGTGGTGGAATACACCCCCTCCCCCCCCCACACACACAGTGTGTGTGTGTGTGTGTGTGTGTGTGTGTGTGTGTGTGTGTGTGTGTGTGTGTGTGTGTGTGTGTGTGTGCGTGTGTGTGTGTGTGCGTGTGTGTGTGTGTATGTGTGGTTGATTGATAGAGAAAAATATGTCAGTTCATTAGGCAACCGACGACTTGAAAGGCGGGGTCCAAGAGCTAACAGCTTGCTCCTGCAGGCATAAATAGTAAACTCAAATTAGTAAATACACACACACAGATCCACAGCATTAGAGATGACGTCATTCACGATGAATACGCTAAGCTCTCTCTCTTTCTCTCTGCATCAAGGGAGGGAACAGGACTATCAGGGGGAAAGCGACAATATAGCATTTGGAAGGGATCAGAATAAACGTTTGGGATGGGACGGAGGAGGGAAGGAATGGTGCCCAACCACTTGGAGGATCGGGGATTGAACGCCGACCTGCATGAAGCGAGACCGTCGCTCTACCATCCAGCCTAAGTGGTTGGGTCTCTCTGTGTGTGCCTAGCCTCGCTTCCACTTCACTAACAACCGGGTTTCTGACGCTTTTCTATCCCCCCTCGCTCACCTGTCCTACAGGTGTGATCAGGACCTCCAAAGGATACCTGATCAACCAGGCTGTGACTCATACGTCAGGCTGCGAGCAGCCGCGTCTAACAGCCTGGTTGATCAGTCCAGCAACCAGGAGGCCTGGTCGACGACCGGGCCGCGGGGACACTAAGCCCCGGAAGCACCTCAAGGTAGCCTCAAGGTAGGAGGAAGTTCACCAGGTGGGAACTGTGCATTATTGGCACGTGTGAACACCGCCTCACAGCCACGCCATCAACCTACTGCTCAAGCTGAAGACCTCGAGGAGCAGCACTCCTTCAGAGGCGCAACTCCGAAGACACAGTTGAAATTGTATGTCCTCGTCGGTTTTGACTGATTGACTGCTGGGACGGACTCGGGTCCGCCACACATTACTAGGGGACACCGAGACTCAGGTCCTAACACATTACTAGGGGACACCGAGACTCAGGTCCTGACACATTACTAGGGGGCACCAAGGGCTCAGGTCCTCCTACATTACTAGGGGGCACCAAGGGCTCAGGTCCTCCTACATTACTAGGGGGCACCAAGGGCTCAGGTCCTTCTACATTACTAGGGGGCACCAAGGACTCAGGTCCTGACACATTACTAGGGGGCACCAAGGGCTCAGGTCCTCCTACATTACTAGGGGGCACCAAGGGCTCAGGTCCTCCTACATTACTAGGGGGCACCAAGGGCTCAGGTCCTCCTACATTACTAGGGGGCACCAAGGGCTCAGGTCCTCCTACATTACTAGGGGGCACCAAGGGCTCAGGTCCTCCTACATTACTAGGGGGCACCAAGGGCTCAGGGCCGCCCCTCGCCCCCACCAGGGGGTACGGATACAAGGAGAGGTAAATTCATTAAAGCTTCAACGGTAAACTTGTTATAAAGGGATGAACCTTCACTAATGAGGAGTAACGGGGAAGCGGCCAGACCTGAATTATTCACTCTGAACGAGTCGGATATTAGGGAAGTTAACTTGGGTGGGAATGGTCCGTCTTGGGGAAGTGGACGAGGAAATGACAGATATTCTGTCAACCCTTCTCTCTCTCTCTCTCTGTCTGTTTGTCTGTCTGTCTGTCTGTCTGTCTGTCTGTCTGTCTGTCTGTCTGTCTCTCTCTCTCCTCTCTCTCTCTCTCTCTCTCTCTCTCTCTCTCTCTCTCTCTCTCTCTCTCTCTCTCTCTCTCTCTCTCTCTCTCTCTGTCTCTGTCTCTGTCTCTGTCTCTCTCTCTCTCTCTCTCTTGGTCTGAGAGGGATAAAAACATCCCCCCAGCCTCCCACACTTCCCCATAATCTCTCCACAGTTGGCCCCAGAAAGTTTGAGAAGCGCCGCTACATTGTGTTGTATTATTTTAGTATAGCGAAGTGGGCGGTTATTCTCAAGATCCTCCAATCGTTTTCTTTCTTGCCTGACTTGTGTGAGGGGAGGAAACTTCTGACTGGCCTCTCACCACTTACAAATACCTCGCTACAACTCTCTCAAGACGCTACCAGTTCCTTAGTTTTTGGGCCAAACTTGCCGGAAAGTTTTGTTCTCTGTCCACCACGGGGACACGAGTGGACGGACGTTGCCTGTCCTGTCACCTCTTCCCGTCTCATCTCTCTCCCTCCACACCACGGGACGTGAGTGGATAGATATCCGTCCTGTCCCGTCACACCTTTTCCACCAGTCCCACCAATCCTCACACATACACACTTCGGGCCAGATTCACGAAGCAGTTACGCAGGTACTTACGAACGTGAACGTAATCTTTGACGGCTTTGGTTACATTTATTAAACAGTTTACAAGCATGGAAACTTGCCAATCAACTGTTGTTATTGTTATAAACAGCCTCCTGGTGCTTCGGAGCTCATTAACTGTTTAATAATTGTAAACAAAACCGCGAAAGATGAAGGAAAAGATGGACAGGTTCGTAAGTGCTTGCGTAACTGCTTCGTCAATCTGACCTCAGAAACACAATTTTTAAGCAGTTGATTTTGTTGATGACAGCTCATGCCTCGCACCAGGTCTATAAAAAAGAGTACGCAGCACGTGCATGGTGCTCAAGCCTCGACAAACTCGTCCACCCAACACACACACACACACACACACACACACACACACACACACACACACACACACACACACACACACACACACACACACACACACACACACACACACACACACAACGCATCATGAACAAGGTCACCGCCAGAGGAGGGAGGAGGACTCGTGGAGCGTAACGCTACAAGGAGTGTAAATGTGGTAAGGGAGGCAGCATTAGGGCGGAGGACCACCTCGGCCCCTACCCCTCCTCGGCCCCCCTACCCCCCCAACCTCGGCCCCCCCCCCACCTCGGCCCAACCCACCTTGGCCCCCCTATCCTCGGGCCCCACAAATGGAAACATAATGGGGTAATGAGGTCGTTCTGGACGGCTCAACTACATCGCCCTGATTACAGCACTGTGAGCGTACTCTCCTCCTATTGAAGGCTTGTTCCCCCCATCCCCCAGCTCTCACACAACTCTTCCATCCACTGTCTTGCCCCTCTCTTTCTCCTTCCTCTCTCTCATGTCCTTCCTCTCTCTCTCTCACGTCACTTTCTCCTCCCTTCCCTCCCTTTCTACCTCATCCCTTTCTCACTTCTCATAAACTTTCCCTATAAAATATTTGGTTACTGTTTCATAAGCCACTCAGGTACATGAGCCAGGTAGAGCAATCAGGTAAACTGATCAGAAACAATCAACCAGGTGAGCAGTCCTGTTGACAGTCCCACACCTGATCCCACACCTGTAAATATTGGACAGTTTTATCAATTATGGCGAGTGCTTTCCTGTTCCCCTTTCCTCCACCCCTGTATGGTCTCTTCCCCCACCCCTGTATGGTCTCTCCCTCACCCCTGTATGGTCTCTCCCCCACCCCTACATGGTCTCTTCCCCCACCCCTGTATGGTCTCTCCCCCACTCCTGTATGGTCTCTCCCCCACCCCTACATGGTCTCTCCCCCACCCCTGTATGGTCTCTTCCCCCACCCCTGTATGGTCTCTCCCCCACCCCTGTATGGTCTCTCCCCCACCCCTGTATGGTCTCTCCCCCACCCCTGTATGGTCTCTCCCCCACTCCTGTATGGTCTCTCCCCCACCCCTGTATGGTCTCTCCCCCACTCCTGTATGGTCTCTCCCCCACCCTTGTATGGTCTCTCCCCCACCCCCTACATTGTCTCTCCCCCACCCCCTACATGGTCTCTTTCCCCACATAAGAAGTAAGAAATCTGCATAGAAGCCCTATTGGCCCATACGATGCAGCTCCTATTTATATCCACCTAAACTCATTCGTAAATAGGTCTAACCTACGCTTGAAACAATCCATCACTCCCACGATTAATGTTATACCATAATGTGTTCCATAAATCAACAATCCCGTCATCGAAGAGAGCACAAAATACAGAGGATGATATGTAGGAGATTGTAGAACGGCATAAAGCCCCAGGAGCCTTGATAAGGACTCGAACCCCCGGCGCGGAGAGTCAACTGCATCACGACATGGTCAAGAGAACTGTGTTGTCCATGTACCACCTGCCAGGCCTCCTCCACCCTGACAGATGCCTTTAAGGGCGAGTATTAAACACAGGGGAAACAAAAGTGGAGATGTTTAAGGATTATGTGATGCGTGTTTTTTTGGTGTGAATATAGAGGGAGTGACATCAATGCTGGATTATACTTCTATCTGGTGTGTGTGTGTGTGTGTGTGTGTGTGTGTGTGTGTGTGTGTGTGTGTGTGTGTGTGTGCTCACCAATTTGTGCTTGCGGGGGTTGAGCTTTGGCTCTTTGGTCCCGCCTCTCAACTGTCAATCAACTGGTGTACAGGTTCCTGAGCCTACTGGGCTCTATCATATCTACATTTAAAACTGTGTATGGAGTCAGCCTCCACCTGTGTGTGTGTGTGTGTGTGTGTGTGTGTGTGTGTGTGTGTGTGTGTGTGTGTGTGTGTGTGTGTGTGTGTGTGTGTGTGTGTGCCACTCTTGATACAGTCATTGTATTTGTATTAGCTGATCTTCACAACGGGTGTTGATCAAATTAGCTGTTGTGTACAGCGACGATGCTGGAGTTTTTTTTTTTTTTGCTGGCAAAGGTTATGGTGTTTGGCGTATTGAGCCGTCGGTCCGGTGGTGACCTGTTAGGGTTACGCCCGATGGTCGTAGCTCCTTACTTTCTGTGTTACGTGTACGAAGGTTAGGTGAGGTCGGTGTTTTCTATGAAGCTTTTCAAGGTAAACTAAAATATTCACAATCAATTAGTATGTCACATATGCACTTATTAAATAAGCCAATATTGACTATAAGCAAGTGCGAGAACGGGTTGTACGTGTACACGATGTTGGATATTTAAGGTTCAAGACGGAATCGGTGATGTACAGGAGCTCGTCTTCACGGAACAGGTCCAAGAATCTGTTTTGTATCGTTGTGATCAAGTCGATCACAATCGACTTGAGAATGGTCTAGGACGGACCGAAACATCGTCGTCCCCTCACCTTCTAGTGTGTGATCTGGTCAACATATGAGGATCAACTTCATTAATATTAATCCTAAAATGATCAATGTTGAGATGGTGAAGTGTGAGGGTTTAGGCTACAACACACCGGAGGTACATCCAGGCGCTGGGATGATACTAAAGAATTGTTCTGCTTCAAGTGATTCCATGAATAAATTAGCAAACACGTCCCGTAATTGGAAACCCCATTGCTAGGCTGAATAAATGTGAGCTGAGGTAATTGTCTAGTTCGGGAGTCGAACCCGGGCCCTTAGGACTACGACCCCGAAGCGCTGTGCGTGAGTGTAAGTGTGAGTGAAAATGTTTACATTATTTAAAAGTTTTCGGATAATTCGTACCTACACTAATATGACATAATTAACTATGCACCAATTATAGGGCGAAATATACGTGAACTGTGAACAAATTGGTTTAATAAACATATGTTAACAGGTGTAGCTCGTGTCATTCCTGTCCCCGACCACAGCTATTTAATAAATTCAATCTGCTGGACTAAAGCTCGTTCGTGTCATATTAAATAATTTATACGGGAATATTACAAAGTTTGTTAGCAGTTCGTTTGCTTTTCTGAGTAATATTTACTACAATATATAATATATATATATATATATATATATATTTATATATATATATATATATATATATATATATATATATATATATATATATATATATATATATATATATATATATATATATATGACAATATCAGACCACGAAGGAAGGATTTAGACAGGAAATTTCCTTAAGTACTTTCGTATTTAATAATACATCTTCAGAAGAATCCTTCTGAAGATGTATTATTACATCCTACAACTCTGGTTTCCCTTCAAAACATACACATCTTTCGCTTTTACTAAGTTGTTGTGTTGTTGTTGTTGTTTTAGATTTAGCTACTCAGAACGAAATGTCCATGTAGCACGGGCTATGGTGAGCCCGTAATTGAGTTCTGTTATTCGCGATAACCTTGTTATTGTGAAATTTGGGTCTATGTTTAAAATGGCGGTGGGGTTTCTTCCTTTTTCCCTGTTTCTTTTCCGCTTCTGTTTTAGCGCACTGGTTTTAGTCTTGTTTTAATAACATTATCTTGATGGCGGATGTAGATATACAGTGTTCACTAGTGTGTCTCATTCTTCAACTGCTTTTCTAACCATTGTAGTCGCTGTGTAATGTGCATCTAGTGCAGCTGCTGTCGTTGGATTAATGTTGAGTTTGATGATCAGGGCTTCAGTAGCTTCACATTCCAGTAAGTAGTGCAATAGTGGCGCCTCTGCTTCTGTTCCACAGATATGACACTCTTTAACTATTGGGTTTATTACCTCCCAGCGGCACCTGTAACCAAGTCTGAGTCTGTGTATGGCTACTACAATGCCTTTGGATATCTTTTTTGTCAGGCTTGAAAGAGTAGCTTGTTTGTACCATATCGCAGTGGATCTTCCTTCCGTTACTTTGGCTCTGTGGCGACTTTTGATAGGAGAATTTTCTTCTTGATTTGCTGCTTAATCCGTGAAAAACTTGGAGGTATTTGAACCTGTACAACAGGTAGAGCAGTGGCAGTTTTTGCTAGTGAGTCTGCCTTTTCATTACCATCTATGCCAATGTGACTTGATATCCAATTTAGGGTGACTGACAGCCCTAGATTGATTGTCACAGTTGCAAATAGTATCGGTTGAGTGTGGTGGTGGGGGGGGGGGCGAGGAGCCCGGACCCAGGGAACACGGCCCCTGAGCCAACAGTTGTACACACTGTGGCCAACTTTCCATTTAACTTTGAGTTTAACGGCTCCTCCCATCCTCCTTGAAGCATTTTCTGTCTCTAAATTTTGACTTGGCTTTTATATATATACATTGTTTTGTTTGGCTTCTAAATATTACGATTTTTATGTGGTGGTGTTTCTCTCTCTCTCTCTCTCTCTCTCTCTCTCTCTCTCTCTCTCTCTCTCTCTCTCTCTCTCTCTCTCTCTCTCTCTCTCTCTCTCTCTCTCTCTCTCTCTCTCTCTCTCTCTCTCTCTCTCTGTCTCTCTCTCTCTCTCTCTGTCTCTCTCTCTCTCTCTCTCTCTCTCTCTCTCTCTCTCTCTCTCTCTCTCTCTCTCTCTCTCTCTCTCTCTCTCTCTCTCTCTCTCTCTCTTCTTCCGTTTTTGTATTCCATTCCTCTCTATTCTCTTACTGATGTTTCCCGGCCAGATTTCCTCTCCTTACTTATATCTCCTACTTGGTGCCTTGTTCACATTTCCGGCCCTACTGTTCATACTGTTATTGGTGTCGTGTTCACTCTCATCCTCACTCTACATGTTCACCAGTTGCATGTTCTCCAGGTAAACACCTCCACATTTACACGCTAACACCTGTGTGATCACATGAACACAGATATTTCCTTCCCTCCTCAGGTGATTTTGAAGCATGATTCCTCTCAAGCGATGAATTATGAGGTAGCTTTATTGGTATGTGTTCTTGTTAACCTGGGGGGCAAGACCCAGCTTTGATTTGGTCAGTTAACTTGATTTGTCGTACTTCCACTAGTACTGAGACTGGTCCAAGTGTTGGGAGGGTGTAGTACAATGGTGATGGGTTCAAATGTGTGTGTGTGTGTGTGTGTGTGTGTGTGTGTGTGTACTCACCTAGTTGTGTTTGCGGGGGTTGAGCTCTGGCTCTTTGGTCCCGCCTCTCAACCGTCAATGAACAGGTGTACAGGTTCCTGAGCCTACTGGGCTCTATCATATCTACACTTGAAACTGTGTATGGAGCCAGCCTCCACCACATCACTTCCTAATGTGTGTGTGTGTGTGTGTGTGTGTGTGTGTGTGTGTGTGTGTGTGTGCGTGCATGCGTGCGTGCGTGTGTGTTGCCCCCACCAGTCAACCAGAGGGCGCGCGCGCCTCCGTAAAGAGAAAGGAAATGTATTTAGGGAGCGACAGTCGTAAGAGACCGGCGATCTGACAAAAGATAGGATATGTCAAGGCTGCTGCTGCCCTGGATCCCGCGGCCTCTCTTATTCAATAGGAAAGAGGAAGAGAGAGAGAGAAAGAAAGAGAGAAAGAGAAGGAAGAAGACCTTGTAAAAAAGAGAGAGAAGGGAAGAGCGCCTCAGGATACCTCCATGAAGGTCAGCATATCTTTGATAGGAAAAGCCACAGTTGAGACGAGGCTTTTCCCTACCAGAGTTGAAAAAGAATTCCAGCTGTTGTCTCGGAGGATATCACCTCAGAGTCGCTTCCTGAAGGGTTGGGAAGCGAAGGTGAAACACACAGGCTTATGGGGTAGCCCGTGCTGTGTAGCCTAAGTAGCCTACTTGTTTATCATAGTCCAGGTAGCCTAGTTGTTTATCGAAGCCCAGGTAGCCTAGTTGTGGGTTAAAGCTTCGTTATTTAACTTGTCAACAAACTTAGTGTGGAGTTTTTCATAAGAGTGGCTGGTTTTGTGCATCCTTGGGTGATTATGAGGGTTTCTTCTCACTTTGCCTCATATATGAGTGCTGGAATGTAAACAATAGGTCAAGCGAACCTCCTTGAATGTGTGTGTGTGTGTGTGTGTGTGTGTGTGTGTGTGTGTGTGTGTGTGTGTGTGTGTGTGTGCTGGGCGTTGTCATACACATACACAAGGCCCTACCCAAGTGTGACCATACACACACACGCCCACACACCAACCCTACCTTGTGTAGAGCAGCCCTCCTCCTCCTCCTTCTATCCCCACTCTCTTTCCCTCTCCCTTTACCCTTTACCCCTTCCTTCCTTCCCCCTCTCCCACCACCCCCTTACCTCCTCCCCTCTCACAGCACCATCAGGGCAAGAGAGGTGTGCTGACACCACTCTCCTGTCTTCACTTTATTTCCTCGACCTTTGAACTTCCACCCGCCTGCCTCTCCTTCACATGTATGTGTACACCTCTGTGGGGTCCCTTCCTCTCCCTACTCCTCTATGTATACTCATACATATCCACAATATGGCATGTATTCACCCCCTATTCCCCCCACTTCACTACGTCTCCACCATGTATACAAACACCCAATACATCCTATCTATGAATATTATACATGGTTCGTAAACCTCTGCTTGTATACCTCTCAAACGATAACTATACACCTCTCTCGTGTATACTATAGCAGCTCTCTTATGCTATGGCGTTATACATCATACATGTAAACTGTTCTACATCCTTGAAAACTTTCAGATAACAGCTCGCTTGATCACGACAACGAGTTCAAGCGTTGAAAAGTCATCGATCAGTTGTAGTTCTAGATTAAGAAGTCTACATGGCAAGTCTTCTTATATGGCGAGGCTTCTCATATGGCAAGTCTTCTGATATGGCAAGTCTTCTTATATGGCAAGTCTTCTTATATGGCAAGTCTTCTTATATGGCAAGTCTTCTTATATGGCAAGTCTTCTTATACGGCGAGTCTTCAAGACTCACGCTGGTGGATGCTAGAGCAGACCACAAGAGTAGCCATTGCTCTTGTGGAGGATTCAAGAGGACTACATCCGGGCCTCGTGTCCTCTTAATTAATCAAATCAAGTCAGGTGGGGTGGGGGGTTGTGGGGGGGGGGGGGTACCTTCACCTGACTGACAATTTAATTAATTGATTTTCTAACTCTGTGATTCCCTAACATTGTTTCACTCTCCTAAATGTTTAAAATGAACCAACCTCTGTTGAGGGGACGGGAAGAACGTGCCGGTGGATATATATATATATATATATATATATATATATATATATATATATATATATATATATATATATATATATATATATAATGTCTGACCACGAAGGAAAGTAAAGCAGGAAATTCCATTAATACATTCGAATTAATCGATACATCTTCAGAGGGATCAATCACTACATCAATCACCCGATAATGTATTGATGGAGCCCTCGCTCACACTAACTACATCACTATGACAAACCACATCCACCCTGAAATGACCTGGATAGTTATCTAGTTATTTTCGATGCTCTGAAAGTATATTTATTTCGGCTTTCATAGTAGTGGGTATGTGGGCCTGCGGGCCGCTCCAAGCAACAACCTAGTGGACCAAACTCTCACAAGTCAAGCCTGGCCTCGGGCCGGGCTTGGGGAGTAGAAGACCTCCCAGAACCCCATCAACCAGGTATCAACCAGGTATCAACCAGGTATCAACCAGTCCGCTGGTTATCTGATGCAGTGATTCCTGATCTATTTCGCTATCATACCTGTTTTTAAAGATGTGGGTTGGGGGTTGCTTGTAGAACCTGCTCCTTTAGGTCATTCCATTTACTCACTCTTCTTACGCTAAGACAAACGTTTCTGCCCTTTCTATGATACACTTGAGACCCAAACTCCGTGTCCCCCTTGCTGTATTGGTATTCAGTGTAAACATATTCTCTGTTTCCACTCTGTCAATTCCTCTAAGTATTTTCTACGTCTGTATCATGTTCCCTCCCTGTCTAACGTCCTCCTTTTCACACGTCGTCTGGTTTAGTTCGTTCGGAAATAAACCTGCCGTGTGTGTGTGTGTGTGCGTGTGTGTGTGTGTGCGTGTGTTCCTGTGTTGAGGTGCGAAAGGCTCTTTCACCTAGTTTTTCCCTAAAACTGTGTGATCAAATCAAGAAGAAAAAAAGGAGAGAAAAAAGGAGCATTTGATGAATGTTTTATTCAGAGCGAGCGTGGGAGAAGCCATTGTTTTGTTGGTGACATCTGGTGACGGCTGCTAGTGGCTAGCCCCTTGGGTGAGGGGGTGTTAGGGGAGGTTATAGGAGGGGTTATAGGGGCGTTTTATAGGGTAAGAGTCGTATATGGGAGACTGATAGGGCTCTTATATACCCTGGAGGTACTAAGGGATGGGGAGGACATTGTGTTAGACACCAGCAAAAATTAGTTTTTCCTATATTTCTTGCTGAGGTCAATTGATTCGGCTCATTTTTGTTTAGGTAGAAGTGGGCGGAATATTTTGAAGGTTTACGTGTTATAATTTGACTTGCTTGATACCTGGTTGATGGGGTTCTGGGAGTTCTTCTACTCCCCAAGCCCGGCCCGAGGCCAGGCTAGACTTGTGAGAGTTTGGTCCACAGTTTGGACATGGTTATTTACTTGGTATATGTTTTGTGGTCTTACATGTATTAATTTATTGAAGTGTGCCCCAGTAGCGATATATGTTATCTCATTGGTCTCACTGTGTTTCTCTGTGATACGTTTTGACGGCCTGTTTAAGCGTGGGTCCTTTACAGTGTCTCCTGGAGACTCTTTTATTAAGCACGCCTTCCTAAGAAGGACTCTTTTTGAGAACATGTTCCTGATAATTCCTCCTTAGCTACGGCAAGAACGCCTCGATGGGAATACCAGCATGTATGCCATACTCTTGTGCTTAAGGTTATGTATGTGGTGTATGTGGGTGGGGGGTGTGGTGTATGTGTGTGGGTGTGGTATATGTGGGGGGGGGGGGGGGGTGAGTGGCGCTGTATACTGTAGGGAGGGGGACCTTGGAGCCCACCTTAGCGAGAATCTTCGTCATGGACCTAATTGTTTTTAGGTGAGGTGATGAGCGATGACTGTATTACCTGTGGGGAGGTTAATCAAGTTACGGGCTCACCATAGCCCGTGCTACTTGGAACTTTGTTCCAAGTAGCGAATCTTTAACAACAACAAAAACATGTGGGGAGGGTTATTAAGGCCACCACCATAGTTTATGACCAGCCAACAAGTCAGAGTTCGACACACAGTCTCTACACAGCACGGCTCCTGTGCCAGGTAAGTTACGGGCTCACCATAGCCCGTGCTACTTGGCTCGTTCCTGTGCCAGGTAAGTTACGGGCTCGCCATGGCAGTGCTACTTGTTCCAAGTAGCTGAATCTATAACAAGAACAAGTCAGAGTTAGCCGTGGACACAACACAGGACCAGCCTAAGCTCTCACTCTATATGGAAAGGTTTCAGTTTTGTTTTGTTTGGGGAGGGGAGGGAATTATCAGGGGGAAAGCACCAAGTCATTACGACTATATAGCATCATATATTCGAAAGCACAATACGAAATGATCTAATACAAATGTTGAAAATCATTAAAAAAACACAAGAAAAATTGTAATTCTGAAAAGTGTTTAAATTCCGCTCAAGCGCAAGAGGCAGCGATGGTTTTACAATTACTGGAAAAGGATTTCAGTCTAATGAGGCTAAATACTCCTTCCTTAACCGCGTGGTAAAGACGGAAGCGCTCACCAGGGGATATAATACAGTGTAATGCGCTAAAACATATTTAAACGTGGATTAGTCGAACTTTTCTCCGTTAAATTCCCTTCTATATAACTCCGTAAATTTCCCATCAACAAAGAGCCTACTTTTGGCTTTAATGTTCTGTTGTTGTTTGGAACCCATTGTAAACCTGTGTAGACCCATTGTAAACCTGTGTAGATACATTGTAAACCTGTGTAGACACATTGTAAACATGTGTAGACCCGTTCTAAACCTGTGTAGACCCTTTGTAAACCTGTGTAGACCCATTATAAACCTGTGTAGAACCATTGTAAACCTGTGTAGACCCGTTCTAAACCTGTGTAGACCCGTTCTAAACCTGTGTAGACCCGTTCTAAACCTGTGTAGATCCATTGTAAACCTGTATAAATCGATGCGGTCTTTAGTACTAGAAGGGTGTTGGTGGGTTCATTGTACCATACACGAACTATACCACTACCTTCTTCACTTGGCCTACCTCCCTGCACTACTCGCAGATGTCACTTACAACAAAAGACGCTCAGCCGATAGCATAGTCAATGGCTCTATCGAACTCACTGCATACCTTTCCTCCATATTATAGAGGAAATTTCCATAATATTTCAGAGTTCTAAAATATAATGGAAATTTTCCATAATATTTTAGAATAAATCCACTTATATTTCCTCCTTATTATGGAGGAAATTTCCATAATAATTCAAAGTTCTGAAATATTATGGAAATTTTCCATAATATTTCAGAATAAATCCACTTATATTTCCTTCATATTATGGAGGAAATATAAGTAAATTTCCTCCATAATATGGAAGAAATCTACTCCATATCTACCATTCGTTATTCGTGTGACACACACACACACACGACGTAGACGTCAGAGGAGCCACCACGACGGGACACGCGGGAACAGCTCCTCTGGTTGCGTCAGCTTTAAGCTGTACCTAAAATAATCGTCGGCAGATACTAATTAATGTATACACTAATTAATCTCTCTCATAATAAATCAGTTTCTGATCATAGGATATCAAATGAACTGGGCAACACAGAGAACCAATCCTGAAAAAGTGTTGATGTTCGCCAAGAAATAGAAAATGTAGGAAAAGACATGAAAGAGAAGAAGAGATGCCGAAGAAGAGAGGGGAGAAGGAGAGAGAGAGGGTTGAGGAAGGAGGAAGAGAGAGAGAGGGAGGAAAGGGGGGTAACGATAACAAGAGTGATAACGAGTGACAACACAAAGCACCATGATAACTGGCCCCTCAGACTCTCTAGCACAGTCTCCCGTCTCGCAGGTAGCCCACAGAGCTGCGGCTCCCGATAAAATGACAGCTACAGGAAATTAAAGAAAACTTGGGTCGACACAGCGAGGTAAACTGTATCTCTCTACCCCCCTCCCCCTCCTCCAGATATCACGATATCACGCCCCTAGGCATTATGTTCGCTACACCACCACCACCACCACCAGCACCACCACCACCACCACCACCACCACCACCACCACCACCACCACCACCACCACCATTGCTTTTACCTAGTCAAAAAAACCTTATAATCTTGTATATCGTTATCATCTCTCCTCTGCTCCTTCCTCCTGGTGAGCTCCAGGTTTCCTCAGTGTTTCCTCGTGGCTGAGACTCGTGGGGGGTGAGGGGAGAGGTCGTAGGGTGGCCGAGGTAGCCACTCAGAACACACACACCGGCCCATCAGAGAGTTTCCATCTCTGTGGAGACTAATCAGGGAGATATTGCCACCAGCTCCTGCCTAACCTGTCGCAGTGTGTATTAGTGCTCCTTGTGACTACAGGATTGAGCTCCTAGCTCTTGGTCCCCACCTTTCTTACCGTCGGTTGTCTAATGTACTGACTCCTGATATATTTTGTTCTCTAGCATATCTACAGCATCTGTCTCTGTCTGTCTCTCGCTCACACTTTCTCTCTCTCTCTCTCTCTCTCTCTCTCTCTCTCTCTCTCTCTCTCTCTCTCTCTCTCTCTCTCTCTCTCTCTCTCTCTCTCTCTCTCTCTCTCTCACTCTTCCCCTCTCTCTCTCTCTCTCTCTCTCTCTCTCTCTCTCTCTCTCTCTCTCTCTCTCTCTCTCTCACTCTTCCTCTCTCTCTCTCTCTCTCTCTCTCTCTCTCTCTCTCTCTCTCTCTCTCTCTCTCTCTCTCTCTCTCTCACTCTTCCTCTCTCTCTCTCTCTCTCTCTCTCTCTCTCTCTCTCTCTCTCTCTCTCTCTCTCACTCTTCCTCTCTCTCTCTCTCTCTCTCTCTCACTCTTCCTCTCTCTCTCTCTCTCTCTCTCACTCTTCCTCTCTCTCTCTCTCTCTCTCTCTCTCTCTCTCTCTCTCTCTCTCTCTCTCTCTCTCACTCTTCCTCTCTCTCTCTCTCTCTCTCTCTCACTCTTCCTCTCTCTCTCTCTCTCTCTCTCTCTCTCTCTCTCTCTCTCTCTCTCTCTCTCTCTCTCTCTCTCTCTCTCTCTCTCTCTCTCTCTCTCACTCTCTCTCTCTCTCACTCTTCCTCTCTCTCTCTCTCTCTCTCTCTCTCTCTCTCTCTCTCTCTCTCTCTCTCTCTCTCTCTCTCTCTCTCTCTCTCTCTCTCTTTCTCTCACTCTCTCTCTTTCTCTCACTCTCTCTCTCTTCCTCTCTCTACAATAAAAGTCGACCTCGTCTCAAGTCCTAGTCAACTGTACAGATACTTGTATACATAAGTATCCCCCTCAGATTGCCAGGCTGGGGAGGGTTCGTCCAACATACTAATACCGCCCTGCTCCTCCAGGTAAGCGAACACTAATTGCATGCGGTGCATGACTCTCTCTCTCTAGCCACCAACATCAGCCTCCCAGCTGCCGTGCTTCCTTGCCCCTCAGTAGAGATTCCGAGCACAACTGACACTGTTTCATAGCATTCCAACATGTCTAAGAGGGAGCTGATTATCCTAATATTTCACACTTCTTTATTTCCCGATGCCCGGCCAGGCTCGACAGAATCTCCATCTGTATTTCGGATACTCCAGCGAGCCAGATGCACGAAGCAGTTACGCAAGCACTTACAAACGAGTACATCTTCCCTCAATCTTTGACGGCTTTGTTTACATTTATTGAACAGTTTACAAGCAGGAAAACTTGCCAATTAACTTTTGTTATTGTTATAAACAGCCTCCTGGTGCTTCGGAGCTCTTTAACTGTTTAATAATTGTAAACAAAGCCGCCAAAGATTGAGAAAAGATGTACAGGTTCGTCAGGCTTGGGTAACTGTTTCGTGAATCTGGCCCCTGGATGCTCGTTGTTCTTACGAACTGAATCAAACATTCCTGTGATCCCTATAATTCCTGCCAGTCAATATCGTCCAGGTGGACCAAACGCCACTCCTACCCCCCACAGGTGTTGGCTGGGAGTCCAGTAGTTACAAGTGGTAGTGACGAATGTGTCTGGCTGTGTACGTAAGTGTTGGTCAGTTATGTACACATGTGCTGGGAGACGCTTGATAACTTCCCCCCCCCCCCACACACACACACACACACACACACACTTCGCGGGTGAGTGGACAGAGCTTGGGGGGTCGTAATGCTAAAGGTCCTGATTCAATTCCCTGTCGAGGCGGAAACAAATGGGCAGTTTTTTTCACACGATACACCTGTTCACCTAACAGTAAATAGGTACCTGGGAGTTAGACAGCTGCTACGGGCTGCTTCCTGGGGGAATGAATGTGTGTGTTTGTTCGAGATAAATATATGTAGTAGACATAATAGAGAACATAATATATCGATTATAAAGGCGGGGTCCAAGAGCTAATAGGGGCGATTCTGCAGGCACAAATAGTAAACACACACACACACACACACACACACACACACACACACACACACACACACACACACACACACACGCGTCAAACAGACAGTTTAGCGGGACATCTTAAAGAACATCTGGAGAGAGAGAGCTGCTTCCTACACCACCTTCTGTGATCTTGAAGAGAATATACAAGATCGTCACATCTCTCCTTGGTACCTTGCCCGAGCATCTCTCTCAGTGTCCCTCCAGGTACCATACAACTATAGCAGGTACTCTAGTACTACAAGACGTATTGTAGTACTACAAGAGGTACCACAATACTTCAGGAGGTATCATAGTACTGCAGATGGAACCATTGTACTACAGGAGGTTCTATAGGAGGTATCATAGTACTTTATGAGGTATTATAGCACTATAGGAGGTACCATAATATCACAGAAGGTACCATAGTTTGTGGTACTTAACACAGTAACGGGATATACAATGCCAGATACAGTTATGTGGTATTTGGTATCAGAGATACCAAATACAGTTATGTAGAACCTGATATCAGAGGTACCAGATCCATTTATGTGCTACCTGATACCAGGAATACCAGATAACCCACATGGGGTATACTAGGTCTTCTAGACATAAAATAATTACACCAACAGTTCTCAAGTATAACATTACCACCACCTTTATAGCAATGACACCTGACAAGAGACCATCACCATCTGGTGGCCAAACGTCGAACCTTACATATCAACAAATCAAATCGTGTAGAGTTCGCGCGTAATCTCCCGACCTCTCACAGTGAAGTAACCGTTCTACTCTCTGTGAAACTGTGCCCAACATGCCGGCAGCGGCATTATCTTTGAAAATGCGGAGTCAACAGTATGGAGATGAGTGACGTAGGAGCAAAGGGGGGCTTTGGTACACACAAGCTTGGGTACGTATTTAGCGCTCTCCTAACTCTGGCCATCCAACATGGCGCCGCCCCGCAGACTTGATTAAATTTCTCATTAAAGCATGGCTCATAAAACAGACTCCAGGTGTCCAGTTAGGCTTAGTTTACCGGAGTCTGAGGTTACCTTCAATTAACTCTTAAATCCTTGAAGGAAGGGAAGGCAGGTAACTATCGAGGTACCTCGGGAGCAAGTGTAAACATGCACTCTAATATTTCATTTTTTCTCTCTCTTCCTTCTTTAGTGTTTATGTACTACTAGCCAGTGCTACCATGTTGAAGGGCAAGGGTTATATCCTCACATCACAACACGAAGTTGACCAGACGACACACTAGAATTTGAAGAGATGACGACGTTTCGGTCCGTCCTGGACCATTATCAAGTAGATTGTATAATGGTCCAATCGACTTGAGAATGGTCCAGTGGGCCAGATTCACGAAGCAGTTACGCAAGCACTTACGAGCGTGTACATCTTTCCTCAATCTTTGGCAGCTTTGTTTACAATTATTAAACAGTTAATGAGCTCCGATGCACCAGGAGGCTGTTTATAACAATAACAACAGTTTATTGGGAAGTTTTCATGCTTGTAAACTGTTTAATAAATGTAACCAAACCCGCCAAAGATTGAGGAAAGGTGTACACGTTCGTAAGTGCTTGCGTAACTGTTTCGTGAATCTGGCCCCAGGACGGACCGAAACGTCGTCTCCTCAATTTCTAGTATGTGGTTTGGTCAACATATTTCAGCCACGTTATTGTGACTCTTCATCTGCATCACAACACGACCTTCACTCACCTGATATCTCTACTACCGTGGCCACAGATATTCCTAATATTAGAGTGGGGCTTACGCCCCACAACTATCCCCAATTCTACAAACCAACTCCCCTCCCTTACTCCCTCTCCCACAACCATTTTAACCATTTTATCCACGTGACTTTTCTTGTGGCGAGGCTGGTGAGTGTAATCATGTGCTCTGAGAACCAGTATTAAATAAAGTGTCTCGTGGACCACATATCATCGCTCATAGACCACATATCTTCGCTCACCCTCATCAGGGGAAGTTTAATAGGCCCCTCTTGCTCTCAGTCTTGTCTCTCGATCTGACGCAGTAAACACTTATGAAATATATTAATTATTAATAATAAATACTTTAATGCCCTAAAGCATTACATTAGAGTAATTAATGTCAATACTTCACAATGAATTATCTTGATACACAAAACTGGGTACAAACCTGGTGTGACCGCATAGTAATAACCAGCATTAATTAATATTAAATATCATATAATAACAGTTAATTAATAACCAATTAGTAAGGATTAATTAATCACAGACACAAAATAGTGAAAACAAACATGTAAACATTATTCTCTCAAGGTAACATTTCATAAGCGTCTCTAAAGTGACTTTGTTTTACCTTGGCTTTGTTGATACAACTATACACTGTTAAACGAGATTTGTACAACTGAATCAGAATGTTTGGTAATATGTTTATTGTTTGTGATGTGTGTCTATGTATGTATTAACACGTTGTACTGAATGGGGTGAGAATAGCTTGAGCTACCTCATCCCTTTGTGTGTATTTTACCTCAATAAACTTATTTGAATTTCAATTGTACAACTGAAATGAATAACATGCATGAGAGGAATACAAAAATAAGTACGCTGAAGGCTTATCTACAGCTCAGCCTCTTTATCCATTTAGACTGCTAATGCCCAACTGGCTTAGTTGGCTGTTGGCTTAGTGTCTTATCAACCGCGGAAGGGTTATTAAGCCCGGCTTAATAGCTCAAGGATTACAAACTATTCATGCCCGTGCCACCTCTTAGGGGTGATTAATTCTTCATCAGTCTCAATCAGCTCACAACCTACGGGCTCACCATAGCCCGTGCTACATGGACACTTCGTTCCATGTAGCTAAATCTAAAACAATTACAAACAGCTCACAACCCACCGCTGTAGTCCCGAACACACTCCACAACTGAAGTCAATTCTCAGGTATACATAGAGAAATGGGGTATATGTATATACATAATAGGGTATACATAAGTATAAAGGAAACTGTATAAGTTCTGTTGGTACATGCTAGACACCTTCTTTATATATATATATCTACCCAAACTCTCTCACATCCATCTCTCTCTCTCTCTTTCTCTCATATATATATATATATATATATATATATATATATATATATATATATATATATATATATATATATATATATATATATATATATATACATATATATATATATATATATATATATATATATATATATATATATATATATTATTATAGACTGTGGGTTGGTTGGTGTTGTCGTCGTCGATCCTTCTCTACGGACAACCCAACCCACAACTCGGTAGAGTGCTTATACTAGGAGATCACCCTTGGCGCTTCTGGCTCTTGGAGAGGGGCTCAACGTCACACGTTTAGGGGATGCGGCTCCAACACTTAGCCTCGTTGTCACGTGCACACACCCACACGAGCCGCTGTGACTCCCCACTCTCTCCTTAGATAAGATATGATCTCCTCAATCCCCTATGACTTACTAGTATTACCTCCTACCCTGTCCACAGCAGTGGTTCTTGGTTCTTTCTCTCTCTCTCTCCTTCTTTACTACCTCCTGGGAAGCCTCACTAGGACAAGGGCAAAACACCAGCAAATTGTGACACATTTACTGAACAAAGCACATACACGATACATACACACATATAATAATAATGAATCCTATACTCTATAATATCACAATCAGGTTGCACTCCAACACCATCAGAACTCTATTATCAGCTTATCAAGTGGTATCCTACCTCCTGGTTCACCACCTGATACTATTAACCTCCTCAAGTTGATGAAGCCTACATACACTGTTGCACTATCAGCAAGATAATGTATATATAGAAAACCGGCATTTGAATGCAATAACATATATCAGTATAAATGTTCATTGATACACAACAATGATTAATCGATCACTGTCAGTCCTCGAGCACATACATCTGTAGGCAATCAAGCCTACGACTGCAACTCTAAGCTTCAGAATAAATCACTCCTTGACATAAGAATGCGAACAGTCACTCACCTCTCACTGCGTCTTGCACGCTAATGACAACCAAACACTATCAACTCCCTACTAGTAATCCACCAGAACTTCCCCTTCCACCTCTGGAAGTTCACAACCCTAATATCCTTAGGTTCTTCCAGGCTTCACTACCAGGATCCTCTGCAGCTCCTCCAGGCTGCTATCATGAAGTTTCCTTGTGCAACTACGGTACTTCACCCTTCTGTTAGGTTCTTCCACAGCTCTCTTGGCTGCTACACCACCTCTACAGAAGCACGTGACACTCCTCTTCACTGCTGCTTCTCCTCACAGCTCGAGGTCCTCTGCTCCACTACCTTGGAGTCTCATCAGCTACATCATCTGCTGGCTTCGAAGTTCTCAGCAACTTCTTCCCCAAAGACAAACCTGCAACCCATCGACGTTCCAATAAAATGTTCCCCTTTAACACATAAACAAAAATAACCACACAATATGCTTGCCTCAAACCTCTATCTGTCCTCTACATACAGTGAGAGTGGACTCCCCCGTTTTGGGCGGGTCCATACTCCACCTCGCCATGGCGGCGGTCCTCACTCGCTGGGAGGGTCTTCCTCCATCCGGAGCCAGGCTCCCTCAGTCGTCGGCCAGCGTTCAGAGGGGGCGGACGTCGCTCCGTGTTCCTCCCTCTCCACTCTCTTATTTCAGGCTTTCTGCCTTATTAAAACATGTCTAACTTATAAATAAACATCGCTACTGTCGCTGGGCACACGACCAACTACAAGTGATCACTATGAACTGGCGTATAACGTGCTTACCACAGATTAATTGGTCGAGGGCGCTTTCCCTCTGACGGCGTCTGGTCAGGGCGCTCCCACGGCCCACAATAATGCCTCCGGGCGGCTTAATATTCACTAATTATCGTCCACGACTTGAGACCACACGTCCCCAGCTCGATTCCACAGCTGGCACGTCTGCACACTTCTCTTCTCTTAGAGATATATCACTAGGGGTTCCCTTCTGACGGGAGCTCAACGGAGCGCGGCTTCCCCCTGCGATGTCTGGCACTCAAGTGAGGTCAAGGTCCTCCAGAAGCGAGCCTCACGCCTCCAGCAAAATGTCCACATCTCCTATCCCGTCATTTATCTATTTTCTTCTGCATTGCCCATAATCTCAAACTGTTACACATATCCAACCAACTATTTTACATATGCGTTATCACCTCAATACTTGCTAGACCTTCTAGTTAGGTCAGGCTTGCTGAATAACTCTCAAAAAGGGAGACTCGTTTCTCCTGCAGGCTGAGATCATAACACTCCCCTCCCCTTATTTTTGAGAGTTATTCCAGTGGCAAAGCTCGGGATAATACATCCGCCACCACACTGTCTCGTTCTTCAACCAATATACTCTCTTAGGAGTCTACAATTAATTCGTTGCACCATGCAACATCTGGCTCACAACTCTCCAGAAATATGATCTTCTCACAAACGATTTGACTTCTCTGACACCTCTTAGCTAGGCTGTCCTCTTTGGACGCCTGCACTCCATTGGTCCACTCTACTTACTGTCTCCACCCTCCATTTCCTCGTCTTCTTCTCTTCCCGTCCAGAGTCAGACATCTACTGTCTGTACCTCCTCTGTCGTCTTCACACTTCCATCTACTGCCATTATACTTCCGCCTCCTGTCATCATACTTCACTTCCTCGTCTTCACCGACGATCCTCCCTTGCGTCTCCGCATTTATCCAAGACCTCATCCTGTTCGACTCCCACCGAGTCCTCGGCTTTCTTCTATTCCTCCATGCTTGCATCCTCATCCTCTTTCTACACTTTTCACTTCTATACCACTCCATTTCTTCTCCTTCAACTCTTCTTCGTCCCCTAAAAGTTTCTTCGGGCACTGTACTACATCCAACAGCATTCGACCGTACGCGTCGTCTTGCCTCTCCCAGAGTGCTCGTAAGCATCTCTCCACACATACTGTCTCTTCTCCTTTCATTTTCCCGGCTATCACTCTTCTTCACTATCTCTCCTCCACGTTTTCTGTGGAACATGTCAACTCCTGACATCTCAAACAACTTAACTCCACTACCCATATGCCTCTGTGCTCGTGGACAACTTGACGCTCTACTCCCGTCCTCAGTCTGTCCACATCTTTCCTCATTCCTACTCAGCACAGTTGCATTCACCTTCCGACTCTTAATTTCAGCAGTCTGGGCTCCACTCAGGTCCGCTCTCTTCACATGAGTTTTCTTCGGCTGGGTCATCTTCACTTTTGACCTCACCGAGACTTCATTTTTCTGGGCTGGACCTTCATCAAACAGCCACGCTATATCTACGTCGATATCTTCCACCGGTTGACTCGACACTGTCTCATCTTCTCCAGCGTCTCCCTCGTCGGCCACCTCTGCCTTCATCACTACCGAGACAGGGTACTCAATGGCTTGGCGGTCTCCTGACTCATCTCCTCGGACGCCAGTCAGGTTCACACTCTCAGGTGTCCCACCCGTGCCGTGGCCTTCTGGGCACTCCTCTGGCACAGTCTCCACTATGACTCTTGGCAACACCTTTGTCCCGCACAAGTCATTTCCCAGGATCACTTGGACTCCTGGAATAGGTATATCGGGGCATACTCCCAACATCACCTCCGCCGACACATATTCCGACCTTAGCTGGACAGCACATACGGGCATGTCACTCTCCGACAATAACCCATATACTTTCATCTTCCCACTGCCAGCTAACCGTCGACCATCCCCAATCAGGCTTCTCGCAATCAAGCTCTGATTAGCTCCGGTATCTCTTAAGATACCAACTTCTACCTCAGGTTGGCCTCTTATACTGATCCAACCTTTACTCATGAACGGCCTATACCTCTCGTTCACTAAATTCGCTCTCTGTGGTTTGTCTCGGAACACATTAGTATATTTACTTCCGGGGTCACACATGGCCAGGGTCACAACTCTCTTGCCCTGCCGACAATCTCGCATCACGTGACCCAATCCGTTACAATTGTAACATCTCATCTGGGAAAAGTCTCTTCTATATGTACCCGAGTAGCTCTGACTCTGCCCACTCGTATTGGAGTTCCTCGGGCCAGACGTACTACTCGTACTCTGTGGAGCTTTACTGGACTCTTGATTTCCTGGATAACGATCAGTTTCTCGTTTTGCTCCTCCATCTTCACTTTCAGACGAAGTGCGCGACCTACTCTTCTGAGTTTTAGGGTACTTACTTTTATCTGCCCATTTATCAAAATTTTTCTCACCCCAGACTCTTCTGGGTCTCTCATAATTTCTTCCTCCCCAGACTCCATTGGATCTGCCATTGCTGCGTCTCGCCTCGCTTCTCACTCTGTTCTCCCTCAAGCTCTTGTAAGCTTCAGTAATCATATCCGCCCTATCTGCGGCATCTTTCACCTCCATTATCCCTGCTTCTTGGATCTTGAACTTTGTTTCGGGATGCATCATCTCCAAGAACTTCTCCATGACCATCAGTTGCTTCAGGTCAGCATAAGATCCAACTCCAGCAGCCTCAATCCACTTCTGGAATCGTCTTTCCAGATCTCTTGCTGTCTCAGCAAACGTACATGCTCCAACTTTGATCATTTCTCTGAAGCGCTTCCTATAAGCTTCTGGGGTTAACTGAAACGAGCGCAATATGCTGCTCTTTACTGTGGCGTAATCCTGGCACTCTTCCAGTGACAATTGGGTGTATGCCTCCCTGGCTGCACCTGTCAATCTTAACTGGACAAGCTGGGCCCATTCCTCCTGTGGCCACTCCTTGATGCTGGCTACTTTCTCAAAATGCTCGAAGAAGCTCTCTGCCTCTTCGGGAACAAACAAGGGAATGTCCTTCTCCCTAACCCTAACATCTGGTTGGTGTGATACCTGGGTGGTGCTCTCTGGCAACCCATGTTCAATCCTTTGCTCAGCCAAGGTTCTATTCGCTTCTATCTGCATTTGTTTTGTTCTCTCTTTTTCTTTTTCGACTTGGGCTTTTTCTTTCTCCTGTTCCAACTCCAGTTCCCTTACTCTGGTTTTCTCTTTTTCTTTCTCCTGTTCCAACTCCAGTTCTCTTACTCTGGTTTTCTCTTTTTCTTTCTCCACCTCTAGTCTCGCTCTCTCTACTTCCAGCCTGGTTTTCTCTTTTTCCTTCTCGGCTTCATTTTTCATCTGGAGTTCTAATTTCATCTTTTCCAGCTGGAACTGTCTCTCCTTGTCCTCACGCTGCATCTGGAGCTCTAACTGGAATCTCTCCAAGCTCCTATTCCGGCTACTCCTGCTACTGCGGCTACTCTTGCTGCTCCTACTCGATCCCTGGGATCTCACGTCATCCTGCCCATCATCCTCCTTTCCACTTTCAGCTCCTTCCTGGGCTCCTTGTTCTGCCGCTTCATTTTTGGCTCTTAACTGCCTCAGGATCTCATCCTTCATCCCAGCTACTTTAGATGCTTTCAACCTGATGCCACATTTTTCTGCTATTTGTTTCAATTGATCCCTCGTGCAACCTTCTAAATCCTCAGGCTTGCCTGACTCCACAAACGCTTGCACCTTATCCATCTTTGTCCTGTGAGTCTTCCCAAGAGAGAATATACACCTGCGTTCACACAGTTTATCTATTTCAGCAAGGGTGTACAAATCCACTCTTGGACAGGGTGTGGGTGTGTCAGTTCACTCTCCCGGACAGGCCCCCAATTTATTATAGACTGTGGGTTGGTTGGTGTTGTCGTCGTCGATCCTTCTCTACGGACAACCCAACCCACAACTCGGTAGAGTGCTTATACTAGGAGATCACCCTTGGCGCTTCTGGCTCTTGGAGAGGGGCTCAACGTCACACGTTTAGGGGATGCGGCTCCAACACTTAGCCTCGTTGTCACGTGCACACACCCACACGAGCCGCTGTGACTCCCCACTCTCTCCTTAGATAAGATATGATCTCCTCAATCCCCTATGACTTACTAGTATTACCTCCTACCCTGTCCACAGCAGTGGTTCTTGGTTCTTTCTCTCTCTCTCTCCTTCTTTACTACCTCCTGGGAAGCCTCACTAGGACAAGGGCAAAACACCAGCAAATTGTGACACATTTACTGAACAAAGCACATACACGATACATACACACATATAATAATAATGAATCCTATACTCTATAATATCACAATCAGGTTGCACTCCAACACCATCAGAACTCTATTATCAGCTTATCAAGTGGTATCCTACCTCCTGGTTCACCACCTGATACTATTAACCTCCTCAAGTTGATGAAGCCTACATACACTGTTGCACTATCAGCAAGATAATGTATATATAGAAAACCGGCATTTGAATGCAATAACATATATCAGTATAAATGTTCATTGATACACAACAATGATTAATCGATCACTGTCAGTCCTCGAGCACATACATCTGTAGGCAATCAAGCCTACGACTGCAACTCTAAGCTTCAGAATAAATCACTCCTTGACATAAGAATGCGAACAGTCACTCACCTCTCACTGCGTCTTGCACGCTAATGACAACCAAACACTATCAACTCCCTACTAGTAATCCACCAGAACTTCCCCTTCCACCTCTGGAAGTTCACAACCCTAATATCCTTAGGTTCTTCCAGGCTTCACTACCAGGATCCTCTGCAGCTCCTCCAGGCTGCTATCATGAAGTTTCCTTGTGCAACTACGGTACTTCACCCTTCTGTTAGGTTCTTCCACAGCTCTCTTGGCTGCTACACCACCTCTACAGAAGCACGTGACACTCCTCTTCACTGCTGCTTCTCCTCACAGCTCGAGGTCCTCTGCTCCACTACCTTGGAGTCTCATCAGCTACATCATCTGCTGGCTTCGAAGTTCTCAGCAACTTCTTCCCCAAAGACAAACCTGCAACCCATCGACGTTCCAATAAAATGTTCCCCTTTAACACATAAACAAAAATAACCACACAATATGCTTGCCTCAAACCTCTATCTGTCCTCTACATACAGTGAGAGTGGACTCCCCCGTTTTGGGCGGGTCCATACTCCACCTCGCCATGGCGGCGGTCCTCACTCGCTGGGAGGGTCTTCCTCCATCCGGAGCCAGGCTCCCTCAGTCGTCGGCCAGCGTTCAGAGGGGGCGGACGTCGCTCCGTGTTCCTCCCTCTCCACTCTCTTATTTCAGGCTTTCTGCCTTATTAAAACATGTCTAACTTATAAATAAACATCGCTACTGTCGCTGGGCACACGACCAACTACAAGTGATCACTATGAACTGGCGTATAACGTGCTTACCACAGATTAATTGGTCGAGGGCGCTTTCCCTCTGACGGCGTCTGGTCAGGGCGCTCCCACGGCCCACAATAATGCCTCCGGGCGGCTTAATATTCACTAATTATCGTCCACGACTTGAGACCACACGTCCCCAGCTCGATTCCACAGCTGGCACGTCTGCACACTTCTCTTCTCTTAGAGATATATCACTAGGGGTTCCCTTCTGACGGGAGCTCAACGGAGCGCGGCTTCCCCCTGCGATGTCTGGCACTCAAGTGAGGTCAAGGTCCTCCAGAAGCGAGCCTCACGCCTCCAGCAAAATGTCCACATCTCCTATCCCGTCATTTATCTATTTTCTTCTGCATTGCCCATAATCTCAAACTGTTACACATATCCAACCAACTATTTTACATATGCGTTATCACCTCAATACTTGCTAGACCTTCTAGTTAGGTCAGGCTTGCTGAATAACTCTCAAAAAGGGAGACTCGTTTCTCCTGCAGGCTGAGATCATAACAATATATATATATATATATATATATATAATGTGTGTAACCTACGATGGAAACAAGACAGTGATCCCTCATCTATGTTCTCAGTAGTTTTATCCAGAAATTAACCATCCAATTTCCAAATCAGTATTTACCTGAGTCTTTCCTGACTCTAAAATTATCCAGTTAACACACAAACCCCAATAATTCCATATAATGCACAACCTGCCAAACGCGTCGTGCTTCACGGGCCTCTGTCGCTTCAACCAAAAAATATAAAATGATAATGGTCAGTTTGATAGGATGGTGACCAACTGTGGTGAGTGATTGTGAGGTGGTGAGTGATTGTGAGTTATGTCGGGGCCTCATTACCTGAGCAAAAAAATAAACATCGCGTTTGAGGGAAACATTTACACCTGGATATTAATATGGCCTTGTAAGGGAAGGTACTTTTGAGAGGAAAACGCTAGCCCAATATGATTATAGAGCACTTGGAAGAGACAAGGAGGGACAAGTGTCTAGGGTAAGAAACAGTGCCCAATCACTTGCACCATCGGGGTCTTGATCGTCGAGCTACAAGACACGGATCTAACATGGCATTTGACCAATGCCGATGTAATTAAGTTTGGTCGTCAATCATGCTATTTAGAGGTCAGTTCCACCAGAGACTTAGATCATTTGCGACTTGTGAGCGCTACAGTGTCCTCTGACAACTAAACGTCTTGAGGTAGAAACCCAGTTGGTCAAGGGTAAGCTAAGACGGAGATCTGAGCCATCTATCCCTGGATAGGCGGGCGTTGAGGTGAGCCACACACACACACGCTGCTAAATTGAAGAGGAGCTGCTCCTTACTGCCTCTGGGCGGGCCGAGCAGCGGAGGTATGTGTTCTTGCGGTCAAGTCCCTGAGACACTGACGAGTGTTCCCGCCAGAATCCTCTGATTGAACCGCTGATGGCCAGTGATTTTCAAAGAACATAAAGGATAGACTTTCTCCTCTTCCAACTTTCGCCCATATTCTTACCTATCATCTCCACGGAGGTTGGGCGTCGCCAGCACGAGGACCTAATGGTCTTTGGGCTCTGTAGCTCGTTATTATCGGTCCTCCAGCAATTAAAACATCTGCCGGAGCAGATTATGACGGGTTAAATCTTCCCCCAGACTTATAGAAGGTGTTGACGCGGGTGTTGGTGTGGCATGTGGTGTAAGCCTTCGTGTTTAGTTAAGTACTTGACTTGGTCACCAATATTAGCTATTTTATTTTACTGATGCAGTTGTATTTATGATTTATTGACCCGGCTGTACTCCTACTTTATTGCCCCGGCTGTACTACTTTATTGACACAGTTCTACTTTATTCATACTGTTTTCCCGGAGACTATGTGTGCTTGACTGTGTTTAAGAGACAAGAGTTAAATAACTCTGGATTGGAAATTCAGGAGAGCAAATACTTAACAATATTTGCTGACTGCAGATATTATTCTGTGAGTGTTAATATTTGGCGGTAACTCATGTGTTTGACGCAGGTGTTGGTAGCGTTTATAGCGCCCAATACCTCTCAATAGTCCCCCTGCATAATTAGGTGAGACTAGCCCGAAGCGTCTGACCTCCAGCCTAAGAGAAACAAGTATATAAAGAAAGAGTTAGTCGCCTCTTGTACGGGAGACATCTCCCGTCCACGAGGCTCACCATAGCCCGTGCTACTTGCCCCACTCCTGTGCCAGGTAAGTTCACTACGGGCTCACCATAGTCCGTGCTACTTGGAACTTGTTCCGAGTAGCTGAATCTATAACAACAACAACATCGCCTCTTTTATCAAGAGATCAATATTTACCTTCAATAATTTATTAATAACATTGTCACGATCTCTTATGTCCTATAATTATATAATTAGCACTTCATCAAATGTGTAAATTAATGTTGGCGACAAAACTAGACTATTTAGATTCTGACGATCATTCTTGTCGAGTTATATTTACTGTGTGCAGTGGTGCCAGGCGCCAGGGGGGACTGTATGTCCCTGGCCACGTCCCTGCCATATCAGAGGCTACTGTGCCAGCCACTGTCCCCCCTGTTACTTTTGCTACCTTTCCTTGCCACTTTCCCTGCCAGTGTGGCCTGTGTGTGTGAGAACTGGTGGGGCGTCACCCCCGATCCTGGTGGCAGGGGGCGTCACCCCCCGAGCCTGGTGGCAGGGGGCGTCACCCCCCGAGCCTAGTGGCAGGGGGCGTCACCCCCGAGCCTAGCGGAGGACATAACTGACTCTCCCTGGCAGGCCTGGACGTGTGTGGGGGGGGGGGGAGGGGGAGTGTTTACCGCACATCAAAGTCTGTCTCAGTGATTGTCACCTCAACCAGCGTGGAAATATTAATGTATACGTTCATTGTATAAGTGTTAAACATTAGCGTGTCAGGTCATTAGGGGATGCACCTCAGTTACAATTGATTAACTGTAATGTTATCAACATGCTAGTGTTTACAAATGTTCTTTTTTGTTTGCTTCGCTTGCATAGCTTCACTGTGGAGTGATTTGGCGACGCCTTCATCACTAATCATAAGTGTGTTTACAATATTGTGAAACGTGCCAGGATACCTGCCGGACTGGACCCAGAACCTTACGTGAACAGGTTAGTTACTTCATCGTGTGATCCAAGTGACGCCGTGGAAGAGAGCTGGGGCCAGATTCACGAAAGCACTTACGAACCTGTACATCTTTTCTCAATCTTTAGCGGCTTTGTTTTCAATTATTAAACAGTTAATGAACTCCGAAGCACCAGGAGGCTGTTTATAACAATAACAACAGTTGATTGGGAAGTTTTTATGCTTGTAAACTGTTTAATAAATGTAACCAAAGCCGTCAAAGATTGAGAAAAGATGTACAGGTTCGTAAGTGCTTGCGTAAGTGCTTTCATGAATCTGGCCCCTGGAGCTTGACGCCCCCACACAACAACCCGTTCTCGCACTTTCGTACAGTCGTCGTCGTCTTCCCAGAGGAGAAATAATTAAGGCAGTGTCTGGGATGCTCTCGTACGTAGGTTCGAATCCTCGTCACGGCCCTTGTGGATTTGTTCATTTAACTTTACTACCATAGGGAGCCGAGCGGACAGCACGCTGGACTTGTGATCCTGTGCTCCTGGGTTCGATCCCAGGCGCCGACGAGAAACATTGGGGCAGAGTTTCTTTCACCCTACGCCCCTGTTACCTAGCAGTAAAATAGGTACCTGGGTGTTAGACAGCTGTTACGGGCTGCTTCCTGGGGGTGGAGGCCTGGTCGAGGACCGGGCCGCGGGGACACTAAAAAGCCCCGAAATCATCTCAAGATAACCATCATGGTTCATTACCACCATGTACAGTTCCCCAGACACGGCAGCGTCGCCCAACTTCACCTACTGGCTAAAAACACCCGTCTGGGAAATAATGTAAACAATAACACATTTGAACTCAATCGAGCACAATTAAATAAGAAAATGGAACAGGGAATACTGCAGGAGCAATCAGAGTAATTACTTGCGATAAGTGCTCCCAGGGACTGGGCGACCGGGCCTCGGGGACGCTAAGCCCCGAAATCATCTCAAGATAGAGACGCCGCCACAGCTCCAGCTTAACAACAGCTTCAGCCACAGTCATCCTCAGGTTAGGCTTATCCAAGCGGCTCCTCATTTAAAAGACGCATTTTCATATTTTTAACGTATTGTTCAATCACAAATTTTGTTGTATAGAAAATATGGAAGATAAATTAATTTTAATGTTTACAATAATGTTTACAATAAGTTTACAATAATGGTGTGTATAGTTAGTCCTAGGATAGGTTAGGCTAGGTTAGGTAAGGTATTTTGGTTCAGTTGGAGTAATTATCTCAGAGAGAAAGAGAGAGAGAGAGAGAGAGAGAGAGAGAGAGAGAGATAGAGAGAGAGAGAGAGAGAGAGAGAGAGAGAGAGAGAGAGAGAGAGAGAGAGAGAGAGAGAGAGAGAGAGAGAGAGAGAGAGAGAGTACTATGATTCACTGGAGGGAGTCACTCTGGAGGATAATATACCAGTGGATGATATACCAGCGGTTGATATACCTGCGCATAATAATGATATACCAGCTGAAGATATACTGAGGATGATTCACCAATGATATTAACTCCCTTTGAGAGCAATTTTGAAGGCGCAGATCGGAGAGAGGCAGCAGCCCGTCTCCTCCCCCCATACCCAATGGCCTATCAACCACACAGATACAAACACCTTACTGGTTGGCAATAAGAAGCCAATCAGGGCCTTAGTTACACAGAAGCTTTGTTGAGGGGACGAGCAAGAAGCGGCTGTTAGTGTTGCCAGAGACGAGACACTCAGACAGCTTGCCAACCAACCACTCGTTCCAGCTTGCACACACAGGTAATCCGGAAGAGGAAGGATTGGTATTTCCCCTTTCCAGAGATTGTTATGATGCTCCAAGCTATATAACAGCATCCAGCATCTCTTCGGTTACCACACACACACTGTGCGGGGTGAGGGAGGAATGTGTAGTAGATATGATAAAGGGGAAAAATGGGTCGGGAGTCAGTACATTAGACAGCTATTGGTTAAAAAAAAGGCGGGGTCCAAGAGCTAAGAGATCGATCCTGTAAGCGCAGTAAATACACGAGCTGATTAAAACAGATAATTCACCATTTTTCCCCCCATTTCTCTCCCGCATGAACTAACTCACGTTACAGGCGAGGGCCGTCGACTCTGTCTCACTCTAAGTAAAGAAACACATTAAAGTTCGTCATTAAAGCAAATAATGCCAATGTAAATGAAGTTTGAGCACGACTGTGACTCTAGACACACAGAAATTAATACATTAAACAGGCGAGGAGTCGCAATAACGTGGCTGAAGAATGTTGACTAATCAACACACTAGAAAATGAGGGACGACGTTTCGGTCCGTCCTGGACCATTCTCAAGTCGATTAATACATTACCGTCATGTATATCTCCGTATGTAGCCATTTTTTTTGTTTCGAATCTCTTAAAAAAGTCACGTGTGTGTAAGTGTTTTGCTACCGAATGCATATGTTAACACATGTGTTAGTATCTCGAGAACAGACAAGTGTTCATGCACTGGATGGGGTTTCTACCAGTTTCTATCAGTCAGGCTAATGACCGCAAGTCATTACTTAACGATTCTGACCCTTAATGACGTCTTCTCCCCCCGTCTCATCCCCCAAATCCTTATCCTGACCCCCTTCCAAGTGCTAAATAGTCGAAATATCTGTACCCTTTCCCTGATAACTCTATCTCTCTCTCTCTCCATACCAGCTAAGCACTTTCGTGACAACTGAAAACTGTTGGCAAGAAAATGTACGACTTCAGCGCGTACGAGCCCGGTGGTGTTATAGTGTTACATATAGTGGAACTTATAGTAGCGGTGTTATAGTGGAGCTTATAGTGGTGGTGTTTAGTGGCGGGTATTGTGGTGTTGGTGTGGGGTGGGCTCAATCCAACTGCTAGTAGGCGCTGAGCGCTGGGTAGGGTAGGACGTGTGTCGCTGCGCTCTCCCGTCGCCCGCTCCTGTCTCCCTCACTCAGCCCCACTTGGCTCCTGTGTACACCATCTCAGTGGCATTAGTTTGGAATAAAAGTACTTTTTTGGAGTTTAAAAAGTAAAATCTGAATCTATAGTTTGTATGGAAAAAAACGAGAAAATAACAAATTAATCCACTTCAACATAACCGTATAAGTAACATTTAAGTAAATCATTCGAAATAGAAATTTTGGGACAGATACAGTGGATAGGAAAGAAAATATTGTAGTGTTATTCTGCCAGAACATTGGGCTGGTGATTGTCAGACGTCAGGCTAGTGATTGTCAGACTGGTGATTGTCAGACGTCAGGCTGGTGACTGTCAGACGTCAGGCTGGTGATTGTCAGACGTCAAGCTGGTGATTGTCAGACATCAGGTTGGTGATTGTCAGACGTCAGGCTGGTGATTGTCAGACGTCAAGCTGGTGATTGTCAGACGTCAGGCTAGTGATTGTCAGACTGGTGATTGTCAGACGTCAGGCTGGTGACTGTCAGACGTCAGGCTGGTGATTGTCAGACGTCAAGCTGGTGATTGTCAGATGTCAGGTTGGTGATTGTCAGACGTCAGGCTGGTGATTGTCAGACGTCAAGCTGGTGATTGTCAGACGTCAGGTTGGTGATTGTCAGACGTCAGGCTGGTGATTGTCAGACGTCAGGTTGGTGATTGTCAGACGTCAGGCTGGTGATTGTCAGACGTCAGGTTGGTGATTGTCAGACGTCAGGCTGGTGACTATCAGACGTCAGGCTGGTGATTGTCAAACGTCAGGCTGGTGACTATCAGACGTCAGGCTAGTGATTGTCAGACTGGTGATTGCCAGACGTCAAGCTGGTAATTGTCAGACGTCAGGCTGGTGATTGTCAGACGTCAGGCTGGTGATTGTCAGACGTCAACCTGGTGATTGTCAGACGTCAGGCTGGTGATTGTCAGACGTCAGGCTGGTGATTGTCAGACGTCAGGCTGGTGATTGTCAAACGTCAAGCTGGGGTGATTGTCAGACGTCAGGCTGGTGATTGTCAGACGTCAGGCTGGTGATTGTCAGACGTCAAGCTGGTGATTGTCAGACGTCAGGCTGGTGATTGTCAGACGTCAGGCTGGTGATTGTCAGACGTCAGGCTGGTGATTGTCAGACGTCAGGCTGGTGATTGTCAGACGTCAGGCTGGTGATTGTCAGGCGACAGGCTGGTGATTGTCAGACGTCAGGCTGGTGATTGTCAGACGTCAGGCTGGTGATTGTCAGACGTCAGGCTGGTGACTGTCAGACGTCAGGCTGGTGATAGACGTCAAGCTAGTGATTGTCAGACGTCAGGCCGGTGATTGTCAGACGTCAGGCTGGTGATTGTCAGATGTCAGGCTGGTGATTGTCAGACGTCAGGCTGGTGGTTGTCAGACGTCAGACTGGTGACTATCAGACGTCAGGCTGGTGATTGTCAGACGTCAGACTGGTGACTATCAGACGTCAGGCTGGTGATTGTCAGACGTCAGACTGGTGACTATCAGACGTCAGACTGGTGACTATCAGACGTCAGGCTGGTGACTGTCAGACTGTTGAGCGGGGCTCGGGGCTGACGAGGATGTGGTGGCTGCACGGGGCTGACACAGGCTTCTTCACGACGGTGAGACGTCCGACGTACCCAAGAACGTCCCCATCCACCTTCTCCCACAAGCTCTCCCACGCTCACTACTACGGCCCTCCCAGGGTACCCGTCAACGGACACTACCGCAAGCGGCTCTGGCAAGGTAAGACTTGCGCTGGCGGCAGCGGCGGCGACCTTCACGCACACACACCTCTCCCGCATGCGGGGTTATCTGTGGTTCGTAAATGTTTGAGGTCATTTCGGTGACGCTGGGTGAGAGGCGCTTCCATATTGCCGCACTTACTTGGCTCCTGTTTGTCTACCTTTCTCTTGGCTGTGTTATGTGTCACTCGTGTGTCATGTGACACTCGTGTCATGTGTCACTCGTGTGTCATGTGTCACTCGTGTGTCATGTGACACTCGTGTGTTATCTGTCATGAGCGTCATATCGGCTCTGTTTTTTTGGGGGGTAGAAATAGCCTAAGCTACTCTATCCCTTTGAGATGTATTTTTTTTCTTGTCTCAATAAACGTACTTGAACTTGATGTCAGATGATGTGTACCTCACATCACCTGATAGCCACACCATGAGTAAACCACACCATGAGTAAGCCACACCATGAGTAAGCCACACCATGAGTAAACCACACCATGAGTAAGCCACACCATGAGTAAACCACACCATGAGTAGACCACACCATGAGTAAGCCACACCATGAGTAAACCACACCATGAGTAAGCCACACCATGAGTAAGCCACACCATGAGTAAGCCACACCATGAGTAAGCCACACCATGAGTAAACCACACCATGAGTAAGCCACACCATGAGTAAGCCACACCATGAGTAAGCCACACCATGAGTAAACCACACCATGAGTTAGCCACACCATGAGTAAACCACACCATGAGTAAGCCACACCATGAGTAAGCCACACCATGAGTAAGCCACACCATGAGTAAGCCACACCATGAGTAAACCACACCATGAGTTAGCCACACCATGAGTAGACCACACCATGAGTAAGCCACACCATGAGTAAACCACACCATGAGTAAGCCACACCATGAGTAAGCCACACCATGAGTAAGCCACACCATGAGTAAGCCACACCATGAGTAAACCACACCATGAGTAAGCCACACCATGAGTAAGCCACACCATGAGTAAGCCACACCATGAGTAAGCCACACCATGAGTAAACCACACCATGAGTTAGCCACACCATGAGTAAACCACACCATGAATAAACCAAATCACATGTAAATTAAATTAAGAGTAAACAGTCATAAACAAGTTATTCAAATACAAATATATATATATATATATATATATATATATATATATATATATATATATATATATATATATATATATATATATATATATATATATATATATATGAGTTTTCATTCACATATAGTCCTGGGGACCATTCAGGCTTGTTCGCATATATATATATATATATATATATATATATATATATATATATATATATATATATATATATATATATTTATATATATATATATGCAAAATCAAACAAAATAAATTAATTAGATTCAAACAATGCCGCGTGTTTATGGGAAAAAAACACACACACACACACAAGCAAACAGCTTTATTAAGCTGTATACAAACATGTAAAGGGAAATAAGCTCTGTAAATACAGAGTAGAGGCAGTGAAGAGTAGAGGTGCCACAGGACCAATCACTGAACACGGCTTGAACACGGCTTGAACACGTCATGAACACGACTTGAACACGTCATGAACACGTCATGAACACGGCATGAACACGTCATGAACACGACTTGAACATCAGAAGTTCACGACTGTTCAATACCTCCCCCAGCAAACATAAGATATATTGCCGGTAAAAAAAACAAGAGAATGAACTTATTCGAGACAGAACAATAGACACGGTGCTGTAAGGATTGGCGAATCATCGGGGTTAGAGTGGATATGCGGGCCTGCGGGTTGCTCCAAGCAACAGTCTGCTGGATCAAGTTATCACGAGTGAAGGGTCAGGTTTGAGGCAATAGAAGAACTCACAGAAGCCTATTCCACGTAATTGTTCGGTTTAACCCGCTGAGTAGAGACATAATTCGATTTCTGTCAATTAAGATAGTTTTAACTTGAATCTTAACGCTATCGTTGTGTTCTATGTTATATTGTCAGGTGTTATGTTCTATTATTACGTGTTATGTTGAGCTCTTACGTCGTATATTCTATTGTTGTGTTATGTTCATTTGTTATGTGTTATGTTCAAGTGTTATGTGTTATTAGTGAACATTGTATTGTAGTTCTAGGTGTGTGTACACATCCGTCAGTACCTATATCCGTCTGTATCTATGTCCGTCCGTACCTATATTCGTCCATATCTATGTCCGTCCGTACCTATATTCGTCCATATCTATGTCCGTCCGTACCTATATTCGTCCATATCTATGTCCGTCCGTACCTATATCCGTCCATATCTATGTCCGTCCGTACCTATATCCGTCCATATCTATGTCCGTCCGTACCTATATCCGTCTATATCTATATCCGTCCGTACCTAAGATAAACATCTCCTCGTACCTGTCCATACACCCGTCCATACCGTACACCTGGTGTAACCTGCCCTTGATGAGATAGCTTATCAAATGACTGTTGAAATGAATGGAAATCGACTTGAGGATGGTCCAGGACGGACCGAAACGTCGTCGTCGTCCCTTCACCTTCTAGTGTGTGGTCTGGTCAACATACTTCACCCACGTTATTGTGACTCGTCGCCTGCGACTGTTGAAATCTTGGAACACTGTGTCGGCCGCCATGTTGCCCGTCTACGGAAAAAAAAAACATTTCGGCCTGAGAAATTGCAATTGATAAATTCCCTTCGCAATGAACCATGAACCTTTTTAATGGTTCATTTTACAGAGTCATAGTTGTTAGAAAGAGGGTGTGTCCAGTTTTCATTTTGAAAGTTCACGAATTTTTCACGAATTTCAAAGTTCACGAATTTGAATGAAATAGCAGGCAGATATTTGTTAACTGGCCAGTTAGGCCGTTACAGTTTGAGACAGGTGCTGTGGTAGACAGTTACAGTATGAGACAGGGGATGTGATAGACAGTTACAGTATGAGACAGGTGCTGTGATAGACAGTTACAGTATGAGACAGGTGCTGTGATAGACAGTTACAGTATGAGACAGGTGCTGTGATAGACAGTTACAGTATGAGACAGGGGATGTGATAGACAGTTACAGTATGAGACAGGGGCTGTGATAGACAGTTACAGTATGAGACAGGGGCTGTGATAGACAGTTACAGTATGAGACAGGGGCTGTGATAGACAATTACAGTATGAGACAGGGGCTGTGATAGACAGTTACAGTATGAGACAGGGGCTGTGATAGACAATTACAGTATGAGACAGGGGATGTGATAGACAGTTACAGTATAAGACAGTTGGACAGAAGCAGTTGAGACGACCCGATGAAGCAGAATCAGAGGTTCAATCCTCTGTCACAAAAATACTAATGTAGATGATTCTCACAAGAACTTGTTATCGTCGACGCGTCACTGTACGCCTGAGGAACTATCTCCGCCAGGTAAAAGTATCTAAGATACCATGAAGATAACAGCAGGTGAGGTGATAGAACGATAGCTGGCGCCAACAGAGCAGAAGAGCCTCCTCGCCGACCTCAATTAGCCCCCAATAGCCTTATGTACATAGGAAGATGCGGCCATTCACTGTCCGTATCAGCGGTTGCGACATCGCTAGAATGACTACATAGAACGCCATTGCAATATCTCCGGTTTGAGATATATATGCACGAGGGCGAGGTAGATCAAAAGGGGTTTACGGTACAGAAGTGCTCGTCCGGTGCTAACGATGTTGTCACTGGTTGACTGGTCGCTAATGTAATTGGTTAGTAAATCGTTCTCGAGTTCAGGGCGGGAGTTGGGATTCACAGGGGTCGGGGTGTGGAAGAGACGGGACCAGGTGTGTTGAGAGGCTCGGTAGCGTTGGGGCCAGGTGTGTGTGTGTGTGTTGGGATGTTACTAACATGGATCAGATGTGCTGGTGTTTTTAGAGCTTGTGGATAATTGAAAGTAGTTTTATGTAGGGGGACCTTTATCACCACTAGTACAGGTTCCTGTCGTAGTTCTCCATGTATTCCAAAGGTGGATTTAAGTTCCTGCTGCTGGGAGGAGGAATATCAAGATCTTAGAGCTGTGAGTGGTAATCGGGTAATTTTCAAAACATTGTGTCAGTACAAGGGTCGAATGGTTTAAAATGGCCAGATGTTGGTGGTGGACAAGGTGTGTGGTGTTGGTGGGCGGTGTGTGGTGTTGGTGGGCGGTGTGTGGTGTTGGTGGGCGGTGTGTGGTGTTGGTGGGCGGTGTGTGGTGTTGGTGGGCGGTGTGTGGTGTTGGTGGGCGGTGTGTGGTGTTGGTGGGCGGTGTGTAGTGTTGGTGGGCGGTGTGTGGGGTTGGTGGGCGGTGTGTGGTGTTGGAGGACGGTGTGTGGTGTTGGAATACGTATACAACAGCAGTGGTAAACCAGTCAGTGTGGGATTCAGTTTCAGATTTGTGTAAATGTTCTGATAGTGAACCGTGGCACGCTCCGTCCGTAGAGTTACGGCGAACAGTTTATTCTAGTGTTCTAATTTTTTTTTGCATTTTTCGAAGTATATTTGGGAGCTCCAATTATTTAATTGGTGTTTTCAGTACTCTGTGCTTTTAGATGACTCCTGCTCGCTCTCTCTCTCTCTCTCTCTCTCTCTTTCTCTCTCTCTCTCTCTCTCTCTCTCTCTCTCTCTCTCTCTCTCTCTCTCTCTCTCTCTCTCTCTCTCTCTCTCTCTCTCTCTCTCTCTCTTTCCCCTTCCCCCCTTGCCCCCATTGCCCATCCCCGGCTACGACTCCAACTATCCATATTTCTAAGACCAGTCTCGCAAAGTGAAAGGAAAAATTACAAAAAGAAATAGTGTTGCATGGCGCCTCATGGGAAATATTTCTGACTGGTTATAGTGATGTTCTGAGCATTAACGTGGGAATGTGGCCCTGCCCCCCCCCCTACACGCTAACCCGTTCCCGCCCACCCCACACACCCTTTCCCGCCCACTGACACACGAGTCCGCGCCCACCCCCCACACCGACCCCTCACCTTCACTACATTCATGCCCCCTCCCACACCTAAGATCCGGCCCCCACCCACATCCCACACCAGGCTGTGGAGTGGGCGCTGTGCCACCGCCCACATCTCACGCCAGCCCCCGCCCACTACTCACCCTCTTCTGCCGGCCTCTTACCTCCCTTCACTTCCGCTACGTTCTCGTGTTTGCTGCCAATACCTTCAGCAATATGTACAGGGCGGGAGGAAGGGAGAGAATAAAGGAAGGAAGGAAGGAAGGAAGGAAATAGGAGAGGGAGATAATCAGAGAAACAGATAAGAAGTAGTTGAATCAAGTAGGATGATAGTGAAGAAGGGAAATAGGGAGCGATGGAGAGAGAGCGAGAGAGAGAGGACTGCGCACAGGGAGAGAGGGAGGGAGGGAGAAATGTAAACAACGAAGTAGGAAAGGGAGGAGAAATGATACTAGCTAAAATAGACATGAGAGAACTAGGAGTGTCAGAAGAGGAGCGTAAACATTAAGAAAAAACAAAGGTATTAGTATCAAAGAAGTGGAAGCGGTAGAGGAGAAATAAAGATATGGCACACAGGTAGAGCTGAAGGAATCTGGAAGGAGGAGGAGCAGCTGGAAGGACACGACTATTATCAAGAAGGATTCACATTAAGTTTCCAATTAGCGAGCTGCAACTCCCAAGGAATTTGTCGATGGTAGCAACTTTTCTGCGCCGTGGGCAGTCTCTCTCATTACCTACCCTCCCTGAGTGCCCTTAATGGACCTGCCTGCCCTCACGGCCCTTACCTTCCCCCTTCCCCCCAGTATTTCCTTCAGTCTACCCTACAACACAGCGTTTATTCCCCCCCACACTGCTGGTCGTTCAGTATTGGCCATCCAAACCGGTACCTCCGGTTCTCCACCGGTAGCTGCCACTCAGTACTCCTACTCAACTGGTCCGCCCAACCACCTGTAATGAATGAGAAGATGAAGAATAAGAAAATATGATGAACAATTTGAACTCAGAGTAGAGGAGAAGGAAGCAGAGGAGGTGAGAGATGAAGGAGAGGAGGAGGAGGAGGAGGAAGCAACGCTCCTCTGGACACATAACTTGTGTTAATGGCAAACATTAGTTTATGTCCAGAACTCTGAAGTGAACCACATTTAGCAAGTTATTGTGTGTGAGAGAGAGAGAGAGAGAGAGAGAGAGAGAGAGAGAGAGAGAGAGAGAGAGAGAGAGAGAGAGAGAGAGAGAGAGAGAGAGAGAAAGAGAGAGAGAGAGAGAGAGGGAGAATGGAATGCGTTAAACGGGAATGAACGATTAGGGAACAACAAGTAGGAGAAGAGACAAATATTAAGGAAAAAAACAAATAAAAGAGTAAGAGACAACATGAAGGAGACAACGTGGGAAGCAAACGGGAAGAATAAACTAAAGGCATGGGAAAAGAGACTGGAAGAGGGAGAGAGGAGGAGGAAGAGAGATGGTAAGAGGAGACGAGATGGGGAATAAATAGGGTAGAGACAGAAAGCCTAAAAATGCTTATATATTTGTTTATTAAATATATATATATTGATCTTATTATTTTTGTCATGGTCGACCACCTCTTCCTTGTCCATCTATCTATCCCTTCCTCCCTTTATTTCCCGTCCCCCCTTCTCCTATCCTCCTGCCTCCCTACCTCTATTCTTCCTTCCACCCTCTCTCCTTCCTCATCCCTTATTACGGGCTTTATCGTCAGCCCTTCCTTTCATATTCACTCGTCTCTCCTTTCCTCCCTCCATTTCTCTTCTCCCTCTTTCCATAATGCCCTTCCTCAGTCTCTATCCTTTCTCCTTATTCCCTACCTGTCCTTTCTATCCGTCCATTCCTCTCTCCTTCCTTCTCAAAGATGAAACACATAGGCAATCTTTCCTTCCTCTTCATTGGTTGATCGATGGTGTCCATTGCAGCCAATCAGCGCTCGCTGCCGTTCCCGCCAAACACCGGCCAGACAAAGAACTGTCCAATCAGATTCCCAGGCGCTAAAATTCTCCTCCTGCTCTATTACAAATGTTTCGCAAGAGGTCATGGCGAGACCTCTTGACCATCAGAGTCCTCTTTACCTCAGAGACCATTAACATCAATGTGTATAACTTATATATTGTTTTAGTCTATTTTCTTAATATTTCCATTAATGTGGAGTTCAACCTAACCATAAAACCAACTGATGTGGTGAAAAGCAGGTGTAGTGAGTGCGAGAAGGGCTCAATCGATCAAACTGTTAGTAATGATGCCAAAAAAAATGGGAATGATGGCTTCAAGTAAGACACAATCAATCCCCGATGGTCCAAGTTATTGGTCACCGTTCCATCCTTCTGCCCTCCTGTCCCAGCACCTGTCCTGTTCTCCTATCCCCTTCCACGTGCTATATAATCCTATACTGCTTTAGAGCATTTCCCTGAGAAGTAACTTCGCTGATATCATTTTCTTCATCTGCACTTAAACAATTATATCAAATATGTAAACAATTATATTAAATACGCAAACAATTATATTTAATAAACAAGTACAAAGCTTTAAATGCTCGATAAAATTTAATTAAACAATAACCCATCTGTCAGTAATGCAAATATATATACCAGAGAATGTTAATAGAAATATTGGGTTAATGATAATTAATAATATAAATTATGATGTGAATTAATCAAAAGACTTGATGGAGTGATAGAGACGCAGACCTTGTCGAGAGCTGTCAGTTGTAAGTGGGCCGGTATAGTAGACAGTCACCAGGCCTCACAGCAGTAGTTGATGACAGCTGTCAGCTCTCACAGTACTAGTTGATGACAGCTCTTACACTGTCAGTATACCACAGCTGTCAGCTCTCTCACTGTCAGTATACCATATGTATCAGCTCTCACATTGTCACAAGATCACAGGTGCCAGCTCTCTCACTGTCAGTATACCACAGCTGTCAGCTCTCTCACATTGTCAGTAGATCACATGTGTCAGCTCTTACACTGTCAGTATACCACAGCTGTCAGCTCTCACATTGTCAGTATACCCCAGCTGTCAGCTCTCACGTTGTCAGTATACCACAGCTGTCAGCTCTCACATTGTCAGTATACCCCAGCTGTCAGCTCTCACATTGTCAGTAGACCACAGCTGTCAGCTCTCACATTGTCAGTATACCCCAGCTGTCAGCTCTCACGTTGTCAGTATACCCCAGCTGTCAGCTCTCACATTGTCAGTATACCACAGCTGTCAGCTTTCACACTGTCAGTATACCACAGCTGTCAGCTCTCATACCGGAATGATAAATTATAACGACGTATTCAATAAACATACAAAAAATACAGAAAATTTATCAAATACAATAATACAACCCGCGCTATCATCCAATAGGTCGCATTTTAACGGCAGTTTCCAATCCGTTAAAAAGGGAATGTATTAGTAAACATTACATAGAAAACGCGTTTTCTTTGTAATCTGCCTCGGTAACTTAGATATATAAGTGACTTGGGTTTGTACGATTCTTGTTAGCCAAACTAATTGTATTTTTTCCGTTTTTATCCAAATGTAGAAATTAAACTTAGCATAATATAGTGTTATTCTCAGGAGTTGTAGCATCAGAATTTTTTTTTTGTAATAAGAAAGATATTTAGTTGAGATAGAATTAGTTGATAAATATAATTATAAACTCATCCCATATACTTGCCATTCTACCTCCTGTCATTCATTCCTTCAACAAATTCTTAATATATCATGTATTTAAATTTAGACTAATTGATAACTATTTTTTAGTAATTAATTTTCCATTGTTCGCTCTATAAATATAATTGTTTTAAATTTACACGAGGACCAACAAACATGTCTGAATCATTTACACTGTTGACACAAGTGTAAACAATCATGTATATTGTTTACACTTGCGCTACAGCGAGGGTGTGACGCGGTGTTTATAGTACCCATATAATATCTCTATCATCACATGGTATTGACCTGGTTCACATATAATTTAGTTCGTCCTTTTGTTTAGATTTTCAATAATCTATAAACAAAATACAACTTCTTTGATATCTCTGTTACCAGCATATTGCCAAAAAAAACTAATTAATTAAACTAATACCAAAAATATTTTGGCTCTAAAAAAACTTATTTTTTTTAGAGCCAAAAAGTTAGGTTAGGTAGCACAAGATATCTAACTTCCAGAGCAAATATATTAAAGACTTCTTCGAACGATAAACATGTATTAATAGGCATAACTTCTGTAAAGTCAAATGGCCTGCAGGCGGCAGTAAAACTTCGCCAGACGCACAGTGGAAAGATAATTGCCGAGGATCGATCCGGGATAATCGGTAGCGAGATTAGCTATCATTAGTCGTCTGAGATTAACGGGAAGATTGCTATTGGCCCGGGAGGCTGACTAGTACTGAAGGAATAGTAGATTTAAGGGATGAAGCAGAAGCAATGAAGCTTCGCCAGAGGTCTCATTGCGGCTTCGGTCTGGGGGCCCTATTGATGCCTCTCTCTGGGGGCCCACATTGATGCTTCTCTCTGGGGGCTCACATTGAGGCTTCGTTCTGGGGGCCCACATTGATGCCTCTCTCTCTGGGGGCCCACATTGATGCCTCTCTCTCTGGGGGCCCTGTTGTTGCCTGTTTTTGGGGGCCCACATTGAGGCTTCACTCTGGGGCCCACACTGAAGCCTCGTTGTGGCTCGGGTGGCCCAGATACCACCACGCAGAGACTTAGACAACATCACCAAGAGAGCAAGAGCGTTGGAGGCTGTGATAGCGATTACAAAGATTAGTGTTGGTGATGGTGGGGAGTGGGAACGGTTGTGGTGATGGTGGTGATGGTGGTGACGGTGGTGGTGAGTGATGTTGGCAGCAGTAATGGTGGTCGTGTTTTTAGTTCCACCGGGGGATGTAAGGGTGGTGGTTCTAGTGGTCGTAACAGGGCGGTGATGGTAGTTAGGTTATTAACGTTGAATCACCTTTAATGATTGTAATAAGACCACGATATACCATCGCAGAAGTGATCGGAGCTTCTACCGACGATTGTTACAATCAAGTGGTAGATTGTAGTGCTTTAATTATGAATGTATTACTCATACACTCACAGTGAAGTTCTATTATGTTGAGTAGTTCTTTTATTTATAATTTATTTCAATGTTTTATTTACTAGCAGTAATTTTACTCTATATCTCCATTATTTTCATTTCTCATCGTGGCACTAGAGGCAGATTATGAAGGGAAACACAGTACAAAAAGGAATGATCGAACACTTGTGATTTTATTGATTTTATTTTAAAAATTAATTAATAACATATAGCATATTACATCAATGTGAATAATAAATTGCTCTTTAGTGATTACCGTATTATCGCCCTCCCTCCCACCCTTTGTGGGCGGGGTGTGGGCGGGGTGTGGGCGGGGTGTGGACGGGGTGTGGGCGGGGTGGGCGGGGTGTGGACGGGGTGTGGGCGGGGTGGGCGGGGTGTGGACGGGGTGTGGGCGGGGTGGGCGGGGTGTGGACGGGGTGGGTGGGGTGGAAAGTGCAGAAACTTATCTCTGTTGACCCGATAAGGAGACGAGGAGACGACTGCCGGTGTTGGGTAAATATGACCTCTTGAACACCCAGTCGGTGGAAAGGGGGAAGGGGCTGGACTGGAGCTATAAGACTGGGGCTATAAGACTGGGGCTATAAGACTGTAGCTATAAGACTGGAACTATAAGACTCGAGCTATAAGACACGAGCTATAAGACTGGAGCTATAAGACTGGGGCTATAAGACTGGGGCTATAGGACTGGAGCTATAAGACTGGGGCTATAAGACTGGAACTATAAGACTCGAGCTATAAGACTGGAGCAATAATACTGGAGCAATAAGACTGGAGCTATAAGACTGGAGCTATAAGACTGGGGCTATAAGACTGGAACTATAAGACTCGAGCTATAAGACAGGAGCAATAAGACTCGAGTAATAAGACTGGAGCTATAAGACTGGAGCTATAAGACTGGAGCTATAAGACTGGGGCTATAAGACTGGGGCTATAAGACTGGGGCTATAAGACTGGGGCTATAAGACTGGGGCTATAAGACACGAGCTATAAGACACGAGCTATAAGACACGAGCTATAAGACTGGGGCTATAAGACTGGAGCTATAAGACACGAGCTATAAGACACGAGCTATAAGACACGAGCTATAAGACTGGGGCTATAAGACTGGAGCTATAAGACTGGAGCTATAAGACACGAGCTATAAGACACGAGCTATAAGACTAGAGTAATAAGACTGGGGCTATAAGACTGGGGCTATAAGACTGGGGCTATAAGAGAACAAAGATGTCGACTCACTAAAGAGGATAGCGTGGGGACGCAGTGGTCATGAAAATATCAATAAGACTCAGAACCTCTTTCCGTCCTAGTGGTAAAAGGTGTCTAGCAGTTGACAGGCTTGTTAACAGTCACTTGGCCACTGTTGATAGCCTCTTGACGGCTGTTGACAGTCACTTGGCCACTATTGATAGCCTCTTGACGGCTGTTGACAGTCACTTGGCCACTGTTGATAGCCTCTTGACGGCTGTTGACAGTCACTTGACCACTGTTGATAGCCTCTTGACGGCTGTTGACAGTCACTTGACCACTGTTGATAGCCTCTTGTCGGCTGTTGACAGTCACTTGGCCACTGTTGATAGCCTCTTGACGGCTGTTGACAGTCACTTGGCCACTGTTGATAGCCTCTTGACGGCTGATGACAGCCACTGACAGTCACTGTTGGAGTAAGGTATTGACAGTTGAAGTGAGGCACTGACTGTTGGAGTGAAGCACTGACTGTTGGAGTGAAGCACTGACTGTTGGAGTGAATCACTGACTGTTTGAGTGAAGCACTGACTGTTGGAGTGAAGCACTGACTGTTGGAGTGAAGCACTGACTGTTGGAGTGAAGCACTGACTGTTTGAGTGAAGCACTGACTGTTGGAGTGAAGCACTGACTGTTGGAGTGAAGCACTGACTGTTTGAGTGAAGCACTGACTGTTGGAGTGAAGCACTGACTGTTGGAGTGAAGCACTGACTGTTTGAGTGAAGCACTGACTGTTGGAGTGAAGCACTGACTGTTGGAGTGAAGCACTGACTGTTTGAGTGAAGCACTGACTGTTGGAGTGAAGCACTGACTGTTTGAGTGAAGCACTGACTGTTTGAGTGAAGCACTGACTGTTTGAGTGAAGCACTGACTGTTGGAGTGAAGCACTGACTGTTGGAGTGAAGCACTGACTGTTGGAGTGAAGCACTGACTGTTGGAGTGAAGCACTGACTGTTGGAGGGAAGCACTATTGAATTTTCCTCAGTTAAGTAAGATTTTTAAGTTACTAATGATTGTGTTGAAGCAACAGTCACTCAAGGCACCTCCTGGGCCCTCTACCAGTGGACAATTAGGGTCTAAACCCTGTACCGGTATAACACTTATGATGTAATATTAGCATCACACACCTCGCTGCCACCATATATAAAATAAAATTTTATTGTATTTTTGTTAGGTTAGGTGAGGTTGGGTTAGGATAGGATAGTTTCATACTTTTCATACTTTACATTACATACTTCCCTCAGCAGGCGATGAGTCACAATAACGTGGCTGAAGTATGTTGACCAGACCACACACTAGAAGGTGAAGGGACGACGACGTTTCGGTCCGTCCTGGACCATTCTCAAGTCGATTGTGAAGTACTTCCCTCAGGCTTTGGGCCCTTCTCCAATGAAGGATAATCTCAACTTGGAACACGCCAAGTTGCCGGAGCGAGGCTCGCTATCTATTTTAGAAACCTATATAACATTTCTTATCCTTTTGGTTATCCTCATTTTCTGGTCCGGGAAGGCTGCTGGGGTTACGGAGATGTGTCTAGGCCAGCTAATGACCTTCCTCAAGATGCCACCATAACGGTTTTATAACTCCCAGGGACCTGTTTACTGCTTGGTGAACAGAGGAATCAGGCGAATGGTTCTAGAGTAGATGTTTTGACGTCGGCTTGCGGCGCCAGGACGCTCCTTCCTCCGACACGTCTAGTTCCTGAAATTGCAACGGCGGTTAATTTAGTTATCCATGTCGACGCGGGAATATATTGCCACTTACGTTGGTGTCTAATTGTAAAATGGGAGAATAGCAGCTCCTTCTAGTGTGTGTGTGTGTGTGTGTGTGTGTGTGTGTGTGTGTGTGTGTGTGTGTGTGTGTGTGTGTGTGTGTGTGTGTGTGTGTGTGTGTGTGTGCGTGTACTCACCTAATTGTGCTTGCGGGGGTTGAGCTCTGGCTCTTTGGTCCCGCTTCTCAACCGTCAATCAACTGGTGTACAGATTCCTGAGCCTATTGGGCTCTATCATATCTACATTTGATATGTGTGTGTGTGTGTGTGTGTGTGTGTGTGTGTGTGTGCGTGTACTCACCTAGTTGTACTCACCTAGTTGTGCTTGCGGGGGTTGAGCTTTGGCTCTTTGGTCCCGCCTCTCAACAGATCAATCAACTGGTGTACAGGTTCCTGAGCCTAATGAGCCTCTATCATATCTACATGTGTGTGTGTGTGTGTGTGTGTGTAGGTCGGGAGATTTGCGTGTATTCAGGGGTTTTAAACAGGTAGAGCGACGGTCTCGCTTCATGCAGGTCGGCGTTCAATCCCCGACGGTCCAAGTGGTTGGGCACCATTCCTTCCTCCACCGTCCCATCCCAAATCCTTATCCTGACCCCTTCCCAGTGCTGTATAGTCGTAATGCCTTGGTGCTTTTCCCTCATAGCTCCCTTCCCTCCTGTCATGTTTCTATTATATGTTTTCATACCCCAAGTTATGTTGTTGAACTTTAAAGGGTTGAATATTTTGAACTTTGTTTATAGGGAGAATATCGTGAACACCATAACACACAGAGATCACACTAACGTGATGCATCAAATGAACAAATCCACAAGGGCCGTGACGAGGATTCGAACCTGCGTCCGGGAGCATCCCAGACACTGCCTTACCACCGTGACCACCGTCTGAGGATATCTATATGTTGATATCTGCATGTATCTGTGCCATCATCTGTAAGAGTAGATGACTAACTAGTGGTCGTTAGTGTCGTGTACAGGTCGACCAACTCCTGGTCGTTAGTGTCGTGGACAGGTCGACCAACTCCTGGTCTCTAGTGTCGTGGACAGGTCGACCAACTCCTGGTCGCTAGTGTCGCGGACAGGTCGACCAACTCCTGGTCGGTAGTGTCGTGGACAGGTCGACCAACTCCTGGTCGCTAGTGTCGTGGAGAGGTCGACCAACTCCTGGTCGCTAGTGTCGCGGACAGGTCGACCAACTCCTGGTCGCTAGTGTCGCGGACAGGTCGACCAACTCCTGGTCGCTAGTGTCGTGGACAGGTCGACCAACTCCTGGTCGCTAGTGTCGCGGACAGGTCGACCAACTCCTGGTCGCTAGTGTCGCGGACAGGTCGACCAACTCCTGGTCGCTAGTGTCGTGGACAGGTCGACCAACTCCTGGTCGCTAGTGTCGTGGACAGGTTCTAGTCAGTTGTTGGAGCCTCAAGGCTTTACAGAACTCGAGTACATTTCAATGGCCTGTCTTCACAACACTGTCAGAGCTGCTATTGGCTTCCCCCCTAGCTGCTAGCTCCCCCTAGCTGCTAGCTCCTCCTAGCTGCTAGCTCCTCCTAGCGGCTAGCTCCTCCTAGCTGCTAGCTCCTCCTAGCTGCTAGCTCCTCCTAGCTGCTAGCTCCGTGGGGTCGTGGCAGTGGCACTATTCACGACCCGAGTCACTCCGCCCAGCACACACCCCGAAGCGCGTCCTTTCACTGCTATGTTTGCTCACTAAACTTGGCCCGTCCCCCCCGCCCCTTCCCCGCTCCTCTTGCGCCTTACACCACACACACACTTCAAGCTTCATGTTAATAAATAATCAAGCTTCGTTAATGCACGAGGCTCTACAATAGATGGAGTTCGTTAACATTTTATGTTGTATTCGTTAGTTGGCGCGGGAGAGGGACATAGAGTCATCAGTCTCTTGTTACTCACTGACGGTACTCACCCGTGGTGATCAAGCCACTTGGGGAAGTCGTGAAGACAGTGGTGGAGGTGGGTAAGGTGTGCGACTCATCCCGTGCTAGACAGAGCTTCCAGGATCTAAGAGTTTAGAGCACTTCATGTCGTCTTCAGCCCTGCCTTCAAGAACACAAGATTACCTCTGATGAGGTCTCTCATAGTCTCCTTGATGTCCCTCAGTCTGCTATGATTCTTGCAGGTCTGCTCGGAGTCTCAAAATCTGCTTTGAGTCTCCCAGTGTGCTGGAGGTCTGCGAGTCTGCTTGAAGACTCCCAGTCTGCTGTGGAATTAAGAGAGAAAATCCCACGATGGTCCAAGATGACAGCCAAGAAGAGCGAGGGGCAGTATCTCAGCAGACCCTTCATTGCCCCGAGACAATATCTTCGGGAATGTCAAGACTTAGCTTCAAGAAGACTGAAACATTACCTTCCAGACCCTCAATAAACGCACCAGTAGGAGTCTGAGAGCCTCAAACCACGACCTCGTGTTTTCCAGACGAGGACTGACCCATCCTTGGACTGGTTGGTACACAGCTTCGACCTCTCTTCTTGCAGGGTCGACGCTCGATCCCCGATGGTCCAGGGGGAACTTTGGAAAGTTGGGATGTAGGGTCAGAAATACGTGACATGTAGGGTGAGTTTGGTAACTTGAGTGGGATGGTGAATTACCCGAACCAGGTTGGGTACCGTTCTCGTATTCCCTCTCGTATCCCAGCTCCTTGTTCTGATATCCCAGCTCCTTGTTCTGATATCCCAGCTCCTTGTTCTGATATCCCAGCTCCTTGTTCTGATATCCCAGCTCCTTGTCCTTGTATCCCAGTTTTTGTCTTCATCTCCCAAACACAAATACCAAGTAACACCTCACGTACCAAGCAACACCTCACGTGGCAAGGAACACCTCACGTGGCAAGGAACACCTCACGTGCCAAGCAACACCTCACGTGGCAAGCAACACCTCACGTGGCAAGGAACACCTCACGTGCCAAGCAACACCTCACGTGGCAAGCAACACCTCACGTGCCAAGCAACACCTCACGTGCCAAGCAACACCTCACGTACCAAGCAACACCTCACGTGGCAAGGAACACCCCCTGTACCAAGCAGCACCTCCCGTACCAAGCAACACCTCAGGTGGCAAGCAACACCTCACGTACCAAGCAACACCTCACGTACCAAGCAACACCTCCCGTACCAAGCAACACCTCCCGTACCAAGCAACACCTCCCGTACCAAGCAACACCTCCCGTACCAAGCAACACCTCCCGTACCAAGCAACACCTCCCGTACCAAGCAACACCTCACGTGCCAAGCAACACCTCACGTACCAAGCAACACCTCACGTGGCAAGCAACACCTCACGTGGCAAGGAACACCTCACGTACCAAGCAAGACCTCCCGTACCAAGCAACACCTCACGTGTCAAGCAACACCTCACGTGCCAAGCAACACCTCACGTACCAAACAACACCTCACGTACCAAACAACACCTCACGTACCAAGCAACACCTCACGTACCAAACAACACCTCCCGTACCAAGCAACACCTCACGTACCAAGCAACACCTCCCGTACCAAACAACACCTCACGTACCAAGCAACACCTCACGTACCAAACAACACCTCACGTACCAAGCAACACCTCACGTACCAAGCAACACCTCACGTACCAAGCAACACCTCACGTGCCAAGCAACACCTCACGTACCAAACAACACCTCACGTGCCAGACAAGGAGAGAGGGAAGAGTTGGCATGCGGCCAGCTTCCTCTTGCAACACTGGAAGAGGTGATTGTGAGCGGCGGGGCTCTGAGGGACAGGGGCGAAGGGGGGATTTGAAGGGACAAAGGGTGTAAGGGGCTAAAGAGGCAGGGCACAAGTGGGCGGGGCACTAAGGGGCGGGGCACTAAGGGGGCGAGGCACAAAGGGGGCGAGGCAGGGACAGGCTTGACATGTATGGTTCATTCCCCCAACACCAGGAGAGCCCAATCATCCACATTCCAAGAACTAAATAGATCCTTCTGAGGAAACACACACAGAAGATAGACGATATAATATATTAATTTAATTTTAATTACCCGAAATGAAATATCCTGATATAGTTCATAAGCAGGAAATGGTTATAATAAGATTAGATATAAAAATAAATGTAATAATTGTATTCCTTGTTATGCTCGTGACGTCCCTTCTCTTATTATTATTAATAATAATATTATTATTATTCGTTATTATGAACTATTCACGTCATCTAAGGTACAGCTGGTATAGCCATGCAAAATATAAGAACCAATAATTAGGAGAGAGAGCGAACAGTCATTATAAGGACGGAGGTCACGATGAAAGGTCATGACGCACTAACAACGACCACCAAACACCATCATTATAAATCTCACCATTGAGTCACAACCAATATCTCAGACTGTATCATCCTCAGGGAACTATCTACAGGCAACCCGTCTTCACTAACAATGGTCAACTGCTCGTTAATCCGGCTCCCAAACCCCAATGTTTATGAATGAAAAACGGTTCACTGATGACGTTCGGACATTTCTCGAATAGTGCTTCACTGAAGTTCTCCGTTCGAATCGCAACTCCGTAATTGCGCCACAGCCCGTTCTCCAAACTACAGCCCGTCCTCTAAACAAAGATCCAAAAGTGATTCCGTCCATCCGCCAAACCCCCTGTTTATGAATGAAAAACCGTTTACACACGACTCACAACTGTTGACGTTCGAACATATCCGGAACAAGTGCTTCACTGACGAATTTTGTTCGAACCACAACGCTGTAAATGCTTCACCCACGTACTACAAATACAAATAATCGCCAACAGAACCTAAACACCTAATCTAACCTATGCCTATATATGCACAATATGCCAATATATAATAATATTGATTTATATTTGAGAAAATTACCATTTTGAATGAACAGCATGTAAAAAATTTTCAATGCGGCTGTGGGGGGGGGTCGACCGCTGGATGGAAAGGACTTGAGTCGAGGACGGGTTGGGACATGAAGTGCCGTGTCTGGCAACGAGCGGTCGTAGAAGATATTATTCGTATTATTTCACGCATGTTTCCCGCTGGAAGGTGTGTGGAGTGTGCAGGTGTGGAGTGTGTAGGTGTGGAGTGAGCGTCCTGGGTCTCCGCCCGCCAGCAGGGACATGCTCCTGAGGTCGTCTACAACCAGCAGAAGCTGTCGGGTAATTTAAGAGACTCATTTGACTTAGTCTAGTAGATTATTTCGCCTGTACTGTGTACTCTTTAGTACCGCCACCTCCCAGTACTGGTCACTCTACCACCGTCCAACAGATGGCAGTGTTGTCACGGCCGTTACACCCCCAACGCTTCTCTCTGTTTAGGCATCATGATTTTTTTATTTTCATTTGCAATGGTCAGTGACCGAGAGAGATGCGCGGGGCGGCGGCGGCGGCGGCGGGTCCCGGGAGATACAGTGACCGCGCACGTTACCAACCTCTTCATTTGAGTTCTCTTCATTTGAGTTCCGTGCTGGCGAACGCTTCCGAAATAGTTTTTAATTGCGGATAATAATCCTCCGTGCTGAATGATATGGGAATTTATTGACTATTTGGAGCTTTTAATCGCCTGACACCCTCACTCGGGTGTAGAGAGAGAGAGAGAGAGAGAGAGAGAGAGAGAGAGAGAGAGAGAGAGAGAGAGAGAGAGAGAGAGAGAGAGAGAGAGAGAGAGAGAGAGAGAGAGAGAGTGTTGTAAACATTTACTACCCAGGTTAATGGTACTGGGACACTCTGGGGGTGTCAGTCACTTAGGTGTCAGAAGCACTCCACTCTACTTGGTGTTCGACTCCTTTTGGGTAGGCCACCTTGGTGTCAGCCACGTTGGGAGGTCTGCCACTTTGGCGCCGGGTAAGGTGGTGATAGACTCCAATGTGTCAGCGCAATGAATAGAGGTCAGCTTGTATGACACACACACACACACACACACACACACACACACACACACACACACACACACACACACACACCGGGAAAACTAGTGATTCAATGAATACCGCCAATACCACTTGCAGAGGTTTAACAATAAGAACAAAGACAGTAGGTGAAAGAGCATAACAAAACCATTAACAAGAACACAAGCAATAGTATCAATTATAGCTGTTATAGACCCAAGAGTCACCAGGAGCTCACGCCTCAAGTACTTTGTTAATTAAAGCCCAGACCTTGTGTGCTACACCTGGGCCCTCTCCTCACCCCCCCCCCCCACACAGTGTGGGGGAGAGGTGAGGGAGAGGGGTGGAAAAGATGAATAAGGGAGGGGGGGAGGGAGTGAAGGGGGTAAGGAAGGAAAGAGGAACAGGTAGGAGGTGCAGGGAGAGAGAGAGAGAGAGAGAGAGAGAGGGGGAAGGGAGGTTCGCCAGTTACATGGAATACCTCAGTGACCCATTACAACACATAAGACCAACATATAGAGCTGGTTCTGTACTGCGACACCTCGACGACGCAAGTCCTCATCACTCATCAGGTACTCATCACGCCCACACGCCCACACCCACACGCCCACACTCACATGCCCAAACTCACACGCCCAAACTCACACGCCCACACCCAAGCCAAATTCACAAAAAATCTAACTAATCTCTGACATCGTGTATGTGTAAAGTTCTTGAGAGGATTATCCTCGACGGGTTAATATTTGAAATTAGACCCCAACTTGCGCCTAACCTGCATGCCTTCTTCCCGTAAAAAACATTCAAACTTTCTTTGTTGAATATTTTATTAGACAGGGAGCAAGTTCTCGGGCGATATTAATCTCTTTACTGCTTGTGACAGAGCAAACAGAGAATTAATCTTAGAACAACTATACTCTTTTGGAGTTAAAGGAAGACAGTTGGCATGGCTCAGGGGGTGACTGAGTAATAGGACCGCCTCGGTCCTTTTTCAATGGGATTATTAGTAAGAATTCTGCACCGTTGAGTTGGGTACACCTCAGGGTGGAGCGCTTACCCCGGCACTCTTCAATGTTCTGATGGACAAATTAATACTTGGCACATCCCTTACATCCTTTATGACCCCATCTTTGTGTTCCAGAGATGGGATCATAAGGGATGTAAGGAAACATTTCCTTCTCTAACAGTATTGACTAAATGCTTTAAATGTGAAAGAAATGTATGTAGTGGGGGTCGGATACCATTGCATTGGATAACAGACAGCTAAAAGACGGGGTCCAAGAGCTGACGCTCGATCCTGCAGGCATAATTAGGTCGGACATTTATATGAATATAAATATTCATGTGAGGGTTGGAAAAAAAAACTTTTGCAATTTCCAAGCCTAGCAAGCAACGCGTATTGCAAAGCTCCGGGAATTGTTAGATTAAACTCTTCCTGCTGAGCTTGGTTAGTGTGGGCGTCCCAGGTGATGTGTGGGCGTCCCTAGGTGATGTGTGGGCGTCCTAGGTGATGTGTGGGCGTCCTAGGTGATGTGTGGGCGTCCTAGGTGATGTGTGGGCGTCCTAGGTGAAGTGTGGGCGTCCTAGATGATGTGTGGGGGTCTTAGGTGATGTGTGGAGGTCTTAGGTGATGTGTGGGCGTCCTAGGTGATGTGTGGGCGTCCCAAGTGATGTGTGGGCGTCCCAGGTGATGTCTGGGCGTCCCAGGTGATGTCTGGGCACCACTGTAAGACCCAGACATGGAGGTGAGTGAGTTTGTATAGGACCGGGACGCTGACGAAACATTAGGGCAGGACGAGTGACGGAGAAGGCTTTAAAGCAACTCCCCTGGCCAAACATGTTGGACGAGGACTGGGGTGACGGCCAGCAAGGTTGGCAGAGTCGCTTCCTCACCCGTGGAGGGGGGGGGGGGAAAGCATTTTTTTGTCAGTTTAGTTTCTAGCACAGACGTGACTATACATTTACAACACTCATCTTGTATACATTCTCTTCTGCTTCCCCCCATGGAGAGGGTTAGGGGCCACACACACACACACACACACACACACACACACACACACACACACACACACACACACACACACACACACACACACACACACACAGGTGTTGCAACACCCATCAACAGCTTACACAGCTGCGTATATTTAGCGCATCACAAACCCATAAACCCAGGTTAACAACAATGGATAGTCGGATTATATTGTGAATTCATTAAATATCTTGTGATAGAAATATACTGGTGCCAGCTTAGCCTTTACCACAGCTGATCAAACACTGAATTTTTATATTTACCACAGCATTTACCACAGCATTTACCATATCATTTACCACAACATTTACCTCAACATTTACCACATCATTTACCACATCATTTACCACAGCATTTACCACAGCATTTTTGGGCGTAAATTTTGCTAATATTTACCAATTATTAAGCGAAAATAAACAAGGTGCTGAGCTCAGTAAAACAGCTTCACTTTAGTAAATTAACATCAGATAAAAGATAACTCATTTATCCAATTATCCCCAAGATAATTATAATATGATAATTAGAAGACAAAATATTGCTGATATAATAATGACGATATATAGTGCCATATAGATATAGGTACAAATTATTGAGGGTATATAGTGGCCTTATTGACAAGGGAAGCCTTTGGCTCTCAGCTAACTGAAAATTGGATTTAAAGTCGTCAGATTTTTATTAGTTTGAGCATTTGATTCAGACTTTTTAATCCGACTCTGAAAATATGGATTGGTCGTATGGAATGGTAATATTTATTCTCGTGTAGGAGGAGTGTTTTGATGACTGTTTTGATGACTGTGTGTTTGATGACTGTGTGTTTTGATGACTGTGTGTTTGATGACTGTGTGTTTTGATGCCTGTGTGTTTTGATACCTGTGTGTTTTGATGACTGTGTGTTTTGATGCCTGTGTGTTTTGATGACTGTGTGTTTTGATGACTGTGTGTTTCAAGTAGTTATCTCAAAGAGCACAACCCAAGGGCAAGAAAACGTTAATGATAGCTGGATATGTAAGAGAATCGAAGAAATATAACAAAGTACACACACTCGTACTCACACACACACACACACACACACACACACACACACACACACACACACACACACACACACACACACACACACACACACGTACGTACTCCAATTACAATCGCCTTATCTTTTGCTCTCATTATTGTATATGAAAATCTATTTACGACCAAGGCAGTCGCTTCTAGAGAGAGCGAGACGCAGCATCCCAGGACGAGCAGCGTCAGTCTTCATCTGTAAAACATCGTAAAACTTGGGAGTAAAACTGGTCTCCGTGTGATGCTGCGTCTTGAGTTGCGTCTTCGAGTTACGTCTTTTAGCTGATTCTCAGAGTTCTTCGAGATTCTCTCTACTTGTGAGAGTTAATAACATACTTGTGGTCTGTAGTGGACTGGCTGAGAGTGCATAATGCACTCCTGTGTTCCAGACGAGCGGAATTATCCCATTTTGTCATTTGCATCAGCCCAGGGACGTGTGGAACAGTTTAAAGCAGAGTGGAGTAGAGTGGTTGACGGGTGGGTGTTGACTTGGGGCAGGTGGGAGGTGGGCGTCCTTGGTGATGTGTGGGCGTCCCAGGTGATGTGTGGGCGTCCTAGGTGATGTGTGGGCGTCCTAGGTGATCTGTGGGCGTCCTAGGTGATCTGTGGGCGTCCTAGGTGATGTGTGGGCGTCCTAGGTGATCTGTGGGCGTCCTAGGTGATCTGTGGGCGTCCTAGGTGATGTGTGGGCGTCCTAGGTGATCTGTGGGCGTCCTAGGTGATCTGTGGGCGTCCTAGGTGATCTGTGGGCGTCCTAGGTGATCTGTGGGCGTCCTAGGTGATGTGTGGGCGTCCTAGGTGATCTGTGGGCGTCCTAGGTGATGTGTGGGCGTCCTAGGTGATGTGTGGGCGTCCTAGGTGATCTGTGGGCGTCCTAGGTGATCTGTGGGCGTCCTAGGTGATGTGTGGACGTGTGTCGACCCAGTTCCCGTGTCGACCTCAGTGCCCGTGTGGACCCAGTTCCCGTGTCGACCCATTATTTTCTATATTTACAAATATATTTGCTATACATATACACCACCTCTTGTCTTAATCACCTACAATATCACTGAAAATGAGGGAATCAACTAGAGAAATAGTGTTCAGTTTCTCAATGAAACTATTAAAATATCAAATGAGTTAATTAAACCTCAGTTACGTGTTCGTATCTTTAATAGTGATGACAGGTATGGGGTCTGGGAAGCGTGTAAGGCTGATGGGTGTTGATCAAGTGTTCCTTGTGTTGCTTGCAAGTAACCCTGACACCAGGACCTTCCTCCATGTGTCCTGTCAACTTCTTTCTACCGTCTACTTCTCGATCAATACATAACACGCTCTCCGTTTTCTTTCCGTTCCAGGTGAGTGGTGGATATACGCCCCTGGGAACGCTGGCACGCCAAACATGGGTATGTCAGCTGTGTATGTTGTTGATGTCAGATGTGTATGTTGTTGATGTCAGCTGTGTATGTTGTTGATGTCTTTCATTGATCGCCACAGACAAGTGGTCTGTGCGCCTGTCTGTCTGTCTGTCTCTAGCCAGTATACCCCAAACGGCTTGGGGGGGGGAGGGGAAGCTGTCTCACCTCTTGGGGGGGGGGGGTTCTATCTGTGCTTGAATGACTGTTCCACAGACGCCTCGTAGTATAATGTAGTGTCTGTGCAACTTTACATTTGACCGCAGGTACAGAAACGCAGCAATTTTTGCCCCTCTTGTTCATGTTTTAAAGCATGACGAGGTGGTAAACTTTGAAAATCCGCCACCAAGAAAAATTTAACTTAGGTAAATTTTTTGTTTAGACGTGAATTTTCATAAGAAAGTTCACATCTCAACATTTCAACTTTGGAAAATAATGTCAAAAAACAGAAACGCGCGTGCACACGCCTCCAACGCACTCACTCACGCATTCACTCACGCTCTCTCTCTCTCTCTCTCTCTCTCTCTCTCTCTCTCTCTCTCTCTCTCTCTCTCTCTCTCTCTCTCTCTCTCTCTCTCTCTCTCTCTCTCTCCAAGGCAGCAGTAGCAAGGGTATTAAAGGCACCAGTAATTAGTGTTCCCTTCGGCTAGGAGACGAATCACATCAAGGGTGATTAAGGATCCTTTCACACATGTGTCGTGGCCTGACGACCGCCCGGGGTTGCAGGTGTCCACACCTGTCCCAGCTGCTCGTGTCCACACCTGCCCCAGCTGGTGGTGTCTACACCTGCCCCAGCTGCTGGTGTCTACACCTGTCCCAGCTGCTCGATTCCACACCTGCCCCAGCTCCTGGTGTCCACACCTGCCCAGCTGCTCGTATCCACACCTGCCCCAGCTGCTGGAGTGTCGGTAGCAGATAATGTGAACACTGCAGGTGGTGATCGTTTTGACAGCTGTCGGCAGCTGTCAGTCACTTCTCACTCCAGCTGTCAGTCAGCCTCTGCTGCCTGACGAGGTTTAAACAGCTCATTCAATATCCAGTATCAGCTGTCTCTCTGGCCACGTGTCTGTGTCTCACCGACCACGTGTCCAGCTGTATCACTCTGCGTGTCCACATACATGAATATACAATATTTGCGCAAGTGTATATATTAATATGTATTAATATATACACGTTTATATTATGTATTATTCGTCTCGTCGAGTCTGATCCATCAGTGTGATGCTGAGTGTATATTCACATGTGTGAGTCTTCACATATGTGAGTCTTCACATATGTGAGTCTTCACATATGTGAGTCTTCACATGTGTGCAGCTTAAGAGGTTCTCTCAGTAAATTCAGGAAGAAACGTGAGAAATAGAAAAGGCGGGGCCAGGGAGCTATTGCTCGACTCTTGAAACTAGTCCAAGTGAGTACATTTAGGTGTGTAGATGAGTTCCTTTAGGCATCCAAACATGCACTCGCAGAGGCGATAACACAGTGTAGAACATGCACTCACAGAGGCGATAACACAGTGTAGAACATGCACTCACAGAGGCGATAACACAGTGTAGAACATGCACTCACAGAGGCGATAACACAGTGTAGAACATGCACTCACAGAGGCGATAACACAGTGTAGAACATGCACTCACAGAGGCGATAACACAGTGTAGAACATGCACTCACAGAGGCGATAACACAGTGTAGAACATGCACTCACAGAGGCGATAACACAGTGTAGAACATGCACTCACAGAGGCGATAACACAGTGTAGAACATGCACTCACAGAGGCGATAACACACTGTAGAACATGCACTCACAGAGGCGATAACACAGTGTAGAACATGCACTCACAGAGGCGATAACACAGTGTAGAACATGCACTCACAGAGGCGATAACACACTGTAGAACATGCACTCACCAAGTTAAACATGTTCATATATGTAACTTGCAACATATTCATATATGTGACTTGCAACTGTCACATATATGAACACACTCGCATGAGCATACACTGGCAAACAAAAATACTCACATACACTCACGCGTACAAAACATACACATACAATCTTTGTGTACATATAAACAGTTTATGAGCTCCGAAGCACTGTTCGGACGCTGTTTATATAAAAAAAACTCAATTTTAATTGGTGGGTTCGATGCACTTAAACTGTTTAATAATTTTAACACGAAACCCGCCAAAGATTGAGAAAAGATGTACAGGTTCGTAAGTTCTTGATGAATCCGGTCTCAGGTTCGTAAGTTCTTGATGAATCTGGTCCCAGGTTCGTAAGTTCTTGATGAATCTGGTCCCAGGTTCGTAAGTTCTTGATGAATCCGGTCCCAGGTTCGTAAGTACTTGATGAATCCGGTCCCAGGTTCGTAAGTTCTTGATGAATCCGGCCTCAGGTTCGTAAGTACTTGATAAATCCGGCCTCAGGTTCGTAAGTTCTTGATGATTCTGGTCCCAGGTTCGTAAGTACTTGATGAATCCGGCCTCAGGTTCATAAGTTCTTGATGAATCCGGCCTCAGGTTCGTAAGTTCTTGATGAATCGGGTCCCAGGTTCGTAAGTTCTTGATAAATCCGGTCCCAGGTTCGTAAGTACTTGATAAATCCGGTCCCAGGTTCGTAAGTACTTGCGTAACTGCTAGTTCTTAACTGATCGGCGGGTCGTGTTCTTGGAGTCAAAAGTAGTCTGCTCCTGTACCCACATGTGTAAACAAACAAAATAATAATACAAAAAATGCAAAAAATAAAAGACAGACTCCGGTACAGACAGACAGACAGACAGGCGAGGAGAATCGAAGCAAGAGACGGACAGTTACGAAAGCAAACACCTAATGACACGGACACGGACACACAGACAGACACGGACACACACAGACACGGACACACAGACACGGACACGGATGCAGGGAAGACGGGACACCACGAGCGTAGCTCTCATCCTGTAACTACACTTAGGTAATTACACTTAGGTAATTACACACACGGACACACAGACACGGACACACACAGACACGGACACACGGACACGGACACAGAGCGAGGGGAAGATGGCTCGTGGCGTGGTTGACAAGTTGATGATGGCGTCTCCAGCATATTATTAGTCGCCACTAAATACATGTTCAAAGTTCCCATGACGTTAGTAATGTGTGTGTGTGTGTGTGTGTGTGTGTGTGTGTGTGTGTGTGTGTGTGTGTGTGTGTGTGTGTGTGTGTGTGTGTACTCACCTAGTTGTACTCACCTAATTGTGCTTGCGGGGGTTGAACTCTGGCTCTTTGGTCCCGCCTCTCAACCGTCAATCAACAGGTGTACAGGTTCCTCAGCCTATTGGCCTGTGTGTGTGTGTGTGTGTGTGTGTGTGTGTGTGTGTGTGTGTGTGTGTGTGTGTGTGTGTGTGTGTGTGTGTGTGCATTATTAAATTGTTAGCTCTTGGATCCCGCCTCTCTAACCGTCGGGTGTCTAATGTACAACCGACTTTGTATTTTCAATCTATTTTTCCCCTAACTTATATTTTGTATATATTTGTCTTGCACACACACACACACACACACACACACACACACACACACACACACACACACACACACACACACACACACACACACACACACACACACACATCCCCGGAATGCAGCCCGTAGTAGCAATCCAACTCCCAGGTACCTATTTACTGCTAGGTGAACTGATCAATCGGGTGAAGAAAACTTTGCTCATTTCTGCCTCGGCCGGGAATCGACCCCGGGCCCTTAGTACTACGACTCCCCCGAGCTACTGATCATTTAATAGAATGTTTCTCATTTCTCTATTTCCTCGCCAAAGTTTCTTTTGACGATTCCTATTGATTTCTCAGAATTCTCTTGTCAAAGCCCGTTCATTTATTTGTTAATCTTAGGTTCTAGATATTCTTCTGGTCATCTGTGTCTCGAGTACAACCCACGGTCTCTAGGCCTATTGTCACCCAGTTTGATTACGGCCTATAGCTTCTTGCAGGGTTGGCGTTCGATCCCCGAAGGTCTAAGTGGTTGGGCAGCGTTCCTTTCACTCCATCCTTCTATCCCACCTTCTATCCTGTCCTCAGGTGGCCATGTCCCTTCCAGGTGCTATATACTGAATATAAGTATATATATACTTACATATACATGTGTATATATAGTTAGTATATACTTATTATATATACAAGGATTTATATATATATATATATATATAATAATATATATTAATATAATATATATTATATAATATATAATATATAATAATATAATATATAATATATAATATATAATATAGATATAATAATTATATATTAATATAAGAGCGGCCCAAATGTTACCTTACCCAAATATTATATTATTAACACAATCATATGTAAAAATTAAAATTTAAAAAATAACAAATGTCTTTTTTTTTATGAATTTTGGTGTAAATTCTTTAAATTCATATGTTTCTATTTTTTCCATTTTAATTTTTACATATACTTGTGATAATAAGTAATATTACGATAAAGTGATGTATATATATATATATATATATATATATATATATATATATATATATATATATATATATATATATATATATACTTATATACATATATACTTATATACATATATACTTATATATGCGAACAAGCATGAATGGTCCCCAATACTTATATATGTAACTCATTCTAGCTTAATGCTTTACCAATTTCCTAACCTGAAAATCACACCACTTTGACTTAGACTTGTAGCCATGATGAATAAGTTACACTCATTCATCTGTGATGAATGAGTTACACTCATTCATCACAGACTCCTGCTGTAACTATAAGACCCTCTCACATTATATCATTATTTCAGCTAAACAACCTTGAACTTGCCTGATCTGATATGCAAAAAATAAATCAATATTTGGAAGTTATGATGATAGAAATCCTTAACCAATCTTTTTTAAATTCATAATCGTTCGAAATAAGAAACATGGACTACTAAGATGGTCTTAGGAATCTATGAGGGTTAATAAGAAGAGATTTAATAAGACTTTTAGTAAGGCCTCGGATTAAACCATTCTGTTTTGGTCACTGTTCAATGGAACGGACATAAATTCACTTGGACGTATGCAGGGCACGATGACAGGATTAATAATCCCAGGATTAATAATCCCAGGAATTATAACCCTTCCCTGTCACGAGAGATTAAGAAAGATTAATTTACATCCTGTAGAAAGCTGAAGAGTAAAGGGCGACGTGATGAAGTATGCAAGCCAAGCTGGGGAGGCGAACAAGCTGATATATATATATATATATATATATATATATATATATATATATATATATATATATATATATATATATATATATATATATATATATTTATATATTTATATATCGTGTGGACCACAGGTGGCTCCCTGTCCCTCGCTCTCGTGTTTTGTCTTGTATTACTTAATTACCTTAATTACCTTAATCACCCCAATTACCACTTCACTCGTCTTCTTCCTCCTCTACAGTTCCTCTTTTGCTGTTCGGTTTCTTTGGAACTCGTATCGACTATCTTTGTTGCATCTGGAAGGCCTAGCCAATATATATATATATATATATATATTCAACTTGCAATCATCACTTGGATGTGGGACTCAGCAGGGGAGTATTGAGCTTCAGTCCCACGTGCTCCCTCACCCTGAGTGCCTCTGAGGGCCTTTGAGTGCCTCTGAGGGCCCCCTGAGTGCCTCCACTCCTCACCTCTCCACACTTAAGTTAGCACTTTTAATTCTTTACTGTTTCCATTCACTCCGTTTGTCTCAAGTTATTTACTACGAATCTAGAGTCCTGAAACTGTGTGTGTGTGTGTGTGTGTGTGTGTGTGTGTGTGTGTGTGTGTGTGTGCGCGTGTGTGCGTGCGTGCGTGCGTGTGCTCGCTGGGTGTGCACGCTCACTTCTTCGTTCCGCCCGTCTTTAAAATCAACAACGGATCTCAAGTCCTCTTGGCGGACCTCAGTCACTCTCAAGAGCAGTTTATTGTAAAGCGATTAAAACTTCTAATCACCTCCCTAACTCTAATTGGTTTCTTCTCCGCCAATCACCGGGGGACATTCTGAACTTCCTTCTCGTCCCTGTTCTCCTTCCACCAATCAGGACTTGAGTTGGACTGTGTACTGGTTTTCTCCACCAATCAGATGCTAACCTGTCAGAATCGAATTCGGATTTTTGCAGCGTTAGACTTGAGGGCGATTCTCATTGTCACTCTGCTATCTCACCCACCTGGGTCACCTTAGTCATGTTCCACCCACCTGGGTCACCTTAGTCATGTTCCACCCACCTGGGTCACCTCAGAGTCATGTTCCACCCACCTGGGTCACCTCAGTCATGTTCCACCCACCTGGGTCACCTCACAGTCATGTTCCACCCACCTGGGTCACCTCAGTCATGTTCCACCCACCTGTGTCACCTCACAGTCATGTTCCACCCACCTGGGTCACCTCACCGTCATGTTCCACCCACCTGGGTCACCTCACCGTCATGTTCCACCCACCAGGGTCACCTCAGAGTCATGTTCCACCCACCTGGGTCACCTCACCGTCATGTTCCACCCACCTGGGTCACCTCACCGTCATGTTCCACCCACCTGGGTCACCTTACTCATGTTCCACCCACCAGGGTCACCTCACCGTCATGTTCCACCCACCTGGGTCACCTCACCGTCATGTTCCACCCACCTGGGTCACCTTACTCATGTTCCACCCACCAGGGTCACCTCACCGTCATGTTCCACCCACCTGGGTCACCTTACTCATGTTCCACCCACCAGGGTCACCTCACCGTCATGTTCCACCCACCAGGGTCACCTCACCGTCATGTTCCACCCACCAGGGTCACCTCACCGTCATGTTCCACCCACCTGGGTCACCTCACCGTCATGTTCCACCCACCAGGGTCACCTCACCGTCATGTTCCACCCACCTGGGTCACCTCACCGTCATGTTCCACCCACCAGGGTCACCTCACCGTCATGTTCCAGCCACCTGGGTCACCTCACCGTCATGTTCCACCCACCTGGGTCACCTCACCGTCATGTTCCACCCACCTGGGTCACCTCACCGTCATGTTCCACCAGACTGACATACAGAGAGAGAGATGTGGAGGCAAAGGGTGTAAATTACCACTACAAAGTGGAGCCTAGAGAGAGCACAGCTGGAGACAAGACTTATGAGGTCGATCACTCACACTTTGTAAGCTGCCCCTCGCCTCCCCCACCCCGGGAGAACTTGCCACCACTGGAAACTTGAGAAATGAGATGGAAACATTGAACAACGACGCTGGATGAAGGGAAACTACAGTGGGATCGTAGCTGGGAAAGTGAGATAGGAGAGTAAAATAAATTTTGACCGTGGGAAAGACATATGGGACCTTGTGAAGGCGATATCGAACTGTGGGAAAGTCAAGAGTGTCGTGGGAAAGGGGGTTGTAGTGTAGCATTGTGGGAGAGTAATTGGGCACAGTGGATTATAAGACAAGCAGAGCGAGACAGACTTGTATTAATCAATAAGTGAGAGTGAAAACAATATAGAGGGGAGCCAAGAGAGCTGTGAGGGGAGCCAAGAGAGCTGTGAGGGGAGCCAAGAGAGCTGTGAGGGGAGCCAAGAGAGCTGTGAGGGGAGCCAAGAGAGCTGTGAGGGGAGCCAAGAGAGCTGTGAGGGGAGCCAAGAGAGCTGTGAGGGGAGCCAAGAGAACTGTGAGGGGCGAGCCAAGAGAGCTGTGAGGGGAGCCAAGAGAGCTGTGAGGGGGAGCCAAGAGAGCTGTAAGGGGGGAGCCAAGAGAGCTGTGAGGGGAGCCAAGAGAGCTGTGAAGGGGAGCCAAGAGAGCTGTGAGGGGGTAGGCAGGAAACGAGTCGTGACTGCGGGAAAAAATTAGCCAACACTGAGGAAAAGCAGAACTTAAGGAGCAAAAGTTGTGGAAACACCAGTTTTCCCTCCGTGAGTTTAATTATAGTTGCAGTTTTACACATAATTGTTCACTTTTACCAAAAAGCACCTTGCCAGATGTAATATAATTTGCAGTAAGAAGCCCCCTATAATTTGCAAGTATTCTTGCTCAAACACCGTAAAGTAGACGAAGCTCTACGTCGACACTTGACAGCTTTACAAGGAGCTTGAATTTTATCAAAATGGAATTATCCTTCACCAGATCTGATTTAAATCTATGTTTAAAAATCATAAAAACTCGACAAATTCGGGAAAGAAATCCTCAAAAACTTTTAATAAACCAAATTATTTGGCCTTCACACGTCCCTAGGATGATCAGCTAAATTTACAAACATATTAACAGAGATTATACAAAATATAAATCAAATTAAACAATAATCACTGAATTACAGAAATCACAATAGCGTGATGCATTAAATGAACAAATCCACAAGGGCCGTGACGAGGATTCGAACCTACGTCCGAGATCATCCCAGACGCTGCTTTAATCGACTGAGCTACGACATGGTCAAAAGAGTTGAAACTGAAGTTCTACTGAACTTACTGGATCCTGCAGCCTCTCCGAGACACAAACCAGGGTTTTACACAACTCCCCCATGCACTCCCCCCCATGTATATAGGTGGATATACTGGTGGATACTGTATATCAACCTTTGGTTATATCAGCCAAGAACGGCCACTATAACCAAACCACTGACAAATATATTTGAGAAATGTCACGGCAAAATCCTGGTTTTGAACATGACAAACTTGCACTGAAAATGTTTTCTCGACAGTTTCAAATATTTGTTGGAGATGCTCTTAAAAATCGTATGAAGGGAGTTGAACTCTTATTCTATCTCTTGGGAGCGTCTTTAAGAGCCTTGCGATGAATAATTCAAGGCCGTTTTCATATGAAGATTTTGGTGAGTTTATTTCGAAATTTTATTTATGCATTTTTTTATTATTCAGAGAGTTAAGTTGCAAGAAATATATCCACTGTTGTTAGTCTGTGTGTGTGTGTGTGTGTGTGTGTGTGTGTGTGTGTGAGTGTGAGTGTGAGTGTGAGTGTGTGTGTGTGTGTGTGAGTGTGAGTGTGAGTGTGTGTGTGTGTGTGTGTGTGTGTGAGTGTGTGTGTGTGTGTGTGTGTGAGAGTGTGAGTGTGTGTGTGTGTGTGTGTGTGTGTGTGTGTGTGTGTGTGTGTGTGTGTACTCACCTAATGAAGTGTGTGTGTGAAGTGTGTGTGTGTGTGAGTGTGTGTGTGTGTGTGTACTCACCTAATTGTACTCACCTAATTGTGCTTGCGGGGGTTGAGCTCTGGCTCTTTGGTCCCGCCTTGGTGTGTGTGGTCCCGCTTTGGTGTGTGTGTGTGTGTGTGGTCCCGCTTTGGTGTGTGTGTGTGTGTGTGTGTGTGTGTGTGTGTGTGTGTGTGTGTGTGTGTGTGTGTGTGTGTGTGTGTGTGTGGAGAGGACCAGCAGCTTCTGATGTCCTGATCATACCACATCTGAAACAAATGGAACACTCACTCATTCACTCACTCACTCACTCACTCACTCACTCACTCACTCACACACACGTTGAATAAATCTCCCGAAGCACATATAAATAGGATAACGACAGCAGCGTACTCTACACTGGGAAAAGTTGGAACATCATTCAAAAACCTAAGTAAGGAAGGATTTAGGGACCTTTACACCGCCCCGTCATGGAGTCCCCACCTGAAGAAACACATAAGGAAACTGCAAAATGTTCAGAAGTTTGCAACGAGACTCGTCCTAGAGTTATGAGGGCTATGGCATGAAGAGCGCCTGAAGGAACTGAACCTGACGATACTAGAAAAAAGAAGGGAGAAGGGAGATATGATAGGAACATATAAAATACTCAGGGGAATTGACAGAGTGGAAATAGACGAAATGTTTTCACGGAATAGTAACAGAACGAGTGGACATGAGTGAAAGCTGGAAACTAGATGAGTCACAGAGATGTTAGGAAGTTTTCTTTTAGCGTGAGAGTAGTGGGAAAATGAAACGCATTTAAGGAACAGGTTGTGGAAGCAAATACTATTCATAATTTTAAAACTAGGTATGATAGGGAAATAGGACAGGAGTCATTGTTATAAACAACCGATGGCTAGAAAGGCGGGATCCAAGAGGCAATGCTCGATCCTGCAAACACAAATAGGTGAGTACACACACACTCAGGAACCAATACTAGTACCCATACACTTCCTAACATACGATAACGATTCAACCTCAGTAGACACTTGCACGTCGAGGCCCGCGGAAGTGGACTCCAGATTTCTCCTGAAGATTCTTGGAGAGTTACGGACCCGCTCCCAGATGTTGTTGTTCGCCTTCGACCCCCGTAAATAACAGATAACGAGACGGGGAGTGGACAGGAGTGACGGGACCACAACACCAGCATTAGACGAGGAGGACAGGAGCTGGTAGACTGTCATAGTAGTGAGGCCTCACCACTCACCACTCACACGCGTCACGTCTGTGTGAGATGTGAGGGCGCCCTGCTGGCCTCCAGGTACTCCCCTGGCGCCACACCGTCGCCAGGGGAGTACCTGCTCATCCCTACACTCCCCCTGAAGCCCTCGGGAGCTCACGGCTGACAACACAAATGCTGGCAGAGAGAATATGAGTCCTGTCACCTGCCGGGTGATGAACGCGGCCTTGACAGCTCTCCCCTCCGCCCAGTTTTACACTTGACTGCCTATGAAAGCCCTTGTCTGCTGGAATACATTTTTCTGAAGAAATTTTCAAACGCAGCAGCAGCTGTATTTGAACCTTGAGGAGTATTTTTCTTGTCTCTTTTTACATCTTCGTATGTTGCCTGTGCTCCTGTGCTTGGTCTGGAGTCCTTCTTATAGTCACATTGTCGTAAACACTAGCTTTTGCGCGATTGATATTTGCCATAAATGATTTTGATACCTCTTGGATGTCTGGAATCCTTTATTCATAAAGCCGTCTTAAATGTAAAGTTGTATTCAGGAGTGTAGCACTTGGATGGGATATGATGGCGAGGAGGTAGGATATGAGGACAGAGAAGGAACGGTACTCATCCGCTTGGGCTTTCGGGGATCGAACACCGACCTTGCAAGACGTGAAGCTACTGTAGAGTCTAAATCTGTGTATTTACTCTTCATGCTGCCTGCAGGATCGAGTTGTTAGCTCTTGGAACCCGCCTTTCTAACCATCATTTGTGTAATGTATTGAGTCCAGGGTTGTTTTTGTTCTACTATTTTTACTTCGTCTATTTCTCTCCCACACACACACCAGACCCACCGGTAGCCAGGTGTCATTACCTCCTAAGTGGCCATTACTCTAGTGAGATGGTTAAGAACACCGTCTCACGCCTTTCTCACCTGCTCCTAAATGCCGTGTTTAAACAGCTCTCTGCTTATGCTGCTGTCTGCTGCTCCGGGTGACCTGCTGATTGTTCTAGTTTACATCATGCGTATTGCCTGTAGACTCTGGTTGCCTTTGTTTACATCATCCGGATTGCGTGTGTCTGCTTTTTTCTTGGATTTCATCATCCGGATTGCATGTAGATGCTGGTTGGTGTGGCGGCAGCAGTGGCGTCACAAGGGTGGAAGCCAGAGTGACGGAAGGAGCCGAGGGCCGCCCACTACCTCATATAACCTGTATATATAACCTCATATCACCTGGTCGCTTATTATCAGGGCACAGGGATTAGCCAAGACCAGCAGGATCGACCAAGGATGTGAAAAATGACAAGGGCAGGGCAGCTCCGGGTGCAGATTCATGGAATTCAATATTTATAAAGTAATGCAAAGAGCCAGAAGCACAGGCACTCAGTATGTTGACTAGACCACATTCTCGACTTAAGAATGGTCCAGGACGGACCGAAACGTCGTCGTCCTTTCACCTTCTAGTGTGTGGTCTGGTCAACATACTTTAGCCACGTTATTGTGACTTATTAGTATAGTGTGGAGGAAGAGCTTGGACACGGGGAAGATACCAGATGTGCTTAAAGGAGCAGACATAGCTCCTCTACACAAGGGAGGGAGCAAAGCATTGGCAAAGAATTATAGACCAGTTGCACTAACGTCCCACATAATTAAAGTATTTGAGAGAGTGATTAGGAGTCAGGTCACTAGTTTAATGGAGACCAATGACCTTCACAACCCAGGCCAACATGGATTTAGAGCGGGAAGATCGTGCCTCTCACAGCTACTTGATCACTACGACAAAGTCACCGAGGCATTAGAAGAAAAACAGAATGCAGATGTGGTATACACGGACTTCGCAAAGGCATTCGATAAATGTGACCATGGAGTGATAACACACAAAATGAGGTCAATGGGAATAACCGGTAAACGTACACTGCCCCTGTTACCTAGCAGTAAAATAGGTACCTGGGTGTTAGTCAGCTGTCACGGGCTGCTTCCTGGGGGTGGATTGAGAAATCATCTCAAGATAAACTCAAGATGGTTGCAGTGTGCGCTTCCTGTGAAGCCAGAGGCCATCCCACTGGCTACCACGGTACCAATCGCTGGCGTAGTTTCTCTATTCACCCAGCAGTAAATAGGTACCTGGGAGTTAGACAGCTGCTACGGGCTGCTTCCTGGGGATGTGTAACAAAAAGTAGGCCTGGTCGAGGACCGGGCCGCGGGGACGCTAAGACCCCGAAATCATCTCAAGATAACCTCAAGATAACCGCATCCAGGGGATATATATGTGTGTGTGTGTGTGTGTGTGTGTGTGTGTGTGTGTGTGTGTGTGTGTGTGTGTGTGTGTGTGTGTGTGTGTAAAGTATGTGGGAGAGATAGAGATACAAAATACATATACTAGATAGGATAGAAAACAATGAAAACGGGAATAAGTACATTAGACAATCGCTGGTCAGAAAGGCAGGGCCTAGGAGCTATAGTAGCTCGATCCTGCAGGTACAAATAGTAAATACACACTTCTAGACAAGACAAGAACTGCTTCTTTGTCGTTAATCAAATTATTTCTTTATTGATTACATAATTTATTCGGTTACTTTAGGCCTTTAATTGCCAGTTAGGCAGAGATAAGGAATAATAAGAATATAATATACAAGTTTGCTTTTTAGTTTTTGGTGTAAATTAAACACATATAATAATGAGTTGATAAGTTGAATATTGTCAACACAGCTGATGAAGAGAGCATTCAGTCCACGTTATAAAAGACATGTCTCTCTCCATATTATACCCAGTAAGCCATGCTAAGCCTGGCACAGCTGGCACTTAAGCCGATCATCCCCCCCACCCCCCTTGTCTCTCCCCCCTTACTACCTCCCCTCCCCTCCCTCTCACTTCCCGGTGAGAAGGAGCCGGTCGGCCGAGCGGACAGCACGCTGGACTTGTGATCCTGTGGTTCCGGGTTCGATTCCGGGCGCCGGCGAGAAACAATGGGCAGAATTTCTTTCACTCTATGCCCCTGTTACCTAGCAGTAAAATAGGTACCTGGGTGTTAGTCAGCTGTCACGGGCTGCTTCCTGGGGGTGGAGGCCTGGTCGAGGACCGGGCAGTGGGGACGCTAAGACCCCGAAATCATCTCAAGATAACCTCAAGATAACCTCCCTCTCCCTGCCCAACCTGTCCTCTTGACTAGCCACACCGTGACAAAACCATCCTTCTAACCTGACCTCAAACACATGCAAAGCCAAGCAACTCTCCCGAGTTATAGAGACAGATGCATGGAACACGTAGATCTTGGTGAGCCGTTACTTTTCACCGTAGGTTGCATATGCAACTCTGGTTGCCGTAATGCCAAAAGAAACGCGACTTTGTTAGTTGATAGGAAGAGTTGCTCCTCCCACCACCAGTATTCCCCATCCATCACCCTCCACCCTCTTCCATTCCTCTACTCATCTCCCCATTCTAATCCCCTACCACTTAATATATATATTTTTTAATTTCGTCCCGAAAGGCGAGTGTATTGGGCAGCGTGAACATGGCGCCATGGCAGCACGTACAACACCCTCAGTAGGAAGAAAACCCGCTGGGTTGTCCATCTTGTCACTTGTGCCTAGACACCGCTGGCACTGCCTACCACCCAATCTCCCACGAGAAAATGTGAGGTGTTAAGAACACCTCACCTGGCACTAGCAAAATAAACAGGTATTGACATACCTTCCATTGGCGGCAGTCCATCAATTTACACGAATATTAAATGTAGCTCTTGCATCCGGACGTTCAGGCACCACTGGCTTCAAAAAAGCCACAATCAGATTAATCCCTAAGCCAGGTAAGCCGCCACCACGAACACGGAGTTACAGGCTAGCTTCCTAACTCGAGATTCCAGGTTGGAGAATATCGTCAGCCACAGGTGAAGCACATGGAAGTGGAACAAAAGTTTAACACCAGACAACATGGGTTCATAACCCACAGAGGGGGTTATATACGCATCTTATTGCTTCGTAATTACAATTATTACTTAACCTATTATAGGTATAGGTTAAGTAATAACCTATTATAGTATAGGTTAAGTAATAACCTATTATAGGTATAGGTTAAGTAGTAATTGTAATTACGAAGCAATAAGATGACTATCTTAACATACTAAGAAGGTTAGGTAAGGTCGGTGTTTTCTACGAAGTTTTTCAAGGTAAACTAAAATAGTCACAATAAATTAGTATGTCACATATGCACTTATTTAATAAGTCAATATTGACTATACGAAAGTGCGAGAACGGGTTGTTACCATATAGCCAAGGCCATGTTGAACAAAGAACTATGTAATATAGTGCTCTGAGACGCTACGAAAGCTTTCCGGCCTATAATACGTTACTGGCCAACGTAACTAACGCATCAATCATATTTATAAACGACGTAGAAAAGCAATGGAAAATAAGTACCAATAAACAAAAGTTTCAAATAATACACATTGCAAAAGTGAATCCCGACCCCATTATCCTTGACAACGTCCCGTTCCAACTTACGAATGTAGGCACAATATTGGGACTCAGGATCAATAGAGCAGGAATTAAAATTCGCTTAATGACCGAATAAACAAAGCAAAAACAACTTTGGGCAAACTGCGGAGATTCCGTAGCCTCAGCACGGACACACACAGCTACACATACACAAGGCTCTAGTAGGAGTGTATTTGTGTATACACTCATATACTCATACAAGGCTCTAGTCCAGCCCCATCTCCAATGTGCTCCAGTACCACTACACACCTTAAAGAAAACTAATATGCAAAAATTTCAATCAGTGCAAAAACAAGGCACTAAGAAGAGTAGCCAAAAACCTTCTGCCATATGTGTGCAACACCATCCCAATGTTAGAAGACTGAAAGCTAGAAAGACTATACCAAGTTAAGACGCGCCACTCCCAGAGCTGTTGGCCCAAGATGAGACGCCCCGCTCCCACAGTTGGTGGCCCAAGATGAGACGCCCCACTCCCACAGCTGGTGGCCCAAGATGAGACGCCCCACTCCCACAGCTGGTGGCCCAAGATGAGACGCCCCACTCCCACAGCTGGTGGCCCAAGATGAGACGCCCCACTCCCACAGCTGGTGACCCGAGATGAGACGCCCCACTCTCACAGCTGGTGGCCCAAGATGAGACGCCCCACTCCCACAGCTGGTGGCCCAAGATGAGACGCCCCACTCCCACAGCTGGTGGCCCAAGATGAGACGCCCCACTCCCACAGCTGGTGGCCCAAGATGAGACGCCCCACTCCCACAGCTGGTGGCCCAAGATGAGACGCCCCACTCCCACAGCTGGTGGCCCAAGATGAGACGCCCCACTCCCACAGCTGGTGGCCCAAGATGAGACGCCCCACTCCCACAGCTGGTGGCCCAAGATGAGACGCCCCACTCCCACAGTTGGTGGCCCAAGATGAGACGCCACACTCTCACAGCTGGTGGCCCAAGAGCCTCGATCTACTCGACGGAAATCAAGCACCACAATATATAATCACTAGATAAAATACAGACAGCACCCACCACCCCTTCCCAACACACACAGACAAAAATCAAAACAAATACACAAGAATTCGAGTATGTATGTATGTGTATGTTCCTCGGTATTTATCTATAGAGAGCCATACATGTTGAAATACACGAATCAAACCTTACAAACACTCACAGCTCTTCCTGCATGCACTCATAGAGTACTGCCTGCAGTCACAGAGTCATGCATGCACTCACAGAGTACTCCCTGCAGGAACAAGTGTTTGCAGGAACTCCCAGCCCAGGCAGACCCCTCCCAGCCCGTGCAGGATCTCCCAGCAACTCCCCAGCCCGTGCAGGATCTCCCAGCAACTCCCCAGCCCGTGCAGGATCTCCCAGCAACTCCCAGCCCGTGCAGGATCTCCCAGCAACTCCCAGCCCGTGCAGGATCTCCCAGCGTAACAGCATTGGCTAGGTAATGGCGCTTACAAATGACCTTGAAGAGCAGAGTAATGCGACCGTGTCTCCGTAAATCGCCATTCTGGCCGCAGTCTCCGCCGCCATCATCATTTCGCCAGCACCCGCCTCGCTTCATTAGCGGCCTCTCACACACCCTCTCCCGCACACACACACACACACACTCACACACACACACACACACACACACACACACACACACACACACACACACACACACACACACACACACACACACACACAGGCAGGTGTGTTGAGAGGCAGGACCAAAGAGCCGAAGCTCAATCCCCGCAAGCACAAATATATATATATGTCAGTCCTGTATGTCTCATCAAGGCTCGTTACCAACACTTAAGCCTTGACCCCCCCCCCCTCCCAAACCAATTGCAGATGACGTCTTAGCTGAGAAAACTATGACGACATCATAGTTTCGTCATAGCCAAGATCCGACACTATAACAAACCTTCCTGCTCCTTACACACGGCCGCCACGGCATCAGCGTCTTCCACAAGATATGTGTTCCTGGTGCGAACTCACTGAAGTATTCAGTTCCCGGGGCTTGGTGGAGTCCCTTCAGGCTTGGTGGAGTCCCTTCAGGCTTGGTGGAGTCCCTCCAGGCTTGGTGGAGTCCCTCCAGGCTTGGTGGAGTCTCTCCAGGCTTGGTGGAGTCCCTCCAGGCTTGGTGGAGTCCCTCCAGGCTTGGTGGAGTCCCTCCAGGCTTGGTGGAGTCCCTCCAGGCTTGGTGGAGTCCCTCCAGGTTTTGGCCTCGGGTGGACTCTGGATGTTCAGTCTAGTCCAGTCCAATGTTTATTCTGGTCGGACACTAACCGCTCAAGCCTGTTGAAAGTCTGTTAAATGTTTAGCGTTGCCATACTCGCCAAATTTCCGGTGTCGCCATATTGGCCAAAAGGTTGGTGTTGAGATGGTAGTGAAGTGTGGACATGTAGACCCTCCCTCTCCCCCCCCCCCCCCGTATCCTCCCCAGAGCCAGCTGGTGCCTGGGAATATATGCTGGTGACACCCGCGTCTCGCTGTGAAGAGTGGCAACACAACTTGTGCCGACAAGATCATTTGGCTGAAAGGAAACATATTCAAGGTGCTGGGTGTTTGAGGCGCTCTCGTTTACTGTACCCTGGGAGCGTATTTACTGTACCCTGGGAGCGTGTTTACTGTACCCTGGGAGCGTGTTTACTGTACCCTGGGAGCGGGTTTACTGTACTAGGAGAGAGAGAGAGAAAGGGCATTTACACTCTGCTTGTACTCACATATACGTGTTTGTAAATGATTTTTCACTCGTAGCATGTTGGGAAAGGTACATTTCGTATGGCAGGAGGTGTACTCACAACACTAGAAAACAACAAACCAACGTTTCATTTAACATGCTCTGGTTTTCTGGCGAAATGTTATCGATTAAGTGATTTCCTGCGTCAGTAGACAGGCAGAGAATACGAGAGTAGCAGCTTCAAAAGGTCTTTTGTGACTCCTAGCCAGGCAGTTCCTGTTTATAACCAAACCAATCCACTCTTATATACGTCTATCCTACCCTTGGCACAGTGCCACGAGTGCCAGGTTAACTGGTAATCTGTAAAGTTAACAGGAAAGAGCAAATTATCCTTGGGTCATGGGCCAGAGTCTCGGATTTTTCCTTCAATTGAAATAATTTCCCAAGGGGATCTAATTGCAAGAGTCTAGTTAATTAGCGTTGGCAATTCTTGGTAGGATATCTTGACTCGGCTTTCATTGGGGAAGGATTTGGAGTGGCATCTCCCGCCGGTGTGGACAGTTGGAGAAGATTGGCAGAGACGTTTGGGTAGATTTGGGTACATTTGGAGGAGTGTTAGGGTAGATTGGGCAGGGCATGTAGGTAGGGTGGGAGGGAATCTTGAAGATTTTTTTTGTTTGCATTGGGAGATATATTTCGGCAACTTTCCCAGCGAAGACGGGGGCGGCGGTGGCAGCTTTGACGAAGGAAATTAATTGTGACGGAAAGTTTTAAAGTGGATAAAAGTAAAGAGATTCACTGTCCACATCTGGGGGCTAGAGGCCCCCAGCCGGACCCAATACCATAAGAGGCTTTCCAACCGGAAGACATCAACAAGATGGCGACGAGTGTTAGGAACCTGGAGTCTTACACGTGAATATCCAGGGAGTCTGGGTAGCCCAGGAGTGTCTGGAGACTGGGGTAGCCCAGGAGTGTCTGGAGACTGCGGTAGCCCAGGAGTGTCTGAAGACTGGGGTAGCCTAGGAGCGTCTGGAGACTGGGGTAACCCAGGAGTGTCTGGAGACTGGGGTAGCCCAGGAGCGTCTGGAGACTGGGGTAGACCGGGAGCGTCTGGAGACTGGGGTAACCCAGGAGTGTCTGGAGACTGGGGTAGCCTAGGAGCGTCTGGAGACTGGGGTAACCCAGGAGTGTCTGGAGACTGGGGTAGCCCAGGAGCGTCTGGAGACTGGGGTAACCCAGGAGTGTCTGGAGACTGGGGTAGCCCAGGAGTGTCTGGAGACGGGTAGACCGGGAGCGTCTGGAGACTGGGGTAGCCCGGGAGTGTCTGGAGACGGGTAGACCGGGAGCGTCTGGAGACTGGGGTAGCCCAGGAGTGTCTGGAGACTGGCGTAGCCCAGGAGTGTCTGGAGACTGGGGGAGCCCAGGAGTGTCTGGAGACTGGGGTAGACCGGGAGCGTCTGGAGACTGGGGTAGCCCTGGAGCGTCTGGAGACTGGGTAGCCCAGGAGTGTCTGGAGACTGGGGTAGCCCAGGAGTGTCTGGAGACTGGGTAGCCCAGGAGCGTCTGGAGGCTGGAGTAGCCCAGGAGCGTCTGGAGACTGGGGTAGCCCAGGAGCGTCTGGAGACTGGAGTAGCCCAGGAGCGTCTGGAGACTGGGGTAGCCCAGGACCGTCTGGAGACTGGGGTAGCCCAGGAGCGTCTGGAGACTGGGGTAGCCCAGGAGCGTCTGGAGACTGGGGTAGCCCAGGAGCGTCTGGAAACTGGGGTAGCCCAGGAGTGTCTGGAGTCTTGTAGCCTGGAAGAGGCTGTGAGAGGCACTAACCATAAGGCTGGCCTGGAGGTCACTGGGCGCTCACGAGTCCTCGAGGAGGATTAAGGAGAGCCTATTATACCAGGACAACACAATGGGGACTGACAGTCGACCGCCTGTCAGGGCAGACTTGAGTAATCTTCTTCCATCTTATTATCTGCCCTTTAGTGTGTATTTACTATTTGTGTCTGCAGAATCGAGCTATTAGCTCTTGGAACCCGCCTTTCTAACCAACTATTTTTTCTCTATTATGTCTACTACATATATTTCTCTCTAACACACACGCACGCGCACACACACACACGCGCACACACACACACACACACACACACACACACACACACACACACACACACACACACACACACACACACACACACACACACACACACACACGTACATACACACATTGTGTGACCGTTGAGAGACGGGACCAAAGAGCCAGAGCTCAACCCTCCAAGCACAACTAGGTAAGTATAGGAATGTACACATTCCTGCCTATTACGAAACGTCGTCGTCCCTTCACCTTCTAGTGTGTGGTATGGTCAACATACTTCAACCAGGTTATTGTGACTCCTCGCCTGCACAGGTAAAGCAACCTGTCCTCTTACAGAGAACGGCGCATGTCCTTTTCCCTCGTATGCGTTACATAATGTCAAAAAATTGTCGTAATAGAAAATGGAAGTGTTTTCTTGACGTCAGGAAACCTTAGGGCTGGTACAGCAGCCTGAACCTGCCTTGCGTGCCTCTGATCTAGCTTGGCTTGTGTTTATTTAGGGGGGAGAGTTTATGCGTGGCGCTGCACACCCAAGATAGGCTCTAACGTATGTTGTGTACATAGGGAAGGCCTTCCTCCCTAGCTTTCATAAAGTTATTCTTAACTTCTCCGGGAGAATGTGAACTTATCTAGTTGTGCTTGCGGGGGTTGAGCTTTGGCTCTTTGGTCCCGCCTCTCAACTTTCAATTGGTGTACAGGTTCCTGAGCCTACTGGGCTCTATCATATCTATATTTGAAACTGTGTATGGAGTCAGCCTCCACTACATCACTGCTCAATGCATTCCATCTGTTAACTACTCTGACACTAAAAAAGTTCTTTCTTACGTCCCTGTGGCTCATGTGGGTATTCAGTTTCCATCTGTCCCCTTGTTCGCGTACCACCCGTGTTAAACAGTTTATCCTTATCTACCCTGTCAATTCCTCTCAGAATTTTGTAGGTAGTGATCATGTCTCCCCTTACTCTTCAGTTTTCCAGTGTCGTGACATCCGCGATCAAATTCTGTTGTGACTTCATATATGACAGTTGTGTGTGTAAATGACTTCATATGTGACAGTCGTGTGTGTAAATGACTTCATATATGACAGTTGTGTGTGTAAATGACTTCATATGTGACAGTCGTGTGTGTAAATGACTTCATATGTGACAGTCGTGTGTGTAAATGACTTCATATGTGACTGTCGTGTGTAAATGACTTCATATGTGACTGTCGTGTGTGTAAATGACTTCATATGTGACAGTCGTGTGTGTAAATGACTTCATATGTGACAGTTGTGTGTGTAAATGGTGCTTCCACGGGGCTTTTATTCTGTAAATGTTCCGCCTACGACAGTTTATAATGCCCTGCTTTCTCCTCTACTCTCATATGTGCGTCAGTCAGTCAGTCAGTCAGGTTAAGCACCGATGAGTCTTGCCAGTAACTGGACCGGGGGACTGCCGGGATGGTCTAGGGCCTAGGCTAGACCATCCCGGCAGTCTTCGGCAAACCGGCATCCCGGTTTGGGTCTTCGCCGACCCAAACTTTGCCAGTAGAAAGCTAGGCATGAACCTCGTGCCCTGCCACCCCCTGCCAACCTCTGCCACCCCTTGTCAGCTCCTGCCAACCCCTGCCACCTGCAGACAAGTAATTCCTGCCCCCTTCTCCCCACTCCCAAAGAGAGAGGCTTCAGAAGGTCATATTATCCTTCCTACCGAGGAATTTTCCTCGCATTTTCAGTTGGGAGGCGACTATATCTTCCCTTCCAAAGAGTCTCTCTCCATCTTCACTATGGCGGCTAGTCCCTCCTCCAGGCCAGGGCTGGCGGCTAGTCCCTCCTCCAGGCCAGGGCTGGCAGCCCAACCCGTCCTCTTAAAAAGAACGTCACTTTTGGCTCATATGCGCACTATGGCCAAATTTGGACGTAATTTGAAATGAAATCGACTCACAAAAGTGACGTTCTGTTCCGTTTTCTATTTGAGTCGTCCGGCCTACGCGCAGAGGTTATAAGAGGACACTTTAAATTAACGTTTTTCATAACGTTTTGAAACTTTATGAGAATTTCCTGCCCACCTAACCTATCAGAGGACCCTTAACTTACTGTTGTTGAAAAAAAAATCCCAAATTTATTTTCATTTTTTTTTCATTTCCAAATTATGTCCAAATTCGGCCATACGGACAAACGGCCAAAAGCGACGTTCTTTTTAAGAGGACAGGTTGGCTGCTAGTCCCTCCTCCAGGCCAGGGCTGGTGGCTAGTCCCTCCTCCAGGCCAGGGCTGGCGGCTAGTCCCTCCTCCAGGCCAGGGCTGGCGGCTAGTCCCTCCTCCAGGCCAGAGCTGGTGGCTAGTCCCTCCTCCAGGCCAGGGCTGGTGGCTAGTCCCTCCTCCAGGCCAGGACTGGCGGCTAGTCCCTCCTCCAGGCCAGAGCTGGTGGCTAGTCCCTCCTCCAGGCCAGGGCTGGCGGCTAGTCCCTCCTCTAGGCCAGGGCTGGCGGCTAGTCCCTTCTCCAGGCCAGGGCTGGTGGCTAGTCCCTCCTCCAGGCCAGGGCTGGCGGCTAGTCCCTCCTCCAGGCCAGGGCTGGTGGCTAGTCCCTCCTCCAGGCCAGGGCTGGCGGCTAGTCCCTCCTCCAGGCCAGGGCTGGCGGCTAGTCCCTCCTCCAGGCCAGGGCTGGCGGCTGCCACCACCGGCTGAGCGCTTAAGCTCCTGGAACACATCACAAATGTAATACTTTTAGCAGCTCCAGAGTGGCTCAGAAGGTGATTGTCTGTCTGGAATTTTGTTACGACTTGACGGTAATAATTCCACGTCTGAATGTCCTGCGCGTTCTTATTTTATGACGCCGAAGATGGTTTGGACTTTAGGGAAGAGGTTCGGTGAAGGTGGCGGATGGTGTTAGTGTCAGCTGGGTGCCTTAGCACCGGTTGCTCCAGTGTGGGCTGGCCACACTCCCCCACACTACGCCCACCACCAGGCCGCCAGTGGCCCCAGGCCGCCCATGGCCCCAGGCTGCCCATGGCCCCAGGCCTCAACATGCCCCCTCCTAGGTGTGCCCCACACCCCCACCCTACCCCCAACCTGCCAATACTCACTCGCTGTCTCGCCTCTCCACTTCCCCGCACCACCTCACACACTCCCCATTTACACGCCTCTCTACATGCGCCTTCGTCTTATCCCGAGGCATTAAACCCACTTCTCTCCCCCAGGAGCCCTCCCCTTTCCCCCCTTCCCTCAGGAGCCCTTCCTTTCCCCCAGGAGCCCTCCCCAGGAAGGGAAAGCCCGCGCAGGAGCCGGGAGCGTCAAACACCACGCTTCCCGACGCTCACTTGCAGAATTTGTGTTTATGGTGTGACCTGAGCTGCCTCAGCCGGCCGTGGAGGGGGGGAGGGGGAAGGAGGGAGTGGTAGAGATGGAGAGATAGAGATGGAGGAAGAATGAAGGAAGATGGAGGGAGGAAAAGACCTGAAAATATACGCGAACGGAAGTAATTTGTTGCGATGAAAGAGAAAGAGGGGAAATTCTGTATAAAGCAAATCTAAATGGTGAAGTTTTAGAAGTGATCGCTGGACTAAAATACCTTGGAGGTGATGCTGAGTGACTTACAGGGGTTCCGGGACGATAGTGGAGCAAGAGCGGGAAAAGTCAAGATAAGCCGTAGGTATGAGCACTCAGAGCAGCATATCCGGTGCCAGGAGAGCACATGAGACTCGGGCAGGCAAGTGGCAGGAGGTAGAGACGCTGAGTGTCTTCACAGAAAGAGCGGCCATGGTGAACGAGTCCATGTTGATACACTGGTGAAGAGAATATATCCAAGTGAATTTGATGGGAGGAGATTAAGGCCGAGAAGCAGGGAGTGGGTCTGCTGGAGCCTTCCAGAAGGCATTCCAGCTCTCTCACGTCTTTTGGAGTCTTCCAGGAGACATTCCAGCTCTCTCATGTCTGCTGGAGCCTTCCAGGAGACATTCCAGTTCTCTCATATCTGCTGGAGTCTTCCAGGAGACATTCCAGCTCTTTCACGTCTGCTGGAGTCTTCCAGGAGACATTCCAGCTCTTTCACGTCTGCTGGAGTCTTCCAGGAGACATTCCAGCTCTCTCACGTCTGCTGGAGCCTTCCAGGAGACATTCCAGTTCTCTCATATCTGCTGGAGTCTTCCAGGAGACATTCCAGCTCTTTCACGTCTGCTGGAGTCTTCCAGGAGACATTCCAGCTCTCTCACGTCTGCTGGAGTCTTCCAGGAGACATTCCAGCTCTCTCACGTCTGCTGGAGCCTTCCAGGAGGCATTCCAGTTCTCTCATGTCTGCTGGAGTCTTCCAGGAGACATTCCAGCTCTTTCACGTCTGCTGGAGTCTTCCAGGAGACATTCCAGCTCTCTCATGTCTGCTGGAGCCTTCCAGGAGACATTCCAGCTCTCTCACGTCTGCTGGAGTCTTCCAGGAGACATTCCAGCTCTCTCACGTCTGCTGGAGCCTTCCAGGAGGCATTCCAGTTCTCTCATGTCTGCTGGAGTCTTCCAGGAGACATTCCAGCTCTTTCACGTCTGCTGGAGTCTTCCAGGAGACATTCCAGCTCTGTCATGTCTGCTGGAGTCTTCCAGGAGACATTCCAGCTCTCTCACGTCTGCTGGAGTCTTCCAGGAGACATTCCGGTTCTTTTATTGCTATGGTTGTCTTTTGACCCTCGGTGTGCTCACCTATTTGTGCCTTTAGGATCGAGCTTTCAGCTCTTGGGTCCCGCTTTTACAACCGATGGTTGGCGGCTTCTGATCTATTGTTTTCTATCTTATCTACTAGGTCACCTACTGACCCCGCCCCCATCATGCAACCCCCCACCACCAGCTGTATAACTCCCAGGAACATACTTACTGTTAGGTGAACAGAGATATCAGGTGAATGAAAACGTTTCCCAAAAGGTTCTGTCATTCCGCGGGGATCGAACCCTTTATCCCTGTTTGTGAGTCACCAAATTTGACCACTTTGTGTGTTCGCGTGGGCGTGCGTGCGCGCGTGTTCCTCTTTACCTTACTTTCCCTTGGGATCTCGCACGTCGTTATCATATCTCCCCTTCTCTCCTTTTGTATAAAGAAGTCCATTTCCTTCAGTCTTTTTCTGGTATGTTAGTTCCCCTCTTAAACCAGCCGTGTTATATATATATATATATATATATATATATATATATATATATATATATATATATATATATATAATTATATATTTTTTTGTTAATATTTTATGGTTTTGTTTTGTGCATTTGTTCGGTTATTTGACTCAAGGCGGGGCTGCATACTCATCAGTGTGTCTCATGTACGTTGTATAGAACACTCAGAAGACTTGTCTGACGCTTGCTAGCCCAGTGCTGTTATGCTAATGTGTCTGACATTACCTTTATGGTAATGTTTATCACCAGACACCGCAGGCACCTCGTGTGTGTCGAGCTGGCACTCTGCTGTCGAATTGGCACTCTGCTGTCGAGCAGACACTCTACACCGGCACATTTGATGTAAACTTGTAAACACACAACTTGCCAAGAAACAACTGAAACAACCAAGTTACCTTTATGCTCATTCTAAAATAGGGACCATATATATATATATATATAAATACTTTCACTCGATACGGATGTAACTACCCTCAAATTATAAGTGGAAACTTTGAACTTTTAACCTCTTAGACATTGTTTCATGACTAAGACAAGCACTATTGTGTCACTGTCCATGTGCTTAGGGGCAGCACTGTACGTCAAGTGAGGTACTGGGGCCGCCACCATAGACATTCTGCCATTTCAAGAATATGGTGAAAATTTTCAAGAATATGGTGAACATTTCAAGAATATGGTGAAAATTTCAAGAATGTGGTGAAAATTTTCAAGAATATGGTGAAAATGTTCAAGAATATAGTGAAAAAATTCAAGAATATGATGAAAAATTTCAAGAATATGGTGAAAATTTCAAGAATATGGTGAGAATTTTCAAGAATATGGTAAAAATTTCAATAATGTGGTGAAAATTATCAAGAATATGGTGAAAATGTTCATGAATATAGTGAAAAATTCAAGAATATGATGAAAAATTTCAAGAATATGGTGAAAATTTCAAGAATATGGTGAAAATTTTCAAGAATATGGTGAAAAATTTCAAGAATGTGGTGAAAATTTTCAAGAATATGGTGAAAATGTTCAAGAATATAGTGAAAAAAATCAAGAATATGATGAAAAATTTCAAGAATATGGTGAAAAATTTAAAGAATATGGTGAACAATTTCAAGAATATGGTGAAAATTTTCAAGAATATGGTGAAAAATTTCAAGAATGTGGTGAAAATTTTCAAGAATATGGTGAAAATGTTCAAGAATATGGTGAAAATTTTCAAGAATATGGTGAAAAAATTCAAGAATGTGGTGAAAATTTCAAGAATATGCTGAAAAATATGAAGAATATAGTGGAATTTTTCAAGAATATCGTGAAAATTTACTACTATCGGGACGACCACCAACAGGGGGCGGACAACTAATCATGCTCACAGACCGCCTGCCCCCCCCCCCCCCCCGCCTCACAGCGACTGCATTTCATTACATGTTTTGTTTGCAATGTTAAACGTTTTTGTTTGCTCTAATATAATTTTTTGTTTGATGTCATAATTCAGTTTGTTTTTACCCCCGTATTGGCAGTATGGTTACTTTATCTGCGTTCGGACGTGTTTGTTGTTTGGTAACGAGAGTTGGAGAATATTGGTAGGTGGACGCACACACGTACACACACACACACACACACACACACACACACACACACACACACACACACACACACACACACACACACACACACATTAGGAAGTGATGTGGTGGAGGCTGACTCCATACACAGTTTCAAGTGTAGATATGATACAGCCCAGTAGGCTCAGGAATCTGTACACCTGTTGATTGACGGTTGAGAGGCGGAACCAAAGAGCCAGAGCTCAACCCCCGCAAACACAACTAGGTGAGTACTAGCTGAGTACACACACACACACACACACACACACACACATGGGGGGCCTCGTAGCCTGGTGGATAGCGCGCAGGACTCGTAATTCTGTGGCGCGGGTTCGATTCCCGCACGAGGCAGAAACAAATGGGCAAAGTTTCTTTCACCCTAAGTGCCCCTGTTACCTAGCAGTAAATAGGTACCTAGGAGTTAGTCAGCTGTCACGGGCTGCTTCCTGGGGTGTGTGTGTGTGTGTGTGTGGTGTGGGGGAAAAAAAAGAAAAAAAAGTAGTTAGTAAACAGTTGATTGACAGTTGACAGGCGGGCCGAAAGAGCAAAGCTCAACCCCCGCAAAAACACAACTAGTAAACACACACACACACACACACACACACACACACACACACACACACACACACACACACACACACACACACACACACACACAGGAAAGGTGCTCCAGTGACTAAAGGAGTACCTAAGCGACAGAAGACAGCGAGTTACTGTGAAAGGCGAGATCTCAGAGTGACGAGATGTCACTAGCTGAGTGACATCTCGACATCCACTTCCACGAGTGACATCTCGACATCCACTTCCACGAGTGACATCTCGACATCCACTTCCACCAGTGACATCTCGACATCCACTTCCACCAGTGACATCTCGACATCCACTTCCACGAGTGACATCTCGACATCCACTTCCACGAGTGACATCTCGACATCCACTTCCACCAGTGACATCTCGATATCCACTTCCACCAGTGACATCTCGACATCCACTTCCACCAGTGACATCTCGACATCCACTTCCACCAGTGACATCTCGACATCCACTTCCACCAGTGACATCTCGACATCCACTTCCACCAGTGACATCTCGACATCCACTTCCACCAGTGACATCTCGACATCCACTTCCACCAGTGACATCTCGACATCCACTTCCACCAGTGACATCTCGACATCCACTTCCACCAGTGACATCTCGACATCCACTTCCACCAGTGACATCTCGACATCCACTTCCACCAGTGACATCTCGACATCCACTTCCACCAGTGACATCTCGACATCCACTTCCACCAGTGACATCTCGACATCCACTTCCACCAGTGACATCTCGACATCCACTTCCACCAGTGACATCTCGACATCCACTTCCACGAGTGACATCCACACGCTTTATATGTTAATGATCTCGAGCAAATAGACTTATTCCTCTCAATGTTGGCTGGTGATGCAAGAATTATGAGGAGCACCAAGGCATAGGAGGACAGCAAGAGGCTACAAGAGGACCTGAACAAGCTGGAAGAATGGTCCAACAAAAGGCTACTAGAGTTTAACTCTAGTAAATGTAAAATAATAAAACCAGCTGAAGGGAGAGAGGGGGAGCGGAACGACACAATTACGCGGGATGAAATACTTTTTTTTAATAACAGTGCTTGCGTTGACGCTGGGGGGGCGGGGGGGGGAGGGCTCGTGAAGAGAGGAGAGAAAGAGTAATGGAGAGTAGAGAGAAAGCAAAGGGAAAGAGGAATAAATGGCAGAGGACAAAACGTGGCGCTCTTCCCCGCCCCCTCCCACGCGAGGGAGGGGGGCCTCTCCCACCATGTATTGAACCATTGGTATATTCTTGTGTTATTCATGGTAGTGGAGGTGCTCTGGGCATGGTAGTGGAGGTGCTCTGGGCATGGTAGTGGAGGTGCTCTGGGCATGGTAGTGGTGGTGCTCTGGGCATGGTAGTGGAGGTGCTCTGGGCATGGTAGTGGAGGTGCTCTGGGCATGGTAGTGGAGGTGCTCTGGGCATGGTAGTGGAGGTGCTCTGGGCATGGTAGTGGAGGTGCTCTGGGCATGGTAGTGGAGGTGCTCTGGGCATGGTAGTGGAGGTACTCTGGGCATGGTAGTGAAGGTGCTCTGGGCATGGTAGTGAAGGTGCTCTGGGCATGGTAGTGGAGGTGCTCTGGACATGGTAGTGAAGGTGCTCTGGACATGGTAGTGGAGGTGCTCTGGGCATGGTAGTGGAGGTGCTCTGGGCATGGTAGTGGTGGTGCTCTGGGCATGGTAGTGGAGGTGCTCTGGGCATGGTAGTGGAGGTGCTCTGGGCATGGTAGTGGAGGTACTCTGGGCATGGTAGTGGAGGTGCTCTGGGCATGGTAGTGGAGGTGCTCTGGGCATGGTAGTGGAGGTGCTCTGGGCATGGTAGTGAAGGTACTCTGGGCATGGTAGTGAAGCAAGGAGAGCTCAGGAGACCAGGTTAACCATAAGAGTATACACAGGAGAGACTAAAGAAACAGCAGAGGGAGATAAAGAGAGAGAGAGAGAGAGAGAGAGAGAGAGAGAGAGAGAGAGAGAGAGAGAGAGAGAGAGAGAGAGAGAGAGAGAGAGAGAGAGAGAGTAATGTAGGCAATAACGGAGGTTAATTGTAAGTTATGTATAGTGTAATTGAGAGTGGAGGCAGGAGAGGGAGTTAGGGTGGAGAGGGAGTTAGGGTGAAGGGGTGGGGGGTAAAGGGCGTGGTGAGAGGTGGAGCAGATGTGTGGCTGGTGCTCCAGGGGAGGACAAAGAGAGAGACACACCTGTAACAGGTGTCAGACGGCCAGTAATGAGTTATTAGTGTGTGTGAGGGGCGAACATCAACAATGGTGCAGGTTAAAAATAACAGGAGGGAGAGGAAGAAGATAATTCACTTCATAAATCAATGCTTGTGCGTGCACTCACTCACACACTCACACTCACTCACACACTCACTCACACTCACACACACACACACACACACACACACACACACACACACACACACACACACACACTCACACACACACACACACACACACACACACACACACACACACACACACTCACACACACACACACACACACACACACACACACACACACACACACACACACCACACACACACACACACACACACACACACACCACACACACACACACACACACACACACACACACACACACACACACACACACACACACACACACCACACACACACACACACACACACACACACCACACTCACACACACACACACACACACACACACACACACACACACACACACACACACACACACATACATATATAAACAAGGAAAGCGAATAAGTACAAGGACATGGAGAAAAAGCAAGAATAACAAAGCACTAGAAAGCATAGAAAGATTCTTGAGGGCCAAGAATAAGTAGAGAAGTGTGAGAAGAGAAGCAGAGACAGTATGAAGACCACATAGCAAATAAAGCAAAGAACCAACCTAACCTTGACAGCCACATCAGAAGGACGACAACTGTAAAGGAATAGACGATGAATCTGAGAAAAGGAGAGAACAGATTCACTGACAATGACAAGGAAATGTGTGAGAACCTCAGCAAGAGATTCCAGGAGGTCTTCAAAATAAAGCAAGGAGAAATGCACTGGAAGAATTTGATATTACCATAGATGAAGGTAAGAAACTATCTGCTAGAACTGGGCGTAACAGAAACTCTTGCACCAGACAGAGTCTCACTTTAGATATTTAAAGAGGGAGCAGAAGCACTATTCTTGACACTTTCTGTGATGCACAGTAGGTCTGTAGAGACAGGAAACCTACCAGAAAGTTAGAAGACAGCTGACATAATTCCAGATACAATGTGGGAGGCAGACGGGAGGTACTGAGCCACAGGCCAGTGTCCTTAACTTGCATGCCATGTAAGATGATGTAGAAGATTATGAGGAAAAGGAGGAGGCAAAGGCCCTACTCTTCATTCGGAGAGTAGGGCCTTTCTTACACACCATCGGCAGAGAATCACTGATGCCTCAAAGGTTTAATAGACTATAACCAGGCGACAAAAACTAGAAAAAGGGCAAAATGCATAGTTTTTGTATTGCGAGAGAACGTCTTTGACAAAGTACCCTAAAACAGACTCTTACATAAAGTTTGAGAAGCAGACACAAGTGAGAGTGAAGATGTCCCAGTGGATGAGGGATACCTAAGCAACAGAAGACAGGGAGTCACTGTGAGGGGGTGAGGTCTCAGAGTGGCGTGATGTCACCCCCTGGGTCCCACAGGGTTCGGTACTAGCACCTATCCACTCTCTCATACACATAAATGATCTTCTAGTGGGAATAGTCTCATTCCTCTCAATGTTTGTTGACGACGCGCAAAAGATTATGAGGAGGATTAACCCAGAGGAAGACGGCAAGACGCTATGAGGTTAGGCTAGTGAGTTGCTTCGGTTCCTACGTTCCTGGTTAACCAAACGGCCGCATTTTTAACGGAGTGGCAAACGGAAAGAACGTCTACACGCGCACTCTGGCTCATGGCCAGAAACTCACCACCCTCGTGTATCTTGGGTGAGGGTGTGAGTCAGGGGAGAGTGCTGGGAGGTGGGGGAGGGTGCTGGGAGCTGGGGAAGGGTGCTGGGAGCTAGGGAATGGTGGTGACAGAGATAAGGAAGGGTGCTGGGAGCTGGACAAGGGTGCTGGAGAAGGGTGCTAGGAGCTAGGAAGAGTTCTGGGAGCTGGGAAAGAGTGCTAGGAGCAAGGGAAGGGTGGGTGACAGAGCTGCGGCGCGGCCCACCCGTCACTGTGACAGTCAATCAAAGACACAAGGAAAACTGAAGAGGTAAAATATTTTCAGGTACCGATAAAAACCACAACCTTGTACGAGTTTAGAATATTTAATTAACTTTCAACTAGCTATGACGAGCATTTCATATATATATATATATATATATATATATATATATATATATATATATATATATATATATATATATATATATATATATATGACTAGTGTGGCAACTAGTCATTTTGTCCACATAATTCGTCCCATTGTAGAGGCCCAAAGGTAGTTGGACGATTTAACACAATAAGAGGTAAAGAGAGAGAGAGAACGAGAGAGAGAGAGAGGTGGGGAAGAAAGGGATTAAATAAACGAGGGGAAGGAGAAAGGGAAGAATGGAACAGTGACTTCGAGTAGCGCCAACAGCTGGGTGTCAGTGTTGATGGTCTCCCGAACTGTGGGTCCTCTGAGCAGCGAGCCCTTGCGCCAGGGGAGCCGGTGAGGGACGGAGAGCTGAGAAAGGAAGGGAGAGATGAGGGAGGGAGGGAGAGGTGAGAGAGGTAGAGTGAGAGATGAGAGAGGGAGGGAGAGGAAGAGTAAAAGTACTTACCTAGTTGTGCTTTCGTGGGATGAGCCGACTTCGGCTCTTTGGTCCCGCCTCAAATAGAACCTCAAAGTGATCATAGAAAACGGTAATATAATTAGGAGAATGGGAATGATGTAAGAGAAGAGATAAATAAGAAGAGGGAGAATACGATGGGAGGGAGGGGTCTAGGGGAGGGGTGATGGAGAAGGGGAGATGGGGAGGGAGGGAGAGAGAGCAATGCCCAAAATGGAACACCATCTCTCTGATGTATAAATATGTTATTTCTTCAATGAATGCGAGACCAAGATAAGTGAAACTATTTAATGTATAAAGTGCGCCGGCTCCTGCAGATTACATCTCATTTGTATATTATCTTTTCCTTTCTCTATTAAAACCTTTTTTTTCAAACAAATTTCATGGACTTAAATTTATATATAAATTCTATATTATACTCTACATTCAAAATTTGTAAGAAAAATTCTAATGCCTGAATCTGAATACCACGTTCATCTAAATTGTGTGTGTGTGTGTGTGTGTGTGTGTGTGTGTGTGTGTGTGTGTGTGTGTGTGTGTGTGTGTGTGTGTGTGTGTGTGTGTGTATTTACTATTTGTACCTGCAGAATCGAGCTATTAGCTCTTGGACCCCGCCTTTCTAACCAATTTATTTTTCCTCTATTATGTCTACTACATCTCTCACTCTCTCTCTCTTACACACACACACACACACACACACACACACACACACACACACACACACACACACACACACACACACACACACACACACACACACCAATGCCCATACCACGTTGAGAACACCGCTTCTCGTCTGATCAGCGAAGTTAAGCAACGTTGGGTTTGGTCAGTACTTGGATGGGTGACCGCCTAGCAACACCAGATATTGGTGTTAATCATTAAATTTACAGGGGGCCTCGTGGCTGAGTGGACAGCGCTCGGGGGTCGTAGTCCTAAGGCTCCGGGTTTCAATTCCCGGTCAAGGCAGAAACAATTGGGTACTGAACCCTGTGGAACCCCACTACTGCATCACACCCCACTGAGGTGGTGTGTTACTGTAGCCATTTCACAGTAACTCTCTGTCTTCTGTTGCTTAGGTATTCCCTCCTCCACTGGAGCACCTTCCCTCTCCCTCCTGCCTGTACAAGTCTCTTATGGATTACTGTGTCAAAGGCTTTTAGGTAATCCAAAAATATGCAGTCTGCCCCTCCTTCTCTTTCTCGTCTTATTTATGTCGCCTTTTCATAGAATTCTATTAAAACTTTTAGGCACGATTTACCCTCCCTGACCCGTGATGTGTGACGCTCTCCTCGTGGGCTGCTTGTTGTTTATCTCACAATTTGGCCTATCACGTTACATCGTGTGTGTGGGTGTGCTTGCGGGGGTTGAGCTTTGGCTCTTTGGTCCCGCCTCTCAACTGTCAATGATCTGGTGTACAGATTCCTGAGCCTACTGGGCTCTATCATATCTACATTTGAAACTGTGTATGGAGTCAGCCTCCACCACATCACTTCCTAGTGTGTGTGTGTGTGTGTGTGTGTGTGTGTGTGTGTGTGTGTGTGTGTGTGTGTGTGTGTGTGTGTGTGTGTGTGAGTGTGTGTTGTATGCTCATGTAAATCCTAATTGTACTTTAGATGAAAGAAGAACAGCAGGCAGTGAAGTTGAGTTAGAAAATCTCTTTCTCCATCACTTTCTCTCTATGTCCCTCCCTCCCTCCCTCTCTCCTTCCCTCCCTGTCTCCCTCACTTCCCTCCCTCATCCCCTCCCTCCCCCTCCCCCCCAGCTACCCTCCTAGTGACCCTTGTACCCACTCACCATACACGACTGTGGATCCTCTCTGTGATATTACATTTTAGAGATTAAATTAAACCAAAAAATTTCATTGCGAGTCAAAGCAATCTACAATTTTATTCCATATATATTTCCCCATTCATTATGGGAGCTTTTAAACGGGAAATAGATCAATAGTATCAAACTATCTATCGCTCAGTTAGTTTAATGACAATCGTAAAAAATTTACATGAAACAGTAATGGAAAATTTAATTCGCCTTGAAAATATAAAAATAAAATATTCGCAACATTGCTTCACAAAAGGAAGATTATGTTAGACGTGTTTATCCTCTCTGTTGTCAGCCATACAGGCAGGAGTAGATGGGGAATCAGAGGCCCCTACCACCAGGGAATCAGAGGCCCCTACCACCAGGGAATCAGAGACCCTACCACCAGGGAATCAGAGGCCCTACCACAATGGAATCAGAGGCCCTACCACCAGGGAATCAGAGACCCTACCACCAGGGAATCAGAGGCCCCTACCACCAGGGAATCAGAGACCCTACCACCAGGGAATCAGAGGCCCCTACCACCAGGGAATCAGAGGCCCTACCACCAGGGAATCAGAGGCCCTACCACATGGGAATCAGAGGCCCTTCCACAAGTGAATCAGAGGGCCATGCAGTATACATGAAGCAGATTAAGAGTTGGGGGCGGAGTCGTCAGTGGAGAGCCTCCACCACCACTACACTACAACACCCTACACTACCACTACACTACAACACCCTACACCCTTATTCCATCACCTTACACCACCGCTACACCCAGTACACACCATGTGTGCTGGGCCCTCTCACTACATCTCCAAGTGTACTGCTTCTCCCTTGCATTTTACGCCACTAGAGGTCTCTCCCCTCTACTAGCACACATCATCTTCCCCTCTCTGGCCATCATTCTGCCCCCCTCTCCCTTTATACCTGCTGTGTCCCCTCTATATGCATCTGCTGCGTCCCCTCTATATGCACCTAGCACGAACTCCAGCGTGGTAACGTTTGAACACAGTCCAAACAGCGGGGTTCGCACTTGACCGTTATAAAGAGTTTCGACATGTGATTTGAAATTTGAAATTTCAAATCAGTTTAAAACTGACGATGGAGAGTAACGAGGAACATCAAATGCGTTTTGATAGTCTGACTAAGGAACACTAGGTGCGTTCTGATAGACTGACTAAGGAACATCAGGTGCATTCTGATAATCAGACGAGAAATAATATCGCATCACTCTAGATATCCCGACTCGAAAGAGTGGCTCTGACATCAGACATCATATATCGTATCGACGTTACTATACAAATGCCCTCATAAGATAACTGGTTTGAAATTGGGGGCATCAGAGCATATTAAGCGGATCTGACCTCTCCTGACTTCACGTGAACCTTTATAGAATTTATACGTTATTTATAGATTGAAAATATCTATAATTTCCATGAACTTCTGGTAATATATTTTCACTTTTCCTTCCCTTCCAGCCTCTTCTGTACCTTTTCTATCACCGCTATGACTCCCACACCATTTCTCACTTCTTTCTATTCCTTCTGTTCCTTCCATTCCTTCTATTCCTTGTGTGTTTCATCTCCCCCTCGCTCCCCTCACGTGGGTAATGAGTGTGAAGTCTTTCCTTCTCCTCACAAACTCTACATCAAAGGTAATTGTAATATTATTTGTTCATTCATTGAGTACTGGGGACGAGGTGAGTGTATGTTGGTCAACCCCACCTCTGCTGCCACCACCGCTGCTGCCACTACTGCCTCTGCTGCCACCACTGCCTCTGCTGCCACCACTGCCTCTGCTGCCACCACCGCTGCTGCCACTACTGCCTCTGCTGCCACCACTGCCTCTGCTGCCACCACTGCCTCTGCTGCCACCACTGCCTCTGCTGCCACCACTGCCTCTGCTGCCACCACTGCCTCTGCTGCCACCACCGCTGCTGCCACTACTGCCTCTGCTGCCACCACTGCCTCTGCTGCCACCACTGCCTCTGCTGCCACCAGTGCCTCTGCTGCCACCACCGCTGCTGCCACTACTGCCTCTGCTGCCACCACTGCCTCTGCTGCCACCACTGCCTCTGCTGCCACCAGTGCCTCTGCTGCCACCACCGCTGCTGCTGCCACCACCGCTGCTGCCACTGCCTCTGCTGCCTCTGCTGCCACCAGTGCCTCTGCTGCCACCACCGCTGCTGCCACTGCCTCTGCTGCCACCACTGCCTCTGCTGCCACCACCGCTGTTGCCACCACTGCTGCTGCCACCACTGCCTCTGCTGCCACCACTGCCTCTGCTGCCACCACTGCCTCTGCTGCCACCACTGCCTCTGATGCCACCACTGCCTCTGCTGCTACCACCACCTCTGTTGCCACCACTGCCTCTGCTGCCACCACCACCTCTGCTGCCACCAACACCTCTGCTTCCACCACCTCTGCTGCCACCACCACCTCTGCTGCCACCACCACCTCTGCTACCACCATCTCTGCTGCCACCACCACCTCTGCCACCACCTCCATCACTACACAATAAGCCAACACAGAGGCCACAAAATATCATATAATAAGTTTACATATAACGTACAATAAGTCCACACACATAGCGTTCACAGTAGCCTACACAGTAGCCTACGCAGTAGCCTACACAGTAGCCTACGCAGTAGCCTACACAGTAGCCTACACAGTAGCCTACACAGTAGCCTACACAGTAGCCTACACAGTAGCCTACACAGTAGCCTACGCAGTAGCCTACACAGTAGCCTACACAGTAGCCTACACAGTAGCCTACACGGTAGCCTACACAGTAGCCTACGCAGTAGCCTACACAGAAGCCTACACAGTAGCCTACACAGTAGCCTACACAGTAGCCTACACAGTAGCCTACACAGTAGCCTACACAGTAGCCTACACAGTAGCCTACGCAGTAGCCTACGCAGTAGCCTACACAGTAGCCTACACAGTAGCCTACACAGTAGCCTACACAGTAGCCTACACAGTAGCCTACACAGTAGCCTACACGGTAGCCTACACGGTAGCCTACACAGTAGCCTACACAGTAGCCTACACAGTAGCCTACACGGTAGCCTACACGGTAGCCTACACAGTAGCCTACACAGTAGCCTACACAGTAGCCTACACAGTAGCCTACGCAGTAGCCTACACAGTAGCCTACGCAGTAGCCTACACAGTAGCCTACACGGTAGCCTACACGGTAGCCTACACAGTAGCCTACACAGTAGCCTACACAGTAGCCTACACGGTAGCCTACACAGTAGCCTACACAGTAGCCTACACAGTAGCCTACACAGTAGCCTACACAGTAGCCTACACGGTAGCCTACACAGTAGCCTACACGGTAGCCTACACAGTAGCCTACACAGTAGCCTACACGGTAGCCTAGGAACAACCTGGCAGCAACAATATATATCATTAACACCACAATCATAACTCCTGCATAACAACCCGCGCCGCCTGGAAGACCTGCGCTACAACTATTATAAAACAAATTTATGGCACTTTATCTGTTGTTAATCATTATTAATATTATCATAATAATTACTGTAGACGACGAAGAATAATCCGCTTGACAGAAACTGTGCTCATGGGGAATTTTACCATTATTAACAAAACAGAAGAGACTCAAACAAACACAACAAAAACTAAAATATTCTACGCACAGTTTTTGTCCAGACAATTGGGCAGAATTTTTTCCCCGGATATAAATTGGATAGCTGCGTTTCCTACACATTTTTTGTTCTTCTTTTTAGGCTTGGAGAAATGGCGCGAAGTTGTCGGCGTGTGGCGGGCAGCCTATTCCTTCAAATAAAGGTTTATGGCGCGAGTCTGAGGAGGTGTGTGACGCCTCAACTGATGTTTCAGAGGTTAAAATGTTCTTTGTTACTTGTTAACATTTGTTCTTTAACGTTCTCACTTCTGGGGCAATAAGCTTGGCGTGTATATATGTAGTGTTTACAGCTGTGTGGCTGGTGTTCCCTTCCCTACAGTGTGGGGCTGCTGCTCCCTCTCCCACAGTGTGTGGCTGCTGCTCCCTCTCCCACAGTGTGTGGCTGCTGCTCCCTCTCCCACAGTGTGAGGCTGCTGCTCCCTCTCCCACAGTGAGGGGCTGCTGCTACCTCTCCCACAGTGTGGGGCTGCTGCTACCTCTCCCACAGTGTGTGGCTGCTGCTCCCTCTCCCACAGTGTGGGGCTGCTGCTACCTCTCCCACAGTGTGAGGCTGCTGCTCCCTCCCCCACAGTGAGGGGCTGCTGCTACCTCTCCCACAGTGTGGGGCTGCTGCTACCTCTCCCACAGTGTGGGGCTGCTGCTCCCTCCCCCACAGTGTGAGGCTGGTGCTCCCCAACACACAGCGAGACACATTTCCATCTCCTTTACAACACGGTAAAAATATGACTTCTCCAGCGACGACAAATTAGCGTTGTGGAGCAGACTGGTGGTGGAGCTAATGGTGGTGTTGGTGTCCTTACAGGTAATGGTGTGGTGATGACCACTAGTGTAATGGTCGTCCTGGTGGCCATTACCACCAGCGAGGCTTTGTGTGAAGGTCCCCCCCTTTTTTCTTCGTGAATTTAAGGAAATTTTTACTAATAGAAAGTGAACATTGAGGTCGTCCCAGGAGACCTGCCGGGAAATGCTAAGTACGACTTTGGAAGTCAGTGTTGAAGTGGTAGAAGTGAACCTCACTGGTAGTAGCGACATCCTCACCTGGCCGGAGATGCTGGGGAGGTATACTCGTCTAGTTGTCCTTGCGGGGGGGGGGGGGGTTGAGCTCTGGCTCTCTGATCCCGCCTCTCAACCGTCAATCAACTGATGTACAGGTTCTCTGAGCCTACTGGGCTCTATCATATCTACATTTGAACTGTGTATGGAGTCAGCCTCCACCACATTACTGCCTAATGCATTCCACCTGTTAACTACTCTGACACTGAATAAATTATTTTGTTGTTTAGAGGTGTTGTGTACGATGTTGTGAATGGTGGTTCCCCAGCCACAACTGTGGTCTCAGGGCTTGACCTCTCATGGCTGACCTGCAGGGAGGCAAGATTGTCCAATCACTGTGTAGGGATTACCATTTTTATCGAATCAAGCCGTTCTTGGGTGTAGACCCCTTAGCCATTCGTGGGAGTGGGCACACTACCCGTCCGTGGGTCTATAGTCACAAGCCATACGATTGAGACAGACGGACACATCCCCTTCATTTGGGCGGAGGCATGTGAGCCAGGGGTGTCCTCACTACCACCACCAGGGTGTGACACCACCACTACTACCACCACCAGGGTCGTGACACTACCACCACCAACACCACCGTGACAGCCTGGTTGATCAGTCCAGCAACCAGGAGGCCTGGTCGACGACCGGGCCGCGAGGACGCTAAGCTCCTGAAACACCTCAAGGTAACCTCAAGGTAACCAGGGTCGTGACACCACCACCATCACCACCACGGTCGTGACGACAAGACTGTAGTCAGGAAACAAACTTATTAACCCACTATTCCCCACAAAACACGTCAGCACTCCGGCATGAATGCCAACACTTCTAACCAATCACGTCCCGTTCAGCGGGCCGTTGTTCCTGTGTCACTCCTCCGACACGTCGCCTTTAAGAAAGCTTCCCATACCCAAAATATGACGTGGCTGCAGTTGACATCTACCGTAAAATCCATTTATGAATTCATAACTCCCGGTTCGAGCCCCACATACGACACTCCCCCGCACCACTCTTTTTAAACCTTGTCTCCCTGTCACAGCTGTTTTTTTCCCTGGATGGTTGCTTCAGGTGTCAGGGAATTTTCCCCTCGAGGTCTCAGAGTTCCTGACAGTGTGTATACAGACAGATAGACAGACGCCTGACAGATTACAGACAGACATAAAACAAGCCAGGCATAAGTGGGGGGGAGGGGGTGGGGGGAATATAGACATCGGCCCCTGCATTGTTTTTTCCCTGTCGGCTGGTGTGTGTTTAATTAATTACTCAACGGGAGACATATTACTCTTCCCCCACCACCGCCACCACACTGCTCAATTTTCCCCCGTGGCGGGGAAACATGGGGGAGGGGGGGAGGGTTGATAGGGAAGGGGGGAAGGGTTGATGGGGGGAGGGTTGTGAACTTCTCTTAAGGGGTGACCCTTGACCGCGTGTCGCTGGGTTAAGGGTGACCCTTGACCTCGTGTCGCTGACTTAAGGGTGACCCTTGACCGCGTGTCGCTGGGTTAAGGGTGACCCTTGACCGCGTATCGCTGACTTAAGGGTGACCCTTGACCGCGTGTCGCTGGGTTAAAGGTGACCCTTGACCTCGTGTCGCTGGGTTAAGGGTGACCCTTGACCCTGCTTGACCCGTATCACCTTGGTATGGTTGGTCGCTGAACGGGACCAATTAAGCAATAACTAGTTTGAGCGGCTAATTGTCGCCGCTCCGGATAAAAGCGTCATAAAACAATTTGGGAAATGGTGAAAATTACATTAGTTACCCGGGACCTGCATAATTGACAGTTGACTTTCACCTGGACCTGGGAGTGAATGTTGGGGCAGTGCATGTAGTGTGGTGGACCTGTGGTGCCGGCTCCTCCTCACGCTCCAGCTTCTGTTGGTGATTGTGCAATGTACTCCGTCTCCACCACCACCATCACCAGCACCACTATCTCCACCACCAGCAACACCACCACAACCACCACCACCACCACAACCGATTCTTTGCTACGATTCTTCGCGGCGGGGATCGTATTCCAGGGACCTGCCCGAAACGCTACGCGTACTAGTGGCTGTACAAGAATCTAACAACTCTTGTATATATCTCAAAAAAACTACCACCACCACCACAACCACAAGCATCGATACACCTGAAGAGACGTTAACCAACCAGCACTGTCAGTGGTAGCAGCAGTCTGGCGCAGGGAGGCCCAGGACGCCACAAATCAGGAGACTGTGCCAGAGGAACTTCATGCCATTCTGAAAAACCTTTTAGCGTGTGGAGGAGAAGATGGCGTGAGTGTGTGTCGTGTAGCGACGGTTGCCATAACTTGGAAGTTGAGTGAAGCGAAGAGTATTTTATCAGTCGGCCGATACCAGGGAGGGAGGACTGGCTTTTTATAGCTGAGTGCCACAGTCAGGGAGGAGGAAGAGGGCCACCATGGCTCTCAGTGCCATGGTCAGAGAGGGGTAGAGGGCCACCTTGGCTCTCAGTGCCACAGTCAGTGAGGTGGGTAGAGGGCCACCTTGGCTCTCAGTGCCACAGTCAGGGAGGGGGGTAGAGGGCTACCTTGGCTCTCAGTGCCACAGTCAGGGAGGGGGGTAGAGGGCTACCTTGGCTCTCAGTGCCACAGTCATGGAGGGGGGTAGAGGGCCATCTTGGCCCTCAGTGCCACAGTCAAGGAGGGGGGTAGAGGGGCATCTTGGCCCTCAGTGCCACAGTCAGGGAGGGGTGGAGGACCACCTTGGCCCTCAGTGCCACAGTCAGGGAGGGGTGGAGGGCCATCTTGGCCCTCCACGCCGCTGGTCGCAGTCGTCTCACACATTCACGACCTGGAAGAGAAGGAAAATGTCAGGGGAAAGCACCCAGCCATCACGAATCCGGTCTGGATAAGGATTTGGGATGGGACGGGGGAAAGGAATGGTGGCCAACCACTTGGACGGTCGGGGATTGAACGCCGACCTGTATGAAGCGAGACCGTTGCTCTACCGTCCAGCCCAAGTAACTGGGCTCGCGACCTGGAGGTGCTTTCGCTTCATGCAGGTCGGCGTTCAATCCCCCGACCGTCCAAGTGGTTGAGCACCATTCCTTTCCACCCCATCCCATCCCAAATCATTATCCAGAACCCTTCCAAGTGCTATATAGTCGTAATGGCTTGGTGCTTTCCTCCTAGTTTTTATTTTTGTATACATTACGATGTAAACACTTATTCTAAACATTCTTAATAAAACAAAAGCGATGAATACCTAACGGCTGTATAACTGCGCCCTTTTATTTACACATTATTTAAATAATAATTTAAATTGCAAATCTGTAATAACAATACAATAATTGTTACAAATATAAAAGAACTCGGCAATAATTCTATTACAAATCTGTAATAATTCTGCAATAATTCCTATGCATAGCCTCACATTTTCCTAATATTATCTCTTTATTTACGAGTTTGTTGAAGAAAAGGTATCATAGAAAACGTGGTTTGGAGTAAACATATACTAAATTATTCTTCAGCGCCATGTGCATGTAAATTACACCAAAATGTGAACAACGTGACGAAAAAGCAATTGGAAAAATGATCGTTTTTCACCAGTAGTTTAGACTTTTTTGTGAGTGTAATGTTGAAGGGCATTAAAAACTTATTTATAATACTATACAAGAGCAACTTTCCCCAGCTGGATGAGTAGTGTCACGGGATAATATGGACTAAATGACTCCAGGTGCAAGAGATCACTTTCATCGTTGGAAGATGAGAAGAGACTCAATATAAAATCGCATCACTGTGACACGTGTATGACACGTGAATGACACGTGTTTGAGACGTGTCTGAGACATGTCTCTCTGGGAGAAAGCGACACAGAAATGCTTCAAGTTCCCCCAGAAGATCTGACTCTCTGAGATCATCACAGACGATAGAATGTATTTCTAATAATATTGATCTTATTTATAAGTTTTACTTAAGCATTAACTTAGGAGATAAAGTGGAAATATAAATTAGAATGTTTCTATAAGACATATTGTAGACATATTTGGGTTTATGCCAGAAAATATCACTGAGAGATCCTCTGTGCCACAGATATTAGGCTCTCTATGTCACATTGCCTCCCTTGGAGCCTAAGAGGGCTGTTATGGGACACAGTGTTCTTGTAACCCTCATGTCTGAGGTATTTGCTGTGTCTAACTAGGTCGCATAATTTTGCTAGTGATCATGTAATACACAATCTTCTATAACACAAAGATCCTGGGGGCTAGCCTCATTAACCTTGGCTGGGTAAATGGTAATTTTTATGGGGACTCTCATATGGGGGCCAGTCCAGTGCCACCAAGGAAGGGATGTATATCCCCATTGACTCTTCTCTGCGGAGTCTGTGGTTGTGAAATGCTCAGCTCCAAGTCCATAGACTTTATCATTAGCATGACTAACCATCCAACAAGTTTGAAGTTGAATTAGATCTAGGTATCCCCATCTCTGCTGTCAAAACTGTATTGGTCCAAACATTCAGATCTGATAGGAAAGAACTTACTGACTCCCAACGACCTGAAAGTACTAGTATAAAAAGCTATGATTTGTTCAGATCTGAAACCTACATCTATGGACAGCACAAAACGTCCACTAGACTGTGCGACACAGTGGTTGCAAGGATCAGGTTGGGTTACCGTTACCTGTGGCAGGTGGCTGCAGGTGACGGGTCTCCCAATCCTGAGCACTCCAGTTGCAAACTCTGTGAGCAGGAACTACGGCATGATCTCCCGCACTACATCACTGAATGCCCAGTTATTAGACCTTTCAGACCAGTTGGCATGAGGTACCTGGAGCTTTGCAATTACTTTATTCACTCTCGTATTCTTGAAGATATCCTCACAGTATACCCAAAATTTGCCAGTGCAGGCTATTAAACACATGGCCCTGTATGACTAACCATCCTGCGAGATGGGGACTTGTATTACCACTGCTACCTTATTCAATCTTGTGTTGTTGATATCCTCAAAATGCATCCGGAGTCTGCCAGTGCAGACCGCCTATCACATGCCTCTGTATGACTAACCATCCTGTGTGATGGGGATTTTATAGCATCACCTAGTTAGCTTTTTTTGACACACTGTACTCCACTTCATATAGTCTAGGGTAGCTGCACTAATGCAGATGTACCTCATAACTTAATAAAAAAAAAAAAAAAAAAAAAAAAAATCCAGTGCAGGCTATTAAACACATGGCTCTGTATGACTAACCATCCTGCGAGATGGGGACTTGTATTACCACTGCTACCTTATTCAATCTTGTGTTGTTGATATCCTCAAAATGCATCCGGAGTCTGCCAGTACAGACCGCTTATCACATGCCTCTGTATGACTAACCATCCTGTGTGATGGGGATTTTTTAGCATCACCTAGTTAGCTTTTTTGACACACTGTACTCCACTTCATATAGTCTAGGGTAGCTGCACTAATTCAGATGTACCTCATAACGTAATAAAAAAAAAAAAAAATCCTGTGCAGGTGACGGATCTCCCAATTCTGAGCACTCCAGTTGCAAACTCTGTAAGCAGGAACTACGACATGATCTCCCGCACTACATCACTGAATGCCCAGTTATTAGACCTTTCAGACCAGTTGGCATGAGGTACCTGGAGCTCTGCAATTACTTTATTCACTCTCGTATTCTTGAAGATATCCTCACAGTGTACCCAAAATTTGCCAGTGCAGGCTACTAAACATATGGCCCTGTATGACTAACCATCCTGCGAGATGTGGACTTGTATTACCACTGCTGATGGGGATTTTATAGCATCACCTAGTTAGCTTTTTTGACACACTGTACTCCACTTCATATAGTCTAGGGCAGCTGCACAAATGCAGATGTACCTGTGGAAATAATAATAAAAAATGCAGATATTGATTTTCAAAACTTACGTTCAAATGACAGATTTGCATTCTGGGTGCATGTTTTTGGTTCCATTGCTGGGGGGAAGGGGGTGTGTAGGGCGGGAGGGAGGAGCCTGGGAGAGTATGTGGAAGGGTATGGGAAAGGGGTATGTGTGAGGGGTGACCTGGATACCTTATAGACCCGGGCACTGCCGGGTACCCCATTTAATACGTGTATATAATACTAACACAGAGACAAACTTTGGCAAGTGGCAGAACAAAACAAAATATGGAATTGTGATTTGGATATGGCCATAAAGTGTTTATAATGCTGAATTATTAATTACTTAGGGAAACCCCACTGTGGTGTGGTCTTAGCAACCAGGTGGAGGGTGGTCTTAACAAGCAAGTCTGAGGTGTATAAAGGAACACCCGGTCTCTTCTGAAGACGGAATAGCTGCTCCTGGAGACACCAGTCTGACTACACGCAAGATTGCTGCCCCCACCAGCCCACATCAGCCCACATCAGCCCCCACCAGCCCCCACCAGCCCCCCCAGACCAGTGCACGCTACATTTACCAATATTATATGTAATGGAAACCCCGGAAGACTCTTGCTTCACCAGAATTTAAGGTCTCTCTCTGACTCTGAGATGGTCCCTCTCTGTCCACACACACACACACACACACACACACACACACACACACACACACACACACACACACACACACACACACACACACACACACACACACACTCACAACGAGCGGCAGGAAAGGCAGGATCCAAGACCCCATGCGGTGGGGTCTTGGAATAAATTTTTATACATTTATATTAAATAAATGGGGAGGGGGATAAATAAGGTGGAGGGCATGTAGGGTGGAGTACAAAGTGGACCAGGCTAGTGGAGGGCACAGTGGACCAGGTGGAGGGCACAGTGGACCAGGTGGAGGGCACAGTGGAGGGAGTCGGCCCAATATTCACGAACTTCCGAAGATTTTTAAACACGTCTCCCCTCGCTTGCCTGCCAAACCCGTTTTCTTTCCCGTTGGCGTTTTATACAGCGCTGAGTGAACGCATAATACAAACTGTTTTAAATTCGCCTCACACCCTGGGGCTCGGGTCTCTCCTGTTGGCAAAATAAAACGGTAGCCAGAAATAAAACAGTGACTAGGTTTCCCGTTGATTAAACAGGAATGTCACGGCATGTTGATGGTGATGAAAGAGATAAATACAGATTTAAAAATCGTGCCCCTTATATGTTGGACGGTTAGCCTTAGGCGTTTCATATTTTATTGGTCGTAATATGTTCGCACATGGCCGTGCGCGCGCGCGTGTGTGTGTGTGTATATGTGTGTGTGTGTGTGTGTGTGTGTGTGTGTGTGTGTGTGTGTGTGTGGGTGTGGGTGTGTGTTTGTGTTTGTGTTTGTATTGGTGTTTAGTCGTGTCCAAGTGATGTGTTTACATATGTTCCTACCAGCAACACCTGTAGGAATCCACAGTGCTCAAAAACTAAAGACTTATTCACAAATATATATGCAGTACATACACCTTTTATACGTAATACATACACCTGTGTACACGATACATACACCTGTATACTGTAATATGAAGGAGGCTCCATACTGCACCTATTAAGTACCAGTATGTAAATACAATTAAAGTACGAGAGTGAATATTTAAACAGAGAGAATAGAAGATGATGAATAGAAGAACACTATGATGTTTGTAAACAAAGGACTCGTACTTCACTGACCATCAACTGTGTCAACAGTCTGATGATGGCCCGACTCATCACCTGGGAATATAAGACTCATCAATATCAAATGACAGAAAAAAAGGTTAAAAAATTGTCTTCGCTGAAATATGAATCGTAATTTGGTTTTGTTGTTCTATTCAGGTAATTACTGAGAGCTGGGAATGGAGAGACTTGGGAGATGATGTAAGGTAAATGTTGCTTCATAACATTCTCCCAGCTACTCTGTACCCCTGTCTCCCAGGCACAGTCTCCCAGCCTCAGTCTCCCAGCCTCAGTCTCCCAGCCACAGTCTCCTAGGCACCTGGGGAAACACTGCCTAGGAAAGACAATTAAGGTTTAGAGTAGTGATAAAATTTGTTTATTTTGTCTTGTGTTGGGCCGGCGACCACATCCCTTGTGTGGTGGAGAGTGTGGCTGTGTTGGTGATGGGGGAGGTGGGGAACTGTGGCTGTGTTGGTGATGGGAGAGGTGGGGAACTGTGGCTGTGTTGGTGATGGGGGAGGTGGGGAACTGTGGCTCTGGTGGTGATGGGGGGAGATGGGGAACTGTGGCTCTGCTGGTGATGGGGGAGGTGGGGAATGGTGGCGTTCATTAATCTCCCCAACAGTTTAAATTGATTCCAAATCAAGATCTATTTGGCTATTGATTGAACTGTCTATTAATGGTGTATATTGTCTCTTGGATGTTCTATTTGCGTTATCAATCCTCCTCTTCTACCCCCCCCCTCCTTCCTCCCTCCCTACTACAGACAGTCTGTGTTATCCTGAGCTTTCCAGACAGTCTGTGTTATCCTGATCTATCCAGTCTGTGTTATCCTGATCTATCCAGTCTGTGTTATCCTGAAATATCCAGACAGAAGTCAGAGTAGAGGAGCAGTCTTTCTCTTTCTCCCCCCCCCCACCCCCTCCCCCCCCCCACCCCCTCCCCGAGGCCGCCACTTTCTCTCTCTCTCTTCCTCTTCTATCTTCCTCTCTAATGTCTTGCTCTCTTACATCTTAGACGTGGCCCCTTGATGGCTTCAGGGAAGCGCTGCCCGCTCGTTTGCCCTCGGCCATTGTCATAAAATGCGAATGGAGTTTTCGCTCGAGTGGGAGAACACGCGAAAATTTGTGTAGAGAAGATGGTCCCCCTGGCAGTCCTCTGTTGGCAGCAGCTCCGCCACCTTCCTGTCCCTGATGCTGCCAGGGACGGGTCTAGAGCTGGGTGCAAGGTCGGGTCTCAGCTCCTCGACCCCCGCTGTGTCAGCTGTCGAGGGGTCAAATTCAGTGACGCCTGAAATTTCGTTTTCCGTGTCGTGTTTACTTTTGAATGTTGTGTTGTGTTGTGAATGTACTCTCTGTCTGTCTCTGTCTCTCTCTCTCTCTCTCTCTCTCTCTCTCTCTCTCTCTCTCTCTCTCTCTCTCTCTCTCTCTCTCTCTCTCTCTCTCTCTCTCTCTCTCTCTCTCTCTCCATCTCTCTCTCTCTTCTGAATCATTTGATCACAACTCTTGCAGTAAAAAGTTATTTCTAACACCCCCTCCAAGTCCCATTATCATGCTCTTGTCTTATACTTAAAAGGTCCCCAAGCCGTCCTACATTCTTTTACAATACTCGTGTGTTATGATTCGTTTGTATTAATTGTTCATGTTGCACACTGATAAGAACTCATGAACTCCCTCATTCAAATACTTTACGTGCACATAAATAGTATTTGACCCAGTAGTGACCCTTGTGGTACTCCACTTGTGAACCTCCTCTCACACCCCTGAGATCTCTCATTGATTAGTAATGCTCTGTTTCTCATCAGTTTCTCATCAGGGAGACATTCTCTAGAGCAATTTAACACCCTCAGATACCCCTACTAGAACCTCTAGTTTTATATTAAGCCTATTGTGTGGGGTAATATATCAATTGCCTTGTGACAAGCCAGTAAGGCAAACGCTGCCCACTCTTCCCTTCGTTATTGCTGCTGCTGCCTTATCGTAAAACTCCATCAGGTTCGTCGATTCAAAAAATGTACAGTTCTCAGGAAATCTGACATGGAACATCAGTCGTTTACGTGGTATCCTCATAGCAGGGTGCATACTGAATGACCATTTGAAACTCATTTCAAAGCAGGACTTGCCTTCTCTGAAGCATCTGGAGACAAGGGTCGACTTACTAATCTCCTCCTCATGTGAGTGACACTGGTCTGTATGTTTGTTGTTTTAGATTTAGCTACACAGAAGGAAGTGTCCATGTAGCACGGGCTATGGTGAGCCCGTAACACTGGTCTGTAGTGAAGGGTTCCTTGTATGCCTCGTCACTGGGATATAGGTGCGGTGTTTGGTGCCTCTCATTACTTACTCGTGCCTTGTCTGGTGAGGTGGTGTAGATCAATACCAGGGGTTTGTTCAGCTCTTGCGGCCTCCTTTAGTATGCTTGGGGGAAAATTGCTTCAAATCCCGTGCTTTTTACCCTCACAGTTGCTGTAATTGGTTCCTTGCTTGCTCTCCTGTCACGCCTGTCTTCAACCGTGTTATCTTGTTACAGTTTCTCTTGTAATTTCTTGGGGAACTTCCTGTTCACTTTCGAACTTTTCCCCCCCCCCACTGGCTTTTTTTTCCTATGAGTATATTCACATATTTTCTATCATTTTCTGTGCGTTCTCCGCCTGAGGTTGGTCACTGATGTCGTCCTTGTTGTGTGTATGTGGCTGTGGGGTTAATCCTTGGCCTTCAGCGCTGTGTTGTTATTATTTTCATGATGTTTCCATGACCGTCGTAGATGGGTCTGTCTCCTTTCATCAGCATGTCATAGCTGTCTTGTCTGTCTGTTTTGGACGTGTTGTGTTGTTGTTGTTGGGTGGTTATTGACGCCCGTGGTGGTGGTTAGTAGTAGTGGTGGTGGTGGTAGTCGCAGGTGACCACCATGAATATATGTAAGGGCATATATGTGGGGACAGGCATCATTAGCTTTATCTTTCTCCTTCTCTGTCCCTCTCTCTCTCTCTCTCTCTCTCTCTCTCTCTCTCTCTCTCTCTCTCTCTCTCTCTCTCTCTCTCTCTCTCTCTCTCTCTCTCTCTCTCTCTCTCTCTCTCTCTCTCTCTCTCTTACCCTGACACACACACACACACACGCACACACACACACACACGTGACTGGTATAGTCTCGGGTCTGCCAGCATGAATGTCGTAAGGCTAGTCGCACACGCTCATTAGGATGAGTTAAGAGGACTGGTTGATGACATTCATGACGCCTCGCTCTAACGGAGCACTTAAGACCTCTCGCCGACTCAGGTAAACCTCCCCCTCTACACTGTGGGTTTACACCTAAGACTTCCCACCGATCTTGTATACTTCTCCTCTACGGTAGACTGTGGTTAACACGGATTGGCTAATATAGATGCAGTAGGACAGGACAGCTTGAAGCAATGAGCCTAGCTGCGTACGTCACAGTCGTTCACAGTTGCTGCTGTGCAGGGATCGTTCACAGTTGCTGCTGTGATAGTTCACAGTTGTTACTGTGCTGGGATCTTTCACAGTTGCTGCTGGGATCGTTCACAGTTGCTGCTGGGATCGTTCACAGTTGCTGTTGGGATCGTTCACAGATCGTTCACAGGACACTGTATTACAGTGGTGGAGGACACTGTGTTATAGTGGTGGAGGAAGACGTTTCCATCTGTATATATTAAGGTAAAGTGCTTCACCAACACCACTCTCTGCTGCTCACCAGCAGCCCACAATAGTGTTGTAGATCAGGGCGTGTTCCCCTCTTCATCTTACAAATTCATTAACCTCGGGGTGAAGATAAGAGCATGCCGGCGCACCTGATATTCTTAACGAACCTCAAGCAATTTTGTATCCCCTAATATTTTTGAGTCATTAAATCAAGGGTAGAGAAATTGCAAGAGTCCCCCCCCCCACCCACTCCCTCACTCCCCTCCATTCTCTGTCACCAATCTACAGAGTGCTCAATTGTAAATATTAGACAAGGGGTAACTTTTATATTAAATATTACCTCTATCTCTCTTGCAAAAAGAGTCACCTTAGCGTGTGAAATGAAAAATCCGGTGGGCAAATATTTAATAAACACTTTGTCTTTGCCGAGCTTGAAATTTCGCAGCAAAGTGTTTCAAACTTTCGTGGAAAATATGAGTTTGTTGACATGGAGTAATATACCTTGTGAGAGGACTGAGTGAAGTAGCAGAGGTAACTAAGCGACCACGCCAAGCTGAAGGAATCTTGGGGCCAGATTCACGAAGCTTTTACGCAATCACTTACGAACCTGTACATCTTTTCTCAATCTTTGGCGGCTTTGTTTACAGTTATTGAACAGTTAATGAGCTCCGAAGCACCAGAAGGCTGTTTATAACAATAACAACAGTTGATTGGCAAGTTTTCATGCTTGTAAACTGTTTAATAAATGTAAACAAAGCCGTCAAAGATTAAGGAAAGATGTACACGTTCGTAAGTACTTGCGTAACTGCTTCGTGAATCTGGCCCCTGATTTTCTTCTTTTGAGATAAGAGCAAATTCAATATTACTCTTAAAATGGTAAAATGTTTCCCAATATAATACTGAACCGAATATTAGACCTAACCTAACATAATCTAACTTAACCTAACATTATCTAACTTACGCCAAAATAACATAACCATAGTGGCCATATACACTCATATTTGTTCTAGCCTAACTATTAGAACATGATCTTATTAGTTAAAATTACACGTAACATTAAATACTGGTAAGATATAGTGTGTAATACCATATGTAAGTTGCTAATTTCCTGACCACTTGGGACAACTAAAGTTGTGATCAGTTTCCTCAATATATGAGCTTTATATATATATAAACTACACAAAGCAAATCAGACGTATATTTAGCATTTTACATACCCTGTCTGTCTATAACACATTTAACCTGTTTTGAATGAACAGCATGTTAAAATTGTTGAATGCGTCTTTAGGGGTCGACCGCTGGATGGAATGGACTTGGTGTGAAGACGGATTACGTCTATAAAAGGGAGTGTTGCCCGTTGTAAATATCGGGTGAGTTCCGCCTGTTGTGTTGGTAGCGGCTTCAGAGATCTTTTGCTTGTCGTAAATAATAATAGGTCTTTATACAATGACATCAACACTTGGTTATAAGAGTATTTGTAGTAAGGTAGAACACCGGTTTAAGGCGTGTGGGAAGACGTGATCAGGGGGGGACACAGTGGTCTTAAGAAGGTCGTTATAGTAAGGTCTTTCCTACCATTTATCATAGTATAGACCAGCAGGAGGTGGACCTACACACACACTCTCTCACTCTCTAATTTAATAACTTTATTTTGGACGAGAGAGAGTTTTATGCTGCTGCTACAGTCTCTTACTGCTTTCCTCCCTCCCTCCCTTCCTCTCTCCTACCCTCCCTCTCTCCTACCCTTCCTCTTTCCTACCCTTCCTATCTCCTTCCCTCCTACCTCTCTACAACCTACCCTCCCTCCGAGCCTCCCTGTAACACCACACAAAGGGAGAAGACAATAGGGATTCTAACAAAGCACTTAAATGTTCCCTCTGGCTTCCTCCTTCCAGCATTTCTCAGCGTCTAGTGAGAGGAAGGAGGGAAAGGTGGTGAGAGAGAGAAGGGAGAGGTGGTGAGAGGGAGGAGGGAGAGGTAAGAGAGGAGGAAGAGGCACGGGAGAGGGCTGCGAACATAAGCGGAAGGAGAAAAGAGCAGGAAAATAATGGGAAGCAAGGAACGAGATAGAAAAGAGGGTGAGGAGGACATTACAGAGAAGGGAAGGCAGAAGAAAGAAGGGAGCAACGAAAGAATAGATTAGTGAGAGAAGAGGTTGAGGGGAGGAAGAGTGAGTGGGAGAGTGGTGAGAGATAAGGAAGAGTGAGTGGGAGAGTAGTGAGAGGGGGAGGAACAGTGTCATCAGAGCGTCATCAGTTGAAGGAAGAGTCAGACGACGAAAGTTGATTTGCTAAGTCTCATGACTATTGTATAAAGAAATGTATTCATAGGAGCTGTGACTACTGAGCGATATAGAATTGAGAACAATTATGTTCCTCCAGTAATAATGTCTTCTGTGGCTGTTCCAAGCTCACACAATATTTCCAAATCAAGATCTTCATGTTGCATCAAAACATTTAATCCCGTTGAGTTGCCTTTGTTGTGTAGGGGCGATGTGTTGGCACTTCTGGCCATAGATGGCGTGCAAGGAGGTGCCTGCTCTTTGGTACCATCTCCCTGGCTGTGGCATTCATGTCTGCAGTATTAGCACCCAACCATTGTGAGCGGCACATTAGGCGTTTGGTTACAATATAAGTAAAGCTAAAGAAGAAGTATATATGTATCGTCACAGAGAAGATGTGTATTTTGCACATAGCTAATTTATAAGGAGATAAAGAGGTAACTGATGATGCTGACTCGTGCTTAAACCTGCGCTGTCGGTCACTGAACGTTTTCACACCCACTGAGATATGTTGCTTTCACACACCACCTTTGATGATGAGTTGGTGTTGGTTGTTAAAAGTTTGTTCGTGAATGCATCTCTGTTGCCAGATTAACGAACCAGTTACGAACGTGTACATATTTTCTCAATCTTTGGCGGCTTTGTTTGTTAAGTTCTGAGTAGCTTAATCTAAAACAACAACAACATTGGATGTTGTTGAAAACCTTACGGGCTATTCATGCCCGTGCCACCTCTTGGGAGGCTTAATCTTCAACAATCATCTAGACGTGAAAGATGATTTGTTTGACTTCCTCATAAACCCGCATTCATCAAGGAGAGATGAAGGCGATGGTGCGGGTTCAAAAACGAATATATCTTTTAGCTTCAAATGTCATTTTTTTGAGACATGAAAAGGATTTTTCATACAATTTTGGATTGTATGAAAATGATTTTATCATACAATTGCAGCCATACAATTTTTCCACATTGTAGCTAGTCTTTATATCAACTTTCACTCCTTTAAAAATATAAAAAAATATATATATACAAATCCTTTCTTCGTGGATTTGTTCGAACACGTTCGAATGCGTGTTCGAACGTGCACTCGAACACACTCAGTCTTATGCAACCCAAGTGGAATCGAACTCTGGAACTCGGCAGCCATTCTCTGACCAGTCCCCACCGGCCACTATATATACACCTAACTTCCAGGCAGAGGGCACGGGAGACATCTCCCGTCACGCAGGGTGCAGTCGCACCTCCACAGATCGCCAGTATCAGCTCTTGATACTGGTAATGGCTCAAAAGGGCCACCACTTACGGGCTATTCATGCCCGTGCCACCTTTTGGGTGGCTTAATCTTCATCAATCAATCAATCAGGCAGAGGGAAAATTTGGCCCGGGGACTTGACTGTCCGGCTCGGTCAAACTAGCTGGTGCAGTTTTTACGGAGAGGCAAATTAAGAGAACGGGATGGGCGAGGTCCTCAGACTAAATCACCGCTGTTTTCCCAGTCTTTAGTAGTGTTCTCTGTTGTCATTACCTCGTGTTGTGTGTGTGTGTGTGTATGTGTATGTGTATGTGTATGTGTATGTGTATGTGTGTGTGTGTGTGTGTGTGTGTGTGTGTGTGTGTGTGTGTGTGTGTGTGTGTGTGTGTGTGTGTGAAGCCATAAACAAGACAGTAGTGAGGCGGAGCCCAAGAGGCAAGAGGTGTGTCGTGACGAGGTCATAAAGACACATAAGTACGCTCTCTGGAAGGCCATTAAACCTTCGTAACGACCAGACGCCCTCCGTAACTGCCTCACCTTTACTCTATTCCCTCAATATTGTTCACGTACGTCAATGTAAACATGAGTTATGGTAATTAGCTCTCCCTTTGTTTATGTTTATTTAACTTCCCTGTCTGTCACCCTCCCTCTGTCACGCTGACATTTACCCTCTGTCAATCATCTTGCTGCTTAATAGAGTCAAGAAATACCCAGGAACAACGTGTTCACAACTTTGAGCAAACGACAGATCCGCGATTGGCTTCTGTGGCGATAGAATTGTTGGTAACGGCAGCAGTGGTTAGAGCTACGTTAGTGGTGGTAGATGGTGGTAGTAGATATTGGTGGTAGATGGTGGTTAGTGGTGATGTTGTCACCCCCAGGTGGTCTAACTCGTGTGAGTTATGTCCTGAGTGAAAATCGCTTTAATGGATCGGACTTATGAGATGGACTTGAATCGAACTTGTGGCGGGACTTAACGAGATGCCTGGTGAGAAGCTCACTATGAACCTTTATGAAGTGAGAGTGAGAATGGTGCAGGAGATTGTGACTGACGGTGAGAGCCAAGCTGAGAGAGAGAGAGCACTCTAACAGCGTGACTGATAGCCTATTCCTCAGTTCCAGCATTTGATTATTCTTGCAGTATCTCCTACATTCCTCCCCAAATATCAGGAAGAATTAAATATTTCAGCTGCTTTCGAATTCCTTCTTTAACTCTGCGTGCAAAGTTAAAGATCTTAGATCTCTAACTTTGATCTGCGTGCAAAGTTAAATAGCAAAGGTCTACATCCCATAGGCAGGTTGTGTTCATTGTACGTGAACAGTGAACACAACCTACCCACGGGATGGAGGCCTTTGTTATTTTATCCACTTTAAGAGCCATTTATAAAGAAAATGTCCCAGATAAACTAAACTACTTGTAAAGTACATGAATTTGTAAGCTAAAAAGAGACACTACCACAAGTTGGTTGGTTAAATTCCCTCCCTGGAGTGTCCGGCTGCAGCAGGGGGCTGGCCAGGAGCCGCGCGCCCAGCATGCTAAGAAGGTGTCGTCTGGGGCCACACGGGTGACCCTGGCACTCACCCCAGTGGCCTGGCACTCACCCCAGTGGTCTGGCACTCACCAGAGTGGTCCTGCCCCGTCGCTGGTGGGCGGGAAGGAACCGTGGCGGGAAAGGTCGTATGGCCCGTATATACGTGTTGACGGTGTTAACTAGCGTATATATATATATATATATACATTCATTTTGCGTCTGTCCTACAAAGAGAGGGTTAGAGATTGGTTGTACTGGATTGTTTGGTGTTAGGGTGATTGTGTGGGGTGTGGCGACCCATCCTCCACGTATGTTGTTGTATATCAGGGAGGTGAGTGAGCCACAGAGCAACTACAGTGAACCACAGACCACCAAGAGATCAACAAGGCTACTCCACCTGTAAGGTTATAAACATTTATCTAAAACAACAAATATTTAAATTACCACATGCAAATAATTATATTAATTAACAAAGACAAAAAAAGTATACGAATCAACACACACACATTTATTGTGTGTTTTTAAAACTGTTAATTCCTTAAAATAAAGTGACACTAAATGATATATTATTTGAACACCGAGTGGAAACAAAATGAAAGTATTGTGTTACTTGGCGCTATTCAGGGTGTCGGTCGAGTCGAGCGGACAGCACGCTGGACTTGTGATATTGTGGTCCTGGGTTCGATCCCAGGTGCCGACGAGAAACAATGGGCAGAGTTTCTTTTACCCTGTGCCCCTGTTACCTAGCAGGAAAATAGGTACCTGGGTGTTAGTCAGCTGTCACGGGCTGCTTCCTGGAGATGGAGGCCTGGTCGAGGACCGGGCCGCGGGGCCACTAAAGCCTCGAAATCATCTCAAGATAACCTCAAGATATACGAATGGTTACGTGGTGATGCTTAATAATCCCGGGGCCAGATTCACGAAACAGTTACGCAAACACTTACGAACCTGTACATATTTTCTAAATTTTTGGCAGGTTTGTTTACAATTATTAAACAGCTAATGAGCTCCCGAAGCACCAGGAGGCTGTTTATAACAATAACAACAGTTGATTGGGAAGTTTTCATGCTTGTAAACTGTTTAATAAATGTAACCAAAGCCGTCAAAGATTGAGGAAAGATGTACACGTTCGTATGTACTTGCGTAAGTGCTTTGTGAATCTGGCCCCAGGTCTCACAGGATAGTTAGTCATACATGTGACCGGTAGCTTGCACGGGCTCCATTGTGAGGATATTCTGAAGAACATGAGCGTTGGTAATGTGGTTGGTAAGCCCCAAGGGCCTTCTACTAGCACATCTGAAGGGTCTAGTGACTGGAGATTCAGTAATGTATTGTGTGAGCTTATGACCGAGTTCCTGCTCAAAGCTGGCACCTGCCGCAGGTAACGGTGTAGTTTGCACCTGCCGCAGGTAACGGTTGAGTTTGCACCTGCCGCAGGTAACGGTTGAGTTTGCACCTGCCACAGGTAACGGTGTAGTTTGCACCTGCCGCAGGTAACGGTTGAGTTTGCACCTGCCACAGGTAACGGTGTAGTTTGCACCTGCCGCAGGTAACGGTTGAGTTTACACCTGCCGCAGGTAACGACAGCCCCAACCTGATCTTGGCAATGTGTCTCACCGTCTAGTGGACAACTTGGGTGACAGGTGAACATACGTTTTTACCCAAACTTTCCTGTGGGACTCTGATTGCAATTTTTCTTAGATCGTGAGAAAGTCTGGATTGATTGAGCCAGATAGATGTTGCTGTAATCCTCCATTGAACAAAGTGAGAGAACCAGGGAGGACCTGAAGGTATAATCCTTCAGAACCCCGAGTTGGCTGGACCCTTACACATAAAAGTTAGCCATTCTGGAATATTTCTTTGTGATTAATATGTTGCGGTGGAACACAATTGTCATCATTTAGTGAGTGTTAGGTGTTAGTTGTTGGTGGGTGAGGGAAGTGAAGACAATATCTCTTTCATGGGGTTATTATGACAGTCTTGTCATAAGATCTTGCTAAAGTTTCAGAATATTTCCATACATCTTGCTCTTATTGAGAGCGATTCTAGTGCTGATATATGTGCATAATTACTCGTGATATAATGTGAATCAAGCGCTCTTCTTGTTCATAAGCTGAGATAAAAGCCGAGCGGACAGCACGCTGGACTTGTGATCCTGTGGTCCTGGGTTCGATCCCAGGTGCCGGCGAGAAACAATGGGCAGAGTTTCTTTCACCATATGCCCCTGTTACCTAGCAGTAAAATAGGTACCTGGGTGTTAGTCAGCTGTCACAGGCTGCTTCCTGGGGGGTGGAGGCCTGGTCGAGGACCGAACCGCGGGGACACTAAAGCCCCGAAATCATCTCAAGATAACCTCAAGATAATAGAAAATCGGCTTCCTTACTTTAAATATTATGTATATCGGTTGTGTCTAGACTTGCAAATTGCGCAGGGAGCCGCTAGCTACCCTTCTTAGAGCTCCCCACACAACACTAGACCTTGTGTGGGCCAAACACCTAACTTCAAATTCATACCTGATCAAACATCTGAGTTGGACAATAAATAAAGATGAAGTTCCTTGGCAAAATGTTGGTTAATATAAACGGAATAATTGTCTGGCTGTAAGGAAATGAAGAATTAGAACTGGGATACAAGGGGTTGGAAGCTCGGCCATCTCTTCAAACCAGTGTCGCCCAGGCCACCGTCGAGGGAGGATGTGGCGACGGTGTCTCGCCACTTTCTTTCTAAGTTTGACTTTGCAGCATTTGCTAGAGCAGTAGTTGCCACTCGGAGTTTGAGTGAGAATATGGCAGCAAACACTCTGAGCTCACGGGGGCCTTCATAACTGTTACTCATTTGCCATTAACTTTGAGGGGATATTTGTGGATTTGTTTTCAGGATTTTTTTAATTACAAGGCAAACACATGCTGGTGGGTGCTTCTTGTCCCTTGTGAGTGGTGTGTGTATTTGTATAGTGAGGGAGGAGGAGTGGTGTGTGTACTTGTATAGTGAGAGAGGAGGAGTGGTGTGTCTACTTGTATAGTGAAGGAGGAGTGGTGTGTGTATTTGTATAGTGAGGGAGAGGAGTGGTGTGTGTACTTGTATAGTGAGGGAGGAAGAGTGGTGTGTCTACTTGTATAGTGAGGGGAAGGATCCCCCCCTCCATCCCATCTTCCTCTCCCACAGTTCCCCTCTCCAAACTCCAACTCTTCCATCACCCACTTTCCCTCGCCTCATTTTGCGCTCCAACTCTTCCATTGTTTTTCCCGCTCACCCACATCTCTCCTTTCCTCACCTTCCTGTCTCACCCCTTCCACCTTACTCTTCCTCACACCTCACCTCCCTTCCCTCCTGCCTCATTACACAGGCCTAACCAACAACAGTTGTTATGTACTTGTTAATTGGTGTAGGTGTTGTGAGTGGTCATGCCTCCTGCCCTGTACTAGTTAACAGACGCCACTACTGACTCACAACACGACCCGCTTGTAAACCACACTAAACATATGAGGCCCTCCGATGCTGTCTCGAGCTCACTTGTACAAACTGGTAACTGCTGCCTGTAGGACAGTTGTATAATTAGGACAGCTTGATGACCAGACCACACACTAGAATGTGAAGGGACGACGACGTTTCGGTCCTTCCTGGACCATTCTCAAGTCGATTGTGATGAGGAAGTAAGGAAAGCTTGGTATGAACATTACGTTGTCGTTGCTTGTGTGTGTGTTTGTCACTGATTAGGAACGTTATATTCTGTTTTTGTTGTGTTTTTGTATTAAAGTTAATGCGGAGCCGAAAATTTGCTCCACTCAAAGTATATAAGTTTGAGAATAAAACTTGTCGGAGGTCAAGATGAAGTTCTATAGATTGTTTCTTGAAAGATAAGTGTCGGGAAAATCATGGGATGGTAGTCCATTCCTGTTAATGGGTGTGACATGATCAACAGAGAGAGAGACAGGTAAGTTACGGGCTCACCATAGCCCGTGCTACTTGGAACTTGTTCCGAGTAGCTGAATCTATAACAACAACAACAACAACAGAGAGAGAGAGAGACGCATGAACACCTTGGAGTAACGAAAGACGCAGTAACTACAAGAAGAAGCTGCAGTGTGAGTGTTGCGAGGCGATGCTTGAAGAGCAAGTTTACCATTAGCAAGTTCTGAGAGCCTGAGCCATTACCGTTGCGATATAAGAGAGAAAGAGACCCAAGTTGCTGCAGACGGCCAGCGACTCTTGCCCGAGCGGCCCGTCCTCTTCACTTACCAGTTTGGACAGAAAACGGGGGACTAAAACCCGCGAACTCAAACCCCCAAAGGCCTCGCTTAGCCACAACCCGTCCTCTTATTTATTAATATATATATACAAGAAGGTACATTGGGATTGTGAGGATATATAGGATAGTAATTACAATCTTGTAAAACCACTAGTACGCGCAGCGTTTCGGGCAGGTAAATCGGTCCTCTCGAATAGTACGTCGCATTTTGACGAGCTGGCAATCCCAATCATTATGGACGAAGTGGAGGTGGCCGCGGGAGGGAATCAATAATAGCAAGAATCCGTCTTGGATTCAAATTTTCATGGAGATTCGGGATGGAAACAACAGTTGAGCAGCGGAGTTGCAGAATCTGTGGTGAGAGTGACGGACACCGCCTTGACCACTACCTGAGAGTTTGTGGACATCTAAGAGACATCAGAAATATGTGTAGAATAATAAACCCCACATTGTTTGAGTTAGGAAAATACCTATTTGTCAAATATAGATATTGTTCTTACAAGATTTCCCCATTTTGCACCCGCAAGATAACGTAAGATTTTAAGGGTTGATAGATGTTAATCTTCTTGTTTGAGAAGCTGTTCACTTGAGACAGTTAAACAAGTCCCAGCTGTGTCTGGGTACAAGTGACAGGATGAACAACCCAGCGGGTTTTCTTCCTATTGGGGAGTGTTGTACATGCTGCTTTGGCGGTGTGTCCACTCACAGGATGAGTGGCGCTGCCCAATACTGTCACAATGGCGGTGTGTCCACTCACAGGATGAGTGGCGCTGCTTAATACTGTCACTATGGCGGTGTGTCCACTCACAGGATGAGTGGCGCTGCCCAATACTGTCACTATGGCGGTGTGTCCACTCACAGGATGAGTGGAGCTGCCCAATACTGTCACTATGGCGGTGTGTCCACTCACAGGATGAGTGGAGCTGCCCAATAAACTCATCCCTCGGGGCAAAATTACAAATGATATTAAATCCCAACTGTCAAAAGGTTCAGCATCCACTGCATGACTGCTGCCATATCTAATCCACCTCCCCTATACCAAAATGATTGATGAAACTCAGAGGAAAACTGTTTACCCAATCACGTGACCTCACACCTGATCTGTGGCTCAGAAACAACCGCGTTTTCTGTGCTTGGGGTCAGTATGGTTAGGTTAGGTCAGTGACTTGGGTTCGCGCATTTTAATGCACCAATATTTGTCCGTTGAGGCCACTCAAGTAGACGGGTCCACCACACGTGAGGGACAGACGAGAGACAGTAAAATGGACCCTTAGGGGGAACTATACTAGTTACCACATACAAAATTGTTGTGCCTTTAACGTTTAACGATTTCTCGTTTGTTAATAGAATACAACCATTTCCATACTGTATAGCCAAGTGAGAGCCATATGGCCATAGGTAACAGGCTTAACACGGCCACCCTCCGGGACAGGTTGACTGAGAACATGTCTCCAAGAGCACAGGGAATGTTTTAGAAGACAGACAACCGCGAGAATATAGAGATGATAAGGATGTTCCCAGCCTTGCAGCTCGGTCATAAACTTTTTGCTATGCTCACTGCTTGAAGAGTATTGAGACCCAACTTAATTGAGATCATAAAGTGAGGCTTAAGACGCAGCCGAGGAGGAGGAGGAGGAGGAGGAGGGTCGTGCGGAAGACTGCAGTCATCCTCGTTAAAATTTGATGAAATACAAAAGCCGAAACAAAAAAGTGTTGACATTGTCAGAGAAAGAGACTGGAGCGAACTCTAGTTACAACATTATAATTTACCAAAATGTTTGTTAATGAAGTTGTACATAAAAGTAGGTAGGACAGCCCTGTCCGTCCTACATTGTTCCCTGCTGAATATAAATATATAATGGTTAACAGCAGAAGAGGCTGCCAGGATCCGAATTACTGCTGGTGAAATGCGTTGGAATAATGAAATGGAACAATGCCCCCTCATGACAAGGTTTGAAAGTGGGAGAAAGTGAGGGGAAAGGAACATGGAACAAAGACACCCATACCAACACTGACAGTCTCCAACACTTGCTCAACACACTTGGAAATACTGAACAAAGAGAAGCCATAATTACCCCAGAGAAAATCAAGATAAAAATGTCAAAAAACCGGTCCTGTGAAGAGCTTGACCACGGGACTGCTTGTCCAGCATCTCCATGTTGTCCCAAGACGCCTGAAGCTACAGACAGGACACGTCTCCAGAGCCAGTCTTGCTATAACGACTTCAGGACAGTATCCCAATCCGAGCAAAAAACATCACCTGGGCATAAAATATTGTGTGAGCCCGGGTCTTTGTCTTCCAGTATCGGGAGAACGATTAGTCACGTCTAGGAACGTTAGTGGCTGCTGGTCGCGCGGGGAGGAGGACCTGGTGGACAAGCCGTGAGTGTGTCCCCCTGTCAGTGTCCTTAGATAGTGCGTTGATCTGTCATGCATTGCTAGAGGTGGGGCAGGGAGGGTGATATGATGGGCAGTAGGGTGCGGGGGGAAAGGCAAGAACGATAGGGAAATGGGCAAATGGGATTGAGAGGAAGAGAGCAGGAGGGAGGAGAGATAGGGAAGATTGTAGGGTTGGAAAGGGGGACGTTTATCAGAGTAGGAAATTGTTATAATAGTAGGGAGAGAGCAAGGTACACACACACACACACACACACACACACACACACACACAAGCAAGGTATTCATACACACACACAAGCAAGGTACTCACACACAAGTAATGAACATACATCCAGGTACTTAATTACACATTACGGAGCCGGACGTGAGACGTCTAATAATGAGGTGTATATATGGTTTTCACCTTTGGCCATGTCCAAGTACCTCATTACTGTCTATAAGGCAAACAGAGATTTGGTTTTATTATTCAATTAGCGTTTCTTTCCTGAGAAAAAGATATTTTAGTTTCTCTTGAAGAATGTTTTGCTTTCTTAATCAGAGATGCTATTTTATGACATTGTATATTGGTTGTGGTGGAGTAAGGGTTTGTGTGAATCATGAGCACTCTACAGGAATATTGGCAGACTGGGTCTTGTCCTGTCAATATCTTGGAGGTGCACCAAAGCTCCTCCGCTCTCTTGTGCACACATAAACTGCTGCCTCCACACACATACACACAGCCCCGCTCCTGTGCCTGGTAAGTCCACTACGGGCTCACCATAGCCCGTGCTACTTGGAACTTTTTATTCCCAGTAGCTGAATCTATAACAACAACATGCTGCCTCCATATTTAGAGGCACCATGTGTTTACCATACCTTATGTGCACCAGGCCCCACCTCTCTCCTGTCGTAGCTCCCCTCCCACCTGTCTCACTTCCCCTTCCTCCTGTCTCACTTCCCCTTCCTCCTGTCTCACTTCCCCTCCCTCCCGTCCCACTTTCCCTCCCAGAACAAGGCCCTCAACAAGGTTACACACGGTTTTTGACTCCGGTAACTCTTGAGAATTTTTTAATAAATTCCAAGTTCTGGAGACTTTAGAGTTAGTTGCTTGGCTCGCGTGACGACGCATTTTACACGTGGGTGAGTTGAAACATTCTCTTGTGGACTCGCCTGTGGGTGCTTACGGGGAGGGAGATCTCGCTATAGCCCTAAGTCGACTGGGTATGAGAGTCGACTTAGTTCTGGAAGGATTTTTATCACCCTGTGTTGACCTTTCTCCAAAGCAGATATGTCCTGAGGATGAGGTCTCTGTGCTTCGACACAATAGTTCAATTGAGGGCGCGGCACAGATTTATACAGACGGATAACTATCTTCTTGTCTTTGATGTCAAAGGTTCGGTTGACTATTGCTAGCGTTTGGTCGGCTCCGTTTGTGTTTTGGTTTAATACAGCTTTCACTTGTTTTGTTCTGTTTACACTTTGCTGCGGGAATAAAGATGTTTGGTTGACATCTCGGTCCTTATCCTTCTCCGCTTCCTAGCCTCATTTGTTGAGGTCTGCTTGCCCAGTCCTGCACGTTGTTGAGGTCTGCTTGCCCAGTCCTGCACGTTGTTGAGGTCTGCTTGCCCAGTCCTGCACGTTGTTGAGGACTGCTTGCCCAGTCCTGCACGTTGTTGAGGTCTGCTTGCCCAGTCCTGCACGTTGTTGAGGTCTGCTTGCCCAGTCCTGCACGTTGTTGAGGTCTGCTTGCCCAGTCCTGCACGTTGTTGAGGTCTGCTTGCCCAGTCCTGCACGTTGTTGAGGTCTGCTTGCCCAGTCCTGCACTTTGTTGAGGTCTGCTTGCCCAGTCCTGCACGTTGTTGAGGTCTGCTTGCCCAGTCCTGCACGTTGTTGAGGTCTGCTTGCCCAGTCCTGCACGTTGTTGAGGTCTGCTTGCCCAGTCCTGCACGTTGTTGAGGACTGCTTGCCCAGTCCTGCACGTTGTTGAGGACTGCTTGCCCAGTCCTGCACTTTGTTGAGGTCTGCTTGCCCAGTCCTGCACGTTGTTGAGGTCTGCTTGCCCAGTCCTGCACGTTGTTGAGGACTGCTTGCCCAGTCCTGCACGTTGTTGAGGACTGCTTGCCCAGTCCTGCACTTTGTTGAGGACTGCTTGCCCAGTCCTGCACGTTGTTGAGGTCTGCTTGCCCAGTCCTGCACGTTGTTGAGGTCTGCTTGCCCAGTCCTGCACGTTGTTGAGGTCTGCTTGCCCAGTCCTGCACGTTGTTGAGGTCTGCTTGCCCAGTCCTGCACGTTGTTGAGGTCTGCTTGCCCAGTCCTGCACTTTGTTGAGGTCTGCTTGCCCAGTCCTGCACGTTGTTGAGGTCTGCTTGCCCAGTCCTGCACGTTGTTGAGGTCTGCTTGCCCAGTCCTGCACTTTGTTGAGGACTGCTTGCCCAGTCCTGCACGTTGTTGAGGTCTGCTTGCCCAGTCCTGCACGTTGTTGAGGTCTGCTTGCCCAGTCCTGCACGTTGTTGAGGTCTGCTTGCCCAGTCCTGCACTTTGTTGAGGTCTGCTTGCCCAGTCCTGCACTTTGTTGAGGTCTGCTTGCCCAGTCCTGCACTTTGTTGAGGTCTGCTTGCCCAGTCCTGCACTTTGTTGAGGACTGCTTGTCCAGTCCTGCACTTTGTTGAGGTCTGCTTGCCCAGTCCTGCACTTTGTTGAGGTCTGCTTGTCCAGTCCTGCACTTTGTTGAGGTCTGCTTGCCCAGTCCTGCACGTTGTTGAGGTCTGCTTGCCCAGTCCTGCACTTTGTTGAGGTCTGCTTGTCCAGTCCTGCACGTTGTTGAGGTCTGCTTGCCCAGTCCTGCACTTTGTTGAGGTCTGCTTGCCCAGTCCTGCACGTTGTTGAGGTCTGCTTGCCCAGTCCTGCACTTTGTTGAGGTCTGCTTGCCCAGTCCTGCACGTTGTTGAGGTCTGCTTGCCCAGTCCTGCACTTTGTTGAGGTCTGCTTGCCCAGTCCTGCACGTTGTTGAGGTCTGCTTGTCCAGTCCTGGACTTTGTTGAGGTCTTCTTGCCCAGTCCTGCACTTTGTTGAGGTCTGCTTGCCCAGTCCTGCACTTTGTTGAGGTCTGCTTGCCCAGTCCTGCACTTTGTTGAGGTCTGCTTGCCCAGTCCTGCACGTTGTTGAGGTCTGCTTGCCCAGTCCTGCACTTTGTTGAGGTATGATTGTTCAGTCCTGCAATTTGTTGAGGTCTGCTTGCCCAGTCCTGCACGTTGTTGAGGTCTGCTTGCCCAGTCCTGCACTTTGTTGAGGTCTGCTTGTCCAGTCCTGCACTTTGTTGAGGTCTGCTTGCCCAGTCCTGGACTTTGTCGAGGTCTTTCGTCAAGACCGTCTGTAATCCCCGTCAGTCTTCGTCCTCCTCACCAGCTTTGCATCATGTTAGAGCCTAATTCCACGGACGAATTTGTGTATATTCTTACCTAACAGTTCCTATATAACAAAGCTGCCAGGGTCGAGCTTCTTCTCCTGGGCCCGTCTTTCCTACTGTCGATAATTGAATGCAGTGACTCACAACCTCTCTGTTTCTTGCTCTATCTCTTTCTTAAACTATGGATAAGGATAGTATCTATTTCCCCATCTAGTTCCACTTACCTAATAGGTAAATCTTTCTTCACATCCATGTGGATGATGAGTTTCTATGATACTTATGTCCTCTCCTTATCTTACCGCCTTAACTCAACATTCTGCCCTAGTTTATACCCTTTATCTCATTTCCTTTATTTAGCTTTTGTTTTTTGGATTGTATGTTAGTGAGTGAGTGTGATGTACTGCTGCAGCACAGCTCCTTGAGGCGTTACACGAGTCTTCTATAAAAGCATCTCTAAATTTATATTTTTAGGTTTTGCCCCGAGGGGCGAGTTTATTGGGCAGCTCCACTCATCCTGTGAGTGGACACACCGCCATGGTGACAGTATTGGGCAGCGCCACTCATCCTGTGAGTGGACACACCGCCATGGTGACAGTATTGGGCAGCTCCACTCATCCCGTGAGTGGACACACCGCCATAGTGACAGTATTGGGCAGCTCCACTCATCCCGTGAGTGGACACACCGCCATGGTGACAGTATTGGGCAGCTCCACTCATCCTGTGAGTGGACACACCGCCATGGTGACAGTATTGGGCAGCGCCACTCATCCTGTGAGTGGACACACCGCCATAGTGACAGTATTGGGCAGCGCCACTCATCCCGTGAGTGGACACACCGCCATGGTGACAGTATTGGGCAGCTCCACTCATCCCGTGAGTGGACACACCGCCATGGTGACAGTATTGGGCAGCGCCACTCATCCTGTGAGTGGACACACCGCCATGGTGACAGTATTGGGCAGCTCCACTCATCCTGTGAGTGGACACACCGCCATGGTGACAGTATTGGGCAGCGCCACTCATCCTGTGAGTGGACACACCGCCATAGTGACAGTATTGGGCAGCGCCACTCATCCTGTGAGTGGTCACACCGCCATGGTGACAGTATTGGGCAGCGTCACTCATCCCGTGAGTGGACACACCGCCATAGCAGCATGTACAACACTCCCCAATAGGAAGAAGCCCCGCTGGGTTGTTCATCCTGTCACTTGTACCCAGACACAGCTGGGACTTGCTTAACTGTCTCAAGTGAACAGCTCCTCAAACAAGAAGATTAACATCTATCAACCCTTAAAAGCTTACGTTATCTTGCGGGTGCAAAATGGGGAAATCTTTTAAGAACAGTATCAATATTTGACAAATAGTGTTCTCTAGTTCACTGTCTTTTTATGCTGGGGTTCCATGCTGACACTGCATACTCCAGCATCCATGTTTATGTCTCTGTAGGATGTTTTGAGTAGTGTTTTCCATGGCATGTTTTTCCTCAGACTACTACTGCTATGTTTTATTTTCTCTCTTCATTAACTTATCTGTTGTCTTTACTCCCTTTTCCAGTTATATAACCTTGCACTTATTTTGGTTGACGTCTAGTAACCATTTGTCGAGACAAATTCAGTTGTCAGAGTCATGATGGTGGCTCCTCTACTCATCACTACTCATTCTTCTCATTAACTTTGTGTCATCAGTGAAGAGTGACATGAAGGAGTCCGCTTCTTAAGGTATATCCTTTATGTGTACTGGAACAAGAGCACTAGAACTGTGTGTGTGTGTGTGTGTGTGTGTGTGTGTGTGTGTGTGTGTGTGTGTGTGTGTGTGTGTGTGTGTGTATACTCACATATTTGTACCCACTTATTTGTGCCTGCAGGATCAAGCGATGGCTCTTGGATCCCGCTTTTCAAGCCATCGGCTGTTTACAGCAATGATTCCTGTCCTATTTCCCTATCATATCTGCTTTTAAATTTATGAATAGTGTTTGCTTCCACAACCTTTAGTTCATTCATTTCCCCACTACTTTCACACTAAAAGAAACATTCTAACATCTCTATGACTCTTCTGAGTTTTCAGCTTCGACCCATGTCCCCTTGTTCTCTGGTATTCAGTGTGAAGATTTCGTCTGTTTTCACTCTGTCCATTCCCCTGAGTATTTTATACTTTCCTGGGCCTCCTGACGGTGCCCTCGGTCCCTGGCGTGTCCTGGGCTCCCTGACGTGTCCTTGGGCTCCCTGACGGGTCCTGGGCTCCCTGACGGGTCCTGGGCTCCCTGGCGGGTCCTCGTCTCCTGGCGGGTCCTCGTCCCCTGACGTGTCCTGGGCTCCCTGGCGGGTCCTGGGCTCCCTGGCGGGTCCTCGTCTCCTGGCGGGTCCTCGTCCCCTGACGTGTCCTGGGCTCCCTGGCGGGTCCTCGTCTCCTGACGTGTCCTGGGCTCCCTGGCGGGTCCTCGTCCCCTGACGTGTCCTGGGCTCCCTGGCGGGTCCTCGTCCCCTGGCGGGTCCTGGCCTCCTGGTGGGTCCTGCGCCTCCACCCCCTGAGAGGACGTGGGGCCCCCTGGCGAGCCCCGACCCCTCCTGACGGGCGGCAGAACCATTGGGCGCAGTGCTCTGGTGGTGGAGGTGAGACCATCCCCTTTACGGTGGCCAGATGAGCCTCTCTCTCCAGCCCACACAGCAGTTCGTAAGTAGCACTTCTGACCTTACCCACGACCCGCACTCTTCCCTGGCTCACTTGCACTCACTCACCTGCTTTTAACACTCTCACACTCACCTGTGCTCCCACACTCACTCCCCACACTCACACCTGCCTATCGCACTCAGTCAGCCTATTCTATAGGCATATAAGGAAGAAAATAACCGTAAGAGACCATGGGCCAGATTCACGAAAGCAAGCACTTACGAACCTGTACATCTTTTCTCAATCTTTGGCGGCTTTGTTTCCAATTATTAAACAGTTAATGAGCTCCGAAGCACCAGGAGGCTGTTTATAACAATAACAACAGTTGATTTGGGAAGTTTTCATGCTTGTAAACTGTTTAATAAATGTAACCAAAGCCGTCAAAGATTGAGGAAAGATGTACATGTTCGTAAGTATTTGCGTAAGTGCTTTCGTGAATCTGGCCCCATATGATCAGGCTGAAGAGACAAGGTGCAATTCTCACAGAGAACGACATTGAGGTATGTGTAGAACTCAACAAAATATTCCTGGAGGGTTTTAATAAAAAATCAGCATGAAGAGCAAAGTTAAGAGAGATGAAAAACCAGACATAACACTGGTTTTTTTTTGGGGGGGGAGATATATACAAGAGTATCATTCATTCACATTCTGTACATTCTTGTACAGCCACTAGTACGCGTAGCGTTTCGGGCTGGTCCCTGGAATACGATCCCCGCCGCGAAGAATCGTTGTTACAACCAAGTACACATTTTACTGTTGAGTTAAACAGAGGCTACAGTTAAGGATTTGCGCCCAGTAAATCCTCCCCGGCCAGGATACAAACCCATGACAAAGCGCTCGCGGAACGCCAGGCGAGTGTCTAACCACTACACCACGGAGACTGGTTAACCTCATAGTCACTCTGGAGGAGCTATAGAAACACCTGGAGGAATTAGATGCCACAAAATCAATAGAACTAGACTTAGTATCACTATGGCTATTGAAGAAAGAGGTGCTTTGTCACCCCTCAGGTTATCTTGATCTTGAGGTTATCTTGAGATGATTTCGGGGCTTTAGTGTCCCCGCGGCCCGGTCCTCGACCAGGCCTCCACCCCCAGGAAGCAGCCCGTGACAGCTGACTAACTCCCAGGTACCTATTTACTGCTAGGTAACAGGGGCATTCAGGGTGAAAGAAACTTTGCCCATTTGTTTCTGCCTCGTGCGGGAACTCCAACTAAAGTGTTGAATAAAACAACAGAGACAGGAAATCTCCCAGAATTTTGGAATAAAAAGTCAGTGTAGTTTCAATACTCCAAAAAAGTATTACTTGTCACTGACAAGTATTCCACGTAAAGTAATGACAAAAGAAGGCTGAACAAACTGTATTTTCCCTAAAGTGTCAAAAACATTTGATACTTTTCCTTATGAAAGGTTGATGTTCAAAATGTAAACAGTGCTAACTTGGAAGACACAGAACTGGGTAAGGAACTACCTGGAGGCCAGACAACAGTCACACTCAGAAGTGAGACATTGAGCTGGAGGACGGTAACAAGTGGAGTTCCCCGGGTGTCGGTCCTGGGACCCCTTCTCTTCCTAATTTAGGTGACCGACCTACAGTTCCTCAGGTGTCGGTCCTGGGACCCCTTCTCTTCCTAATTTGGGTGACCGACCTACAGTTCCTCAGGTGTCGGTCCTGGGACCCCTTCTCTTCCTAATTTGGGTGACCGACCTACAGTTCCTCAGGTGTCGGTCCTGGGACCCCTTCTCTTCCTAATTTGGGTGACCGACCTACAGTTCCTCAGGTGTCGGTCCTGGAACCCCTTCTCTTCCTAATTTGGGTGACCGACCTACAGTTCCTCAGGTGTCGGTCCTGGGACCCCTTCTCTTCCTAATTTAGGTGACCGACCTACCGTTCCTCAGGTGTCGGTCCTGGGACCCCTTCTCTTCCTAATTTAGGTGACCGACCTACAGTTCCTCAGGTGTCGGTCCTGGGACCCCTTCTCTTCCTAATTTAGGTGACCGACCTACAGTTCCTCAGGTGTCGGTCCTGGGACCCCTTCTCTTCCTAATTTGGGTGACCGACCTACAGTTCCTCAGGTGTCGGTCCTGGGACCCCTTCTCTTCCTAATTTAGGTGAACGACCTACAGTTCCTCAGGTGTCGGTCCTGGGACCCCTTCTCTTCCTAATTTAGGTGACCGACCTACAGTTCCTCAGGTGTCGGTCCTGGGACCCCTTCTCTTCCTAATTTGGGTGACCGACCTACAGTTCCTCAGGTGTCGGTCCTGGGACCCCTTCTCTTCCTAATTTGGGTGACCGACCTACAGTTCCTCAGGTGTCGGTCCTGGAACCCCTTCTCTTCCTAATTTAAGTGAACGACCAACAGTTCCTCAGGTGTCGGTCCTGGAACCCCTTCTCTTCCTAATTTAGGTGAACGACCTACCGCTCTGACATGACAATTTTTGCAGACGACGCAAAGTTAATAATGCTTGTGGAAACCGAAGAGGACTGCAGAAGGTTACAGGAGGACCTTGGCACACTACAGGAGGCGGCAAACAAATGGTTCATAGAATTCAATCCCAACAAATGTACGGTAATAAAGATGGGAAAGGGGGGAAAGAAGGCCATAAGATATTGACACCATAAGAAGGGGAAGCATCTACAGGACTGAGAGAAAAGGACTTGGGAGTGGATATCATCCCAACACTATCTCAAGAGGCACACATGAACAGGGTAGCATCAGCAGCATATGCAATGCTGGTAAACATTAAAACGTCATTTACAAATCTTAACCCGGGGTCTTTCAAGGCAATCTAAACAGCCTTTGTTAGACCTTACTTTCCTGTAGATGCTGATACGTAAGTACTCACTCTCACTGCATTTTCACACTCATCAGTCCTTTTCACACTCACTCACCGCCTCTTTCACACTCACTAGCTGGCCTCGCTCGCACACTCACCCTCCCCCATCGTAGACATTCACTATCACACTCTCTCAATCTGTCATTCTCATCCGGCCACCTCTCACTCTCAGGCGGCTTTTCACACACTCATCCCAAACTCTCACACCCTCGCCTGAACTCTCACACACTCACCCAAGCTCTCACACACTCACCCAACCTCTCACACACTCACACAACCTCTCGCACACTCATCCAACCTCCCACACACTCACCCAACCTCTCACACACTCACCCAACCTCCCACACACTCACCCAACCTCTCACACACTCACCCAACCTCCCACACACTCACCCAACCTTTCGCACACTCATCCAACCTCCCACACACTCACCCAACCTCCCACACACTCACCCAACCTCCCACACACTCACCCAACCTCTCACACACTCACCCAACCTCCCACACACTCACCCAACCTCCCACACACTCACCCAACCTCCCACACACTCACCCAACCTCCCACACACTCACCCAACCTCCCACACACTCACCCAACCTCTCACACACTCACCCAACCTCTCACACACTCGCCCAACCTCTCGCACACTCATCCAACCTCCCACACACTCACCCAACCTCCCACACACTCACCCAACCTCCCACACACTCACCCAACCTCTCACACACTCACCCAACCTCTCACACACTCACCCAACCTCTCACACACTCACCCAACCTCTCACACACTCACCCAGCCTCTCCAAACACCAATCATCATCTTACCGCTCATCGAATCTTTGAGACATACTCGGGTACTTCAGCAGTGTCGCCACATTACTCTTACAAGATCTTGGTGTGTTTATCGCTATTTATGCCGCCAACGTTATTAATATAGTTGTCGATGAAACTTGACACACACTGTTCACTAGTTCTCCTCCAGATCATTAGAGTCGTGGGAAAACTTTATTTTTAACACGGATTAGTGGAGAAAGTGGAAGATGTAGCCGCCTTTGGGACTCCTGAAGAGCTGAGGGAGGTGGGCATCTTCAGTATTGCTCCTGAAGGCGGCAGGGGGAGCGGTTGTGGTCGGGGCGGAGGCCTGGTCGACGACCGGGCCGCGGGGACGCTAAGCCCCGGAAGCACCTCAAGGTAGGGGCTGACTGCTGTGGCTCTCCTGCAGATATCTGGAGCATACAGCTGCCTGGGGGTGTATCTGTGGAGGAGGCCAGTGGCTCTGACGTGCCTCGCCCTCGACATCAAAGGTGGTGGCGTGACGCGAGAGAGAGTGACTTGAGTGTATTGGAGGCGCTGACCCCCTAGACACTCTGCTGGAGAGTGCTTGTGAGTGAGAGGCACTCTGTGGCACTGGTGCGTCACTCAGCACACACATACTCAACACAGCTACTGGCACCAGCCCTAGGAACAGCAATACCGGTCCTGGGAACTACTAGGATCGGAACCACTAGGATTCCCCGAGTAGCCTGGGAATCACCTCACCAGAGGAGTCCTAGTTATTTATTTATTTTATTTATATATATACAAGAAGGTACATTGGGATTGTGAGGATACATAGCATAGTAATTACATTCTTGTAAAGCCACTAGTACGCGCAGCGTTTCGGGCAGAAACGCTGCGTTTCTCCTGCGCTGCCTGTGAAACGCTGCGTTTCCCGCCAGAAACGCAGTTGTGTTGTGAGGGCGGTTATCCGGACTCTACATGTCCGGATACTCTTAAGTGTAGAGTCCTTCCTCTGACCATTTTTGGTAGCAGAAACGTACACAACAACAGTGACAGAAACAACAACAACAACAGCAGCTGGAGCACTGCCGTGTCCGAGCTTTTAGTCTCCCGAGTTCTCCAACACGGTCGCGTAGCCCAACACAGTCGAGTAGCCCAACACGGTCGAGTAGCCCAACACAGTCGAGTAGCCCAACACGGTCGCGTAGCCCAACACGGTCGCGTAGCCTAGTGCAGTCGAATAGCCCAACACACTCTGGCAGGACAATTTGCCAATGTTTACTAGCGTTTGTTTAATCAAGAGTACAAATGTCGGGAGAATTGGACGGACAGAAATTGTAAAGGAGTGAGAGGATGGTAAGTAATTAGGCAGTGACGAGCTTCTGCTCCCGGCAGACACTAACGAACTCTGGGTTACCCTGGGTTGTCTTGCATTACCCTGGGTTACCCTGGGTTGTTTAAGGCTATAAGTCAGAGCAGCTCACAACCGAATTGTCGCAGGTTCGATCCCCAGGCAGGACGAGGCGTGTACACCCATGTCTTCCCCCTGGGGTTAGACTAACTACAGCGGGTCTTACCCTGGGGGCGGCCCACCGTGGGTCTATGTAGATCTTACGGTGAGTTAAGAGACATTTTGTTGACATCATTGGAATCTATAAAGTTTTGACTCTTAGGAACCAAAAGGGTTCAAGAGGCTATCAACAGTGGTCAAGGGACTGTCAACAGCCGTCAAGAGGCTATCAACAGTGGTCAAGTGACTGTCAACAGCCGCCAAGAGGCTATCAACAGTGGCCAAGTGACTGTCAACAGCCGTCAAGAGGCTATCAACAGTGGCCAAGTGACTGTCAACAACCGTCAAGAGGCTATCAACAGTGGTCAAGTGACTGTCAACAGCCGTCAAGAGGCTATCAACAGTGGCCAAGTGACTGTCAACAAGCCTGTCAACTGCTAGACACCTTTTACCACTAGGACGGAAAGAGGTTCTGAATCTTATTGATATTTTCATGACCACTGCGTCCCCACGCTATCCTCTTTAGTGAGTCGACATCTTTGTTCTCTTATAGCCCCAGTCTTATAGCCCCAGTCTTATAGCCCCAGTCTTATAGCTCCAGTCTTATTACTCGAGTCTTATTACTCTAGTCTTATAACTCCAGTCTTATCTCAAGATATCCCTACCCTCTCTGCAATCATTCCAAACTTCCAGGTAATTTAAAAACTATACAAGCATATTCTTCTAATTTCCTGTTGATACCAAGTCTTGATTTTATTTGTATTATTGAATTGTTTACAAAACAGCCCAATGAGATATATATATATATATATATATATATATATATATATATATATATATATATATATATATATATATATACATATATATATATATATATATATATATATATATATATATATATATATATATATATATATATATATATATATATATGGTGTATGCACGGCACGTTTTAGACCTTGGCATTAAAACGCATAGCCTAGTGCACTTTGTTGATGTTTTCTGGGCGCCTAGTCCCTGCTCTCTCTCTCTCTCTCTCTCTCTCTCTCTCTCTCTCTCTCTCTCTCTCTTCTTCGCCACGAGGAAAACTTCGCCAAACTTACTAAGTGTTCCGTATTACCAGTGTGTGGGATGGTCTGTGTTGAGTAGGTGTGTTGAGTCGGGGTGTGCTAAGCGTGTGTGTTGAGCGTGTGCGCTGAGCATGTGTGCTGAGCTTGCCCAAAATGTATATGCTGATTTTTCAAGTTAATGTCATGGTACAATCGGGTTCGTTCTCGACTCGCAATCGAGAATTCCGTGTTCGAATCCCGACTGGGACACAAATGGTTAAGAACGGTTCCTATCGGCTAATGTCAGTAACGGCTTGTTAGACACAAGTGTGCATGTGTCCTGTGTCTTCAAGTCCTGTGTCTTCAAGTCCTGTGTCTTCAAGTCTTGTGTCTTCAAGTCCTGTGTCTTCAAGTCCTGTGTCCTCAAGTCCTGTGTCTTCAAGTCCTGTCCTCAAGTCCTGTGTCTTCAAGTCCTGTGTCTTCAAGTCCTATGTCCTCAAGTCCTGTATCTTCAAGTCCTGTGTCTTCAAGTCCTGTGTCTTCAAGTCCTGTGTCCTCAAGTCCTGTGTCTTCAAGTCCTATGTCCTCAAGTCCTGTGTCCTCAAGTCCTGTGTCCTCAAGTCCTGTGTCTTCAAGCCCTGTGTCCTCAAGTCCTGTGTTCTCAAGTCCTGTGTCCTCGAGTCCTGTGTCCTCAAGTCCTGTGTCCTCAAGTCCTGTGCCCTCAAGTCCTGTGTCCTCAAGTCCTGTGTCTTCAAGTCCTGTGTCCTCAAGTCCTGTGTCTTCAAGTCCTGTGTCTTCAAGTCCTGTGTCCTCAAGTCCTGTGTCCTCAAGTCCTGTGTCCTCAAGTCCTGTGTCTTCAAGTCCTGTGTCCTCAAGTCCTGTGTCCTCAAGTCCTGTGTCTTCAAGTCCTGTGTCCTCAAGTCCTGTGTCCTCAAGTCCTGTGTCTTCAAGTCCTGTGTCCTCAAGTCCTGTGTCCTCAAGTCCTGTGTCTTCAAGTCCTGTGTCCTCAAGTCCTGTGTCCTCAAGTCCTGTGTCCTCAAGTCCTGTGTCTTCAAGTCCTGTGTCCTCAAGTCCTGTGTCCTCAAGTCCTGTGTCCTCAAGTCCTGTATCCTCAAGTCCTGTGTCCTCAAGTCCTGTGTCCTCGAGTCCTGTATCCTCAAGTCCTGTGTCCTCAAGTCCTGTGTCCTCAAGTCCTGTGTCCTCAAGTCCTGTGTCTTCAAGTCCTGTGTCTTCAAGTCCTATAAACAATATGGCCGCTCTTTAGTTGAATTAGTCTTTGGGGAGTAATTATATTTAACATTTATTGCAGGAGTTGGAATTAGTTTCTTTGTCTCAAAAATTGGTGTTGCGAAATTGTTTTTTTTCTAAATTGTTGTGAGTTCTCTTTGTGGTGGTGTTTAGATATTGTGTATTTTATTAGGAAGGTTGGAGGGAAGTGGTTTGCGAGGTGGCAGTAGTATCGTTGTAATAGTGGTAGTGGTGGTGGTGGTGGTAGAGGTAGCAGAGGTAGCAGAAGTAGCAGAGGTAGCAGAGGTAGCAGAAGTAGCAGAGGTAGCAGAAGTAGCAGAGGTAGCAGAAGTAGCAGAAGTAGCAGAAGTAGGAGAGGTAGCAGAAATAGCAGAAGTAGCAGAAGTAGCAGAGGTAGCAGAAGTAGCAGAGGTAGCAGAGGTAGCAGAAGTAGCAGAGGTAGCAGAAGTAGGAGAGGTAGCAGAAGTAGCAGAAGTAGCAGAGGTAGCAGAAGTAGCAGAGGTAGCAGAAGTAGCAGAAGTAGCAGAAGTAGGAGAGGTAGCAGAAATAGCAGAAGTAGCAGAAGTAGCAGAGGTAGCAGAAGTAGGAGAGGTAGCAGAAGTAGCAGAAGTAGCAGAGGTAGCAGAAGTAGCAGAGGTAGCAGAGGTAGCAGAGGTATCAGAAGTAGCAGAGGTAGCAGAAGTATGAGAGGTAGCAGAAGCAGCAGAAGTAGCAGAGGTAGCAGAAGTAGCAGAAGTAGCAGAGGTAGCAGAGGTAGCAGAAGTAGCAGAGGTAGCAGAAGTAGCAGAGGTAGCAGGGGTAGCAGAAGTAGCAGAGGTAGCAGAAGTAGCAGAGGTAGCAGAGGTATCAGAGGTAGCAGAGGTAGCAGAAGTAGCAGAGGTAGCAGAAGTAGCAGAAGTAGCAGAGGTAGCAGAAGTAGCAGAGGTAGCAGAAGTAGCAGAAGTAGCAGAAGTAGGAGAGGTAGCAGAAGTAGCAGAGGTAGCAGAAGTAGCAGAAGTAGCAGAGGTAGCAGAAGTAGCAGAGGTAGCAGAGGTAGCAGAAGTAGCAGAGGTAGCAGAGGTAGCAGAAGTAGCAGAGGTAGCAGAAGTAGCAGAAGTAGCAGAAGTAGCAGAGGTAGCAGAAGTAGCAGAGGTAGCAGAGGTAGCAGAAGTCGCAGAGGAAGCAGAGGTAGCAGAAGTAGCAGAGGTAGCAGAGGTAGCAGAAGTAGCAGAAGTAGCAGAGGTAGCAGAAGTAGCAGAGGTTGCAGAGGTAGCAGAGGTAGCAGAAGTAGCAGAGGTAGCAGAAGTAGCAGAGGTAGCAGAGGTAGCAGAAGTAGCAGAGGTAGCAGAGGTAGCAGAGGTAGCAGAGGTAGCAGAAGTAGCAGAGGTAGCAGAGGTAGCAGAAGTAGCAGAGGTAGCAGAAGTAGCAGAAGTAGGAGAGGTAGCAGAAGTAGCAGAGGTAGCAGAAGTAGCAGAGGTAGCAGAAGTAGCAGAGGTAGCAGAGGTAGCAGAGGTAGCAGAAGTAGCAGAGGTAGCAGAAGTAGCAGAGGTAGCAGAGGTAGCAGAGGTAGCAGTAGCAGAAACAAAGATAATTCTCCAAACTTCCTTTTCCCCAATGAATACCGTCCTGCCTTCATTGCGGCAGGATGTTAAGTCCCAGAACTTTTGTCATGATAAGAGTAGATGTCAGAGGGCCCCCTAGGGCCTACTGATACCACCTCCTGCCTCTCCTCTCTCTCTCTCTCTCTCTCTCTCTCTCTCTCTCTCTCTCTCTCTCTCTCTCTCTCTCTCTCTCTCTCTCTCTCTCTCTCTCTCTCTCTCCTTGTGTGTTATGCAGTAATGGCAGGAGATGGTAGTTTAGTGGTGACACTAATGTGGCCTAACCCAAGTTTACTTCCACGGATGCTCTATTATCTTCTTTGTTTCTCTTATGTACACAGTTCTCATATTGTTCTACTCTCATGTACTATTTTGTGTACTCTTGTGCTCTCGTGTACACTGGTACTCATGTGTACAGTCTTTGGTTCTCATGTGTACTCGTGTACATTATGAGCAGACGTCTATGTGAACCTAGTAGTAAGCATCCATCAGTCTCAGGAGACTATGGAGTTGTGCTCTGGTTGTCGGTCTGGAGTGGTCTCACCAGGGCGCAAAGCCAGGGTAGGTTGATTCGGGGGAAAAGCTGTTACCCAGGCAGCAGGTCCCCCCTCTCCACGGCGCTGAAAGTCTCCAATGGAAAGGCATACGCCAATACGATTGGTTCCAGCGCCGTCGCAGGAACTCCTAATGTATCATAAACACTAACTAATCTAATGTGAAATACGTGGTGCATCGTGTAGTGTTCTTCAGGTGGTATCTGGGCGCCTTCTCTCCCTCCACGGTCCAGTTACTCCCTGTATGTTGACTGCGCAAGCCACCCGTCTTCTGTTTTATAGATGAAGTAAACAAAAAAGTTGTGATGGTGAGATGTTGACTCGTCTTCCCTTGCCAACGATTGGTCACTTCCCAAGATGCTACCCACAACAGTCAACCAACTCTCGGTTATCTATTTACTGCCAGGTGAAACGTCAGGTGTTAGGAAACGTGATCAAACGCCTCTTTCGGCCTGAGAATCGAACCGGGAGCAGCTAGCAGTAGGTTGAAACGATTGCGCTAACCACACAACTGGCCCTGGTTATCACAGCACCGTGAGCTCCGAGCTCTCTCTGACGGACTGTGGAGGGGTTCGAAGCCCCTCCCTGCTCACACAAGCACCAGGACCTTCAAGATGTGTTCTGTAAGGCGACCAACCCGTCTTCTAGCTTAACACGTCGCATTCTTTACGGATTCGATCAGTTACTGACACTATGCATCGGCCTCGATAGGTTAGGGGGGTTGCAGGGGTTCGTATGTTTGTGGTTAGACGAAACAATTGTCTTTTTAACGGAGTGGCAAGTGAAGAGATCGATCTGATGAAGAGAAAGTAGCAAATAACAAGGACCAAACTAAGATAATTAAGCCAATCAGAAAGAGAAGAGAATGCAACTATTGCAACTGCAGAATGCAATTGTTGTTAGATGGTTGGGGGAGTGTGCGCCCCCCCCCCCCCCCCCCCGTCACTGTGTGTATATAGAGCGGACGGTCCTGGCCGGGGCCAGATTCCAAGTACTTACGAACGTGTACATATTTCCTCAATCTTTGACGGTTTTGGTTACATTTATTAAACAGTTTACAAGCATGAAAACTTGCCAATCAACTGTTGTTATTGTTATAAACAGCCTCCTAGTGCTTCGGAGCTCATTAACTGTTTAATAATTGTAAACAAAGCCGCCAAAGATTGAGAAAAGATGTACACGTTCGTAAGTGCTTTCGGGAATCTGGCTCCTTGCAGGCTCCCGGGTGCTTAGCTCAGGGGATTGGGATGAACCCTTTCATGTGCCTTAATGCCAGAGACAATAAGGCTTACAAGTCTAAGAGTAAAGACCATTGTTTATTAGCTTAAAAGCAGCAATTGAAGTCATTGAGGGAAAAATGAATGCAGTCCAAGATTCAATAACCGCTCTGCCTTCAAGTCGAGATTGGACGTCTCTCTCTGCTGTATAAACTTACACATTAGCTGAAGTAAATGTAAGGTATATTTATACATGGAAATGTATAAGAATAACGAGTGTTCATGTAGTGTGTTCACTGGAGAGGGCGCCGTTGTTCCCTCATGGTGAAGAACATATGACTTCACATGGAACATGCAGAGAACAACGGCCACATTGATCCCTGTATCGTGAACACAGATTAAGAACTAATTTACACAGTCTTCATATTGATTTTGAGTGTGATGAGGCAAGTGAGAGGTGAACAGTGTGAGGGAGAGGTGGGGAGAGTGAGGTGTTGCTGACACAGTATTGGTGTGTTGGTACTGTTGTTGGTACAGTATTGGTGTGTTGGTACTGTTGTTGGTACAGTATTGGTGTGTCGGTACTGTTGTTGACACAATATTGGTGTGTTGCTACTGTTGCTGACACAATATTGGTGTGTTGCTACTGTTGCTGACACAATATTGGTGTGTTGCTACTGTTGCTGACACAATATTAACAGTTATTGCTTCACTCTGGACCATACGTCAGCGGTCAGCACTCAGTGCTGCCAGCACAGCCTCGCCTCACACCCCTCGGCTACTTTGTATATAAATAGCCTAATAATTATGAATATTAACTGCTTTCCTCGGCTATGCAAATTGGCAATATATTTCATGCTGGCAGCGGCTATGTCTACGCCAGAGCCTGCCGCTTTTGTTTACGTCTGTGTGTTCACCTAGTTGCGTTTATAGGGTCAGGCTATAGCTCGCTAGCCCCACCTTTCCTTTTCCTAGACAGTTAATGCATTCACTGTAGCCTGTTCCATTTACTTGTGAGACCTTACGGTGAAGACGTTTTTCTGGCGTCTCTTCGACGCATGTGTCTCCAGCTGCCACCTGTGTCGTCTGGTCTTATCTTACATGTGTCTCCAGCTGCAGGTTCTCACTTTGAACATAGCCTCTTCATCACCCCTATTCATTCCCGTTAACATCTTTTACGTTGTTCTAATTTTCCTGCTGATTCACCTTTCTTCCACCGTGGCGAGTCTGAGCCTTTGACTGTAGGTAAGTTCCTTCAGTTCTGGGACAAGTCTAATCGTGTATCTCTGTGTTCTTGCAATGTTTTCTTCACACGGGTGAACTGCAGAATGTTGTAAGCTGCCGACCTTGTTCTGCTGATGCATTCATCTGTTGTTAGAGTTGGTGTTGTGGGCCAGAGGGTCGCAACAGCCTTACTGATCACAAGACAAGTTTGGTTCCAGGCCGGGCTTGTGGAGCAGTGGAACTCTCGTGAAAAAATTGCAGATAAAATACAGATGTCTGCCCCAATTTTTTTCTCGTTTTCTTTAGTCAGAATTTGCCTTTCTTTCGTTCCAGTCGCTACAGAACGTTTTGAAGGCTGTCTTGTTCATAGTGCAATGTGTCACATTTTTCCACTATGCTGATCCTTCTTTTTAATTTTGCTTCGTTAGCAAGCACTGGCATGAACTGTTACCTCTCTTAGGTTATTTACAAATGTTAGGAAGAGAATGGGCCCTAGGTACCAACCCTTGTCGTACCCCCTGTTTATTACCCCTCACCATTCCTGACGTCTCTCCTCTTACTGGAACGCTCTTTCTCCTTCCTGGAAGGTAAATCTTTCCCAACTTAGCACGGCGAAGCCATTTGTGAGGAGCTATGTCGAAAGCTTTCTATCAGGAAGATGCAATTTCCCGCAGCCTCGCTTACTGTGTGTGTATATACTCACCTAGTTGTGCTTACGAGGGTTGAGCTTTGGCTCTTTGGTCCCGCCTGTGTATGTGTGTGTGTGTGTACCTATGCTTGCAAGAGAGAGAGAGAGAGCTGACAACGCTTAGGCACACACTGAGCTCAAAGTTGACAACATTTGAGGATGAGGAATGGCCTATAAAAACATTATTGTATCGAAGAGACAGTATAGGGAGGACCTATGTGTCCTCGCTGCTGGCCCTAGCCACGTCGCAAGGAGACGGAGAATAATCACACCAAAAACAGAATGATGTAACGGAAGAAAATATGATAAATCTGAGGATAGGCAAAGATGAGAGAGAGAGAAAGCGTGCGGGTGGTGGAGGCAGATGAGGACGACGATAATTGTGAAACAGGGAATGCTCGGTAAAGAAGAATAGGAAACAGTAAATACAGTATTGGGAAAAGGAGCAAAGAAAAATAATATGAGTGGAAAATGTGAGAAAAATAATGACAAACGACACTAGGTTTTGTGATGCTTAATCTCCTGGGTGAGGGGAAGAGCGAGGCTGAGGTAGGGGGAAGGCTGAGGTAGGGAGGGAGGCTGAGGGAGAGAGGAAGGCTGAGGGAGAGAGGAAGGCTGAGGTAGGGAGGAAGGCTGAGGTAGGGAGGAAGGTTGAGGTAGGGAGGAAGGGAGGAAGACTGAGGGAGAGAAGAAGACTGAGGGGGGTGAATGGGTGCTCTTCACTGACGTATATTCCTCTTTGGATGACACATAGCTGAGAGGAAAATATATGATGTTATTGCAATCCCGTGGGGAACTATTTTGTTCTGTGTTTGTACTCACCTAGTTGTGCTTGCGGGGGTTGAGCTCTGGCTCTCTGGTCCCGCCTCTCAACTGTCAATCAACTGGTGTACAGATTCCTGAGCCTACTGGGCTCTATCATATCTACACTTGAAACTGTGTATGGAGTCAGCCTCCACCACATCACTGCCTAATGCATTCATTCCATCTGTTAACTACTCTGAGACTGAAAAAGTTCTTTCTAAAGTCCCTGTGGCTCATTTGGGTACTAAGTTTCCACCTGTGTCTCCTTGTTCGTGTTCCGCCCGAGCTAAAGAGTTTGTCTTTGTCCACCCTGACAATTCTCCTGAGAATTTTGTAGGTGGTTATCATGTCTCCCCCTTACTCTTGTTTTCCAGCGATGTGATGTTCAGTTCCCTTAGCCTTTCCTCGTAGCTCATACCTCTCAATTCCGGGACTAGTCTGGTCGCATACCTCTGAATCTTCTCTAACTTCGTCTTGTGTTTAACTAAGTATGGACTCCAGGCTGGAGCTGCATACTCCAGAATTGGTCTGACATAAGTGGTATACAGGGTCCTGAACGATTCCTTACACAAGTTTCTACAGGCAGTTTTTATGTTGGCTACCCTAGCATATGCCGCTGATGATATCCTTTTGATGTGGGACAGATTCGGTGTGATATCAACCCCCAGATCATGTGTGTGTGTGTGTGTGTGTGTGTGTGTGTGTGTGTGTGTGTGTGTGTGTGTGTGTGTGTGTGTGTGTGTGTGTGTGTGTGCGTACAAACGGAGGTTGGTTACAAACGCTGATGGTTGATGGCTCCATTTTCACCTCCATCGATACTCCTCCATCACGAGTCCATTACTCTGTCTCCACTTACTCCTAGAGTTAGAGGCAACCAAAGAGTGAGAGTGAGGGGGTGAGGGGTGGTGAGGGGGTGCATATAGAGGCATGGAGAGTCTCGTCCTATGGAACTCTCTCCCTGTGTAACTGCGTTGACAGTCAGCTCCGGCCCTGTACACTGTATACACTGTATCCGTCAGTGTATATGGACTGTGCAATGTTGTTTTCAGCTTGTATATTGTGAATGTGTTCTATGGTGCTTAATTTAGCAGCAAGCTGAGCATGAGGGTTGTTTGTAATTAGTTTCTTGGTGGGGTATGCAGGGGTCAGGATGTCAAAAGGTACTATCTGCCAGGGTGGAAGGAAGTGCTGTACTCTTTCATCTGTATATACATCGTGCAGTCCCATCATTTTAATATGAGTGGCTGTTCTTTGAATCCATTCAGACTCGCTAGTTCCATTTCGTAGGTGTTCTAACAGTGCAACTGACACAATGTTGTTTTTGTTATCACGCAGAAGCTTTAGTCCCATCATAAGATTAATTTCAAATATTCTATCTCTAATGCTAAGCATATTTAATTCTTTCTGCATGTTGAGAACTTTGGTAGTTATAGGACAGCCAAGTATAATTCTGAGTGCTTCATTTTGCATTTGTGTACCTGTACCCTCCCTTCCGGGGTTGTTCATGTCTGGTACTGGCCGTCTCTCCTGCTATCATTTGCGTTATCCTGGTTCCGTTATCTCGCGTGAATGGGCGCTTATATCACTGGAAATGGTGGCTTAATGAACGATATGACACCACTGAAGCGAGCTATGACAATCATTAAGTCTCCACTGAGTTTGTTGGCTGACGTTTGGGATTCTGTTGTCTGACGTTTTGGGGTAATGTTGTCTAACATTTAGACGTCCTGATGTCTTGAGAGGCATGCTAAATTTTCAGACATACAGGCAGCATCCTTGGGTGACCTCACCCTGAACCCTTTCGTTGGTACTCAGACATGGGTATCTCCAGTAGGCGCTTCGGTGCCATGGACCCATACACGTAGGGTTAGACCCATACACGGAGGGTTGAACCCCTACACGGAGGGATGAACCCATACACGGTAGGATGAATGAAAGGAACAAACTGGAGTGCTTTCGTGACAACCTAACGAAGAAGAGAGAGAGGAAGAAGCGGAGAGAGACATGAATGATGTAATGTCATTAGAGGAGTCCCACGAGGATGAGTGCCAGGCCTCATGCTGTTGTTCATATACGGAAAACACAGCTCAGTAACTAGAGCCCCTCTGTGTAACTGTTCGCAGATGATGATGTAAATCTGATGAGAAGAACCAGGATGAGCAACGACTGTAGACATTTCCAGAGAGAGAGAGAGAGAGAGAGAGAGAGAGAGAGAGAGAGAGAGGGAGAGAGGTCCTGGACGTACACAACACTCACCCCAGGCACACAAGGGACCCACCAAGAGACCCACTAAGAGACCCACCAAGAACATATGCTAAGCTAGCAAATATGAGAACAACCTTCAAGTATCTGAACAATTCAAGAGGCCGTCAAAGCACTGTTTCAAGGAAGGTGGGGGATGTATCTAATGAGAAAATGTTTGGAGAAGGGTGTTGAAATGCGTCTATAATATTTCTTGCAGAAAGGAGAGTTAGAAACCCCCCAGAATTCAAAATACATAGAGGGATATATATGGTATCCAGTGGTCAAGGAAGGAACGGAGATTAATGTCATCCTAGTAACTGACCAGGAGATGGAAAGCCCGGGGCCGGGGCTAGGGAGCTGGTGTTCGACCCTGTAAACACAACTAGCTCATCAGGAATCATCTTGAACGTCATCAACACGAGACAATAATCTTATGTGATAACATACTAAGACATGAGTATCATAACTATACATATATATATATATATATATATATATATATATATATATATATATATATATATATATATATATATATATATATATAATTATCGTAGGTTTGTTTTATACAAGTGCTTGCAGATTCAAGCTTCAGCGTGCGAAGTGACAGTGTGAAACAGGAGTGTGTGAGTATGTAAGAGGACAGTGTGAGAGAGGACAGTGTGAGAGGGGACAGTGTGAGAGGAGCACCATGGGTGCGGTGCTTTCCCTGGAACTACTGCGGGCGCGATCAATGGATGAGAGTGTGAGAGTTACGCCCACACAAGGTTCTGTCACTCTCACTCACGTGATGCTCTCTCTCTCTCTCTCTCTCTCTCTCTCTCTCTCTCTCTCTCTCTCTCTCTCTCTCTCTCTCTCTCTCTCTCTCTCTCTCTCTCTCTCTCTCTCTCTCACATATATCTGTAAAACTCGCAGTCTTCCAGTTGAGCCAGTACCCGGCCCTGTCCTAGTGCGCAATCCCCCAGTCTTCCTCACACTCTGGGCTCTACATCACCTTCCAGTGTATCCTCTTGAGTGCGCTCCTCTGGGAGAGGAAGCCTGCTAGGCTTCCCTAGGTCTCCCCTAGGCTTCCCTAGGTCTTCCCTGGGGCCCTAGCATGGCCCGGCAACTGACCTTCCCCCAAGATGCAGCCGACGACAGTTGCTGAACTCCCTGATACCTATCTGTACTTATTTGGCGTCTCTTTATTATAATTGTTTTCATTTGCACAAAATTCTCGGTGTGGCAACGATTGCATACCTCCGTAGGCAGTTTCAACTTACAAAAACAGTATAATTACTTTCAACAAATCTTCCTAAATTGCATGTTGCTTCAGCCGTTACATCGCTCCGGTACGCAGTCTTGTCTCGAATTCCTGTACCCTTCACAATATTAATTACTCGGGAATGGTGGGGGGGGGGGGTGAGGAGGGTTGTACTAGGCTGCGTCTGGGTCTCTCTCCCTGTCTTCCCTCTTTCTCTCGTGTCTCTTTCCTTATTCTCCTCTCTTCTTATCTCCCACCGTCTACTTCCCTCTCCAACTTTCTACCCCAAGTTTCCTCCTCTCACCCCTTCTCCTTCACCCTTCTCATTGCAATTAGGTAGTCGAATACCTAGGTTACAAGGTGTTGAACGAGAGAGGTTGCAGTAGGAGCTCTGGGGGGTGCTCTAGAATAGTTAGCTAACTGAGGGTGGGATAACGGACTAAAGAGAGCTGTTTCCCCCACCCCCCGTTACAAGAGAGAGAGAGAGAGAGAGAGAGAGAGAGAGACATAGAGAGACATAAACAGAGGCAGAAAGAGAGAGACAAAGAGACCCAGAGGGACAGAATTGACCTGGGTACCGGATCAATCCGCTCACCGGATCTACCCGGGCACTGCCGGGTACCCCATCTAGTACACAGTAACGACACAACAAACGGAAACAAAAACAGTCATGCACTACGACAATAGCAAAGATACTGACAGCCACGGGGACAATCAGACACGACAACACACACAGTCACAACCAGTCACTGAGACAGTTAGATAACATACAACGAGCCCTTGGGATAGTTAGAAGGCAGCACAACACAACCAGCAACTGAGTCAAGGATTCAACAACAAAATTCAGGACAACAGTGCACACAATGAACAGCTAAACATAGCTGCATGAAGCAAGCTACTGACAAAGGCGCAGCCAGAGACACAGAGAGGCGCAATTAAGGGACAGACAAAGCGACACACAAAGACGAAAGAGAGAGAGAGAGAGAGAGAGAGAGAGAGAGAGAGAGAGAGAGAGAGAGAGAGAGAGAGAGAGAGAGAGAGAGAGATTTTTAGTGGAGATGGTGGTAGACTAAACATATCCTGCTTCAGGGCGGATGTGGCCTCTTGGCTGCCACCTCGCTCCGGCAGAGCTCAGGTTTCTTCATCTAAAACTACCAGAAATGCTCTCAAAATGTGAGTCCGAATTCTGAATATCGCTAGGAACACTACCCCGAGAAATTCACTGCAGCGAAACGGACTTTCATTCTCAAATATCGCCAGGGACACAGGGCGTTGTAGAGGGCTGATTGTTGGTAGCTTAGCAGAAGCCGTCCTGAAGGTGACCAGCAACAGTGCGGTAGAAATAGTGTCAAACTGATCCATTACAGTGTAGTGCAGTTAACTGTGGAAGTAACAGACTGAACAGTAACTGGGTAATACCAGACTGGGGGAAAACTATCAGGGTAAGCATCAGGTCGGAACATAAAAAAGTAAGTTATATAATAAAAGATTGTTATAGATATTAAATAATAAAACGTTGAATCATAATAAATATTCCTAAAAAGCCCTGGGGCCAGATTCACGAAAGCACTTACGAACGTGTACATCTTTCCACAATCTTTGACGACTTTGGTTACATTTATTAAACAGTTTACAAGCATGAAAACTACCCAATCAACTGTTGTTATTGTTATAAACAGCCTCCTGGTGCTTCGGAGCTCATTAACTGTTTAATAATTGTAAACAAAGCCGCCAAAGATTGAGAAAAGATGGATAGGTTCGTAAGTGCTTTCGTGAATCTGGCCCCTGAAGTTTTCATATTTCTACCCTCAACATTTTTTTCCGCTAGGCTCCCAGAGCGGTTGTTGTGTGTGTACAATTCTCTTCACACACCCGCAATACTCCCCTGGACACTAGGAACTGATATTCCCACTATGGGCACCTGTACCCCCCCGTCCCTGGTACATGACATTGGTGAGGCTTGGCCAAGACAACTGGCTAGTCTTGATGAAGACAACTAGGGAGGCTTGGCTAAGACAATTGGCTAGGCTTGGTCAAAACAACTGGGGAGGCTTGGCCAAGCCAAATGGCTAGGCTTGGTCAAAACAACTGGGGAGGCTTGGCCAAGCCAAATGGCTAGTCTTGATGAAGACAACTGTGGAGGCTTGGACAAGACAAATGGCTAGTCTTGATGAAGACAACTGGGGAGGCTTGGCCAAGTCAATTGGCTAGGCTTGGTCAAGACAACTGCGGAGGCTTGGCCAAGACAGCTGGCTAGGCTTGGTCAAAACAAGTGGCGAGACTCGGCCAAGACAACTGGGAAACACTAAACAGAACATTTCCTTGCCTAGTAATGAATAACAACCAGTGAGCCACCAGGTTCACTGGTATAAAACCACTGTACTCGGTGAAAATAATTGCATGAAATAATTAAATTAAATTACAAGATGTACATTTCATAGTTCTAAACATTATATGGTTCAATAGACCAGAAAATAAACCATATAACTAGATAAATGGAAATTATGTTTCCTGAGAACACAGAACAAAGACACAAAAGCACACAGTATCTCACACAAACTCATTCTCTGGTTCAACTATTGAGTCAGACTTTTGCCTCGCGGAGAATAATGTTGAGGAAGTAATTAGACCTTCGTAAAAACTTTCTCAAGAGTTCACCTTTTCCTCATTTGTTTTAAACTTGTGAGATTAAGTGCAGGATGCGGCATAAACCAGCTTCCCGAGTTCCTTGGCGACACAGGAAGAGGTTATGACGTTATCACCTGCAGCAGCAGGTGTTGTATATGTGCATTTAATTTTTGTATTTACTATTTATGCCTGCAGGATCGAGCTGTTAGCTCTTGGACCCCGCCTTTCTAACTGTCAGTTGTCTAATGTATTAACTTATGTTTACAGGTACTTTACAGCTTTAAAGCTCATTACTTTAGCTTTACTCTTTACTTTACTTTACACAGCTTTACTCTCTTACTTTTTCGTTAAGTTAGGTTAGGTTAGGATCAGTTAGGCTAGAATAGGTGTGTTTAAAGAGAAGCCGTTTTTTTTATTATTATTATTTTCTACCACAGACGTGGCCACACATTTACAATGCTAACCAGCATATATACGTTTTTCTTCTGTCCTCCATGGACAGGGTGAGAGATTTGTCAAACATACAGTTCAGAGATTTATTGGACAATCAAACTGATTACTGAGCTCAGGAGTTAGTCAGCTTGCTGTGGGGTTGCATCCTAGGCGGTGGTCAGTGAATATAAGCCTAAATGTGAACGAATACACTCTGTATGCCTGTCTCCCGACACAATAAATTATTAATTATTAATTATTATTAATTATTATTATTATTATTATTATTATTGTTATTATTTATTATAGGGCCAGTGGCTAGGGAGCGCCCTGCCAGAGGCACAAGTTCCGCCGGCGTCGCTCGCAGCTCTCATTCTCACAAAATATATCCCTTTTCACGTAACTGAATTCGAAGCGCAAGAGAAAGCATGTACATTGGCATTGCTAGGGCTTACCAATAGCGTCTCCTGGCTTAGCGGACTGGGTTCCACAGACTCTTGCGTCAACGAGTTAAGTAAAATACAAGAGCAATTTTCTGTGATTCAAAGCCAGCTCGTCAAACACTTGGAAACCCAGCATGTAAAATAGATAGAATATTGTAACATCCATTATGAATAACATAACTGATACACGGAGGAAGACTTTCAGAATCTCTTATATATGGGTACAGTCCCACATGATGATGCAGACAAAGCATCTAAAGCTGCAAGTGATAAACCTGAAATTTAGTTAGACATAGGTATTCCAATCCTTTGTCATAACCGCACTATTTCATGAAAGAAAGGATGATAGAAGTGCAATCACCGACACATAAAAGATGGAAAGCACGAGTATAAAGAGTTATGATATGTTTATAAACGAATATTATATGTACGGACAGCACAAAACACTCCTGAGACAGTGGAACATTATAATTGCCAGAATTTGATTGGGATACTCTGTTTGTCGACCTAATTGTATATGTGCTGCTTTTTCTGCCATGTTCCCCCCTTCTTTTATTTTTAATTGTTCTCAACACATTTTATACTTTAATCTCAATTAGTATTAAGTTTTAGTCTTTAATGTCTTTCCTGCCCGAAACGCTTTGCCTAATAGTGGCTTTAGGCATTGTATGTACTAGCTCTATCTATAAATCTATCAATTTTTGTAAAACCTCTTGTATGTATGTACCTTACCTGAATAAACATTTATTTATTTATTATTTATTTATATCGATACTAACGGCAGGTGGCTGCAGGTAACAAATGAAGTGAATGCTTCAACTGTAAACTATGTGAACATTACGGGCTATTCATGCCCGTGCCACCTTTTGGGTGGCTTAATCTTTATCAATCAATCTATGTGAACAAGAGCCGGGACAGGCTCTCCAACACCATACTTGTGAGTGCCCTATTGTCAGTTACTTCTGGCCATATGATACGAGGTAGTTTGGGCTTTGCAGCTAATTCATACACTCACGAATATTGGAAGATATTCTTGTGCTTTACTCAGAGTTCACACGTCCAGCAGTTCGCTAGGCTAGTTGACTAAATTTGTATCTCACGCTCTCTCCTGATTCCATGTATGATTAACCAACCTGTGAGATGGGGATATTAGGTGAAATAGTTAGATTTACATCTATACTCAATAATCATTCATATATAATAGGATAGCAGCACATTGCTGCGTGTACCTAAGTTTCTTAATACAATTTTTGTAAAGGCTTACAAAAGGGCCGGGGAAAGTGGCGGTTATTGCTTCAAGGAAAGTGCGTATATACACCCTTGATCTCTATAAAATTGGAATCGTGTCGAACAGAATTTGTATTGCCACATTGCAGTTTCTGACATAGTTAAGCCTTTTTTATTAGTCGTTTATTCTAGACTTGCGTTTTATTACTTTTTGGAATGCTAGTGCTGAAGGCATTGTTCTTTTAGTAGCTCAGGCATGGTCAGTGGCTTTGTTAATCCTTATTCGTGTGTCTTTATGGCCTTAAATGTGTATAATTGTTATTGACAATCTTAAACACAGAGCAGTGTGCTGCTTCCCTATTCTTCATGAAGGATTACAGAGTATATATCAAAAGTTAACAATGTCACACTGTCTCGTGGATGTTTTGTGTTGTCCGTACATGTAATATTTCGGTTTTAAACATATCATAACTCTTTATACTCGTGCTTTCTGCCTTTAAGTGTCAGTGATTGCACGTCTGTCATCCCTTGTTTCCCAAAATAATGCGGTTTTGACAAGAGATTGGAATACCTAGGTCTAGCTCAATTTCAAGTTTATCACTTGCAGCTTTAGCTGCCTTGTTTATATCATGCTAGACAACATCTATGGAGATGGTATCTATATATATATGAGATTCTGAAAGTCTTGCTCCGTGTATCAGTTATGTTATTTATAATGGATGTTACAATAATCCAGGTATCTATTTTCCATGTTGGGTTTTCAAGGACTTGGATTTGAATCACAGAAAGTTACTCCAGTATTTTTCAGTGTATGTGTAGCTAGTTGTACTGTATCGTATTCTGTATGTATAGAGCTAAGACAGTTATTTGGTCCAACACTAGCAGTCTGTGCACATGTGTTGTGTATACCTTACAGGCTGCTCTAGTGTGATGTTGACTGTTAGTTTTAGTTTAGTTCATTTATTATGCACCCCATACCCATCTTGTGGGCGGTAGTGGAAAGGGTTACAGAGGCACATAATGGGCTCAGGGACTGAACCCCACAATTCATTTAGCTAAGCAAGTTACAATCTTGATGAGCTAGTTACAAAATTCAATATAAGTCATTACATCAACAATGGGTTCGAGATCGACCTCAAGTACAGGTTCTAAATTAAGCAACTGACATATGTGGAGAGCTAGTGTCAAAATTTATATGTTTGTCCTGCACACCGCCCCCCATCCAGTGGGCAGCGGTGGATAGGTTACAATCACTTAGTTACTACCTACAGTTAGCAAACTGGGGATATTTGGCTAAAATTTCTGGTAGCAGATCATTTTGAATGAAATATTGACACATCGCTGGAACATTGGTTATAGAATTGTCTCTAAATTCACGTATCTTTTCGCACTCCATCACATAGTGACGGAGGGTGTGCGAATAATTTTGTTGACACAGTTTACATTTGGTCAGGTCTACATCAGCAGATAATGAGAATTCCCAGAGATACTTGTAACCGAGTCTAAGCCGAGAAGTAGTAACATCTAGAAGTCTGCTGATTTTATTGGATGATCCATAGATGTGTGGCTCCTCTTGCATGATAGTATGATGATAGATGGAATTACTGGTGTCAATTTCACTTTGCCTCAGATCTACAAGATCTTGTTGAAGTTCTCGGTGTACAGCTGCTCTCAGATTGCTCATTGACAATCCAAGGTTACACTCAACGGCTCCTTTAAAGGCAGATTCTTTGGCTAACTTATCAGCTCTATCATGCATTCGGAGGCCAACATGAGATGGAGACCACATGAAATGGACTCTGTTACCATCCTTAGTAATTTTGTTGTATTTGTGTCGTGTTGTTGACTGTTAGCATGGTGTAAATTGTTACCTCTGCAGCGTTCTCGAATAAAATTAAGCACTGTTTCGAAATCAAATCAAATGAAGGAATATTTTATTTTAGATTCTTAACTGCTAATTTGGTTTTCAATTTGTCAGGGACAGGTACTTCACCTGTCGAATTCTTCAAAAAGTGCTAGGACACAAATTTGGTTTCCCATAGTCAGGGACAGGAAACCTGTTGAATTTATTAATGTTTTCCTGGGTACCTATTTACTAAAGGCATTTGGTGAAATAAAAAGGTGCCTAAACGCTTCTGTCCTGCCGCAAGAATTGAATCCAAGACTATTCGACTGTGACCCCGACTACGCAGACCATTGGTCCACAGGACTCACTTATCAAAGCTTTTAGAACAAATGGCATGGCATAACTGGACATCCCCAACAATATAAGAAGATATCTTCATACTTCAGCAGAATTGTGCTTTTGTAGGCTACAGTATATTCAACACGCATCCCATGAACGGCAGTCTTTCGTGTGAGACGGGGATACCTGGAGTCGGTTCCGAGAATTCTTCTACTTCCCCTTGTCTAGCAGGTTGTTGCTTGGAGAAGCCAGCAAAGCAGCCCCACATATCCATTACAACCTGGTCGGTCCGACTCTTCCTGCAGGAACTTGTCTAATTGGCCCTAGAACACCTTCGCTTTTGTTAAGGCAATATTTCTTATAGGGATATTAGGTGAGTTAGCCAACGTTACAACTACTCTATACTTTTTAACTCATATAGATTGTGGTAGCAGCATAGTACTGTTTAACCTAAATGGACATCTTACTACTATCACTACTACTAATCGTAATAATAATACAAACAAAACTTTTCACAGTATATAGGGCATGGGGGGTGTAATTCTTTTTCTGCTGTGAAGGCATGAATTAATGTCATATTCTAGACGATAGTTTATATTGCAATATAGATGAATCGAATAAGACTAATTGGTAGTCTACAATGATGGTGATATCAAAGACTTGCATGAGAAACAAAGAAGCTAAACACGCATGTGCACATAAACGAACACAAGCTGTATAAAATGAACAAATCCACAAGGGCCGTGACGAGGATTCGAACCTGCGTCTGGGTTGCTCCCGGACGCAGGTTCGAATCCTCGTCACGGCCCTTGTGGATTTGTTCATTTGATGCATCACGTTAGTGTGATCTGTGTGTGTAACAAGCTGTATAACCATGGCGACCTGTGCTCCTCACCTGTGCATGTTGTACCATTAAATACTTCACCAGCGGGACATACACATTGTTATACCATCTTGCCAGTTCCGCATTTATGGTTCCCTTGCTCACCGCTATGGCCTTTTCGAGGGGGTGAGAGTGATAATATCTATATACCCCGCTCATAGCCGTGCTACATCACGTCTACTTGATGTAGCACGCTCCTCGTGCCAGGTAAGTTACGGGCTCACCATAGCCCGTGCTACTTGGAACTTGTTACGAGTAGCTGAATCTATAACAACAACAACAACGTGCTACATGGCCACTTCGTTCTGAGTAGCTAAATCTAAAACAATAACAATCTATATACTTTCCTCCACAACAGCAAACGGTCCAGTGTTACATATACGTCTCATAATTAAAAGGTTGATAGGCTCGATCTGTGTTCCATAATAAATTAAGATAAAAAAAAGTAACTGCCAATACCTGATGATTTAACGGCTACAAAAGCTATTGTGAATATTAAAATAGTATAGAAAAATACCAATTGGTATATTGGGGATTTTTAACTGTAAAAAGATGTGACGACTTATATTGAATTTTGTAACTAGCTCATCAAGATTGTAACTTGCTTAGCTAAATGAATTGTGGGGTTCAGTCCCTGAGCCCATTATGTGCCTCTGTAACCCTTTCCACTACCGCCCACAAGATGGGCATGGGGTGCATAATAAATTAACTAAACTAACTAATTGAACAATTACGTCGGAACAATTAAGTTTTTAGTTAGTTTAGTTCAGTTATTATGCACCCCATACCCAGAGGCACGTAATGGGTTCAGGGACTGAACCCGACAATTCATTTAGCTAAGCAAGTTAACACAATCTTGATGAGCTAGTAACAAAATTCAATACACATCGTTATATCATTCAATGGGTTCGAAACCGACCACAAGTACAGTTTCTAAATTAAGCAACTGACATATGTGGAGAGCTAGTGTGTCACAATTGATATGTTTGTCCTGCACACGGCCCCCATCCAGTGGGCACAGTTATGGATTGGCGGATGGTCAATGATCCTCCTCGCGTGGACTCCAGCACCACGTCGCTCGCGAGGCGTATGGCGAGTGTGTAACCATTTGCATACTTTTATCATTGTATTGTTTATCGATTGATTGATTGATTGATTGATGAAGATTAAGCCACCCAAAAGGTGGCACGGGCATGAATAGCCCGTAAGTGGTGGCCCTTTTGAGTTATTACCAGTATCAATAGATGATACTGGAGATCAGTGGAGTGTGCGACTGCACCCTGCGTGACGGGAGATGTCTCCCGTCTATTGTATATCGTACTCACCATATTTATATATGTTTAGAATTTAGCTATCATACAAGTGGGAATTTTTAAATGGCGGAGGTCTTATCTCGATCTGTGTAACAAAGAACTTGTACATAAGAGCACTCAAGCTTGAATTCCTTAGCACAGCAGGCAGGTAAGAACATATATAACAGAGAAACATACGCAATTAACCCTAGCAATTCTTCAGTTTCTTAAATGCGTATATATGTGTGATAAGATACTAAAAAAAAAACATGATAAGATGATGGCGTCTGAATGCCCCAGGATACCCTAGATACCAATTCCTATATTGCCCCCTTCTTTATCTTACATAGTAACATAGTCCCTGTATATCCTAGGATAAATCTAGCTCAGCAAGCACAGCTACCGTGTATCGTACATCACATAGATGAATTTATATAGGAGATACTAGTGGTTATAGGGATAAATAAAGGGTAATATGATGATTTAGTGGCAGCGTGCGGCAGGCGGGCCACGCACGCGCACCTCGACGTATAGATTTTGTTTACAAGTTGTTGGCCGCCATACTCGAGTCCCAGGCCAGGCGCGGCGAAATTTTGTGTTTTTTGGCAATTGTCTGCGCCCGTGTCCTCAAGTATGGAGACTGACTATACGAAAGAGGAGCCCATGCTGGTAGACGATGAAGATGCAGGGGTAGAGACTATTAAGCGAGAGACGGCTGGTGATGCAGGTGAGTGAAAGGCTGACTGACTTGTGTGTGTGGGGCAAATGGCTGTGGGCGGCCTGGCCGACGCCACCACCACCCACACATACACTTTCATGCCTCGCCACACCACTGTACACCTTCTTCTTCTTATTCAGGGGGCCAGGGCTCGCCACCACTGGAAAAGAAATGAATTTCTGGTGTTAAAAGAGGGATTATGACGCTACTCGCTCGCCTACTTGGCGATAGTAACGCAGCCACGACTCGCTAGGTTCGATTCCCGCGCAGGAAGGAGACGTTTGGGAACTTTTTGCCTTTCACCTGTGCCATTTCACCCGGCAACAAATAGGTGGACGGGAATTGGGCAACTCGTCCCGTGTTGCATCCTGTAGAAAGTTACTCGTGGGCCTCAGAAGGGGAGGTGGTGGTGGGGAGGGACATCGATAAGTATAACAGGCTTTGTCACAGACAGTAGGGCTAGCAGCAGGGAACCAAGGTACGGTACATAAGGTACAGTATTTGCGTACAGTACATAACCTGGTAGGTCTCATGGGGGGGGGGGGGAGAGTTTACAATATTAGAGGGAGTGCCAATCCATTGGTGTACCACCTAGATTGAATATTATTGTAATGGATGCTATATATGTTGAATCACATTAACATTGTGAACCTAGAGAACCTTTCACCTAATGGGTGGATACAGTACTCTTTGGTGTAATGTTTGGTATCTTTACCCACTCCCCTCGTGGGCAAGATGTCCCAAGTTTACACTCGTAATATTTGGTGGCTTGTGTTCTTGGTTAAACATTGATTACATATACAAATTTATTGTTTTTTTCTGCTGCAGCCTGGCTTGGGGCCAGTCTTGCCTGGTAATTGTATGGTCTGTGAGAGGTATTTATCTTGTTAGCCTGCAGCTCCACATGATCTTGAAAACCAGGTTGGTCCAGGAACTCTCTGGGAAGCTTCACCTTTGAAGCTAGTGATACTTCTAGTATCACTAGAAGTTTGTTAGTGATACTAACAAAGTATCTTTTGTTAGTGATACCTCTTGCATCTGTGAGTAGGGTTGAAGAGTTGTGGAACTTTAATGTTTACACAGTGCAGCCTGTCCTCTTAAACAAAGTCAAATGCTTCTTAACCTAGCCACCAAAACCTCTTGTTTATGAATAGGAAGCGGTTTTCACACTTCTCGCAACTGATAATATCCGAACACTTCCGGGACAAGTGCTTCGCTGATGACATTTGTTCGAATCACAATGTTATAAATTGTGGTATAAATAACTCGATGACTTTTGAGTCATTGAGGTGATCCCAATAGTTGAATTACTTGTCTGACTGTGTGGGCAGTAAATGATTTGTACTGAATAACCCAACTGATTACAGTTCCTGGGCTGAGAATTTTCCTCAACAACCAGTTATTGGTTGTGGATATGTTGGCTATAGACTCAGGTTTAAAATTCAGCTGGAAAAAATCCTTAGGAATAATTTGAGACCTTTGGCATCCTGCTAGGTTTGTTACTGTTAAGGCCACTAGAAATGGTAGCTCTTATGTAGATTTGGGTACTGTAAAATGCTTTTTTTTTTCATGTTTCTTAGGGTGTACATTAAAATTGCATAGATTTTATATACCCTCACTAGCTTTTAAGCATCTTGCACAACTAACGTAGTTATATCATGGATTAGGTTTGGTCATAAATTCTATGTGTAAACTTCTATATCAAGTGACTCGGTTCTGGTCCTTGGGCATAGTGCACAGCTAATTGGATACAGAATAATGTTGGTTAACCTAAGCTCACTCACACTGCATTTGTTGTTGCTTTTTTGCAAGTCTGTTAGTGTAGCTCTCCTGAGTCCTGTTTTGGTTATACTAATACATACTAAATTTTTAACATAATAATAGTAGTATGTTCCCTGCTTCCTTACTTTTAACACCAGAAGTTAATTTAGCTAATGTAAAAATCAAGCATATTATTATTACTAGTAACTGGCATTATTTACACAGTTCAAGAAAGTTACTGCCTAGACCTTGCCTAATAATTTTAACTTCTAATCTTCTACTGAAAATGTAGAAGACCCTATGCGAGTTGTCTCCTATTACATGTAACCAAACTCACTCATATTTCTCAAACCTTTGCTTCAAACAATCCAGCAATCCCACACCAATTATATTATCAATTAATAATTCAACAACTCTATTACAAAACCAGTATTTACCCAGGTTTTTCCCAAGTCTAGACATGTCCAATTTCTATCTTTTTTCTGTTCAATATTATCCTTATGTTTTTATCACTTGATATTCCCTTTCATTCATTTATATATCGTACCATACTTTAATTATGTCCTTTACTCTTCCTTTCAAGAGAATGTAAGTTAAGATTTCTTAATGTCTCTCTTATGGGAGGTTTTCTAATTCTTGGTTTTTAACTGTCATTCTTTTACACATTACAATGAATTTGTCCAGTGCATTGGCAAAGCTAAATTGCATAATTTAAATCGGGGCCTAACAAGGTTAAGATAAATCTGAAGATTGACAGATGTTGTATTGCTAATACTTTAGATATGACGGGTAGAAAACTACTTCTTATATCTGTACAGTACATTGATTTTTTTGTCTTCAGATCCCTATTGATCATGACAAATCTTTTTCACCATCAGGTTTAGACATTTCAATATTGTTTACCTTGTATCTGTTTATTAACATCATTAGCATTGAACTTCATCTGTCAGTCTTTCATCATTTAAAAACCTATCTTTACTTGTCCTGTAGCAATATTGAGTACCCAGAACCCCATACAGGTACGGTATTCATGCCCTGTTCTTGCAGCTTAAGAGAGACTAATGTGTGTGTTTTTGAGAGCGAATTCTGCCCTCCCAATGAGAATATCCTTCGGTCTTGACTGAATATGGTAGGCATCCTTCAGTCTCGGGAGACTATAGAGTTGCGCCTTAGTTGTTGATCCTAGTGCAGCGTCTGGTGTGACTGATGAGGCCAATCCGAGAGTGGCAGTCCATCCCACACCGAGCACAAATGAAGTCCTTGAATATAGCATCTCGTATAATGGCCATTGGCCAATTTGTCACGTGAATTTTCTCAAATGTGGTGGTTGTTTAAGATTGACCATGTACATGTAGCTAGTGGTGATTGGTTTAGTCACATGAACTTACCATGGCAACCACTTCAACCTGATGTGGTTTTTGACATTTTGATAATCCCCAGTGCGGTATAGTTCAAAGTTGCAGACCCCTGGGTATCGGAGGCAAACCCCATGGCACCTGTATCAGTACATAGATCAAAACCACAAAAATGCCAGGAACTTTTTGAATATACAGTACTGTACTCACAAGGTACTGTATTGAAATATGAAAGATTTAATTAGGTCTAGTATTTTTAGGGAAATATACAGTTTTTAAACTGTAGGATGACCTGGGGTAGATATCTAGGAAGGTGCATTATGGATAATAAAGGGTGTCTGAAGAACTAAATCAAATAAAAGTGGCATCTCTGAATCATTTTAAAATACTTCTGCTGTATGTTTAACATACCAAGCTAATCTGCAAATTAATATCACAATAATGGTAAGTTGTTCCCAAGGAATCAGTCGCTAAAAATTGGTGTTTGGTTTCTTCTAGTCAATGGACAAGGGAAGGGGGAATCCACCAAACATTATGAAAATACTGTACCACAGAAGAGTACTAACCACTCTACTACATGTCCCATAATATCAGATCTTTTCCCAAGTAAATGACCACTGAACATTGGAATAATTAGGGCCTGTTTTTAAGACCTCCCAAAACTAATAATTTACCATGAATTCTAAAACAAGCGGATGATATTAGTCATAAATATAGTACTAAGGTCTGTGTAACCTTAATAGGGTATTTAAAAGTGCAAGTTGGAAGTGGGGTAACTCATTGTGATGGCCTGACAGCTGAGTGGACAGAACTTCGGATTCGTAGTCCTGAGGTTCCGGATTCGATCCCCAGTGTAGGCGGAAACAAATGTGCAGTTTCTTTCACTCTGATGCCCCTGTTACCTAGCAGTAAATAGGTACTTGTAGTTAGAACTGCTAGGGGCTGCTTCCTGGGGGTGTGTAATAAAAAGGAGGTCTGGTCGAGGACTGGGCCTCGGGGACGCTAAGCCCCGAAATCATCTCTAGATAATCTCAAGGTAAAAGATGTCTTAGGCTGTATTTCCTGGGAAATATTCCTGTTCCTCTGACAACAGTACAGTTTTGAGATAAAATTTCCACAATTCTCATACACCATTAAAATCCTAACAAAACCACAGTGAAGCAATGTCCTCGAATTACTATAATAAAAAATCGCCGTTGTTTAAAATCGAGTTAAAAATGTAAATATTGTTGTAATAAAAGTATTGTAGTGAATTCCAGAAAGTTACAGTACTGCATGGTACTTTTGAATTGCTGTATAATCAGTACAATAATATTGTACATTATAAAGAGTGTAAATAAAATAGAATCTAGCAGCTTCTAAATCTGCTGCTCAGCATGGCATTGTGAATACTAGACCAGTGCTGACTCTTTTTTTTTTCTGTTTTGTTCATTTAATGATGTGCAGTGCAATTTCGATCTACCAAATCTTGGGTTGCAAAATATTTAACGCGCTGGATTTACTTGCTGTGATCACCAAATAAGTGTGTGGCCTATTGAGTGGTGGGCAGATTTGATTAGGATGCAGGGCTATAGTTCAGACTTGTGGGGGAAGTTAATGGGCCTTGTCATTTACACAATTTTGGAGTCATGGCCCCATCTTGGAGAAAAAAAACAAAATTTTTGGGACTGGATCTTGAGACGCCGCTGGTAATAAGGGTGAAATTCTTTACGGATAGTTTCTCCTGGTAGTCGTCCATCTTGTGATCAATTAAAATTTTCCTTGGTGAAATTTGCCCATGGTGTCAAAAATGAATGGTATTCATTTTAATTAATTTTGCTTCAATCCTGGTTTTTTAATTATATTTGTAGATGGATATAGCGCCATGTGAAAGTTTGAGCTTTTGGCAAGCCATTTAGTATACAGTATTTAAAGCAAAATTATCCGGTCAGTTTTCATTTTGAGTTGGTAAAGGCCCAAATTGCTTTGGGCTTGCAGGGAATTGTTTTCTTTAGAAATACAGTACTGTATTTTGAGGGGTAATTTTACATTTAACCCTTAAGTTTCATTGTGTCCAAGGCATGCCAGGCAAAAAATGTTGACTTATTCGTACATGCTTTAAAGTGATTTCCCTCGTGATGGCCTGTGTATAGCAGGCGGCTAACGAAATGTTACCTACAGTCAAGTGGTACTGTATCTTGGGCTACTGTGCTTTATCGAAGAAAGATAACATCTTAACATCATGGATAACTGATATTTTTTTTTTTACATAAATGCTGTAGTAATACAAAATTCTAACAATTTCTTTAACACGTCTGTTCTGAACATTCAAACATGAATGAACATTTTTGTATACTGTACAAAAAGGATTTTATAATGTTACAGCATTCATAAAAATGCTCTGTGTTCTGCTTCTCAGTACATCATTTGAACATACCAGACCCAACTGGTAAGGATAATTTATTTTCTATTCATTTCATAAGTTTCACTTTGAAAGAAACTGTCTATATATTTAAACACACGAAGACCTTGTGTGTGTGTGTGTGTGGGAATGCCGCAGCTTAAGAGTTAATTTCGCTTTTAAATTGCATGAGTCTTAGAATAATAGTTCAATTGAGAATGGAAGTGGAACTCCACCAATATTCTCTTAGGATATATTGATTCAGCCTCTATTGTTGAGATTGTGATATATATTTATATAGGTTCATGTGCATTATTCATCTGGTTGAACAAAATTATTGTTTTGATAAATTTGGAAGACTAGTGATGATATTTTTCCCTAGGAAATGGTGATGTTGGGCATCAGAATGGACATAGAGATGGAGTGGGAGGTGTGATGACAGGGCAAGAAAATGGCGAAGAAGACAGAGGTTCAGCGCTCAAACGTAGCGCTTCCAACAACGTAGAGGTCACAGATTCTCAAGGTGGTGAGTGTTGGTAGACTTTGTTAACTCAAAATTGGGCAAATGAATGAGTTCATGAATGAATTTTGTAATGCGTGTTGATAATCTTGCCAATACAGTACCGTAACTATATTGAAGTGGAAATGACCACCATTCACAATTTCGAAAGAAAGTATGACAGCATTGGAATGTCAGGATGTATAAATATACCAGATATAATGGCTAGGAGGTGGGGGGGGGATCTGAAGCTAGATCTCTCTTCCCATAGATACCACTGGGCAAGCACTTCATATACAATTACTGTCCTACCATCACTGCCACCACCACCAATATGGGGAACCGTATACTCAAAGTTCTGGGATTATTTATGCTCCATGCGAGAATGAGCTAACCTGAATGTAAGATTAAATAATAATGTGGGTATTGATACGGGTGTAATACTTCCTTATTGCAACTGTTTATGGATGACCAGATTGGGAATGTAGAAAGTAAACACATTAGGTGTGTAGTAAAGCTTATATATACAGTACAGTACTGGTATGTATCACTTTGTCAGGGCAGACTCGATGATGGGAAACCCGAATTTGCTAGGTGAAAATGATCTTGAACAATTGTGTGAAATCATGAGAAGTTACCAACCTTTAGATAAGTATATCTGGAACTATATAAAGTCCAAAGGATCACTTAGAATGCAAATTAAGTGTGAATTAAATAACCCAATTTGATTTTTTTTTTTTTTACGTCTAGTAAGAAAATCACATGCTCTTTGTGCTGTTACCGTTCAGTTTTGTTTTCACTGTGGGGAAAAAAATTGATGTGTGATGTCTCTTGTCCAAGTAACTGAATACCACACGTAACACCATAAATACAATGAATATTGAAATTGAAATACGTTTATTGAGGTATAAATACAAAGGAACGAGGTACTGTACCTTGAGCTATTCTCACTCTGTTCAGTACACCATGTTCCTATATACACAAATCGCAAACAATAAACATAATGCTGAACATTCTGGTTGATAAACATATTCATTTCTTCCTGTACACATTCATTATGATACCAAATGCACACACAAATACTGTTATGACTAAGTACATAGACATAATTGCAATAGACATTCAGACAATTCAACAAACGGTTACAATCTTGGTGCAAATTTCTCTTTCTCTCTCTCTCTCCACAATATCAATCTTTCTGTTGTGACACATTCCTTATCCTTTGTGAATACGATATCCATTCCTTTCCATTGTAAATAGTCCTTATCTTAATTTTTTCTATATACTGTACACATTAATCAGTGGGCAATCAAGAACATAATGGGTGAGTGTGAGATAACATACCACATAGTTTATACTTTCATTATCTTTAACATGCAAGGAATAAGTACAGTACACTCGCCAGGGAATTTGATGTATTATAGTATTGCAAATAAATTAAAAAAAAAATTGTTTTTAATTTGATTTGTCATTTTCTTGTTGATTTGTTCATAATTTTTATTAAAGTTCTAATAAGAAAAACCCTGCTTATTGCATATTTACCATTAATAACTATAGCACTGCACAAAAAAATCACATTAACATGATGTATCGATGAGAAAATAAGTAGGAGCCATTAGGATTATTCAAACCTATGCTCTGGGTACTCCCAAGACTCGGGAACCCTAGAGGATTCGGTTGATCCCAGGTTGCAATGCTTTTGACCATGTCGTGATGTAGTGGTCTAAGATGTTTGCTTGGCAATACCATGAGCATAGGTTTGAATCCTCCTCGCTGCTCCTACTGATTTTCTCAATTAAATTGAGAACTCTTAACGATTGAGTTCTGAACAGAAACTAATTATTGATACCAAACCAACACGTCTGAGATTGAAGAAACATTTGGTTTGGGCCTATCCTGGACCATTGAGGTTGTGTAATAGTGTATGGCAAAGGGAAGCAGTATAAGGTAGGGAGATATAAAGTCAGATGAATGTAAAGCATGAAAGGTAAGAAGTAGGAAAATCGGGTAGAGTAAAGGAAAGGTTAGAAGGAAATGAGGAGAATTGGAAAAAAGTGGAAATAAGAAAAAGTTTGACAATGGAGGGTAAAAAAATAAAGTAAAGAAAACTGCAACAGGCCAAATGGTGGAGAGAATAAATCTAGTAATGTAATAGACAGAAAGGAAAGAGTCTAGAGGGGGCAAAGCTAAGTCAGATCACATTTGTTAAGAAGGTTAGAGCGTTCAAGTATGTATGGTGAAAGGGAAGAGTCAACCATAACAAGGCAAAGACTAAGGTTCATGTTGGGTACATTGTGTATCAGAGCCAATTCAACAAGATGAGGGTTATGAAGAGTAGAGGCAGGAAAGATTATTTTAGAAGACCAATAGATTGATTAAAGTTCCTAACATGACGGAAGAGACCATTGTTTGTATCTGCAGACTTAACACTTCATTTGTGACCACAACACTACTACCAAAAGCATTACATAACCCCCAGAGTATCATCTGGGGCTATGTATCATTCAGACACACAGGTGTCTGAATTTGTAAAATTAATACACTTGGTTACTAGTGCATTTATAACATTATCAATAGTAATGCTAGAGAACATTGATAGTGAGTGAAGTTCTTGCAATACAGTAGGGAAAATTATGAAAATGTTGTCGTTAATAATAACAGTGGTGACTTATTCATATGCCATAATTCTGTATGTACAATAGTGAATATTGGCTCTCATTGAATCGCATCATGACAACATGGTGGTGGGGTCATACTCGTTTGCTCTTTATATACGTATTGGGTTTCCTAGTATCCTATTATTTGGCTGCAAAAATTTGCTCCTACCAATTTTTGGACCTCTTTACACACCCTCATTTCTGTCTTATTTTCTAATGATATTGGTACTGTACTACACAAAGTTGGGATGGCTGTCTTCCTGTCACTGTAGGCTACTTAGTAAGTAAATATTTCTTTATGTATTAAAGTTCTGTATGTATTGATTGTATGTTTCCTGGTATTCACTCAGAACCTGTTACTAAAAGGCGAAAGACAGGGCCACCGCAACCTAAGAACCCAATTAGCACTCTGAATGAACTTCGTCCTGGCCTAGTGTACAAGACTATGGCTATGGAAGGGCCATCCCATGCCCCTGTCTTCACAGTATCTGTAGAGGTAAGCAACATCCTGTTGGCCTTTACTAATCTATAAAACTAAAAGTTTATTATAGTGGGACATTTGATTTCATTGTCCTGCCAAATTTGAACTAAGTTTTCATGTATAGTTAAGCTTCAGAAACATGTTGAGCATATTTTATGTTAGTCTTTAATCTTGTGTAACCTCTTTAAGTTTTAGAATTGTATTGACATGATAAAATCCAAGAACAGCTTATTAAATGTATGCTGTGAAACTGTAGTTTAGCTTGAAGTCTTGGTAACAGTACTAGACTTTATTTGGTGTTCACCTTCTGTTTATTATTAGGTATTCATCCAATGAGATACAATACATGTATTTGTTTTGTTTACCAAAATTTTGTCTGTAATATCTAGAAAACACTTTGCGTATGGGCCATAGAGCTCTTGTCATAAACCCCTAAACTGGCATCTAACCATGTGAAACAATTTGTGAAGATACATCACTGCCTCAGTCTCCAGTGGGTAGGGGTCTTCTCCCATTTTGGTGTAGTGTGTTGTAGATTAGCTGTTAACCATTTTACAAAGAACAGTCTAGGAGCATAGGTAGTTTTAAGATAAAGGGGAGTTAACCATTAGTAGCAGTCTTATCATTAAATGATAAGAAATAAGACGGGTAAAAATAATTAAAATCCTTAGTAAGCATTGACAGGACCTTGTAGCACAGAAAAAGTACTCGTGCACATTATTAAAGGGCAAATATATGTCATGAACTCATAGTAACTCTCCTCACAAGTCGAGTCTAGCCTCGGGCCGGGCTTGGGGAGTAGAACTCCCAGAACCCCATCAAGCAGGTATCAAGCTGATCAAATTATGCACTAGGCAGCTAGTAAGTTGGTCACAACTGATTTCAAATCTAATTCTATAAAACATATCCAAATGCAAGTAAGTAGTGTGTAGCAAGGTACAATTGGAATTATCATTGGTAATTTGATAATGCCAACATTCTCTGAGGGTATGACAAGGCAGTTCTGTAAATACTTTGCTCAACTGGCAAATAACACCTGACCCTATACTTAGGGACTACTGTATTAAAACTACTGACATAAGAAAAACTCCACTGGAAGTTTATTTAACAACTTCTTGGGACCTCACAATTAATTTCTGTAAAATTTAGAGTTGGTAAATTATTAATGAAAGTTAAAACTACGTAACTTCTAAGCTCTTACCTTTTAAAGAAGTCTTGTAGTAAGGAATGGAAATCTATTGTGACACGAGATTGGAATAGACTCTAAATTCAGTTAGTTGGTAGGGAGTGTAGCTCCAGAAAATCTGCAAGTTCTCCCATAACTAAAGCTAAATAATTAACTGCTGCTATAAGTCACTAGCCATTTATTCAAATTGATTCAGATTATGCATTTTTAATCCACAAGACTATGAGAAACAAATGTCTTGTCACAAAGTCTTTCCCACTTTAGTGGCAGTATCCTGTTTCTTCACAGGAAATAAAGATATCATTTCTAAATACTAATCCTACATACTTGACATATAGTTATAGAGACTTATCTTAATTAGTTGATGATTCTTGGAGGCATGTCTTAAGTAGCATTAAAGAAGACAGGTCCAGGTGTTGTAGGTTCAGTGCCAGATAATATAGGTAATGAACAAGACCGGTAGGTTGAAACTTGTGCTCAAATCAGTGGGGGATAGGCTCAGTTGGTTGTGTCATACCCTTGCAAATTTCCACCAATTGGCAATCCTCTGATATAAACCAGGATCTACAAACAGTCTTGGTCCAAATTCTCCATTAGAGAATGTCCGGTACAAGCAGCTGTGTTAAAGGGGTTGTCTCTCGAGGCTTTGTAGCAATTCTTGCCTGCCTGGAGGTGGGCGATCTTGAGATGATTTCGGGGCTTTTTAGTGTCTCCGCGGCCCGGTCCTCGACCAGGCCTCCACCCCCCAGGAAGCAGCCCGTGACAGCTGACTAACACCCAGGTACCTATTTTACTGCTAGGTAACAGGGGCATAGGGTGAAAGAAACTCTGCCCATTGTTTCTCGCCGGCGCCTGGGATCGAACCCAGGACCACAGGATCACAAGTCCCGCGTGCAGTTCATCATCCACCACCATAAGGGGGATTGCTACTTATATTTTATTTAATTATTTATCATTGGTTTAGTTAATTCTGTTACTTCCTTGTTTATAAATTTGAGCCTTTTATGTTGTCTGATAATCAGAGTTGCACTGTAACATAATGTATTTTAATGAAAGTTTAGTGCCAAGTAAAAATCGGTGAATCTTATCGGTCAACCGTTCTTATTCTAGACCCCTGGTTCTAGGAACGTGTAGACCCCGTAGTGTTCATAAGGTCATGTGAATTTTACAGATTAGTGCCTATGGATTGACCGATTTAATAATAATCGGGAAAATGTATGTATATTTAACAATTTATTAAATGAGTGAATATGTATAGTAGAATCATTTTTCCATAGCTGTTATCTCATGGAAAATAACTTGGGTTTTTGAGGCGTAGATTGCAGCATATCTAACTTGGCTATTAATTAAATCGAACTGCAAGACAATGTTGGCACTGGACAACACAAATTCATGAAACTGCAGGAATTGAAATTTTGAGATCCTTTAATTTGCTGCACAGGTAATTAATCATATTAATCTGACAATTCTTTTTGCTTACTTATCATGTAATTCTTCATTTCGGAGCAAATAAGAAATATATTAAGATGGCCAGTCAACATAGAAGAACTAGAGAAGAGATTTGGCATCGAAAGAGGGACACCCTCTTTCCAAACTGGCATCTCTTACACTTGTAGATAATGTAGTACATCTGATTGGCCTACCTACCAAAACACAACCTAAAGTTTTATGTAAATTCTTTGCTGATGACACCAAAATCAGCGTGGAAATTACCTTGTTGTATGACATATCACAGCCTCACAATAAACTAGTCGCCTTCGGCGGCAACAATCAAGTCTTGTTTACAAGAACTATGCCAAGGAATAATAATCATACATGGTGTTAACACTTGTAATAGCGTCTTGTAATCATTACACCACTGAGACCTGCTACCCTGAGGTTATGCATATCTTGAACTTCTAAAAGTGAAAAGTGAAAATATATCTAGTTTGATTTCTAGTTGCATAAATGTAAAGTTTATCTTCATTAAAATAAGTAGTTATGAGCAAATGAGTATAACACAAGTTGTAAAGTAGTTATGAGATTTAAGTATTTTACTATCATGAAATGCCATATTATATTCACAAATGCACATCTTTCCAGCTCACTGGGCAAGTTTTCCGTGGTTCGGGGCGCAGTAAGAAGCAAGCCAAACACTGTGCAGCGGAAGCTGCTCTCAGGTCTTTTCTTCAGTTCCGCAATGCTTCGGATGCTGCTGAAGCTCTTGGAATAAATATTACCGCAGTGCAAGACTTCACTAGTGATGTATCGGAAGCAGGTTTTGGGGCAAATTCAACTGTGGGTGTAAGTGTGACACATGCCAAGTATCAACTTGGATTTAATTTTAAATTCTTTTCACTTGTCTTTTATGCATGTGTATAACTGTGCTGCCTCATTTTAAATTCTTTAATTGAAATCTTGTATAAAAGTTTTGCATTATAATTTCATTTGGCCTATTAAACATAGATTTATTGATGTAAATAGAATAGCAGTGTGTGTGTGTGTGTAAATGTAAAATAAAAAATAAACTTCTAATTTATATATAAACAGGGTTTTGTCAGCAGTAATTGGTTCCAACCTTTGCAGAAATACTTGGCCTGAACTAGGTCACCTGCGACCATTAATTTCCAAAAATGGTCATGCCATTTTGTTTTCTTCTCTGCAATCGCTTGTGCTATTTACCATTTTTTTGACCTCTTAATTTGAGTTTGTGCAGAATTCTGACAAACATCCACAGACATATGTACACACATACACAGCCAGGTGCTCAAACTTCTCAAAAGTGATTGAGGATATATACAGAAAATTCTAAATATGTAAAGTACTTGATAAAGATTCCTGGTATTATTTTAAGCAATAATCTGATCTGCCTCTAGAGTTAGGAGTTCAAACTAGACAGATGGCACTCTTTCCCCACCCCCTCCCACAGCACTTGAAAGCCTTTGCGAAATGGTGGCGACACTAGGAGGAACTAGATATGATGAAAGAAAAGATATTCCCTCCCCTCTCCCCTCAATCAACCAGGTTATTGAGGCAACAGAAGAACTTTCCAAACCCCTTTGCTGTAGTATTTAACTTCTCATTGGTAAAGGTAGAGCATCCAGAGTCTTGGAAATTTTCAAATGTAGTTCTAATGTATAAAAAAGGGCAGAGAGAAAGCTGCTGAAGTACAGACCAGTATCACTACCCAGTATTCCTTGCAAGTTACTAGAAGCTGATATGAAGTAGGCTCACAGAACACTCGGCATAATTAAATTTTTTATGAATCGTGAGCACAGATTTAAAAAGGAAAATCTTTCTTGACAAACTTGTTAGTGCTGCAGTAAGATTACAGAAATCGAGAGAGAGAGAGAGAGGGTAATGGTCAGGATTGTATGTGCCTCGACTGTCAGAAAGCATTTGATTCCATTGCACACAGCCCCTCCTGAAACTTTAAATATTGTGGTGCTAGGAGTACTTGAAATAAGGAGTGCTAGTAGGTGATCATGTACTTCTCAGGATGGAAGCAAAGGGTTAGTGAAAGAGATCAGAGTGAAGAGAAGTAATGAGCGGAGTATCCCATCCATGCTGGAGCCCATCCTGTTCCATGGCAATGGCCTGACGATTAAATTAATCGGCTCCTTGAAGTCAATGTTTTCAAATAATGTATCACTATCCGGCAAGCACTGCTAAGTACATGTACATTCACTAAAAAAAATTCATACCTATACACCAGTATTTTCATTCACATACACACACAAATCCACATTAATTTTAGTTTTTGTCTGTTGTGTGAGTCCCATTATAAGAGTTTAAATAGACATAATTATTTATAAAATTTCTCATTCTTTGTATATTCAAGTCTGACCGAAGTTGGCTAATTTGGCACATTTTCAGGCTTCAACCCATCACTCGTGTGACTAAGTAAATATACAAACACGCTCCCATAATGAGCAAGGGTGTTGTGTAGTCTTTAGCTTTACTGAAGTTATTGTGGTCATGAGCAAGAATGGATCTCCTTTTTGTCACAAATTGGTTTCTTTAATTTCTTTGGTATGCTTCTTAAGCGATTACTGCCATATTTTTATTAACCATTTCTTGTATGGTTATAACTGTGGTTATATTAGGTTTTAAGAACATTGTGAAGTTAATATAGGGTATTTATGTATGGATCAACAAGTGGTGCATTTTCGTACACCAATTTTTAACGAGGCTTTTGCTCATCGTTGATCTTGAAGATCGGTGGTATTGGTATTCGAGTTTCTTGTAATTTTTCAGTTTGTTGCCATTTTTTTTGTAAAGCTTTTTGGTATTGTTGTAGATTTCAAAATGCATTTTTAACAGCTCTCTAAATAAATGAGTTATTTTGCTCTGGTTAGCATTAATTGCATTATTGCAAAACTCGTTCACACAACTTTGACTATCTTTTTATTCACAGGCCATTTGTTTTATGGCATGGTTTTATTGTATTTTTTTTGTCAATAATGCTTTTCCATCCTTTCCATGCAATTGCCTTCCTGTATACAAAAGTGGGAAATGATGATGGTTCTATTGGCAAAAATGGACCTCCATTATCAAATGGCAAAATCATTATCAATACTAAAATACGCTTGTAAAGTTTTGTACAATCTAATTAAAAGTCAGTAATATACTAAATATGTATTGGTTAATGTATAATATTTTAAGCTTGTAAAAGTTGCGGTTTTCTGCGTATTTAATTATGTATGTAATTGTTGTAGGTGCCATATTCTCTTATTTTGATTTAAAAAATTTGCATAATGAGGCACTAGCAAATAACTGTAATACATTTTCATTGTGAGGAAAACAAAACATTCAAACCTCTAAATATTGAATAACCCTTGGAGACTGCAATTCTCTCAGTTCTGGGTTATCATTGTGCAGTTCTTAAAATATTTAAAAAAAAAATTCTTTCATGGATTGATAAAAGGAGGCTTTACCTTCAGTCTTAAATGGATCAAGTAATTACGTACTGTGTACAGAGAATAAGGGATATGGGAATATGGGAGCCGAGCGGACAGCACGCTGGACTTGTGATCCTGTGGTCCCGGGTTCGATCCCGGGCGCCGGCGAGAAACAATGGGCAGAGTTTCCTTCACCCTATGCCCCTGTTACCTAGCAGTAAAATAGGTACCTGGGTGTTAGTCAGCTGTCACGGGCTGCTTCCGGGGGGTGGAGGCCTGGTCGAGGACCGGGCCGCGGGGACACTAAAGCCCCGAAATCATCTCGAGATAACCAAGATAATAAGCTGAACAAATTCATACTTCATATGGTGGCTGCACAATTGAATGGAACCCGCTTGCCCGAATTCTCCAGGCACAGGTACTACTGTCTGTACCGTAATGGTAGTACATGAGCTTGGTGAATTCATATATGCAGGTTTGATTTCTTTGTTCGGCTTCAATATTTTCATAGATAAATTACTTTTGTGATTTCATTATGCAAATTTGTGCTTCCTTATCTGAAGTATGAATTTGCTAGATAATTTGTTGACAGCTTTCAAGTAATTTTACAGTAATATTTAGAATTTTAATTTAAGCATTGAAAGAGGATAATGAGCTAAACAAAGGATGGAAATGCATTATAGGAACGAAGGGTAAAGTGATCAGAAACAATGCAATAAATAACCATGATTTTAATTTAAATATTGTAAACAAAAAACATCCCTTTAAAAATTAACTAAAGTTATTGAAGGACTGGGTGAACCTGGCTCGTGTTCATTGCTAATAGCTTCCACACATGATAGATTTTCAGGAAACTGTTCACTGTTCTAGTGAAATGTTGACAGCAGCACCTAAGTTGTTTCCCTGATTAGGGGTAAAGTAATTTTTCTCTTGTACTTTATGTAATTGAAGTGCATTTGAAATTGTCACCAAATTTCCATTAAGCATATGGGTAACGGCTTCCTTTTAGTTGTATTCAGTTATTTCTTGTCTATTTGTCTTGGAAAATATCTCTTTCTATGTGATAAATGGTGATGCTTTTTTTTAAATATGTGAGGTAAGCTGGATGGTAAATTGTAAACATACCAAATCTAAATGTCGTAACTTTGTTTCTTTAAAAATCTTTAGCTTAAATCTTCACAAGCAAATAGTAAAATTTGCATAAGAAATTTATTAACGAGGGAACTCCAGTCAGTTTATAAAGCTCTTAATGAGTGGAACACCGTAAAGGCATACGAAATACATAATTTAAGTGATCGTATTTCACGTGAGAATGATGTAAGCACTGCTTCACATTCATTTACCTAGACCTTTAATGGGTAAATTGTCCTTTTCATATTGGATCGTTGTTCTAATTAGGTTGGTTCTCCATCACTGCCTAGAAAGTCGTGTGTTGTGCAAATTTAGCTAGTGTCTTTGTGTATATCCTTGGAACAGTAGTCATTGTGGATGCTTTTTTTTTTAGCCCTTATAATTTTTCATCTACAGGAGTAGGTATTTAGTTACTGCCATTTTTATTTCTTATGGCATTTCCTTTCTTCTTGCCCATGCTCAATCCAACCCATGCTGATGGGGGCTGTATATTTGTTGGTTGCAAAAGTGGTGGCGTGAAGCCTGGTGCCAAATGTTATTTCGGTGTGGCCTAGTGCCGTCTTAAGGGTGCCAGTCCTATGGCTTACAGGAGGTGACATCGACAAGACCAACAACTACTCCAATGGAATCATCACCAGCTTCCACCACCACTTCTCCCTCTAAAACAACAGCTCCCCAAGGACCTTCACAGACTTCGAAGAACCCTATTATGCTCTTAAATGAGTTAAGACAGGGTGTGGAGTATATGTTAAAGCAAGAATCAGGAGAACCTCATTCCAAGACTTTTACATATCAAGTCACTGTGGATGGGCAGCTTTTTGAGGGTACAGGTAAGAAAATATTAAACAATATTTAATTAGAAACTTTAGAATGTTTTTATTAAATTTTTGTCTGATTACTAAACATTTTAATTCCAATAGTAACTTGATTTTAAATGTATGTATCGATGTGCTTAGTAAAGCCTTGTCTTGTATATTAATAAATCTTTATAGAGTTGAGCAGAGTACCAGAATTATTGTTGTCGAGTTGAAGGTTGAGAATTTCTTGAACAACTTAGACTTCTCATTTTATGATCACTTTGCAATACTGTCTTTGCCCATCACTGCAGTAATTAATAAAATATTCAGGAGCCCTTGTCAGGTGCTCAGAAAATCAATGATGGTCATGCATATGTATTAGCATCTAAATATACATGGCATTAGTACTTGTTAATGATGTTAATAAACTGATTTGTGCATACCAACTGCAGCACATTCCTCTCTGAATGGCACACTTCAGAATCTTCTATCAGTTACTTGCACAAACTGTGGTGTTGAAGATCTGTGATCTCCCAACTCATTATATCCACCTAATTGTATTCACCCCAATTGTGCTTGTGGGGGTTGTGCTCCAGCTCTTTTGTCCTGCCTCTTGACTGTCAATCAATTGGTGTACTGTAATTACCTAAGCGTAGTTACAGGATGAGAGTTATGCTCGTAGTGTCCCGTTTTCCCAGTACTCTCGTATGCTTTGAAACATAAACAGACTTTGAGAAGCCCCGTGGTCATCACCCTAGCCCTGCCATGAAGATATGTTTAGATATTTCAGGATTTTCAATTTGTTTTTCCTCTGGGTTTTTGCAGTAATATTATTCAATAGTGTGTCATTTGAGAAATTTGTATAATATGTGGAATATTGGAATGGGCAAGTATTTTTGTCACTAATATGCACACAATATTATATTTACCAGGGGCCTTGTAGCCTGGTGGATAGCGCGCAGGACTCGTAATTCTGTGGCGGGGGTTCGATTCCCGCACGAGGCAGAAACAAATGGACAAAGTTTCTTTCACCCTGAATGCCCCTGTTACCTAGCAGTAACATGGGTGTTAGTCAGCTGTCACGGGCTGCTTCCTGGGGGTGGAGGCCTGGTCAAAGACTGGGCCGCGGGGACACTAAAGCCCCGAAATCAACTCAAGATAACCTCAAGATAACCTCAAGATATTCTTAGAACATTAAAACGGTGCTGTTATTACACTGCATTTACACATTATACATAATGTATATAGTTTCATTTCCCATTATGAACCAGAAGCCGTTCTGGTGGGTGAAATAATCTTGCAACTAGTTCTCAAGAGTTCAATTTACCTATGTATGTTTTGGACAAAATTGTAATGGCATACAATACTTTTTCAGTGTCAGAGTAGTTAACAGATGGAATGCATTAGGCAGTGATGTGGTGGAGGCTGACTCCATACAGTTTCAAATGTAGATATGATAGAGCCCAGTAGGCTCAGGAATCTGTACATCAGTTGATTGACAGTTGAGAGGTGGGACCAAAGAGCCAGAGTTCAACCCCCACAAGCACAACTAGGAGTACAACTAGGCAAGCACATTGAATATATTATATATACAGTACTAGTACTTGATTTTTTTTTTATACAATGGGGCAAATGTGAATCCCTTTGTACATGTGAGACAAATAAATCTTGCCCAATACTTCAAATCGCCCCTCATTGATTCACTTGGTGGAGGTCAGAAATGGGAAGATTGTCCTAGATTTACACAGTTGTTTCAAGTGTTAATTTTGAGAGGGGGTTATTACTGCGCCAGGTGTACAGCCCATCCTCATAAACAAAGGTCAAAGTCCATTCCATGCACCTGCCAAACCCCCTCTGTTTATGAATGAAAAACGGTTTACACACTACTCACAATTGATGAATTTTGAACACTTCCGGAACAAGAGCCTCGCTGGTGACGCGTTCGAACCACAATGCTGTAAATGCTTCACCTGCGTAATACAAACAATCGCCAACAGAACCTAAACACTTAACCTAACCAATGCCTAGCACAATATGCTAACATATAAGAATATCATATTTGAGAAAATTCCTGTTTGGAATGAACATGTTAAAATTTATGAGTGCATCTTTGTAGTCGACTGCTGGATGGAATGGACTTGGTCTGTGGACGGGTTGAGGTATAAATGGCTAGGTAGTGGTGCATAAAGAACTAGATCTCGCTCCCTTATAGGTAGGTAAATACGTGATGCTTTACACTTTTTCTTTGCATCTATAGTAAGTAAATGACCTGCTGCTTTCAGTGGTACCATTTAAAAAAAGAAAAAATTGCAATTTCATGAACAGATTAAAGTAAAAAATATATTGCATCCATTTTCTAATAGAAAATATGGTCCCAATAACTTTATACCAGGCTATAAATTAAGTCAATATGAAAAGTCAAGCCTGGCCTCGAGCCGTGCTTGGAGTAGAACAACTCCCAGAACCCCAGCAAGCAGGTATGGCAGGAGACGAGAATGTTGAAGGCAGAGAGGAGGCCGGAAGATCAGTATAGTATACAGTAGATGGTGGAAGAGGCCGCTAAAGACCTTGGAAATCGGAAAAGATAAAATGAATGGGCATCACATTGAATCTGAGCTGAATGAGATTTATTTGTTTCCTCCAGTCCAGATGCTGTATGTTCTGTCATGATTATTGATCTTTGTGGGTTACGTTTGTTATTGTGGCTTCAGTGGGCTGGTCCAGCCTTAATTTTCGGATGTTGATTTTTTATTGTGCTAACTTGATCCTGTTCCTGATCTTTCATCTCTGTTGGTTGGAAGCCAGGGGCCAGATTCATGAAGCAGTTATGCAAGTACTTACGAACCTGTACATCTTTTCTCAATCTTTGGTGCCTTTGTTTACAATTATTAAACGGTTAATGAGCTCCGAGGCACCAGGAGGCTGTTTATAACAATAACAGTTGATTGGGAAGTTTTCGTGCTTGTAAACTATTTAATAAATGTAACCAAACTCGTCAAAGATTGAGGAAAGATGTACACGTTCGTAAGTACTGGCGTAACTGCTTCATGAATCTGGCCCCAAGGTAACAGACTGAGAGACTCCACTGATGTGTTCATGAGAATTTGACCGATGTACTGCCATTTGAAAGGGAGGCAGGTGGCAGATATTCTGGTGTATTATGTACATATCTTTAGTGCTTCTTTCTACCACTCTACACTTTGTATTGGTATGCCCTTCCCGATCCCCTTTCTCTCTAGATTGAGGTTGATTTCTCCACCAATTCATTTAATAACACCAGCATTCTAATGATGGTCGTTACTATTTTTTTGCTTGTTGTTCCAGTTATGCTAATTAGCATTAACCCGTCTAAAGTTTGACAAACGTGGCATAATGTGTTCAAAATTCCTTCGGTATAGTATTACAGGGACATCTAATTTGGCCACTCAGGCGTGGCAAATAAATTCAACCTTTACTGCAAGGTACAGTAAGTAAATAATATTTTTAAGTATATTTAATGTATGTATTTTGTATGCATTATATGCATATGCAAGCTGCCACCAATTGCAAGCTGCTATATGAATTTTTGGCACATAGCATGTAAAAATGCTTGAACTTTGATACTAAGCCATGCTCTTAAATGAGTGATCACTTTAAAATGCCACACCACAAATTCTATTCACATGAAAAGTTAATCTTGGCACATGATGAGTATAGTGTGTATATATATCTGCATAAAAACTTATCTTTTATGGCTTGAAAATCACTCCCCTTAACGTTTTGCTATCCGCATTTCTTTTCTCTATTTGGTGGAGGCAGTTTTTAATTTTTGTAAACATTTTGGCTCTCTGTAGAAATGTTGGTGTGGTGGGGGTAATGTCTGCACCTCTCTCTCTCTCTCTCTCCCAAGCCCAGGTAATGACGGCTGAATATGCTCGCTAATGTGGTTCAGCAATAGTTGTCATTTGCAGTGCAGTAGCACCTCTGTAATCTAGACAACTATACATGGGACTAAAAAAAAAATAGGGGGTAGGGGGAGGGTTGTAAATTGTTCTCCATTTCATGCATTAGGATTTTGTCATTATCTGTACCAGTATGATTTGTAATTTTGAATACTTTACAATAAACAAGAAATTCTGATGCCTTGAAGTTGACTTTTATTGAAGTTTATCATAATATTTGCATGGGGATAGATGGATGGATATATATATATATATATATATATATATATATATATATATATATATATATATATATATATATATATATATATATATATATATATATATATATATATATATATATATATATATATATATATATATATATATATATATATATATATATATATATATATATATATATATATATATATATATATATATATATATATATATATATATATATATATATATATATATATATATATATATATATATATATATATATATATATATATATATATATATATATATATATATATATATATATATATATATATATATATATATATATATATATATATATATATATATATATATATATATATATATATATATATATATATATATATATATATATATATATATATATATATATATATATATATATATATATATATATATATATATATATATATATATATATATATATATATATATATATATATATATATATATATATATATATATATATATATATATATATATATATATATATATATATATATATAATATTTTTATTTATTTATTTATTATTTATATTTAATGTGTATAAACTGTAACATAGCGCTCTGATTTACTCCTGACCTCCAATCGCCATATGCAGTTTTTTCCAATTGGATTTGCTAACTAATTTTAGTCGGTGCACCAATGCCATAGTATTTTTAAATAACTGTGCAGTTTAGGGGTTAAGGCTTCATTGGCTATATTTTCATGTTCATCATTCTAAGCATTTTGTTTAATGCCTCAACAGGAAACAGTAAGAAGTTGGCCAAAGCAGCAGCTGCTCGTCAGGCATTAAGCAAGCTGTATGGAGTTATTGCCTCCACACCTTCGGCTGTTCTTCATCACATGCCCATCTCTAATATGCCGAACATCCACATGCCTCAAACAATAGCAGACAAGATTGCCAAGTAAGTATGATGATTAAATTATTTAATCTCTGAGCCCTTGTGATTTTGTCATTTACTGTGTGTTCTTTCTTTCTTCTGACAGGCTTTCATTCAGCATTATACTATAGTCTCATTGCAAAATATGTGGATGATACTAAATAGTCATATTGTTTTGAAGCCGTCGGTATTTACAATTGTAAAACTAACATTCGTTTGGTTATTGGGCAGTGTAGCCCCACAATTTTTTAATGTTTATCTTCGTGTATGTTAGACTGTGTTTTAAATACGTCAAAGTTTTTATATTAATGAACAAATTTACTTTTTTTTATATTTTTAAATTTTTTATAAGATTTATATTTTTAACTTTATGTGGATGATTCCATAGTTTTATTTACCACTATTAAAGGGGGGGGACAAATTTTCCCATAATAATGGTCAGTACAACTTGTGGTAAATCAATTTTGAAACTTGAGAATCGTGTAAATACATGGAAGGTACTGTATTAAATATTAAAGAAGTTGTTCAAGACTTGAGAGACAAAAATTTAAATATGCAGCAGTATGTGGGCCCATTTCTCAAGAAATGCACAAGAATAAACTGAAAAAGGTGCAAAGACATGCTACAAAATGGCTTCCAGACCTGAAAAACAAGTTAATAAGAGAGGTTAGAGGCATTAAAGGAAATACAGGAAATGCAAAGAAAAGAGGGGATGTGATCACTGCGTACAAAATAGTAGCACGAATTTACAAAGATGAATTCTTGAAACTTGCAACTTCAAGAACATGTCATAAATTCAAGCTAGTGAAATAAAGGCGCTGAAAAGCTATTAGAAGGTTCTCTTTTTGCAAACAGTAGTAGATGGTTGGATCAAGTTACGCAAAAATGTGTCGGACTGCAAAACATCAGTAGTTTGAGTGTGTTGTATGGCAAAGTACTTGGGTCGTTACACATACAAACACGCATGCAGGCTAACATGGAATAGTCGAGGTGACAGAGCACAGGGAATGACTGATTGAAATAACAGGGCAGCATTGGCTATAAATGGACTGTTTGCTCAACATACATTATAGTCTCTCCCATGTGGTAAGGCAATGTTAACACATCTCTTCTTAGAGCTACTCTTGCTTTACTTGCATGTAGCTTATGAGGAAAGTACAGCTAGTGACTCCAGTATGGCTGGTGACTTGCCCGGTATGCAGTGATTTAAATTGCATATCCTCGCAATTCCCTTGCGAGGGATACTTCAATTGCGCAAATCCCAATAGGGAGCCGGTCGGCCGAGCGGACAGCACGCTGGACTTGTGATCCTGTGGTCCTGGGTTCGATCCCAGGCGCCGACGAGAAACAATGGGCAGAGTTTGTCACCCTATGCCCCTGTTACCTAGCAGTAAAATAGGTATCTGGTGACAGTCAGCTGTCACGGGCTGCTTCCTGGGGGTGGAGGCCTGGTCGAGGACCGGGCCGCAGGGACACTAAAGCCCCGAAATCATCTCGAGTTAACCTCAAGATAATCCCTCTTGTTCCCTTGCATGGGAACAATAGGGATGTCCATTTTAGATGGTTGCAAGCATAAGAGTGCCCTCCATTGTAAATGCTAGGGACCTACTCCATTTCTTGAGTTATTTGCATATGCTTGCTTAGTGGCATTTGTACTTTAGCTGGAAATTTGCTCCTTCACCCAAAACAAGATGGGACTAAAACAGGCCATGGCTTCATTCCATTACCCAGTGAAAAGAACTCTGAATTTGTGCATCCATTTAATAATAACTTTGAGCTAATATAAGATAAAGAGCAGAAGGAACATGGCATAATATGATGATGCAGTTCTTTGTATAGTTTAGTGTATTTACTGTCTGTTGATATTATTACAATATTATTCTAACATTTCAGACTGGTTTGTGATAAGTTCTCGGCATTAACTTCTGGTAATCCAACACTTGCCAAGCGGAAGGTTCTGGCAGGTATTGTGATGACGAATGACAAGGACCTCGACGACATGAAGGTGTGTGTTCAGATTTATGTACAAAATAATTTGCTTCAAATAACTGTGACATTCTTCGTGCTAGGAGATTTCATTTGTGCATGGTGCCTATGTTATGGAGACCAAAAGAGTATCAGGTGTTATGGGTAATATCCAAGGCCACTGTGGGTACTGTCTTGACGACCCCATAACCCCCTCTTCTGTAGTTACAGAATGAGAGCTGCGCTCATGGTGTCCTGTCTTCCCAGTGCTCTGGCATATAATGTTTGGAAACTACTGACGGTTTTGACCTCGCTGTTTTCTTGCATAACTTGTTCCAACCTTCTACCACTCTGTTTGCCAAAGAAAACTTTCTAATGTTTCTTCGGCACCCATTTTTCCTTGGCTTGAATCTATGGCCTCTTGTTCTTGAGGTTGCTGGGTTTCAGGAATTCTGTCAATTTGATCAATTTCCGTTATTATTTTGTAAGTGGTGATCATATCGCCTCTTTTCTGATATCTTCTAGGTTTAGCATAGTTAACGCCTCTAGCCTCTCTTTATAACTTGTTTTTTTCAGGTCTGGAAGCCATTTTGTAGCATGCCTTTATACCTTTTCCAGTTTATTGATGTTCCTCTTGAGATATGGGGACCATAAAACTGCTGCATATTCCAATTTTTGCCCTAGAAGTGTTGTGAACAGTTTCTTTAGTATTTCACCATCATGTGTATGTGTGTGCCTTCTAGGCCAACTACTGACTATCAACAGGATGCAACCCACAACATCTGTTTAACTTAACAGGTACCTATGGATTGCTAGGTGAACAGAAGCAGCAGGTAAAAGAAAGTGTTGCCATCAACTCCCACTTATCTGTGTTCTGGTGTCAGATCAGGAGGCCACCATCCCCATCTTGCACAATAAAGACTGGTTGCAAAAGAACTAATCCACAAGGGCCGTGACGAGGGTTACAGCCTCGAAATCATGCTATTGTAATTTGTGTGTACTGGTTGCAAAACTAGCCTTGGCAGGTGGCCGCAATGGATCGTTTTTCGACAGGATCCCTACACCAATTTCGACCTCCCACCCCCCCTCCCACAAAAAAATAATTACAGTAGGAAACCTGAGGAAGCAGACTTTGCGAGGCCAGCAGTTAAGTGCATCCTATGATCCTGAGCTGGTGATATTTAGTTTATACTAAACTTCAGCCAAGGGAATAAACTGCATAGGCCAAATTGATCTTTTGCAGGATAATCTATCAAGCTCCCAACAAGAAGATTGGTGTTCCAATTTAAAACCAATCGTGCAGGCTCAGCTGGAGCTGGCTTTTGGCAGATTGACCAGGATGCTAAAATTTCCTTGCACCACCTGTATACAATTGTTGAGTAGACAAAACAGGGAACTGGGTGCCCGAGAGCCAGTTGTTAAGGCAGGCCATGTGTGCACACCCCATAATTGCCACACCACGAAGTGTGATGAATGTATTAGTGGGGAGAAAATATTGGAGAATAGTCTACCTGTAGTCTTTTATGGCACTTCTTCAAAATTAGTTCAATTGTAGCTATTCACTATATTAATGTGGTTATCTTGAGATGATTTCGGGGCTTTTTAGTGTCCCCGCGGCCCGGTCCTCGACCAGGCCTCCACCCTCAGGAAGCAGCCCGTGACAGCTGACTAACACCCAGGTATCTATTTTACTGCTAGGTAACAGGGGCATAGGGTGAAAGAAACTCTGCCCATTGTTTCTTGCCGGCGCCTGGGATCGAACCCAGGACCACAGGATCACAAGTCCAGCGTGCTGTCCACTCGGCTGACTGGCTCCCTGTGACTGTTAGCTTACCCACCATACACTGTGGTGGCCTACCCACAAAAATTTGGCAACTCTATGTATTGTCTTCGTAAAAAATATACAGTACATAAAATGTATTATCCATTTTAGCAAAGAATGCTGTAGTCTTATCGGATGTCATCCATCGCAGTCATCGCTGGCTGGCTAACGAGAGAGAGTGGATATTTGAGACTGGGCAAAACCAGTAACTAATCGCATGCATTTACAATTTTTCCACACAGCTGCTGAGATGGGCTGGCTGTCTTCTGTTATGAAGATTAGTGTCGCCCAAATGGCACCCGGTTGATTGGTTGACCAAACAATTGGTTTACCACTGCAGTCCATTCCTGTTCCAAACATACACTTTTATCCCTGGCATGAATTTCTGTACCCCCTTATATGATATATACACTTGTATCCTCCACATGGTCTCATGACCTACACGCACTGGTGCATGTCTATCCCTCACTGCCATACACTCCTATCCCCATCCTCCTATACAATCCTCCCTCCCTTTCCCCCCTTCCTCCTTCTCCCCTTGGACTCCTATCCTGCACAAGATAAAAGATTGTCCAGAGATTTGCTATGTAGCTGTTGCCAGATAATGAGCTATGATGGCAGATTCGTGGAATTCAATCTATTGATTCTGGAATAAAAGATCAGAATTGATACTATTGCAACACTTATCTAATCCCCTCGGTACAGCATTATAAGGTGAACAGTCTTTTTTTTTTAGATGAAGGGAAGTAGAATGAGGGGTGGGGGGGCAAGTTGAAATATGAATGGAGTTGGCGAGATATTAGAAAATATTCATGTGTAATTTGGGTAATAAACAAACGGAATGAGCTGGGAGCAGAGACCATGGCACTCGCATCCATTCAAGAGCAAGTGCTATGCTGCAAAACCAAGAGAATCGTATAGTAAGAGGAATAAATTAACTCACCCAACCATATATTGATCATTGGCAGATCGTGCCACCTCCCACCTACATGTATCTACTAAATCCTCTCTGACCATATTTCCACGTTATTTATAATGGTTTTTTCCATTGTGGGCTATGCATATATATAATAATAAATATTTATTATGGCCTGACACAGATGCAGTTTGTTTCATTAAGTCAACATTTTCAGTGTTTTCACTTCTTTGTCCAATTGTAATCTTGTCTCTTCATTGATCTTTCATATTTGTATTTCATCAACAACATTTCTTAAAACACAATACACCTTTTTTTTCCATTCAATGTCAGCTTCAGAGGTGTGTTTTGCATATTTCTCAATTCTTCTATCTGCAGTAATGTTCCCCGATTATTTAAGTTTCCTAAATACTTTTTCATTCTTTGAGAAATTGCCATTTGCCTTAAGGCAAGTAAGAATTATGTTTAAATTAATTTTAAACCTTTTTTTACAGACTATCTGCTATGTTGAATACAATTTTCTCTTGTAGGTGATAAGTGTTGCAACAGGCACAAAGTGTATCAATGGTGAGCATCTTAGTCTTCAAGGTCAGTGTATAAACGACTGTCATGCTGAGATTGTGGCGCGTAGATGTCTTCGCCATTTCCTCTATGCACAGCTTGAAAAGCTTGCTGTATCTTATAAAAATGGTTTGTATTTAAATGTCCTCGGTTATTCTTATTTCTTGCTCCTCAATCATAGCTGGTTGAAACTGGGAATGTTAGGGAGGAATGGGTTGTTGAAGCAGCAGGTTAACTCATCTCAGTCTGGCATGTGATAGAGGCCTGTGCTATTGTGCATCAGATACAACCAGACTGCACCAAACATTGCTTAATCACTACACATACCTAGGTTGCTTTGGGTATTTGATTCCTTTTATCACAACCTGCACATTTTAACCCTTAAACGGCGCAGGGTGTATATATATACGCCGTGAGTAACATGTCCCACGGTGCGCATGGTGTATATATATGTATACGCCATAGGGTGCCAGGCATGACTCAAATGGCCCGCGGCTACACAGGGTTCACATCGGCTACCTCAGGGCTCTTGTAAACAGATGCCATGTTAAAAAAAATAGTGGGCAATATTCTCCGGTGTGAGAGTCACAGTACTGTTGGAGCAACCAAGGCTGGCGAACGCCGCATGAGCTTAAATCATTGCTGTTCAGCTTGTGACCACAGCATCGCCTAAAAATGTAAAAATAAATATGCAACTGCTATTATTACAATATTACAGATGACTCCTGACTGATAAAAATGACCAGGATTGTGATAATAGCAGGATTGTTGTGATAATTAACGCTGTGTGGGAGTAGTAATGCTGTGGGAGGGAGGGGGAGGGAGAGAGAGATAGTCGTTTACTGACTATGTGGCCACCTGTTATTGTCTGCATTCACTATACCAGCTCAGTGGTTCTCTATGGTGAACACAAATGTAGATACTTACATATGTGTGTATTAGTGTTGTAATAGCAAAAGTATTATGTTGGGAGGAGCCATTTGGGTGATGGAGGTGGCGTTGTCTGCATGACTTGTCTAACTGTGTAGAGGGTGGCCACTATGCAACCTACAAGATTAGGTGTACAGTTACGGTGCATACAACATGTAGATACTTATATATAATGTGTGTATATAGTGTAATAACACCCCAAACGGTTTTGTTGGGGGAGAAATTTAGTGCGCCTGACCCTGAAAGAGTGAGGGAGGCAGCCGCCAGCCCACTGTGAGTGTAGCGATATCTCTTAGTTCCTGAACTATATCAGCTTAGTTTTACAGATGTGGTGAACAAAACATGTAGATACTTGTATATAATGTGTGTATATAGTGTAATAATTGCAAAACTAGTTGTTTATTGTTTTATGAACATAATAATTGAACCACTAATATGAACTCCATACTTTTGAGTATAGTGATGATTCACACATTTTATTATATAAATCTATCACACTACACACTATTGAATAATATTACTGCAAAAAAACTAAAAAAAATTGGGTAATAATATTTGTGGCAACTCCCACCTGTCAGCTCGGGTGATGCTGACCACCTCTGACAACCACTCTGTCAACGCCCACATTTTGCCAGACTTCCACAGCCTATTGCTCCCAAAATATGTCGCCTATAATTTTTTTTTAATTTTTCCCGTGCTCAGGGAACACAAATTAACATTTTTAGAAGACGAAAAAAAATTTTAGAATTTTTATTTTCTTGAGCACAAGGGTGTAAATCTCCTCAGGACCTCTAAGCAGCTTAAGGGTTAAGGTCAAATAATATTCATGCTCTCGTGTATGCTTTATTCCATTCAAGTTTTAAATAGTTTTAATGATAGCCATTAAAGTTTTGAAATAGTGAAATAATTACAGTATTGATTTTCATTTATGATTGTAAAATTCATGTGATCAGTGCTCCAAATTATTTACGTTTTTATTCTTTTTTTTTTTTTTTTTTTTGTAAACAGGTACAACTTCAAATACTATATTTGAACAAGTTGATGGCCAGACAGGATTCAGAGTTTGTCCCCATTACAAATTCCATCTTTATATAAACACTGCTCCCTGTGGTGATGCAAGAATATTTGCTCCGCACGAAGAGGAAGCTGATCGAACTGACAGACATCCAAACAGACAAAGTCGTGGACTACTTAGAACAAAAATAGAATCCGGAGAGGGTACAATTCCTATTAAGGTATTTTTTTATTAACAATTATTTCATTACTATTTGTTTTTTTACTTTGCATCTGTGTCAAGGGGTAAATGAGGCATTTAAGCCAGGTTTTTTTTTTTTTTTTTGGCTGCTATGTTTAAGACACAAATATGTCCAGTAATCCTGGATTGATTGATTACCAAGTCCTTTGAGTGGAAACTAATGGACATTTATGCCGCCTATTGTTTTTACATGTTCTTCATTTGGGACGTCAATTATTTACACTGGTAGATAAGGATTAAGGGAACTCAGTTTAACAATTCTAGAGAAGAGTACTGGGGGGATATGGTCTCGATGTACAAAATACTAAGGGCAAATGGACGAAGTAGACAATTGGTCTTAAATACTTTTAGAGAGAATAGAAGACAACAGTGGAAGTTACAAATGCAATTGAATAAGAGGGGATTGGAACCACTTATTTAGTATATAGTGGTAAGCAAATCATGGAAGCCATCTTCATTCACAGCTTTAACACTTTGGTGCACCCCGCTCGCCACCCCTAAACTGTGCGATATGGGACTCAGGGTGTCACGGGAGTGCGCGTAAATTCTGAAAAGTGTATACTCTCCAACTTTGTCACCTTAATTCTCGTCCTACGAGATAAAATTTGGTATCATTGTGTTCGCAATAGAATTCTCTACAGCACTAAATGCATATAAACTCCAAAAGCTCGGCTAATTACCCGCAGCAAACAGAGAAAGTGCGAACGAGTTACCCAGGAGCGCGCAAACGCGATAAAATGTTTTCACTATTTTCACTCTGGTCACCTCAATTTTTATCCTAAGTCTTTCATTTTGGTCTCAATGGGTTCGCAATAGAATTCTCTAGAGGAACATTAGCATATAAAATAAAAAACCTGGTCACGCTCCAACTGCCGACGAATTGAAGACGGGCCACGCGTTAGCCGCGAGTGAGTGCTCAGCCGCCTTCCAGCTACACTCCCAATTCCTGCCCTTTTCAAGCCTTTCTTTCGCAATTTTCTTCCTGGAAGGGCCTTAAAGCCGCAGTAAGAAATATAGCCACGGAAAATAGCCGAAATGTTCACACGTTTGAGATGCGAGGGGAGGCGACATTGGTCACAACAGTGGAGCGAAAACAATGGGCCCACGGCATGTGCCAAGCTGCCTGAGGGCCACGAGGCTCAACAAAGAAAATGGGAAGACATCGGCGCGCATTTTAAAACCAGTCCCCAAAAAATCGGATAAAAACCTGATTTTTGGCGATTATTTAAAGTGGATGACGCAATGCTGCGTCATCCCCGGAATTACCGCCAGTAAACGGATGACGCAATGCTGTGTCATGCCCGGGCGAAAGTGTTAAAAGCAAACATACATCAGGTGCAAAAAGCTGAGAGAAGGTTCATATTGTGCCAAGTCTCGCTTCCTGTAGATAATATAATAGGTAAGCAACACCTGCCTTCCTGCCCTTACCATGACCATTACCCCTACCATGATCACCATTACCATGAACACGTCTGACATCACACTCACTTTCCCATTTCCAAGAGCCAGCCCCCTAGGTCCTTTCTTCAACTGTCGGTAGTGGATAAAATTTCACAAAACCCAATGACCTTAGTTCTGTTATTAGAAGAGGTAGAGTTCATGACTCATTGTGATGTAAATGCCCAGTCTTATTGATTCATATTGGAAAATGATTAGGAGCAGTGCAATTAAAAGGGCTGAATCATGTGTACTTTGAATGTGGTTTAAAAATTTATTTCTTGTAATATTTTGCTTTGAAGCATAAACATGGTCACTCAAGCTTTCTGGTAAAATAAGAATTGTTTTTTTAAATATACATGCATATGACATGCTTAATTATTTCATAAATTTTCAGGCTGGTGCAGACAATATCCAGACATGGGATGGAGTACTTCAAGGTGAACGTTTACGGACTATGTCGTGCTCGGATAAAATTGCCAGATGGAATGTGGTTGGACTTCAGGGTGCCCTTCTCTCTCACTTCCTTGAGCCAATATATCTTGAGTCTATAGTCTTAGGTTCACTATTTAGTGCAACACACATGTATAGGTATGTAATTTTTATTCTATCAGTGTGGAAGTGATTGTTTCCTCGTGTCTATGAATGTACATATGTTCATGAATACATGCACTGGAAAATTGGACAGATTGTCTATTCCATTTAAGAGTAATTAGAATAAGAATACATTGGTGAAAACTGAAAATACAAAAGACCAATTAGGATGGAAGTGATGCTATTTCATTGTAGAAGTAATTAACAGATGGAATGTAATTAACTTTTTCCCTTACTGTTTGTATAAAACACTCTTTAGCCTCCTTGCATTTCGATATGACTAGGTGTATGCTAGTTTTAAGAGTAGTCTTCTCTAGTCGGTAAAAGTAGTGGTTTTTACTTTTACTTTATCATTATCTAACCTAAATTGATTTTATTTGGGTTAACAGCAATAGTGCAGCTGATTGTGAGGAGTGAGTTGAAGTGGGATAGGTAATTTATTTTTCCATTGGCAAGTAAAATAATTAAATTCTGATTTTGTCTCTAGCTTAACCGATATTGAAGTAATCAAAATGTACATGTTCGTCTTTTATCTCTTGAGTGTCCTGTTTATCTTCATGAAAATAATAGTATACCATATAACATCAATATCTGAATCATTTTTACAACCCATGTTTGATCTTGTGGACTGATGGTGAACTATATTTGTATGCTTGCAATATTTGGAGCTATGTTGATGGTAGGTATGTGAAGTGATTAAACTCTTTTTATTCTCCTTTTATTCCAGAGCGGTTTGTGGTAGAATAGAATTAACTGTGAGTGGCTTGCCACCCCCGTACAAACTCAACCAGCCAAAAATGAATCAAGGAAGTTCCACTGAATCACGTCAGCCACAGAAAGCCCCAACTATCTCGGTCAATTGGGATTGTGGTTAGTGTTGCTTAACTAATCAAGTTCTTTGTTTTTATAAATAATGAATATTAACATTTTGTGTAAAGTTGTTACATGTTAAATAAAGCCTCTTTATTTTAAAATGTCCTGTACTGTAGAGGGAGACCAGGTAGAAGTCTTAAATGCAATGACTGGACGACAAGAAGGAGAAAGCTACTCCAGATTGTGTAAGAGGCGGTTCCTCTCCCGATTTCTTGAGTTGGTTGATAACCTCCCTACACTAACTGAAGTAGACCCAGGGGCAGCAAAATGCCTCTCGTATGGTGAAATCAAGGCTCTTTCATCTACTTATCAGGTAAGCTTGATTTTTCCAAACAAATTCTTTAAAGCTTGTATTGTTATAAACCCAAAGACTTGTAGAAGCAGTTTGTGCTGCAGTTCCTGTTTTTCTTGCATTGAAGTATGACAAAATTATGGAAAAAGGTTTGAGAAAATATCTAGATCTATTTATGAGGGAATAAAATATCTGAGAATAGGTGCCTCTTAAGACAGATGAAGTAAATAGGTTAGAAGAAAATTTATTAAAGCATTTTTTTTTATAGGACATGGCAAATAATGGGATAATATGTGAGGAGGGTTAGAAAAATGGGGAATGGGGTTAGGAGTAAGGGGGTTGGAAGGCAACCACTCCGAAAAGGTGGAAGAGGACAAATGAGAAAGGTCACACGAAGATATGGTTGTGACGAAATATTTGTATTGCATTTTCTGCTGTGGTCACCACTCACAATGGTGACTTAACATTCATATCCCAGGATTTCTTGTCCAAAGTAAATATTCCTTCTGGTTAGTAGCTAAAGTGATGCATACAATGTTAAAAACCTGTTTTTCTGTTTGCAAATCTGTTGATAGGGTTAGAACACTGAATTTCATATCAGAATAGTAAATAATGAATGTTTAGCCCTTAACTAGTGAAAATGGCCATCCCTGCCTAAGAAAAAAAAGATTAACAAAATTAAAAATATATTTTGTTTTATAGCATTTATTAGTATGCAAAATGTCACAAAACTGAAGAAAACATTAATATGTACCTTTTTACTGGTTGGGAGAGCTGTGAAAGGTTGCATTGTGACGATGTGTGGAGTCATCAACCGACATCCAGTAATGACTGCTGACACGGTCGCTTATAAGATACAACTCCCGTGAACATCACCTTGGATGTTCTTGTGATCATTTATCACTTGTTTTCATATATTTAGAAGTTGAATAAGTATATAAAGTTGAATAGCTAGATTTATGAGCACATAATTTATAAAACTAAGATGGAATTCATTGCTATCTAATGAGGACCTGCTTTCTAGGCCTACAATGTATAATTACCTAAGTGTAGTTACAGGATGTTTGTGTGTTTATTTTATCAGCATGACGGCTTCAGGGAAGCCACTGAGGCTCTACCAGAAAGAGGTGTTTCATTACCTTCAGCTGTATGCTGGCTTTTTCCTGTCTACTCAGTACTGTTATACCATGTACTTCAGTGTAATGTTTGGTGCTAATTTAGTTTGTTGCTTGTCTTTCAGACCAGCAAACGAGCTGTTGTGTCTGCTTTTGGTCGTGCTGGCTTAGGTCAGTGGATTAACAAACCCATGGAAGAAGATAGTTTTTATATGTGAGTATTTCTGTATTGTAATTTTTAGATGCTCTGTCCTAGTTAAGCAAAATGTGACTTTGTTTTTCCTTCTTGATAATGGTCCAAGGAGTGCTGGTCATTTCTTCGTGTACATTTCCTATTTATTTACATACCCATCTGCATGAATATTAGCTTTTGCCAGTCCTAAACTGCATGATAAATTTTGAACTCGTTTCATGCTCTATATTATTTTCCTGAACTGGCGATAAGTCTTATGGGTGCCAATCATTATATCTAGTTTACCCATACAGTAGTTGGTTTTGAGAGTAGTTCTACTCTAATAATTCTGTCACTGACCCAAGAAGCCATGGACCTCTGCAAGGGGCACTTGCAATTGCTTTAATTACTAAAGTGAGAGGCAGATTGTGCAGCAAGATAACTTAATGCCTCTCTAACCCAGCTCCACCTATTTGAGACAACCCATCTTACCAGACTTTGCCAGGCATGACATCCTAGTCCTGTTTCTTCTAACTAGTTTACTTACAAGTGCAACAGGAACAGGCAGTCCCTGTGATGCAGTGGTAAAGCACTTGCTCGGCGCTTCGCGAGCACATTGGCCTGTGTTCGTATACTGACTGGGGAGGATTGACTGGGTGCTAATTCTTAACTGTAGCCTCTGTTCACCCAGCAGTGAATGTGTACCTGGTTGTTAAACGATTTGGTGGGTCATATTCTTGGGAAAGTTAGATTAAGGACCTGCCCGAAACACTATACATGCTAGTGACTTTACAAGAATGTAAGAACTCTTGTATATCTTGAGGTCATCTTGAGATGATTTCAGGGCTTTAGTGTCCCCGTGGCCCGGTCCTCAACCAGGCCTCCACCCCCAGGAAGCAGCCTGTGACAGCTGACTAACACCCAGGTACCTATTTTACTGCTAGGTAACAGGGGCATAGGGTGAAAGAAACTCTGACCATTGTTTCTCGCTGGCGCCCGGGATCGAACCCAGGACCACAGGATCACAAGTCCAGTGTGCTGTCCGCTCGGCCGACCGGCTCCCTTTATATATAAATAAAAAAATATATTGAAGTATGAGATCACACTTGACTCTAGACACAACAAGTTGCCTGCTTTTCCTCACCACCTATTCTTAGGTGCCATATTTTTTTCCCTTGCCATTTTCTACCAATTATTTTTCATCCAGGTCCCCAATTACTGCCGAGTGCACAATGGCGATTTTTATTATTTTTGTTTAAATCTTAATATAAAAATGATTTAGCTCTAAAATGATGTATTTTCTTTGCTGCAGGTAATGTAGCAGAAGTTGCCTAAATGGGAAGAAATCTGCAAGTGAAGCGAGTGTAGCGAGGTTGTTGGTAACGTTGGTCTTGACATCGATGTGAAATTGATCTTACTCGCCAATAAATGTACCTACATCACCACGTTAGCTCAGTTGTATTTGGAGGAATTTTTAAAAGATATTTTTTAAAAACCTATTGATCAGTGCAGAGTCTTTGTGATGCATTGTCAATGCAATTGTGTGTGTTTTTTATGTATTAGCATATTTTATATTGAAAATCTTTAAATTTGCACAGTGTATTACGTGTACCCGGTTCCATAATTTTTTCTTAATTCATGCAATACATTCTTCAGGCATCTCTCTTTTTAAACATGGCTCTCACTGCTCATAAGTTTGAAATCCTGTGTATACATTCAATTATGTTTTCAGAGCTGCTGGTATAGTGTCCATAGTGCTCCCAATTCAAATTAATAGAATAGTTAATAATGCTCCTGAACTTATGATTTCCATGCGCTAGAAATACCACGTGATCATTTTAGAAATGAGATCTACTACATAGCACAGTGATTTGAAAGTTATGCTCAATACACTTCCCGACATTCAAAATTAAACAAATCCAAGGCATAGATTAATATACATTTAAAACTAAACTTCATACTCAAATGCTGCACAAAACTGTTAAGAGTTTGTAACTTGGGATTCATCCGAAGCATTTAATTAGAAACTTCTAAAATTTAAATTCTCGTTTGATAGTTATATATATATATACTGTACTCTATATATTTTTTGTTTTTTTTTTGAAGAAAATTTGTCGTAAGACTTGGATACGAGATTTATATTACCCTTTTAAGATTACTGGATAAGTATATATGATTATAGATGGTACTGCTGTATAAATTAGATTTTCTAACTACAGTACATTAAGGTTTTGACAATGGTAATAGTGTTACTGTGACGGTGTAGTGCTATTACTGTAAGAATACTTCCTTCCCATCTGTATTTCTACAACATTTCCTTTCATACATTCTAAAGTATATTGCTTTTGTTGAGTTTAAGACAAGGTTTAGATTACAGTACTTACTCGTCTAGTGAGGAAAGATTAGGTTTTAATATGAAACTAAAAGTCTTGCCCAACATGGCTATGAATTATTCATGTCAGCTGCCATTTTGCAAATTGTGAATATCTTGTTTATAGAAATGTCTGATATATAGATGTTAGACTATGTCGGTGCAAGCTTTTGCTCGTATAGACTGTCGGTAATAATGTCTGTGGCTGAATTAAGGCTATTTTGTTACGTTTTCCTTCAATATGTAACTGCAAGTGGTAGCCAACACAAAAGAGAGCCTATTCACGGTTTCTTTGACTATTCTCCGAGAAACTTGTAAAGCATCTCATCCGTCCAGCTAGCTTCAGATAATCATTTGTGTGGATTCACCAGATTTCAGCTACAGTATATACAATATATCTGTTCAACATATATATATATACTTTATTCACTAACATTCCTAAGTTTGATTTTCACATACTCTATCCTACTGCAATAAATCACTATTATACACTATTTATATTATTTACTATCAATATAATAAAATATTATTGTTTAATATAATTTTAAAAGAAATTTTGTTTCCTTGATGTCACACAATGTAATCTCGCAATAAATAAATTTTATATTTTAAGAAAAAGTATGTAAAGCACCATAGGGAAATGAAGTTAGCATGTTCATCCCATTCGAGGGACATCATCGGACTGAAGTGCCAGAGCCAGTGGGAAAGAGGAAGCCAGAAACAGGTGCCAACTAGCAATAGACAACACGGCTCCTGATCTGTGCCACTATTTTTAACTGACATCCCACCAATGCTCGGGAAAAACTGCCACGATCTTCCTGTTTGACACATAGGTAAAAATATAAGTACTGTATCCTGATGTAAAAGAAAGAACGTTAATTACCGGTGAGTACAAACTGCTGTAACATACAACACAAAATACCTCTATACAGTCATGCAAGTCAAATCTAAACCATTATGAAATAACTTGAAACAAGCACTGAAAGAGTGAGAAAACCAAAACACAGATCGTAGATCAAATTTAGAGTGTGGGGACCAGATATGACTCCATACGCAGCTAGCCAGTATTTTTATAAAAAAAAATCTTGGAAATCATTCTATCAACTAAAGATTTTCTGTTAATTGTTACATTGCCTGTGTTTAATTATGATTTTTTGTTAGGTCTTTAGATTTTTGCTCATTGATACTTTTGTCTATTGCTAGTTGGCACTTGTTTCTCTCTTTGGCTTTCGGGCAGTTCAGCCCGAGTATGTCCTGCCAAGATGAAGGTGCTAACTTCTATTTTACTTTGGCGCTTTATGAATATTTTGTATTTCAGTTTGGTGCTTTATGCATATTTGTGTGTTTTTTATCGTGATTTGTGACAATTTCTCCTCTGTGTGACTACACTATTTACACTAATCAATACTTGTGACCATATTTTTGGACTGGCTTTTTCTTCCTCCATTTATGCCAGTATAGCCAGATGGTTAATGTGTCTGGACAAGTTGTCAGATTCCTAGCTGTGTGGTCTTCGATAAGTGATTTACACTTAACGATTTTCAGTTATTTTGAAGAGTAACGCAAAGATTGTTTAATTTAGACATAGTGCAATTAATTATGCCATTAGCACAAGGAAAGTGATTAGCAAAACTACAGTTTATGGCAGTGTTTTTGTTGGTACAGCAGATGTGAACTGAAGCCATTGTTGGGATGGATTCTCATGGTGAGGGTAAGTTCTCAACTGCACCAAAACCTCAAAACTTTACACTCAAGTTCAATTGCAACATTTGTCAAGCCTTTACAAATGTAGCAACTATTTCCGTCTGGAGCACTAGTGAACAAAGATGCAGTGAGAGCCTGATGGCTTCACCAATTTTGTCATGAGTCAAATGGTGCAGCTGAGCTAATGTTAGACTATTTTGTGGTACACTAAATTTCTTAAGGCTAAATGATCACATATCATGTTCTAATGTAAGGATAAATGAAGCTGCATGAATAGGTCATTAAATACACAAAAAGAAGTTACTGCACAGTACTATACTGTAAATCTGTGCCAAGTGGTGGATCTACCCCATTGCTGCAGCCTTAAATATCACGGTTCATGTTATGTTGAATAAGGCTTTTATGAATATTTATTTGGGTAAATAAACATGACAAAATGGATAGGGTTACAGTGCTGGTATATTTTTTATGAATTTTGGGGAATGACTGTAATACCGTATATACATTTTTGAGCATCTGGGGCGGGTAAGCTGGTTTTTCAACAGCTCATAGCCCTAGGTATCATAAAATGTAGTTCACATATATTACTGTTTAGTACAAATTGGGTAAATAAAATTATCTTGCAATTCATTGCTATATGCAAGCACATTTATTTTTATTTACACAAAAATATAAATTTTTAATTTTTTTTTAAGTGGGAAAATACTGTAATTAAATTTGATTAATTTACTTAAATCTTCTAATAGTGCAGCCGGATACAAAAGTTTCATTAAAAGTTCCATGTTTAGTTCATATAAAATTTCTTTTAAAATTGCTGTCAATGGTTATGACAGAAATAATGCTTGGATTTTACTGAAGATTGAATGGATGTAGTTTGTGAATTTTTAGTGGGATGGTGTATGTTCAAACCCAAGTATTAAAGAGACGACTTTATACATAACATTGTTTTTCAATTTTAAAGTTTTCTTCCTCTGGTACAGAATGATTTATGAGAATTAAGGATTCACAGTTCTTTAAATTGAATGTAATGTACATCCGTTTTTAATTAGAGCATGATTGGAATGGGACCAAGATGTTGATATCAATGTCAGAAGCCACATGTCACTATATTTGACCATTGTTATGTCAAGAATTATAATAAAATTTTTAATTGAATCACTTGTAAGTAACATCGGTGATGGACTGCACTTATGAGTTTCTGTATTCATTTTGTATTTAATTTAAAAGGATGTATGGTAGATATAAGAATATTTTGCTCTGAATGGAAATAATTTGGAATAACCCTCTTGGATAAGGATGTACTGTATTGTTTCCAAAGAGCTGTATAATTTGACTGCTTAGTATAAAGCAGTCATTTCAAACAAGACTTTGAATCTGAAGTCAGATAATAAGCATAACTATTTGAGTAAGGGTAAAACTGGAAGCATAGTTAATGCTGTAAATTGCCCTCACCAATTTTGTCACCTGGAACACTTGAGTGGTTTCTCTGTTTGGTGGAACATTAGTAAGGGGTTTCAAACTGTTTTCTCATGTGTAATTAAAAGTAAACAATGGAAATGAAGTCTAATTTAAAGTGGCAAGAATCAAAGGGAAGCTAGAGAGGAATAGGTATAAATGTGCCAAAGATTTTTGTTATTAGGCATGTACCAAACCTATTCATGATGGTTCTTGTAGAGTTTTTTATAAATAATTATTTACACTACAAATGCAACTTTTAAATGATTATGCCGAATTTACTGTTTGCAATATATTTTGTTTTATACAACACTATTGTGTGGGGGGGGTAATAATAAATTTAACTTTCATTTCTATTCCTTAAGATTTTTTTAAGCTGAAATTGCTGCCCTGAATAGCAAAGATAAAATATTTTCATTAAAGCCACAAATAATATTTTTCACCATAGTGCTAAAATGTTTCAAACAGGTAGTTATCAAATTACTGATATTCATGTTACTCATGAACTAAGTTTTGTTTTTAACAGTTTATGTATAAAAGAAATACTGTACTATATGTTGCCAAAAGAAATTATACATCCGGTACAGTATGTATTGTAGGATAATGTATGTCAATTTTAGGAGAACATGCACATGTCAATGCCCAGATCATGGATAGCCTTTGTATTCATAATCTTGTAACTACCAGGCCACATTGACTAAAGCGGGGCACAAACTCAATAACTTTTCCATGGATTCATGTTCTTATATATTCAGGATCTCTACACCATCACTTTAAGATTAAAAACAAATTTATTTAAGAATTTTACTAACCTTTATTTCACAGCAATGAGAATGTATCACTAAGGAACATTTTTCAACATAACCTTCAGCAATTTATGTTAAATCCCCAATTTATAGCCCTAAACATAGTTTTATATAACAGTCTATGCAAGTTAGGTTTATACCATACAAAATTTTCTTTGATGACCAGGCCACACACTAGAAGGTGAAGGGACGACGATGTTTCATCAACGTTTCCATCGACTTGAGAATGGTCCAGGACGGACCGAAATGTCATTTGTCCCTTCACCTTCTAGTGTGTGGTCTGGTCAACATACTTTAGCCACGTTATTGTGACTCATCGCCTGCAAAATTTTCTTTACAATGTAAAGTTTATAATTACAAGAAGAAGACAAGCAGGAAAACTGCACTGCATCTCACAAGTACTAAATGTTTTACAAATGATATGTGCACTCTGAAGAATGACACTTCATCATCCAATGTCGATTTATATTGGTTCTCCAAGCAGAGCCTTTTGGCGAAGTGAAAAAATCCTGCGTAGATACTTTTCCTCGCGTTCCTCAGGATCACCAAACAGCTAAAAATGAAACTTTTATTAAAATATTTGCTGTATTGGTTTGTTTGTGTGATGCATTGAATTAATTTTACAAAAGTACTGTACTGTAATTATTAAAAGACTGCACCAAGTCGGGAAAACTTAGGATGAAGCACTTTCACAGAACATTCAAAGGTACTAAATGTCATTCAGGATACCAATACGAGAACATTCTCTTTCATGAGCACCACAATGGAACCATGGAGATGGAGGACAGGCACCATGTCTAGAACAAATTTACCAGCAATCTTATAGATTATTTCCAGATATGAGGGAGAGGATTGTCAACAGTAATGGATATGCAGGATTTCTAACTCTGTTTAACTGTACTGATAGCTCCTAGAGGCCATATTTTCCAAGATGCAATAAAAAAAAGTTCAGGTTACATACTTACAGTGTACAACCCAAGAACAATCTGAATTCTACCAAGGAACACTTCCTTGATATAGCGTACTCTTACACTGATATCAAACCAGTTACTCGCATTCTCATTTATGTTCCACTTCCAGAATAAAAGCTCTTCACAGTATTTAATAACATTCTCTCAACTATTTATACACTCAAATACTATCCAGAGTTCTTCTCTACTTTATCATATGATTTATCAAAGTCCATAAGTGCCAAATACGCCTTATAATTTTTCTGAAATGTTTTCTGTTAGTTGTCTCAATGAAAATTCTCTTAATTCACGCAACCTCTTACACTGCAAAAGAAAATCGACTTGTTCATCTACTAAATGCTTTGTTATTTTCTATACTCTTTGAGTTGTTAATACACTTGGCCTACTATAATTATACTTTAGTGCTTATAGTTCCTACATTCACAATGATGTTATATAAAGGTAGGATCACATCTTTGTCATCTGGCACAGCACTTATGTATTCAAACTATTTCTGCCAATTTCATTTGCTCTTGTAATTAATAATTTATGCACTTCATCAATATATGCAGCTTCCCATGTTTAAGCTTCTGCATGAAGTGCTTGTCTCTTCCATGAAAAGTTTATTTATTGGAGTAAAAAATTGCATATCCTTTCTGGGCACACTTTAGATTCTGTCCAAATATGAAACTTACTAAAAAAAAATGCTGAAAAGTTGTCTCCAAAACACCTATTAGCAGCTGAATACCTTCAATGTTCTAATGCTAGACCCCAGACCTAAATACCATCATAATAATAAATAACCAATGGGATAGAACATTTGCTTTAGACACATACACCTTTCATTCAGTTTCTAAAACAATTAGAGAAGCATCATCATCCATGAGCACTATCCCACAAAATGATGTCTCAGAATGTGCATATATTACAGTATGCTAATGCTGGGTTTTCACTTGGTAATTCATTAAGTTTGAACATAATAGGAATTAAAGAACATCAAACGGTACTTACATGAGGACTGAAAAGGCTATCGTCACTAAGAGGAATAAATTTCCCAGCTTTTGCAGCCAATTCGGCCTGTGTCCCAAAGTTGAATTCATCTCCATCTTTACTATCAGCTTGTTTCTTGGGAGCTTTCTCACCACGGCTGGATTTAAAGGTTTGCTGAACAAAACCATCTTCCCCAATTTCTTCTACAGCTCGTGAATATGCTACTTTCTCAGACTCTGTCATTTCTGAAATTAAAGACAAAAAATATTAACAATACAGTACCATTGATTATGAATGAAATCCTCAATCTTTAACTGTAGTATATGGGAAACCCGGTTGTGCCAATCTCTCTTCCCCACTCATCTCACGTCTCCTAATCCCATGCTCTCATTTCTCTTATTACACAAAAACCTAGATATTTTAGTTTTCACCGTTTCTCCTTGTATAATTAGTCTCATTTTTGTGGTGCTAAAGTTATTTAATTTTTGTAAGACCCTTGTACTGAATCATGGATAAAAAAGCTTCTTTACTGAACAACCTACAGAGAACATGAAGGAACATCAGTAAAATTGCTGCAATGTAAATTGGCATAGAAAATACTGGTAGGAAGAGAGAATAAAACTTTATATAATCACCTTGTTTCTTTGTAGACTTGACTTCTTCAGGTACAGGACTGAGAACCTTTTCCTTATCCCTTTCTTTGTCTCTTCGATCACGATCCTTTGTGGAGCCCCTACTGCTGCGGTCACGATCTATGCTGCTTCTCGCTGACCTTGATTTTGAGTACTTTTCACTATGATCTGAATCAGAGCTAATGACAAAAAGAAAAGTCTGATGTTATCAAATTATATTTATGACTTGATAAGAATAATAGCATGACACTAAGACTTGTCAAGGGGCTCCAACTGAAAACTGCATGCTACTTATATATTAACTTCAGTACTACATATTCAGTTTACATGACAACCAGCTGGTGCACAAGAGAACATAAATTCTTAAATTATTTTTTCGTTAATCTTGCCAAATTGTTTACCTTGACCACAGGAAAAACAAATATTTACATAGCTAACTTTGGCTGTGGTGGAGAGAAGAAATCTCACAATGATACAGTATCAGGAATGTTCATGGACCAGACAATCCAAGGTTGCCAAAGCACAGTGCATGGCGGGAGATGCCGCAAATATATTTATACCAATTTATTCCCGCGTCACTGATTTCCATTTTCCACTAGTTTTGTGCAGTTATATTGCACAATATTTTGTAATCTGAGAAATGTTTGAAATAAAACGTATAGAACATCGCTACAACAAAGGCATTTGTGTCTGTAATATGCACACAATATTATATTCTTTGGACAATACAACATACTTTTTTGCTACTGTGACACTGTATATGCTTGTTATATATACCTATCTACATGGTCATGCACAGTTATGAACCACTAAGAGTTGTGGCAAGTGATAATCTCATAACTAATAATCCAAGCTCAGCCTAGACCTACACATTTTGCATCAAGCTGTAAGTACTGTATGCATCAAATATGTTTTATTTCTTTGTATTTTTAAAGTTTTTACTATGTTTTTTTTCAAGTGCAATGGTATGCACATATTCATGTAACTAATATATGCACCACAATAAAATATAACAACAATAAAATATACATACTGTATTCACACACATTACGTATATATAACTATCTACATTTTTATGCACCATTGCAAACCACTAAACAGTTCTGGTGAGTGTGATAATCTTGTAACCACTGACCCAAGCACAGCAGAGTCACTCATACTCATTAGTTGTTGACGGTACCTGATGAAGCAAAGTGCCGCCTGATATACTACGCACATTCTGGTCACTAAAACCTGAATACGAATAACTTTCTACATGCTAGTTTTTAACGGAATATGAGATTCCATTGCACGATGGAATTACAAATAAAAACTCCCACACATGGCTAATCATCATCATTACCTGGAACTGCGCTTTCTATGCTTGTGTTTGGATTTCTTATGCTTCCGGCTAGATCTATCCCTGGATCTTGAGCGGGAACGAGTAGGACTGCGACGACGCCTGTGACGCTCTCGATCTCGACTTAATGAGTGGGACCTATTTAGCAAGAAAATCAATTTTATAGTTTATATATTGTATATGTATATAAAATTACTATTTAAAGGGCATAATAAAAATTCTAAAAAATTATTCCTAATAAGATGGCAAGTTTGCAAAATATTGGTGAAAACACAACACAGGTAAACTGTTACAAGAAATTGTTGTTTTTAATAAGACAATAACTATCATTGATTGCACAAATCACTGTATAGCATTTCTGTACTATTTAGTGTCTTCTTATATAGAAGTGAATGAACAGTGACTCAACTAAATAAATTCTGTCCATATCATGCAGTCACAAACATTTTGTACAGTACTTTAACAGTTACAAACTTCTTCAGTATTAGAAAATAAATGTAAATTACAGTAGTCCTAAATGGCACAGAGAGGAGGTGGCCTGAGCCACCTCCCGGGGCACGTGCGGCCCAGGCTCTGCTTCAGGAGGCTGGGGTTTTTCTTGCCCTTGCTGGGATGGTTCTTCTCCGGCCCCGACCACAGCGGTCTCCAGGTTTGGAGTCCCCAAGCCTTATTTCACCAACTTCGAGGTCAACTCCGGAACTCTCAGTTCCTGTGACTGCGCTGGAACCAATCGTATTGGCATTTGCCTTTCCATTTGAGACTTTCGGCACTGTGGAGAGGGGGGGGGGGGGGGGACCTGCTGCATGGGTAACAGCTTCTCCTCCGTACCAATCTACCCTGGCTTTGCGCCCTGGAGAGGCCACTCAGACTGACAATCAGAGCCTACTACTGATGGATGCCTACTACTATATGGCACATAAAAGAATGTTAAACTTGCTAAAATTAACATTTTATAAAAGCTGCATAAAACACACACAGCTAATGTACAGCTATGACAATCTCATTTATTTTATATTAACTGCCATACGTCTTTCAACATAATAGGTAAACCATAGAAATAGAATAATAATAAATAAACCATAGGAATAAATCATAGGCTAAAGAATAAATAAGAATGCTGGCTTCCAGATTCAATTAGCCAGTTTTCATTTGCATGTTACTTAGCAGGCTAACATCAACATTACCGATCTTCTTAAGTACTATGCCCATAATATAAAAAGGTGAAAAAATTATTATTTATAACATAATCATAAATTTGTAAAAACTGTCATTTTGTTGTCTGTATTGAAAGACTTTACTCAATTTGCATTCATTATACTAACTCATTACATATAACTGACCTACGACTGGGTGATGGACTACGAGAACGGCTATATGACCGACTAGAAGAATGTCTTCTGTGTCTTCGTGACTTTTTGTGGTGACGATGACGACTTCTGGAACTAGTACTGCTACTACTCCGAGACCTGACAATAATAAAAATTGTGTAAGTACAATTTTAAACCTTTTATAAATAATATATATACAGTATTGTAATCAAGCTCAATTAAGAACAGACAGACATGGTTACTGATTATATTTTATGGATGCACTTAGGAAACTCAAACATCTGTTGTTATGAGTATCTTTCAATGCTATAAATTTTCTATTTAGTCCTTCACAATGCTGCAGGTTTAACACTTAAACATCTCCTGTCATTCTCAAATGATAAACAAACAATGTTCCTGTTGTTTGTGAATGATTTAATATTCAGTTCCTAAACATTCTATGTGGTTGTCATTCGACACTAGAAACCTCTGGCAATTGTTTGTCATAATCAGGGCATAATTGTCAGGGCGCCTGACAGCTTAGTGGACAGTGCTTTGGATTCGTAGTCCTGAGGTTCTGGGTTCGATCACCGGTGGAGGCGGAGACAAATGGGCAAAAACTTTCTTTCACTCTGATGCCCCTGTTACCTATCAGTAAATAGGTACCTGGGAGTTACAACAGCTGCTACAGACTGCTTCCTGGGGTGTGTGTAACAAAAAGGAGGCCTGGTTGAGGACCAGGTCGCAGAGACGCTAAGCCCCGAAATCATCTCAAGATAACCTCAAGACAATGGGTAAAAATCCTGAAAGTCTTGGTTACCTTCTTGGGCATTATTAAAAACTTGGTAACATGTCAGGTGCATCACCATCTATTTACTGATAACTTTGCCCAGAACCACTGATGCCATGCAAAATTTCAAGGACTTTTATGGATCAGGAAGATATTTATGACAAGGAGAAATCTATTACAAATAGTTTACATGAAAACTGATGCAGTATTCAGAATTTGACGTTTTCAACATTTCTTCATCTTCATTTCTTCTACAGCCAAACTAAATTGATTCAAAAAATTTTCCCAACATCAGAAATAAATGTTTTACATTATAAAAAGGAGAAAGATTTTTTTTTTTTATGCATACCAGGAAAGGGGACCTAAAAATGATGTACAGTTTAAGGGTTAACAGTGGATCACTAATAATAAAAAAAATTCCACTGTCAAATAAGAATATGCATTGTTCCATGCTTCCATGCTAAGATGGACTCAACCCAACTTGTAGAAAGTGTACACTCAAAAATGATTGGAGAATTGCAGATATGTTGGAAACTGGGACATGAGAACCTACATTCTTTAAACACTGACATAATTGAAATTATCCTTGTGCAATTTGAAAAATTTCCATTTTGTATCCAAATAGTACAAGATCCCATGGGCCTGTTTCCAATATACAGTATCAACAATCCTTAGGTTAGAAAAGGGTTTACAGTTCAGACTTCAGTTAGCAAGTGTTGTGCTACTTATGAGATTGGCTGGTCTACAATAGTTTCAGGCTAAGGTGACTCTTTTCCAACTAAATAAAAATAAAAAATATTTTTTTAGTGGGGTGGCCACAAAGGTCCATTTTGAGACCTACCATTTTTGTCATATACATCAATGACATAGATGAGAATATTGCAAACCACATTATCAAATCTGCAGATGACACAAAGATTTATGGTAAAGTGGGAAATAATAATGATGTCTTACAAAGAGATCTACATGAACTCCACAAATGGTCAGAAGACTGGCAAATGCTTTTTAATATCGACAAATGCAAGACCTTGCATGTGGGGCATAATAACCCCACACCATGACTACCAAATTAATAGCGGTGCATTACAGCAGATTGATAAGGAAAAGGACCTTAGAGTCAAAATCCACCATTCATTAAAAGTTGTTCAACAGGTGGGTGCAGCAGTCAGAAAAGCTAACAAAACTCTTGGGATACTCAAGCATACTTTTGACTACTTGTTGACCAGACCACACACTAGAAGATGAAGGGATGACAACGTTTCGATCTGTCCTGGACCATTCTCAAGTCGATTGACTCGAGAATGACTACTTGTATAAGGAAAAGAAGGTAATGGTTCAACTGTATAAATCTCTGGTGTTGCCCCCATTTGGATTACTGTATCTAAGCATGGAGACTTCATTTTCAAATGGACATAGCTGCTCTGGAGAAAGTGCAACACCAGCAATAAAAGTAATTCCAGAGCTAAGTCATCTCTTGTATCAGGAATGCTTGAAGGCCACAGGACTAACAACACTACAAACAAGGCAAGACAGGGCAGATCTCATTGAAACTTTTAAAATACTGAACACGTTAGAGGATGTTGATCTGGATAGTTTCTTCAGGTCAGATGTAACAAAGGGCAATGGTTTCAAGCTCAACAAGCCACAATGTAGGACTGAGAACAGGAGATGCTATTTTACCCACAGGGTTATTATTATTATTAACCCATGGAACCACCCACCTACCGAAGTCGTAACTTCCAAAACTGTTGTTTCAAAATATACCTGGAAAAGATAATCGAGGCAAATGGGGGGACAGTTGACAAACCGCCAGCTTCCTTGCCTCGTCGAGGCCACTAGGGTTAGTGGCTCTCAGGTAAAACAGGCAAAATGCAGTAAAATAATCATAATAACCTAACATAGCCCAACCTAACTAAAAGAATCACTGCTCAATCTTCCACATTCAGAAAATCTAGAATGTGTGACTCAATGGCAAGAATAAGCTGGAAAATGGAAAAGCTGACCCGATAAATGTCCCCAAAAATGCACAGGATGACGATATCTTGTGTGACAGTTTTGACCCAGAAGTTCTTATTTTGAATAAAGAAACCATAATGATATATGAGGTTTCCCACTGTATACATAATTATAACATGGTAAAGAACTCTTAGTGGGGAAAACCTTAGATCAAAACTCCACTGGGTACAATAATTAATTATACCTGCTTTTCCGTCTCCTCCTGCTGGTCCGCTCACTGTCTGAATCACTCGAGTAACGGCCCATATTTGCCAATATTATCTTCAATTATACGTGCAGTATAGCGGATTTCTTCTTAATTTACATACAGTTTACATGGCTCCTCCATACACTTCCCGCAGTACACGAGACGCCGCTGAAACCTTTGTTATACGTACAGTTTATGGACACCGTTTTTCTCCATCGGACAGTAGTGCGAGTGGATGTATCATCCAATAAGTCTCGGTGTTGCTAATAAGATGAAGACGTATAGCCTAGGAATGTCTCTGACGAAGTGGCACCACACCTCTGCTTCTTGGTGGTAGGTGCAGTTTGCAGGAAGGGTTTATATCCTCCCCGATGACTGCACGTGCACCACACCTCTACACTGTTACTCGGGAAGTGTTTTGATGCCGCTCACCTCGCTCGCATCTTCCTTCTCCTCACCGCTTACGTTTTCTATGGTGACAAATTTTAAGGATACGGGCCTATACATAATGATTAGTTTGGTTTATTTATCACCCACGGGAGACATCTCCCGTCACGCAGGATGCCGTCGCAACTCCACAGATCTCCAGTATCATCTATTGATACTGGTAATGGCTCAAAAGGCCCACCACTTACGGGCTATTCATGCCCGTGCCACCTTTTGGGTGGTTTAATCTTCATCAATCATCATCAATCATCATCATTTATCAAGGCACTTGTGGATCTGTTTGTTCATTAGTTTAGTTCATTTATTATGCACCATATACCCATCCTGTGGGCGGTAGTGGAGAGTATTTTCATGGAGATGGAGTACTCTCCATCCTCTCCATACTCTCCATATTATATTGAGAGTATGTTTTCATTTCTTGTTTTCATTCTACTCATTATGCTCAATTAGTATTAAGCTTGTCATTTAAGTTTATCATGCCCGAAACGCTTTGCGTAATAGTGGCTTTAGGCATTGTATGTACTAGCTCTACCTATAAGTCAACCAATCTTTGTAAAAATTTATTGTATGTATGTACCTTACCTAAATAAACATTTTATTTTATTTTATTTTATTTTATTAACGCGGAAGAAGACTCACTGTCACTTCAAGTTGATCTATATAGGGTTTTGAAATGGTCAAAAGATTGGCAGATGCAGTTTAATGCTGATAAATGTAAAGTTCTGAGGCTAGGTAATGATGATAGAATTACAAGATACGAGTTAGATGGTGTTGAGATTGTGAAGGCGGATTGCGAAAGGGATCTGGGAGTTATGATTAGTAAGAATTGAAAACCAAAGGATCAATTCATGAATGTTCGTAATAAGGCAAATAGGACACTCGGATTTATCAATCAAAGCGTTAGTAACAAGACACCTGGTGTTGTTCTTCAACTATATCTTACTCTGGTTAGGCTCCCATTTAGATTATGCAGTTCAGTTTTGGTCGCCGTTTTGAATGGATATAAATCCATTTGAACGTGTCAAGCGTAGGATGACAAAGTTAATTCCCCACGCCCTGCCCTGGTGACTCTCTATTACTCCCTTATCTATCCATATCTCAACTATGGTATTTGTGCTTGGGGCTCTACTACTCAAAATCATTTACGTCCTCTAATTACTCAACACAAAGCTGCTATTAGGACAATATCCAACTCTGGCCCCAGACATCACTCGGTACCCCTACTCAAATCTCTGAATATGTTAGACATTAAGTCACTGCACATTCTCTCATGTGTACTATACATATATAAAACGCTAAACTGTAATGCCAATCCTGACCTCAAAAGCTTCATAGAAGGTTGTAACAGAACCCATGAGCACCACACCAGAAATAAATACAGTTTTGATATTCCTAGAGTACGACTTAATCAAACTAGAAATGCTCTACAAATCAAGGGGCCCATAATGTGGAATGACCTTCCCAACCATTTTAAAGACTGTACCTCTCTCAACCAGTTTAAGATAAAAACGAAGCTATACCTAATAAACTCCCTGTAACCTACCTTACCCCTCTATTGTCAACCAATGTCTGTTTTTTTAAAGAGCGCTGTTTGTCGACAGAATTGTATTTGTGCTGCTTTTTCAGCTATGTTTTCATTTCTTGTTTTCATTTTACTCTTTATGCTCAATTAGTATTAAGCTTTAGTCATTTAAGTTTTTCATGCCCGAAACGCTTTGCGTAAGTGGCTTTAGGCATTGTATGTACTAGCTCTATCTATAAGTCCACCAATCTTTGTAAAAATTTCCTGTATGTATGTACCTTACCTAAATAAACATTTATTTATTTATTTATTATTATTAGAAACCTGCTATTTGAAGAAAGAGATTAACAAAGCTTAAATTGCATTCACTGGAAAGGCATAGAGTTACAGTGACATGATAAAGGTTTAAAAGTGGATGAATGGCCGTAACAAAGGAGGATATTAATAGGATATTAAAAGTATCAACACAAGACAGAACACGAAACAATGGGTATAAATTAGATAAGCTTAGATTTAGGAAAGACTTGGGTAAATACTGGTCCGGTAACAGGGTTGTTGATTTGTGGAACCAATTACCGCGTAACGTGGTGGAGGTGGGGTCCCTCGATTGTTTCAAACGTGGGTTGGACATATATATGAGTGAGATTGGGTGGTTATAAATAGGAGCTCAACAAGTACTCCATCATGACACCCCCGTAGGGTGCCATAACGGGGTACATACGGTCCGGTGCTGTAACTGCCCCTAACCAGCAACAGCAACAACAATCTGGCACAGTTTGTATATTTACGGTACCTTGTAATACTTTCACTGTATATATGGATTTTGATGTGTGTTTATTTATATTTCTTCATATATATTTAATAAATTTACTTGAATTTTTATTATATTGATCAGTTCACGTGTTTTGTAAAGGTAACTGTTGAATCAGGGAAGTCTTGAAATGGCGGTGAAGTGATGCTGAGAACGCCACATACCTGAGGGAATATTGTTCCCCAAGTCAAAGCTGTGGCGGGTGTGGTGGCTGTAGACACAAGTCACGATGAGGGCAGTTCCCACCTGGGTCGACAAGGTGCATGACAGAGATAAAGTTGAACAATGGTAAGGACATTCAAGTATGTTTTTGCTTTGTGGGAGAATTCTTTACGAGAACCCGAAATTTTAATTAATTTATTTTATTTTCCTTCCATTAGACTTTTCTAACCTTTTCTTCTCATATCTTATTCTTTTTTTATACTTTTTTCTCTGTATTAGTCAGTACTTGTGTAGCTTTTTCTTTCGGATTTTTTAGGTATACCCATATACCTGTGCTCTTTCCCCCAAGCACATTTTTTTATTTAAAGATATAAAGAGTTCTTACATTCTTGTACAGCCACTAGCATGCATAGCATTTCAGGCAGGTCATTAATCCTAAGTTCCCCAGGAATACGACTCCACCAAATTGTTTAACAACCAGGTACCCATTTTACTGTTGGGTTAAACAGAGGCTACAGTTAAGGATTTGTGCCCAGGAAATCCTCCCTGTGCCAGGATATGAACCTAGGACAATGTGCTTGTGAAATGCCAAGTGAGTGTCTTACCTCTACGCGATGGGAACATTCGGGCTCTATTGTGCTTTACACCACCAGTCAAGTACAGTATCTTGATTTTTGGTCTTGCCTATTGCTTGGCACCTGCAGCCTCTTCCTTCCTTGGCTATTTCTAAGTCACATGCTTTCCTTTGTGGCTCTGTTTTAATTTGGGCTTGGCTTCTTTGCCTGCCTCTTCCTTATGTCTTGTCTTCAGTTGCTGAATACAATACAAGTGCTGGTTTCTTTTGCTTTTTTTGTTTCCAAGACTTATGGCCTGTCTCTTAGTTCTTGGACACTTACTTCCTGTTCCAAAGTTTGCACCTTGCTGCTCCTACTGCAGGTGAACAAGTTTTTGCAACCTAGTTGTTATCTTCTGTCTTGTGCAATTCAGTTGTTCAGTCTTCTCACAGCCGTCTTCAGTGAGGTCTTTCAGATCTAGGGCTTCTGGGTGTAGGCCAGACCATTGCCTCCAATTGTTCCTCAATTCTGCCATATACCTGCCTCAGGAGTAGTCTTGGTTTGACTGTCATTTACAGTATCTAGCTGTACAAACCTTCCAGCAACCTGGCACTTTGACTGAAAAACCACATAAACCACACTCCCACAACACATCCTCCAACCACTCCCAGATATTCAACACGCTGTACTACTGGCACTTCAAAGAAGACTGATGCATTCACATCCCAGATGTAAAGATCCAAAATACAACATAACATAACCTATCCTCGACTAACCTACTCCAACCTAACCTAACCTTATACACATTAACCCCACATTACTTAATGTTACTTAAAAATTTATTTTATTGTTGGATTTTTTTCTTATTATAAATGCAATAAAAAACGAAGAAAAACAAGATTTTTAGCACAAATTATACAGTTAAGGGCTGTCTTAAAGATTCAAATGAGTGAAATACAATGTCTAACAAAGATATTTTAACTTTTTCAGCATATATGATCTGTGCTTTAGACCAGATGGATCTCAGCTGATAGTGGCAGCTGGAAACCGTGTGTTAGTCTATGACACAACTGATGGTGCATTAGTACAACCTCTCAAAGGTAGTGTTACAATTTCTGTAGATTTAATTCTTAGTTGAGCACAGCATTGTATGATAAATATAGTTTAAGTAGTGCTAGATATCTGTCCTTGTCTAGTAATTACCTAAGTGTAATTTACCTAAGTGTAGTTACAGGATTAGAGCTACGCTCGTGGTGTCCCATCTCCCCAGCACTCTTTGTCATATAACGCTTTGAAATTACTGACGGTTTTGGCTTCCACCACTTAGTAAAGTGGTAAAAAACTACTTTACTTATTAAAGTAGTTTTGATGCTTTTTCTCATTATTGTCCACTTGAGGGTTGGAAGTAGTTTTTAAATACAGTATCATAGTTTAAATTTAATATTTAATTCATTTTAATGCAATTTTACTATAAGATATATATGAAATTTTAGCATAATTTACAATGACATTAGGATATACTGTATAATGCCGAATAACCTTTTAGGCCCATAGTTATTTATTTGAGGTCATTGTTATTTAACCTAATCAATTTATATGACATCCTATGTTTCTGAGCTTTACTAAGATTGTTTTTAAGCGAGTTGTAATTTCGGTCTACATCATAATCCATTGTCATGTCATGAACTGCTAGACACAAGTAACCTCCCAAGGACAGCCCATGTCTCATGTTCTGTTCTGCCCAATCACCTCCTCCCAAGAAATGCTCCTAAAGCACTCAAAAACAGCTTTATGTGAATCTAGCACATTAACAGAGTTCCAATTTCCTTGTGATTGCTGTTCACTAGCTCATTCTTTATTTCAGTGTTTTATTAATGTGTCTGTTTGCTTACACAAAGTTTAAAACACTATTTTCCTATGTTGGCTCCATAATTTCTTGTCTAAGAAAGTCATTAACTAATTCTAAAAAGTCTCCTGCTTCATTTCCTGTTTTGCCAGTTCAGTTTATTCTACTAAAATTAGTCACCAGTAACATAAATATTGTTAGATCAAGAGGCTCTAGATATTTCTTTCCATATATACTACTCGTCTATTCTGTTGAAGAGGTGAATTAGACTGCACTGACCCTTTTCCCTAAATACATGACAGGACCACTTACAAATATGCCTTTCTTGATGGTAATAGGTCAGGAGAGCTTGGTGGGTCATAGGAGTCCCTTGATCTCATAGAAGTTTTCTGTGTGAACAAACAAGGTGACTTTGATCAGAATTGATTCTGAATACATTAAATAAACATGTTTTTGTTTCTGTTTTGCTTAACATTGTTTTAAGCACTATTAATTTGCCTACATGTCACTTAAGTTTAAAGTTTTGGAGTGAACAAATAAGAAATTATTTTAATTTGCAACTTTTCTGGAATTTACTCTCAATCTCAAGATAAAGTAGACCAAATCAGTTTTAAACAGGTATCGGTATATTATTTGACAAGCTTATGGGAATCGATGTGTGCGATGGACAAATATTCTCAGTCCTGATAGACTTTGAATTTACAGGTCATAAGGAAGCTGTGTACTGTGTGTGTTACAGTCGAGATGGAAAACGTTTTGCTTCTGGCAGTGCAGATAAGAGTGTTATCATATGGACATCTAAACTAGAAGGCATACTTAAGTATTCGTAAGTATTCGTCTGTACTGTTCACCATCGTTTACCATCTCAAAATGCAATCTAGTAAATTCAATGCAACAAGGTTTTGTTAAAGATAAATCTTGCCTTACTAACCTGCTCACATTTTTTGACACAGTAACCAGCTATTCAGACAAAGAACTTCCAGTAGATGTAGCATACATCTACTGGAAGTTAGAACTGGTTAAATCATAGTACTCTAAAGCTATGATAAGGTACCATATAAAAGACTGATACAGAAATTACAGGCACATGGAATAAATGCTAAAATGCTAGAATGGGTTAAAACTAAGATAGCAAAGGGTCATTCTAAATGAAAATGAATATAGATGGAGAAATGTGGTAAGTGAGGAAATGCAAAGTTCTATATTGAGGCCAACTCATTTTGTCATATAATGAAATAGATTAAAATATTACAAATCACAACCTGTGGTAAATCACAACCTGTGGGTTACAAATCAGATCTGTGGTAAAGTAGGAAGTGGCAATGAAATTGAGGCCTTACAATGAACTGCAGAAATGGTTGGAAGACTGGCAAATGCTTTTTAAAATTTAAAAATGAAAGACCTTGCACATAGGGCATAACAATGCACATTATAAATATCAAATCGACAACACTACTATGTAGCAGATATTGAATAGGATTTAAGTCAAAATCCACCAGTCATTGAAGGTTGCACTAGTTGGGAGCTGCAATAAAGAAAGCCAACCAAATTCTAGGAATAGTTATATAAACTTTTAACCTCAAGGAAAAGAAAGCAGTTATTCAGCTGTCCAAATCTATGGTTCATCATTCACATTTGGTCTACTGCTATCTAAGCATGGAGACCTCATCTTCAGAAGGATGAGGATCTTCATCTTCTGCTATGAAGATGGTTCAACACTGCACAAATTGAGAGAGTGAATGTGTGGAATCCCTGGAACCACACAAATGGAGTGACAAATAAATCATCCCAGAACCAAGTCGACTCTCATAGCAGGAATGACTGAGGGTCACAGGACTAATCCCATTGCAAGCCAGATATGACAAGGCTGATCTTGTTGAATCTTGTTAAGTATTTTAAAAAGTTGGAGAATATTAACCTAGACCACTTCTTTAAAAGGTCAAATGTAACACATACATGGGACAACAGCTTTAATCTCAACAAGCAGCAATGTAGGGCAGAAAATATGAAATGCTTTTTAACACATCAGCTTATAAACCCATGGAACCACCTACCTGCCAAAGTTGTAAGTGCCAAGACATTACTTCAGTTCAAAATCCACTTGGAAAAACTCCACAGAAAAAATGGGGAGACCTCATACAAGCTGACGGCTTCCTGTCCCTGTTGAAACCACTAAAGAGATGGTGGCCTTTGAGTAAATTCAGGTAAATTACACCATCCTGTTCATATCCTGTGGTAATTTTTTTAATCACCCCACATGTAATTGATTCATAGTTAATTCAGTACAGTATTACTAATGTACTATTTTGATTATTATTACTTAATGTGTTATATTAAGACTGCAAGAATTTAGATTATTTCTGCCTTATATGTGTGTTTGTGAGCATATGCAATGGCATAAGAACATATATCAATATTTTAGTCATTGTTATTTAATATATACAGTTAGAACATTAAACTGTAATCAATAAATTTTTACTTAATTTGTGTAAAAAGGTAGGTTGGTTACTGACTTCTACTTACGTGTTGCTGGTTTAAAAACAAATGCAACATATTTTAATTATTGTAGTTTTTGGAGTTTCCAGAATTTTGAGGTTAGGATTTGCTATACTCTACTGTATTGTACTGTATTTATTGTTGTTTTTCCCGAGCAGGCATAATGATGCCATACAGTGTTTGGCATATAACCCAGTGTCTCATCAGCTGGCGTCTTGTGCACTCAGTGACTTTGGATTGTGGTCACCAGAACAAAAGAGTGTACAAAAGCACAAGGTTAGTGATATGCTCCTAGGTACCAGTTAAACCATTTAATGCTGGCGTATGGGTTAAGTTAAAATTGCTCTCGAGTAATTACCTAAGTACAGTATAGTATAGTTACAGGATGAGAGCTATGCTTGTGGTGCTCCATCTTCCCAGCACTCTTTGTCATATAATACTTTGAATGGTTTTGGCTTCCACCATCTTGCATACTTAACTTCTTCCAACTGTTTACACTTTGTTTACGAAAGTGAATTTCTTTGGATAAATAGAATTTGTTGTCCTTTAAAATATATTTAGAACAGATATGCAGGTAAATACAGGTATAGCTATAAACTTAATATATAATTTTATTTTATAGAGCACAAGTCGAATATGTTGCTGTGCATGGACCAATGATGGTGTTTACATGGCCCTTGGACTGGCAAATGGAGTTGTATCCATCAGAAATAAGGTAATACATGTACAGTACTATATTATTTTATACTGCAAATATTACAGCTGTTAATTTGTTCTCATCCAGTTTATTATAGGTAAATCCAGGTCATTGGGACTCGTGTGATTGGTTGGAATGTACTTGCACTTTGAGCTACAACTGATAATCACATAGCCTCTCTTGTTCATTTGTTTATTACTGAAAAAGAGAGCTGGAATGAAGATAATCCTGCCCGAAACGCTTTGCGTAATAGTGGCTTTAGGCATTGTATGTACTAGCTCTAGCTATAAATCTAGTGTATCAATTTTTGTAAAACCTCTTGTATGTATGTACTTTACCTGAATAAACATTTATTTATTTATTTATTTATTTATTTATTTATTTATTTATAAATGCGGGGTATGCAATTTGCAGACTTTTGTGGTATGCAGTAAAATTTACTTTGCTTTAATAAATACTTGTGTTTTAGACTGGAGAGGAGAAAATGAGAATTGAACGTCCTGGAGGCACAAACTCTCCCATCTGGTCTTTGGCGTGGAATCCATCAAAGTAAGCATATTATTGTGTTTAGTAATGAACCTTTCTGAACTGTCACATTCTGCTGCTTGCATAAGCAAGGTCTGGTTGTGACCCCTGGACAGGATCATGCACAGAAAGGCAGGATGATGCATTCTACCTTTGTCATAGAAAACTTTCAGAACTGTACTTTTCATAGGAACCCAGTTCAATTGATATTTAAATAAAGTAGTTTATGTCAAGACCAGCCACCCCAACACCTCCCATACCCCATGCCTGCTGTATGGGATTAATATGGTATGGTCCGATATCTGTCTGCAGTATCCATCAAAATCTCAGGTTATCTAAATTGCTATATGAATATAGCGAAATTTTGCCAGAAAAATATTTGGCCTCGATTTTTGCTGGATAACCCAGATATTCGGATCAGTAGACTTCAGATAAGCAAGCTCATGCAATACAGCATTGCTTTCATCTTGGCAACTATATGCTCTTGTCGGAAAATCCGACACCATTTAATATCATACAGATAATAGCTGCTGTATTACCAACAAGTTAACCATAGAAAACGTAACTTGTAGTGGAATTACCATCTAAAGAAAACGGGATATCATCACCACATACCATTATAATTCACCAGCTATTCTGCTGGGAATTATTCTTAAATACATTAGTCTTTGGACTTTACCATCATAAAACATCTTATATAAATTAACTTAATTATCAATATTAAAGTAGAGTAAATGTGACCCTTCTATCACTTTCTGAAATCTGGACAAAGTAGGCCAGGCGTCAGAGTGGGGAAGGAGGGCAGCGATTGTTGTGTCACCTCCGAGACGTGTGGAGCGAGTACGGCTCCTATCATTCTGGACAATGTGGGCCAGTAACGTCAATAGAATGGAGTGTTAAACAGCCATTGTTTATATTGAGACCAGAGGCTCACACGGGAGCAAATACGGCTCCTGTTAATTTTACTTGGACGTAGTGTTATGGAAACCAAAGGTACCATCTCCAACACGATGTCTACAATCAAGTTAAGTGTCTATCCGAAACCCGTTTATCATTCATTTATGGCCATTAATGTCAGGATATAGGGTGACCCGGTTAGATCGCGAAATCGCCTCAAACTAAAGGTAATTAAGCCAGGTCTTTAATGTTCCATGTACTGTTTTCTCTGAAATACTTGTCATATATAGGATTCTGGCTTCACAGCTAGCGCACTTTTGACAGGTCAAGACGAGGATGCAAGATTATGTGCACCAGTTACTGGGTGATAGAAGCTACCTCAAAGAGGATAATTTGGTGTCTACACTCTAGTTATACCTGGTGGACTAACCTGCTGTACTATAAGAGAAGGAACCTCATCAATGTATGTAGCTATTACTGTAATTTGATTGGCTGCATATGTGTAATATAAACCCCCCCTAATGTGTAGAGGATCGATTTGTGAGATTATGAGATTATTGCAGAAATACAGTCCACTTATCATTATACAAATTGCTATCGAAGTATATAAATTAACGTAAATATAAATTCATATAAATTAAATAAATATAAATCTCACAGGTCGGTTCCCACATTATTTGGACCTTCGGAACCGGAATATTCGGTCCTTTGAACCCACATTTGGTCATCTTAGTACCGGATGAACCAGTTAACCAGTGGATTCATTAAATATACTAGTGCAGTGTGATTTAAACAAAGCCAGTCAAAGACAGCGGCGAAGCCTCGTGGGAGCTCAGGAGCCTCCCTCAGCCCAGTTCAGCTTCGTCAGCGGTTTCATGCACACCCACAGATATTTGGTGGCGTGTTATTTCGTGAAATGACAGCGCTAATATAGAATCCAGCCTAATTAGTGACTGTGTCTTCGCGATATTGTTCACGGATTTCGTGGTGTTACATTTCGCGAGAGATTATCCACGAATTTTGTGGACTTTATTTCGCGAGGTCACTAATAATATTTAATACTTCTTGATAATATTAGAAGTTTCATAGAGGCTAATTAAGAGGCTATTATCAATAATTGTGTATATTATTTCTCCAAATAGAGAATTATTTAATATATATTGCACTAGTGATCACAGTATAATATTTACTAATTGCCAACCCACAACAGGGTAGGATATGACTAGTTGAACTATTATTGTTCATCCTAGTCCCATTATTACCATAGTCAGTTGTACTATATTGAACAACCTAACACCATTAATGAATGGTCCAGACCCTATTTTGGGTGTAATTTTTATCAACTCGAATTGAGTTGTATATATAATAATTTACTTATGATCATTACACCTTTGAGTGATTAATTAGTGTCTCTACCATCCTAGGGTGATATAGAAGAGCTAACCTAAAGGTACTTCCAGTGACACTGGTTTATCACTCAAATCATTAGTGTGTATGATTGTATATATATAATGTGTATTAATTTTAAGTGCTAACCTCTAATAGAGGTAGGATTATTGCCTAGTGAGTGCAGAATTTTACCCTAGGCTACCATTAGTACTTGCTCACAATTTATGAGCCAGTGGTGCTCAATTAACAAGTCACCATGACTAATCCACAGAAAGCAAAGCGTGCTTTAATATCAAGCAAACGCCAACTAACAAGAGATCTCAACCAATATGAACAGTTGTTATATGAGCCTGTAATTAATTATCATCGGTTGAAAATACCACTGTTGCAGATTCAAACCCAATTGCATATATTGAAAGCAAATAGGAAATCTTACCAAAATCAGGTCCACGACGACGACGACATAGTAGTTGAAGATGTGGAACCATTCCTGTCTGACCTAGCACAATATGAAGAAGAAACTCAAGGCAGGTTGGAACATTTACACAGGATAATTGAATCAGAACAAATAGCAAGTACATCAAATAAAGTAGATAATGTTATGGATGATCTGGATCTTTTTGAGAATAAATGTAAAGCCAGATTAGATCCTTTAATCAACAAGGATAAAGCTTCACCCAGGAAAGCTTCACTCACTACAGCTTCACCCAATATTATACCACCAGAAATTAAGCAGTTCTCAGACAATTTATCCACAGTCTCTGTGGTTTCTGAAAACCCAATACCTGAAGCTACTAAGTTAACATGCCTCCAAACTAGAGGTGAAGCTGAACCAGTAGTAGAAAATGTAAATGAAAATAGCGACAGCACTAATTTCCCAGTCCAGCCTCCTAGGAATAATGCTGGCAATGAGAAAACTGTCATACATCTAGTACTACAATTGCTGGATTTACCTCAACCTGATCAGACTGCTGACTCATTACAATCCTTCAGCATGGAGTTTGAGTCACTACTAAGAATATTCAGTCTTAAGGTTGATATAACTACTAGTGAATGGATGACCAAAGTAGTCCTTCAACGAAAATTGTCCAGCGATATACTAGATGAATTATATGCACATCAACATAACACCATCCTGACAGTACAGGACATCACTGAAGGTTTACATTCCATCATAAACAAACGACGAGCAAATGAGGAAGTTAAAGCCTCTTGCAAGCCTTCAGAAATAGAAAATAATAGTCAATTAAAGGGTAAAACAACCACCCCAAATAAACATCAACCAATTACTCAAACATCAAGTTGCAGAAAATCTGACAATGCAGCAGCAACCTCCAAGCCTACTGTTACTAGTTCACCCAAACCGGTAACTTCCAAACGTGCAGTAGGCTGGGGGACTTGTATGTTCTGCAAAAAGAAACATTCAACATACTGTTGTGCTAATTATCCAACCAGAGACACTCGTATGGAGCGACTCCAGGAATTAGGGAGATGTGCAAGGTGTCTCAAGTCACACAACATAGACTATTGTGATACCCAATTCAACACCTGCAACAGGTGTAGAAGAGGTAGGCACCATGCAGCACTGTGCAAATATACGAAATTAACGTATTCAAGACCCAAGGTGGAAGATAGCATTCCCACCACAGTACAGTACTGCAAGGTGCAACAAACAAAGAGTGTCCATTCGGCAAAGTCTAAAGGTAATACGACTTTGCCTACTGCCCAAATTACCATCCTGAATAAGAGGGCCAAGGTCCATACCCGTGGGTTGTTTGACCAAGGATCCCAGAGAACATATATCACTAAAAAGTTGGCAGATGAATTACAATTAAGGCCTGTAGCCCAGATGTCATTCAACATCTCAGGGTTTGTAACAGATGCAGGACCTCAAGTCTACCAGGTGGTACAACCATCAGTACGTTTAGGCAGGTACGTCTGTCGAGTACAAGCCATTGTGGTGGACAAAATACCAGTAGACCTACAAGTTCAAGGTCTGAGAGCAACAGCCAAATTCCTGAGAAATAGAGGAATAAAATTGGCAGATAATATTAAGTCTGATCACCTCACCGACTTCGGTCTCCTTGTAGGGACAGACTATTGCCATCGATTCATCGGTAGCCCTACTAAATATCAGGGCATAACCATGTTAAACTCTGCAGGAGGTAAATTACTCTCAGGCCCAGTATCAAGCCTGAGGAGACCTATGCCTGCAGATAAACAATACCAGTAGAAATCTAAATTTGTCAGCTGATTATATTTCTCCAGTAGCATTATACTAAGGAGATTACAGCTGACTATAGTAACAGAGGTTGATGTTAGTATCATCATTTAAAGCTGAAGATGAGTTCATGAGGCCTCAGTGGCAAATCAGTGAACAGTAGCCTAAAACAGCTACAAGTCACTGCGACCAATGTCACTGAACCCACTGCAGTCTCAGAACCATACTTTACTTTAATGATGAGCTATTCAATCTTCTGAATCAATTAACTAAATTAAACCCCAATAAATCTGATGACTGATTTGATACATTTATTATTTAATCAAGATGTATTCCATGGGCCTCAGTGTTTATATATCAGTGACCAGTTACCTGAAGAAACTTCAAGTTATATCTAATGTCACTGATCTCACTGCAGTCCCTGAATCATACTTGACTGTAGTACTTGATCACATCCAGTCTTCTGGGTTAAATAATATGTAATAAGGCTTGAATATTAGCCTTTCAAGAGTTGACAGGGAAATGAAATCGCATTAGACTTCTAACCCCTACAACTCTAGTACGGGACATCCGTCCTGTACGAACAGACACACAAATGTGTGATTACTAACTACTAACATCAAATTAATCTAATAATTCGAAGGAGGAGTATCGGTGTTCGTCTGTTCTAAATAGGACTTCGACCCGTGAGCAGCCCCCTGGGGAATTATGTCGGAAAATCCGACACCATTTAATATCATACAGATAATAGCTGCTGTATTACCAACAAGTTAACCATAGAAAACGTAACTTGTAGTGGAATTACCATCTAAAGAAAACGGGATATCATCACCACATACCATTATAATTCACCAGCTATTCTGCTGGGAATTATTCTTAAATACATTAGTCTTTGGACTTTACCATCATAAAACATCTTATATAAATTAACTTAATTATCAATATTAAAGTAGAGTAAATGTGACCCTTCTATCACTTTCTGAAATCTGGACAAAGTAGGCCAGGCGTCAGAGTGGGGAAGGAGGGCAGCGATTGTTGTGTCACCTCCGAGACGTGTGGAGCGAGTACGGCTCCTATCATTCTGGACAATGTGGGCCAGTAACGTCAATAGAATGGAGTGTTAAACAGCCATTGTTTATATTGAGACCAGAGGCTCACACGGGAGCAAATACGGCTCCTGTTAATTTTACTTGGACGTAGTGTTATGGAAACCAAAGGTACCATCTCCAACACGATGTCTACAATCAAGTTAAGTGTCTATCCGAAACCCGTTTATCATTCATTTATGGCCATTAATGTCAGGATATAGGGTGACCCGGTTAGATCGCGAAATCGCCTCAAACTAAAGGTAATTAAGCCAGGTCTTTAATGTTCCATGTACTGTTTTCTCTGAAATACTTGTCATATATAGGATTCTGGCTTCACAGCTAGCGCACTTTTGACAGGTCAAGACGAGGATGCAAGATTATGTGCACCAGTTACTGGGTGATAGAAGCTACCTCAAAGAGGATAATTTGGTGTCTACACTCTAGTTATACCTGGTGGACTAACCTGCTGTACTATAAGAGAAGGAACCTCATCAATGTATGTAGCTATTACTGTAATTTGATTGGCTGCATATGTGTAATATAAACCCCCCCTAATGTGTAGAGGATCGATTTGTGAGATTATGAGATTATTGCAGAAATACAGTCCACTTATCATTATACAAATTGCTATCGAAGTATATAAATTAACGTAAATATAAATTCATATAAATTAAATAAATATAAATCTCACAGGTCGGTTCCCACAGCTCTCATGCTAACAATACATCTGTGTGAGTAAAAGAGCTAATATCTGTATGGAATACTACAAAACATGGTGGCACCTGTGAATCCGTGTGAGGATTTGTTACCTCTAATTTTTGGAGTAATTTTCTCCATATGTTAGGGTGTCTGTGGGTGGAGACTCGAGGTGTGTGTGGTATAATTACCTAGTGTTCAGCATAGGCATACCAGAATAGGTATACAAACTGACCAACTGGTAGTAATCTAGAACATGCCCTTGGTCACCTGTGATGTCAAGGATGGGTTCAGAAGGAATTCTGAGGTTATGAATGAATCATTTGTCTGTTTTTCTGGGCTGGAGTGAATGTTCTCAGTGACTCCCTATCACAGCCTCCTAATGACCCTACAGGGATAGTTTGAAGAGCCCTTATGGTGTCAGTGCAATATTCTACCATTTTTGAATGCTGATGATCCTGTCCAATGGACACAATTGGATTTTATCTTAAGGAGCAGCAGCAGAGAATGATCTGCTCAGATTAATGCTTTTCATGTAACTTGAAGCCTAATTTTTCTTTCTTATTTTACCTATTAATAATATTAATATTTACCTATTTACCTATTAATATACTGAGGTACTGTATGTATGACATACATTTTAAAGTGCAAATTATCTAATAACTTCATCTATAATAGTTACTCTTGTTTTCTGGGAGGGCGTTATCATTGGCTCCCTGATAACAAGACACACAGTAGTTAAGTCCACCTTAACTAGACACACAGTAGTTAAGTGCTGCTAGTTCCACCTCCCCATTGCCAGGTGGGAGCTCCAAGCCCAAACAGGGTAACCTTCCCCCCCATCCTCCAGTCATTTGCCTGGTGTGGACCAGTCCACAGGGGCTCTTCATGTCATCTTTGCCCTTTGGGTTTCAGCTTTTCCAGATAAGTGTTGGCCATTCTTTGACCTTTACCTTGCAGTGACCATTTGCTTGTCTTTGTATCAAATTTTGTATTAGATTTACATGTGTGTACAAGCTTCACTTGTTGTGTTACCTTTGAGTAAGCGTTCACTTCACCCGCATGTGTTGGGCTATGTTCCCTGGGCGCTCGCTGATGTTACCTGTAGCAATGTAGATATACCATTGTACATTTTGTACACTGAGTGAATTTTATAATGAAATATGACCTAAAACAAAATGTAGAGTTACCAAAATCTCCTTCCAATTATGAAATAAAACAGATATATAAAATATTTTCCTACAAAAATATTAGCAATACTGTATATGTAGAATGTGACTAGACATGATTTATCTTGGGAAAATTAGCAATTTTCTAACGATCTCTGACCTAAAAGAAACACCTAGAATTACCCAAATCTTGGTATAATTACATAAATAATACAGATAAATACAACATTTTCCTACAGTATAACTGCTAATACAGTAAGTGTAAACAATTACTACATAGAGTATATTTGAAGATGGAAATATACTAATTTGAGAACAAAATGTGACTAAAAACATAAATGTAAATTTACCCAAATTTATCCAAATTGATGTACAATTACAAAGATAAAATTAATATACATATATAATATTTTCTTACATAAATATTAACAATAAATGTAGAACATGAATAGATGTAAATTTACTTGGATAATTACTAACTTTTTAATGAAATTTGGTCTAAAATAATACAGTAGAATTACCCAAATCTTCATATAATTGTATAACGAATACAGAACAATAACATATTTTCCTACGTAATTGATTACACACAATTAAAGTTGGAAATGCAGTACTGTACCTGTATACAGTACTCATTTTGTAGCAAGATACAACAAAAAACAAAATGTAGATTTACCCAAATTACATTCAATGCTGGTTTTTCTATATGGTACATATATATATTTAGGGAGGGGGGGGGTTGATTCATCTCCTCGTTATGTATTAATTATATATTCTTGTCCAGGGATGAGCCGGTTGATGTACTCTGTGTAGCTGACTGGGGACAAAACATTTCATTTTACACACTGAGTGGAAAACAGGTACAGTAATACCTTATAGTTTTCACTTCATTATTTTTGTTCCTTTTCTGGAGGGGCTGGATGGTGGTGTCCTGTAGCTAGCTACAATGAGATAGCAGACATATTTTGTAAAGGGGTACTTATCTACTTACTTGTTCGTGACTACTGGAAAGTGAGGTTTGGTCCTGTGCCCCTGCCTACTAGCCCTGTTGTACCTGTTGCATTATACCTTAACAATGAACAAATCCACAAGGGATGTAGGGTTCGAACCTACGTCCGAGAGGATCCCAGACTCTGCCTTAATCGACTGAGCTACGACATGCAGTGTACCTTAACAATTCTAGTGTTCAAAATCATTGTTGAACCTGTCTTTAAAGCTGTGGATGGAGGTGGCATCCACAACTATTTTTCTCAGTGCATTGCACTTGTTGACCACCCTTACAGGGCACCAGTATTTCCTTACATTTCTTTGACTCGCTTGTTTCCAGCTTCCACTTGTGTCCGCTTGCTCGACTTTCTCTCAACTTAGAGGTGGTCATTGTCCGCCTTGTCTATATTCTCCTTCAGTGTCTTGTATGCTGTGATCATATCTCCTATTTCTTCTGTTCTTCAACTTTGTGAGGTCCAGTGCCTTCAGCCTTTCCTCATAGTTTAACCCTTTTATCTCTGGCACTAATCTAATTTCAAACCTATTCCTCTCCTTCCTGTTGCTCTCTACTCTATCTGGCATTGTTTTGTTCTTTTCTCAGCTGTTCCGTGTTAACACTACACCATAACATTTAACACTCGATTACAACAGGTTAGTTAGCGTGCATTAATGATCGAGTGGCTTGCCCACATCTTGTTTTTATATCTTTGCCCTTCTTTGCTTATACTGTATTGTATGTTTGTTTATATTTGTTTAGAATTAATATTTATATAAAAATGTAGAAAACATTGTAGATGTGAATGGTGTAGTACTGATGATGATGCGTTTCTTTTCCTTAGGTTGGAAAGGAGAGACCACTTGGATTTGACCCGTGCTGTGTGAATTACTTCAGTAAAGGGGAATATCTGCTTGTTGGTGGTTCCAACAAAGCATGCCTTCTGTACACTAGAGAAGGGGTCAAGCTTGGAACCATTGGGGAGCAATCTTCCTGGGTGTGGTGCTGTGCTGCTCGACCAGATTCTAACTATGTGGTAAGTTCACAATCTATGTTTGCACGTAGAATTTATGCCATGATTTTGAATAATTGTTCTCTCATATTCTGGAGCATGGGTGAACACAAAATAAAGTGCTGACAGTAATATAAAGAAATACTAAATTAAGAGTAGCAGTTATTGAAGCTGACATTTTGAATGTAAGGGCTTCATCAAATCTTTATTATATCAGACTTGATGGAGCTCTTCCAGGTGAGGCATCATTAGCACATAGGCACTTGCCTCCTAGTTTTTCCACAGAGTGGTTAAGCTCATCGTCTTTGAATTTGCCACTGCAAATATGTTTATATTTGGGGATGTTCTTCCAAAACCCCTTGAGCTGTGATGTGCTGACATCACAGCTCAAGGGTGGGGGGGGGGGGGGTTTGAAGCCTACCAGGACAATTGCTCTTGAGTACCTTCCTGGACCCTACCAGGGCAATTGCTCTTGAGTACCTTCCTGGACCCTACCAGGGCAATTGCTCTTGAGTACCTTCCTGGAACCTAAGCCATCATTGGTTCACATCTTATGTGGCACATGTTGCCTCCCCTTCCCTCCCCCCCCCCCTTTTGGTTCCTCTTCGTACAAATTTGCAGCCCAGGTGAGCCTTGTCCTCTTGTAGTTTGGGTGCTATCTTCCCAACTTTGTCTTAGAGGGCGACCAAGTGGGATAAGTCAGAAACCTAGCTCTGAGTATTTAAAAACACCTTCTAGACAGTACACTTAATTGTTCATGCAATATCTTCCCTAGCTCTCCTGTGCTTGGTATGTTTTTTTCTTCACTTTAATATTAGGAGGAAATTGAGGTTCGGTGGGAGGGCAACAGCCATCTGGTGGCTCTTGGTGGTAGTAACTTAGTGTTATTAGATAGCTTGTCAGTTTGCAGCATGGCACACTCTATATTGCCAATAGAGTGTGCCTATATTGCCATATGCTTATCCAGACCTTGGATAAGCATATGGGTTTATGGAAAGCCCTTTTCTGTCTTTATTCAGAGCTGCCTTAAGTATTCTCCAGTGTTGGTTACCTTGAGGTTACCTTGAGGTGCTTCCGGGGCTTAGCGTCCCCACGGCCCGGTCGTCGACCAGGTCTCCTAACCAGACCTGTTACCCATATGATTAAACAGTGACAACTTGAAAAGTTTCCACCTGCATAGTTGCAGAATCCTGACCTAACCCCTGACAGTGGCAGTACCTATCCAGAGGTAAAGGCTCTGTTGCCTTAGGAAGTGACTGAGTGTAGTGCTCAGAAAAGTACGTTTCATGTGCTTATAGCTAGACTTTCTTTTTATCACAACTCATAATGCAAGAGAGAAAGCATTTTCTTCAATTTTGAAAATGAGCTTCAGATTTCCTTGGTGGCTCTGACTTAATTGACCAGTATTAACTGAAAGTGTGACCTCCCTGCATTTAAAATGATGTTGAAGTGAATATGAAAACGTATACACTTATAATATTTTATGTACTGTATATTATGTTGACCAGACCACACACTAGAAGGTGAAGGGACGACGTCATCCCTTCACCTTCTAGTGTGTTGTCTGGTCAACATACCTCAACCACGTTATTGTGACTCATCGCCTGTATATTATGTTCTCTCCCAGGCAATAGGTTGTCAGGATGGCACTATTGCATATTACCAGCTGATCTTCTCAACTGTTCATGGACTCTATAAGGAGCGCTATGCTTTCCGGGAAAATATGACTGATGTCATCATTCAACACCTCATCACCGAGCAAAAAGTTAGAATAAAGTGTCGGGACCTCGTTAAAAAGATTGCCATTTACAAGCACCGTCTAGCTGTAAGTTACTTTATTCTTCCACTCAAAAAGTCATGTGTAATAGGTGCAGTATGTAGATTAAGTTCTATGTATATATGTACATGGTTGCATCCACAATTTTATATGTAAAATTGGCATTTTTATCTCGAATGAAGATGTATAATTCAAGGTACAATACAGTACTTCTGTTGTCACCTACCATTTATCTACTGTATTATGTCATGTTTCCATGCACATTCGTCAAGTTTTTGAAATTTAGATGTTTATGTACAGAAAATTATCTATGTATAAAATGTATATTAATCTCATGCTTTTGCATGAATAATATACAGTATTGTGTATTGAATTTAGTTAATTGTCATTTCCACCTTTTGTAAAGTATTTTTAAACAAATGATTGTTAATGTGTAATTAATTTGTCATGCTTTATTCTGATTTTGTTCTACCTAAGTCATTTTTCATGTTATGTAGCATTATTTGAGTGTTCATTGCCAGGTGATCTACCAAATATGACCATAGGTACAGAATTTATGACTGCACTGTGCAAACCCTTGTACTGTAGTTCTTAGACTATTTTTTTTTCTATTAGTGGGCCACAGAATTAATTTAACAAAGTATTGGAGAAGGGCCCTAGCTCAATAAGTGAAACCTCAAAATCCAAACCATTATTTATCATCAAATATTTAGTTCTTTTAAACATATTATAATCCAGTATAATGTCACCTGCTGATAGAGGCAAGCCATCTCCTGTTGTCTACACAACACAGTGACTTCCCAAAATGCTATGCATTTAGTGGCTCTGCATGAATGTAAAAATACTAATCTTATGTAATTTCACCATCCCATTGTACCTTTCAAATAAATTATTACTATTAGGTCTGATACATGTTGTTTTCTGGGTAACAGAGCCAGAACCTACCCCTCTCCCCTCTCGTAGAGGTGCAGAGGGCTGAGGATTGTTACGATCACCCACTCCAGGGAAAGCATCCAGAAATTTAGCAAAGTAATGCAGACAGCGGCAAAGTTGATTGAAAATGAAGCATTGAAACAGCCAAATGACTCTGCAAATGATTAATTCAAAACAATTGGTTCATTTGAAACAGCTTGAATCCCTTAGTACAAATGGCTGTCAACAGATGGTGTCTCATAGCTCCTGACTATCAGCCAGCCTTGGGCCAGTCGTGTTGTTAATGTGTTACTGTGTAGGGCCTGGATGACCTAGGGCCAGCTGGTAGCCAGGCGCTAAAGGACACCACCTGTTTGTCACCATTTGTTCTAAGGGGTTTGAGCTACTTTCAAGTGAATCGATCTTTTTGAATGTTCCGGCAATTTGTTTCCTATGAAACCTGCAGCTGCCTGTATTGTTTTACTGACTTTCAGGATGCTTTCCCAGTGTGGGTGATAATAACAAACCTCGGCTATCTGCACCTCTATGAGGGGGCCCAGGTTCTAGCTCTGGTCTCCAGTAGGCTAAACACCCCTATCTTTCTGGTACAGTAGATAGCCATCAGGCCTCTTCCAGAAAGAGGCATTTCATTACATTCAATGCTGTTTTTTTTCCGTGATTACATAATTCATTATTTTCAACAAAATATGATTATTTTTGTCTAAAAACGTATCTCAATTTCCAATAAGAATTTATTATCAGCGTTTTTGGTTTTACTGTGTGTAGGTATCTTGCTGATGCATCCTCATTGAAGAGCAATTGCCAGTTGTAATAAATATAAACATCTAATGCCTCTTTGTTACAATATAATTACTTGCATAGACTCATCATTTGATTATCAATATTTCATCCTTCATTAATATATATATATATTCACACTATTATCATGCAGGTCCAACTTCCAGAGAGGATTATAATCTATGAGCTATACTCCCAAGATTCATCAGACATGCACTACCGTGTGCGAGAGAAGATAAACCAGCGCTTGGACTGCAATCTTCTGGTTGTGTGCACCAATCACATTGTTCTATGTCAGGTACATGTACCGTAATTTAGTGTCTGAGGGTCATCAGTTTCATGAATCTAAATAGCACATTCAAACTACACTGTGCCTCTTAAGAGTGGTTCCTTGGCATAGTAAGGGGACATGCTCTTGTACACCATCCACAGGTGGCTGTGGGAGGCTTTTATTTCCCTCTTCTGCCTGCTGTGGTGGTGCACAAGTGACATATGCCCAAGTGGCTTCACCACTTGGCCCAGTAGTTAGGTCAGACCCCTCCCCCACCCTCATACCTAGTTCAGAAGTGGTTGGATCTAGTCAGAGAGTGCAGGTTGGCTTCCCTTTCCCTGCCATCTGCAGCTCTGCTCTGCTTATAGAATCATTTCTATTTGGTGTTGGAGAAGATTAGGATTACTCAACAGTTGGTCGAGCAGTTGTACAAGAGCTTGAACTTTGCCTACTTGGTGTTTTCCTTGGACAGGATTTTGCTTCAGGCATTGTTTTGGTTCCTCTAGTTCCACCTTTTTCACCACTATCAGGACAGTCATGTGCAAGGTTTATTTCACCTTCTGTGGCTTTTGACTTGCTGGTTTCTTCAAGCTTTTCAAGGTTTCATTCTGTGACACCTTTCTCCTCCATCACTTGATGTATACATCACATAGAAGCCTTGGTCCTGGGTTGAGGTTTTGTGTGTCCAGTGCTCATGAGGCCTCTCGGGGACATTGGGTGCGTTTTTTCCTTCAGGCACAGTACATGTGAAAGTTTGTGGCAGAATGGGGGTTCCTTTCTCTTTTTTCCCTCTGGTTCAGGTGGTACAGTACTTCAGTTTGTGTCTAGTCTAGAGACTTATATGAGCAGGGTGATCCTTCTGTTTCCTTTGGTGGCTGGCTCAGCCTTGGTTTATGGCTCTTCTGGCCCATTGTCTGAACCTGGGCATTTTTTCGTAGCTCCACCTCTTTCAGCAGATCAGTCTAGAGATGTTTCTTGCTAGTTTGGCACTCTCCTTAAATCTTCCCATCTGGAGTTTTGCCATGGGTCTATCACCATTTGTATGGTGTGCAAGTGGTTGAATTGTTGGTATCCAACTTGGCAACACTGACATTTCTTGGCACTTTTTTTTTTTTCTCCATCGTTTGTTGTCCATTTTGATTCTGGTGGTTTTATCCTTATATTTGATTGTTTCTTAATTGGCATCATATGCCTAATATGTCCACAGTGTCATTAAATCTATGCAGCTTGCAGTTTGAAAGTTTGTGACTTTAACTTCAATATTTTCTCGTATGTCTTGGGTTGATATTTGGGCACAGGGCTTTTGAACGTCTAATAGGGTCCTGGCAGCTTGTTACCTACTCGGTCTTCCTGGTCCCCCTGGAGACCTGAATCATACCTGATTCAGATTAGATGCGAGTTCTTGGAGTTCTACTTCCCAAGCCCGGCTTGGCTCGACTTGTGATATCTTGGCCCAGCAGATTGTTGCTTACAGTGAGCTTATAAAAAAAACAAATCAGTATAATCAAATTGCTCTGCAAGCCATACCTAGATTCACAAGGAAAGCTAAGTATTACACTGATGATTTCTTGTTAGTCTATTTAGCAACTATCTGCTACTAACACTTGATGGTGGCATCATACTGGGCAACAAGGTCACTAGAGCCGGCCGCCCAGACTTTAAGCATGGCGTCCACCCCCCTACAGGTATTCCAGGTCTAAAGCGACCAGTTTTTAGTTATCTTTAACTGGTCTCACTGAAACTTTAGTTTCTCTGCAGGGGTTCTTAACTGATGGGTGCAAGGGTTTTTAATTATTTATATTTTAGTTGTTGATATAGATAACAAACTTAGATGGCTTTGTTATTATTTCCCATGACAGTATGTTCTTTCATTAATTATGGGAAAGGAGTGCTAGAATGACTTAGCAGTTTGGCAGGTTAAAAGTCACTTCTGCTCACACCTAATCCTGCCTGAGCCAGCTCCTTAGTTACTCCAATTCCTTTCCATTTTGTCCCAGCTTTTCTAAGACTGCTGTGGTGTTGCCTTGGTTTAATGTGAGGGCTGCCAGCTCTTGTAACCCTGTTGTCTGACAGGGTGCTGCAGTCAGGTAGTGGTAGGGAAAGTTGCCAGGTAGACTAACCAATAGTTTTCAAGAGTAATACTTGGCTTCCATGTGAATTTAAATACTGTATCATTTTCAGTGCTGGATTGAGAATTCTCCAGTGTCTTCCTTCCCAAAATTATATGAAAACACCATTAGCCAAGAATCTGACCATGGAGTTAGATTCTTGGCTATGGGGTTCAATAAGAGATTCCAGGCATATCTGACACTATGCTGGGTGGACCAGATCCTTGGCTTAGAGAACAATTGAGGGGCCAGCACAGAAAAGGAGCTTCTCATTTTACTTATACCACTAGCTCTTAATTATTTAATCATGGTATTTTACAAAATATAAATATAGAAAAGGTGGACCATTGTTGGTGTGGTCTCTGATGGTATCAAAAGGTGGCTTTTCTGCCTGTGTGCATTAATGATATAAATATTATTTTTGTTACTTTTCATCATACTGTGTTTCAATTGAGTTTCTATTTACAAATTCATCTTACAGGAAAAACGATTACAGTGCCTAAACTTCACTGGTGTGAAGGAACGTGAGTGGCAAATGGAATCTTTAATTCGATACATCAAAGTTGTAGGTGGACCAGCCAACAGGGAAGGTCTTCTACTGGGACTCAAGAGTGGACAGGTGAAACAACAAGGGGTTTGGTATAATATAGAAAGCAGTTAGAATAACTAATAGTAATGCCGATCATATTTATTTTTTGTATTATGTTTTCAACTTTTGCATGTCGTGTCGATATGCCTAGATAATATATTTATTTCTTTATATCACAAATCCTTAATTTTCATAATATTATATAACTACTTTTGTTTTCTATACAGTATAGTATTTCAAAAGTATTTTGGCTAACTTTCTAAAATATATGCATTTAAAAGCGGTACAGTACATCTATGGTTTTACTGATTTTAGTTTGTATCATGTTCTTAGGTTCTAAAGATTTTCCTGGATAATGCATTTCCTGTAGCTTTGCTGAAGGTTCCAGCAGCTATACGTTGCTTAGACCTGAGCTCTTCTCGGAACAAGTTGGCAGTTGTTGATGAGCACAGCACTCTCCTTGTTTACAGTGTAAACAACTCTGAACTGCTCTTCCAAGTAAGCCCTTAATAGTTTCCTCTTCACATTAGGAAATGTATATGTTTATCTCTCAGAATGTTCGGTAATACGTTTATTGCTTGTGATGTGTATCTATGTATGTATTAACACGATGTACTGAACGGGGTGAGAATAGCTTGAGCTACCTCATCCCTTTGTGTGTATTTTACCTCAATAAACTTATTTCAATTTCTTCACATTATCTTCTAAGAAACAGAATACAAAATATACAGTACAGTGGCACCTCCCAAATTCCAGATCATTTAATTCTGAACCCGAACTGAATTCACAATTAATCCAGGTTTTGTGTTTCATTGTGTATACATAATTTCTTACATAGCATCCCATGATTTTGGTGATGAAGTGCCAAAACATGGCTGTAATATTAATTATGTGTTGTACATAGGTACCAGCTCACTGTTGTACATAGGTACCAGCTCACTGTTGTACATAGGTACCAGCTCACTGTTGTACATAGGTACCAGCTCACTGTTGTACATAGGTACCAGCTCACTGTTGTACATAGGTACCAGCTCACTGTTGTACATAGGTACCAGCTCACTGTTGTACATAGGTACCAGCTCACTGTTGTGATGTAATTCCTATGACGGTAATCACTAATAGAGATTCACGTGCAATTCCAGGAACCCAATGCAAATAGTGTAGCATGGAATACTAGTTGTGAAGAAATGCTCTGCTTCTCGGGCAGCAACACCCTCAACATCAAAGCCTCGAATTTCCCGACACATCAACAAAAGTTACAGGTACTGTCAATTTTTTTTCCAAGTTTGAAAATACATAGATGCTAGGATTAAAACTGAATTACATACAATAAAGTATTTATTCACTTTTATGACTGCTAATTTTATCAAAAATATTTACATAATTTGGCAAGTATTTCTTTAAACTTGTGAGAATTTAATTATTTTCATGTGTCAAGGTCTCTGTACAGTATTAAAAATCACCTGCATTATCTTGTTTTTTTAATTTTAATTATAAACAGCATAAAATACTTAAGATAATAATGATCCTATTTTAAATTTGCTTTGTTGCAATAAAATGTATTTATTTTCTGTGACTAATACCGTACTTAATGTAGTCATCTCCTGTCAATGGGGTCTAATGCAAACAATTCTTCTACATAGATTTTGTTTCCAGTATTTTTCAAATACACATCACTCGACACTGATCTTGAAAACTCTGACTTCAGCGTCGTGCTCCCAGCAAATACTGGATTCCTAATAACCTAAATGGGATTTATGTTTTCTAGGGCTTTGTGGTGGGATTCAGTGGCAGCAAAATCTTTTGTCTGCACATCTACAGCATGTCTACAATTGAAGTTCCCCAGTCAGCTCCTATGTACCAGTATTTGGACAAGAATATGTACAAGTAAGAGTTTCGTTTACTGTGATATCTACTTAATTTTGCATTAGGATAAAGAAAGTGAGAAATGTACAACAGAATAGGATATGCTATTATACAGGAAATAATCAGTGTGTCAGTAAATTAAAGAAGATTGATTTGTAAAATAGATGACTTAATCACTAATTTATTATCTGGGTTGAGAGATTAAGGGATCTCAGGGTATTAGGTACAGCAAATTATTAGGACTTAACAGATTACATGTTGATTACATGTTGACAGTTCCAAAAGTGCAGTTTTCACAGCATGGCCTGTGGCCAGCCTTCTCTGGTGATTGTTTAATCTGTGAGCCTGTTTGCCTTTGTAGCATGAAGACCCACATAGATATCACAGCAATTGGTACAGACTTACCGTAATTTAAAAACACTGACTGCCAAAAATTCTGCTGACGTTCTTGTAAAGAAATTGGGTGTAAGGGGGAGGAGGGAAAAAGAAGGAATGCCAAGTCAGAATGACTATAAAGCACATGGAAAGGATATGATAACAGAATAGGTGGGGGGGTATATGAGGACAGAGTGAAGGAATTATCCCCAACCACTTGGATTATTGGGGATCGAATGCCGACCTACAAACAGTCAGGCCATCGCTCTACTGACCAGTCCAAATGACTCGCAAAAGGGGCTTGGGTGGATGGAGGGAGGGAGGGAGGGAGGGAGGGAGGGAGGGAGGGAGGGGCTTATATATACCTTACATTTAAATTATGGTAATTTATAGTAGGGAGCACTTTAAAGTTACTGTGTTAATATCTTAATCATATACAAAAGGTTATTCCATTGAACTATACAATTTTTTTAACCGAGTGATTCAAATAAACCACATAATGTGGCTACACATTTAAAATATATGAAATGAGACATATACCAAAGTTAGAAGATAGAGGAAAGAGGTGATGTGATCACTACATACAAAATATTAATGGGAATCGCCAAAATTTATGAAGATGATTTTTAAAACTGCAACTTGAAGAACAAGAGGTCATAAGTTCAAACTAAGCAAATAAAGCTATGGAAAAACATTAGCAAATTCACTTTTACAAAGAGATTGGTAGACAGTTGGAACAAGTTAAGTGAGGTGGTGGAGTGTCTATAAATTTATTACTGCCTCTATGGTGTATTGGAGGTTCATTCAGAACATCCTGTTAAGGATGTTTTAGCAAGTTTAATCTTAGGAATCTATATTACTTGAGCACAAACTAGGAATTCTTTTACTGTGATATTATTATGTAAACTTTCTTGTTGGGAACCTTCAAAGTTATCATCTTCATCATCATCTGAAATAAAAAGATACCTGTGGCTGAAGGTCAGAGTTTATGCCAAGCTTTCCTTAAGATGGGTGTATGAAACATCAGTTTGTATATCAGTCAGTATATCAGTTTGTATATCAGTCAGTATATCAGTTTGTATATCAGTCAGTATATCAGTTTGTATATCGGTCAGTATATCGGTTTGTATATCAGTTTGTATATCAGATGAAACATCAGTTCCTTAAGATGGGTGTGTGAAACATCCCAGTTTGTATAAGCATGCCATATGTCTGTCTTGTTTATGAATGATTTAATAACCAGCTGCAACCGCACTGGGTACGTGAAATATTCATGCCATGTACAAAAATATCATCGTTTCAACAATCTTCAGTCAGTTCATTAACTGTGACCGCACAGCACAGTTAATTGACTCGTGGGGGGATATAGTAATTACCGAATTGAATAGCAGGGATTTGTCAAGAAAACAATGAAGTAAATAAAAGAAAGCATAAAAGGAACCATTTTATTTCATAATTTATAAAATCAGTTTTAATTTCTTTCAAACATGTTGTTCTTTACTCACCACTTGAAATTTTTAACTTGACAGTAACCATTATTCATTACTTCTCTGAAGTTAATCTAATAATACATACACTTCAGCTTAACTTTTTGAAGTCTAATGCTATAGAATCTGTTATTGCTTGTCGACACTCTGTAGATGAGATATAGGTGCATGGTTGTCAGTTTCCCGATTGTACAGACGGTTCCTTGCCTCACACCCGAGACCATATAAGCTGCTGCCTTAACTGATAATTTCACCCAGCATTATCTTTTAGAAATTAAAGATTTAATGCAGCAAATAAATGGTATCAGAATTAAGGTGAAAAAGAAAAACAGTAACTAAATGGTTAATAAAGGAGTTGTGCAAGAAGGGCTTGCATAACTGCTGATACGCTGGTGTGAGGAGGCGGCAGGTAAGCATATGATCACCCTGCTTTTACTAGTCGACTTACAACATAAATAATATAACTTGAACAAACGTGTATTACACATTTCCTCATCTGAAATATATAGTATTAATTTATTTTTGTAGACGAAATAAACAAACTTACCCTTACTTTTCTTAAAATAGGCATTGAGAGAGTACAGTACTAGAGATTTATTTGTGTGTTGAACAGAGAGGCCTATGAGATAGCATGCCTGGGTGTGACTGATGGAGACTGGGAGGCTCTAGCTAAAGCAGCGCTGCAGGGACTTGAATACAGCATTGCTAAGAAAGCCTTTACTCGTATCAAAAACCTCAAATACCTAGAATTAATACATTCCATTGAGGTAACGTATCTACAGTACTTTGTTATCTTTTTTAATGTTTATTTGTCACAATGTATAATTCTGTATACAATATGCTAATTGCATAAGACTACTTCAAGCATTACATTTTTTGTTATTCTAATTATACTACTATGGTATTTATTATGTATTTTGTCTCTACCTCATCTCTCATATTCTGTACTTTTTAATTTTTAGATAGTGTACTTCTATAATTTTTAGATAAATTTAAAAGATCTTGATTTCTATTTATTGCTTAATTTATATATAGCTGTACATTTATAATTGATTTTAACATTAGCTTAATTTCATGCATCAGGAACGTCGACACAAGGGAGATGCTGATAACAACATCTTCTTAGGAGACGTATTGGCATTTGAAGGCAAGTTTTCCGAAGCTGCCAAGTTGTATCGCAAAAGTGGCAAAGACTCGATAGCCATGAACATGTACTCGGACCTTAGAATGTTTGACTTGGCACAAGTAAGTTAATTTTGAATGTATATTTTGCTGAATGCTTACCCATTTACATTTTCAATACATCATTGTTTCATATATAAAATTAAATTTTTTCCTTGAGTTACCTAAAGATGCAGGAAAATAGATTAGAAAGTATTTGATCATGCAGTCTAATTGATTATTCTATGAAGTACTAGTCATCTGTCAAATTCTGTAAGAATAATATACAGTACAGTATTCCTTATTTTTTAAAAATTCCTTTGATTACATTAAGAATCAGAGTGAAAGACTGTAAATTCACATGTCTGAAATGTAAGAATTTACACTGAGAAAATAGAGAAAATTATATCTCATGAACTCCCAGTGGTCTACATCGTTGGCTCTATCTAGGGACCCGGCTGAATCCTCAGGTAGGACAGAAACATTTGGGCAATTTTCTTTTCACCTGATGCCTCTCTGTTCATCTTACAGTAAATAAATACACAGGAGTTAGGCAATTGTTGTGGGTTGCATATTGAAGATGATCAGTAGTGAGACCTTGATAAGTCTAAATACAGGCTTCCTGTTCTCGATGTAAGGAGGCGGCATCTTTCTACCCCATTCTGATGGACCTTAGAGAAATGCACAAGAAAAGGGACTTCTTTGTGTACTTGTAGGGAGGACATGTAGGGAAAGTGTATTCTCATCCTTACTGTATGTACAAAATGTAGCATCCTGATGGGAGAAGATTTAAGCCTGGATGAGTGTCAAGACTCCTCTTCTGGGTACTAGACACTGCCTTGAATATATGCTGAATACACCAGAATCTCGGGGATACAGCATCCAAGAATTTACAAAAATAATAATGTGTCTAGATGTATTTTGGTGGAAGACCTTGTCCTTCTCACTCCTCTAAAAGGGAATTAACACATGCCACAAGAATAGTATGGTATAATAACAAAGGTGTAATTATTCTAGAATTTTTGTTAAGTTAAGAGTTAGGAAAGTTAACTACTGTATAGTATTTCTGATTATTAACCTATTTATTTAGAAATCTTTAAAAATATTAACATACACAATGCTTTATGTATATTGATTTTAAGAGTCTTTCAAGGAGACTGACTAGGAACTATGATTTATCTATGAGGCAGATCACATAAAAATTGCATGAAAATTTACAAAACATTTAAATTTCAACCTAACAAAAGCTAATTCTCCTCTACAGATCAATGCACACACAATAAGCATAATGTATTAGAATTTCCTGTTAATAGCAAAGCACCCAGTACTGATCCTTTTCAAATGCTGAAAAGCACATGGTGAAGTTTCCATTCAACAATTATAATGTTACTCGATCAAAAATATCACCAATTAATCTCGGCAGATCTTCCACTATTAGTCTAATTGTAAACACACACACAATGAAATGCAATATCAAGAAACAGAGCATAGGATCTTTATGATTCTGGTCGTTTTAGGATCAGGAAACAGCGCATAGGATCATAGGATCCTGGTCACATGGGTATACAAAAAACATTTGTAGGCAACCTACCGACCAGGAACACAGTTATATCCTATCTAGATAAATCCTACATAACACACAGAAAGCAGTTTATAGATACTTACGTTTATTGAGGAGTTGACACAGTCCTCAATTACAAACATCTTCAAAGGATGTCTGATCAGCCAGGCTGTGGTTCACACATCAGACTGTGTACAGCTGCATCTAACACCCTTGGAGACTTGGTTAGAGACTGGGCCACAGGGATGTTGATCCCCAGAACCAAAACAAGGTAAATACGAAGTACAGTATTAACATCAACTGTACTGTATTAACTATCGTATTAACATCAACATATACATATGCTTGTAAATTTTAATTTACACAAATGGCTTGTGTAACCATTTTAATCTGAACAGGACTACCTTGGCTCAGATGAAACTGTTGACCGGAAGCAGCTTATCAGCAAAAAAGCAGATTGGGCACGCAATATCAATGAACCCCGAGCAGCTGCTGAAATGTATCTTTCTGCTGGTGAAGTTCATAAAGCTATTGAAATAATGGGTGAAAATGGATGGGAGGATATGTGAGTTATTATCACTTTAACCATGAGTCTCCCTTCTTGTTTAGCACTGTTCCAACCAATTGGGTGATCACAATATCTTAAATGTACTAACAATGCATTCAATAATTAGCTAGTACAAATAGTATATTTCTGAGCAATCCAAAGCAACTGCTTCCAAAGTCAGATGCTTTCTTAACATACTTATGTACAAAATCAGACTTTTTCTTGATGCACAAAAGTCATGTGATCCACTCCAGCACTAAAAGTTTGGTAAAAACATACATACATATTTACTGTACTATAATAGCAACTTTCTAAATTTTGATTGTAATATATATTTTCTGTTCAAAGGCTATTGGATGTTGGCCGTAAGACAGACAAAGCAGATAGTCAAACACTCAGTTTGTGTGCCCAGCATTTACATCGCCTTGGCTCTTTGACTCATGCAGCAGAAATGTACAAGTAAGTTGAACTTTTGTACTCATAGTTTGACTCATTACCCTCAAATTAATTTTGAAAGTCAGGTGTATGTTTGCCATATATGCATATGCATACATGTGTATGAGTGTACATGTGTAGTCATATATGTATATGAATGTATGTGCTTGATCATACACTTCATGTATGCCCTATGTAAAGACAATACATTTTAATATACTGTATTTGTGTTTTTTATAACTTTAGGAAAATGGGAGAGATAGAGAGTGTGATACAATTGTATGTTGAAGTGCAAGATTGGGAAGAAGCATTCATATGGGCAGATAAACATCCAGAGTTTCGTCAGATGGTTTATGTTCCCTATGCAACAACTTTAGCTGAGCAGGATAAGTTCTTGCAAGCTCAGAAAGGTTAGTGACCATTTCATTTGGCAACTACAGGAATTGGGGGAAAAAAAAAGCGAGTTTGTGGTGGGTATAATTCCAGCATAAACCTTAGAGGCTTACAGACAAAATAACATCATCATTTGGGAAACAGGTAAACATCATAATGGCATTTAATAATTTAAGCAAGGAATCTTTTAAGGCAATTTACACAGACTTTCCTGAGTGGATTTTCTCATTCCCTCACAAAGACACAGGAAGCAGGGTATTGTTATGATGATTTCCCTCTCCTCCTCCCTAGTAAGCCCCTTATTTTCCTTTTGTGTAGTTACTTCCTTTCAGGGAGGCACTGTTCAGCCCCTCCAGAAAACCAGCATTGAATGTATTGAAATGCAGCTTTCAGATTGGGCCTCAGTGGCCCCCTGGCTGCTCTTCCTTTCCAGTTGTGTCAATTTTTGTTTTTTTCAGCTTTGGACTGATAGTTTGACAATGTAGGAGATGGGAACTTCCTTTGGTGCTGCCACTTTTCGATGGCCAGCTGTAACTATGGGAGTTCGTTCTAACAGCCGTGTGAATCATTCGCTGCTTCAGTTCTTTTCTCCCTATGGACCTTGCAGATATCTGTGTTGTTTTGCCCATTTTCTGGATCTTTCCTTTGGTGAGGGTGATCATAACAATCCCCATCTCCCTGTGATCTGAGGGGGATCTAGTTCTGCTGCCCGTTAAGCCTGTCAGAATGCCTAAGGCTGATGTGACATACATGTGTGTAGCTACCTCTGTGAGCTAGCTTCCTTCAGGAAGACATAGAGGCCCAATCAGAAAGAAGCATTGCTTTACATTCAATTTTGTTTTTTTTCAGCCTTCCACAAGGCAGGTAGACCAGAAGAGGCATTCAGGGTGTTGGAGCAACTTACAATGAATGCTGTGAATGAAAATCGGTTTGATGATGCTGGGTACTACTTCTGGATGCTGTCCATGCAGTGTCTTGACATAGCTGCTGAGGAGTGAGTATTTTGATTTTACTCTTTGCTGTATTGTTGCTGTTTTTGAGCTGTCATTCTGCTTTTCTGAAAGGTTAATTATCTTGCATGCCAATTAAAAAGGATAATTATCTTGCTTTCTTACTGTCTGTCATGTGTGTGAGGAAAGTATGAACCAGTGGACCCCTGGGTTGGGGAAGGTCCTGCTGCCAGTTGGCACTGAGGTGGAGCTAGCTTGTTTGTGTCGGATTAGGTTAATCGAGAATTACCATTGGTTTTCACTGAACCAATGGTTGGTTTTAAGTGATTAGTTTTCACTGAACCTTTCAATTGTCTGTAATACTTTGTTTATTTTCTGGCTGATTTCTCAATGAAAGTGATCGTGACAATCCTCTGCTCAATGTGCATTCTTTGAGTTGGCCAGGTTCTGGTTTTGGTCTCTGGTAGGCCATACAGGACTCCTATGACTGATTTGACGCAATAGCGGGAAGGTTATCTTGGCAAGCTAGTTTCTGTGAGCCACCGAGGCCCAACAAGAAAATGTGTATCAGTACAGTCAATGCATTTTTTTTTTTACTGCATGAGTACCTATCATTAGAGGCTCTGAATAAATATTTTTATTTAATTTAGTTTGATTTATATACATTAAAACTGCATATTGACTGATTACTAATGCTCTATAAACTCAACATTTATTATTTCATGAGATGAATGACCACTGTTCACCAGCTGTACTTATTTTCTCCTTAATGCATTTATGACAGTTCCATATGAAGGTTATTACCGAGACTTCGTTGCCTGTTCTACCCATTTTCTTTCTTTCAGGGAGGAGGAATATGATGCAATGATGAATAAATTCAAGGACTACCAAAAGAAAGCTTCAATGTATTATGCTTACCATACTATTCAGCGATATATGGTAAGGGTATTGACTGTATTACTTATCCATGTGATTACCTGTATCCATGCGAGGTGATATCAAGCTTTTGAACTCTTGCAGCCATCGAACACCTGCAGTGATTAATCCTCCATTTTCTAATGCTCTTTCAAATGTGCTCTTAAAAGTTGTGACTGGAGTTAGTCTTCTTCTACTTTTGCTCTTTGTTCATTTTGCTTGCTTACCACCCTTACTACAAAAGAGTACTTTCCTACCTGTTCCCCTCATTTTATTTCCCCCTGCTGCGGAATACTACATCTGTCGACCTCATCTATCTCCTTCAGAATCTTATTTGTTGTTCTTATATTTACTGTGGCGCTTCTGTCTTCTAGTGTTGTCAGATTGAGATACCTGAGCCTCTATTCTTAGTCTAGCTTTCTTCACTTGGACTCCAGTCTAGTAGCAAATTTCTGGGTTTTTTAAATCTTTTTGTTCATCATAAGGTTTCATTCCAGGTCTGTGTATTCTAAGAGTACCTTTATATAGGTTGTGTATAGTGCTCTGAATTACTTACTGTTTAAGTTTTTGAAGGTCGTTCATATGTTTGACTTTTGTTTGCACATTGTGCTGGTTATTGTTTGTATGTATCTATCTTCATTGTTAAGTCTGGTGTCCATGACTATGTTCTCCTCTTTCTCTGATTCCTGTTACATTTACTGGATTTGAACCCTAACCTTCAGGTCTTCTCTGTTTTTACCCATCTTATAAGCTTTATATGACTTACAATTATTTTCACTAAGGATACATACATTAACAATGTTCATTAGTTAAATGTTCTCTCACATTGTCACATTGAATATACTGTACTGTATAATAATTATTTTTTTCCAGGATGAACCTTTTACATCCTATATGCCTGAGGCTTTGTTCAACATTTCAAGGTTCTTGGTGCATGAACTAGTGACTACACAACCAACTGGAATCTCCAAGTTGTATCCTTTATTTATATGAAGAAATTTAGATAATTGTATAATTACAGTGTATGCTATCTTCATGTCACATTATTTTGTCACTGTTTTACATAAATAAAATGTTGTATAGGGTGTTAAGCAGAGTGAGACACTACTTTCTGAAGCAGCCGTTCAAATGCCATTTTGTATCCAAAGTCATTGAACTACCAAGACACACTCATATTACTTGGTCGATATGGGGGACACACTCATATTGGGGGAGCCGGTCAGCCGAGCGGACATCACACTGGACTTGTGATCCTGTGGTCCCGGGTTCAATCCTGGGCGCTGGCGAGAAACAGTGGGCAGAGTTTCTTTCACCCTATGCCCCTGTTACCTAGCAGTAAAATAGGTACCTGGGAGTTAGTCAGCTGTCACGGGCCGCTTCCTGGGGGTGGAGGCCTGGTCGAGGACCGGGCCGCAGGGACACTAAAAGCCCCGAAATCATCTCAAGAAGATAGGCTGATGACCAAACCACACGTCAGAAGATGGAGAAACGACGACGTTTCAGTCCCTCCTAGATCATTATCAAGTTGTATTTCTCACATACGACTCGATAATAGTCCAGAACACACCAAAACGTTGTCGTTTTTCCATCTTCTGATGTGTGGTTTGGTCATCAAATCTTCAGCCACATTATTGGGACTCAAACTCTGCATTGCTAGGCTCTTGTGACCTTGCCATGCCTGATAAGAATCATTGCCAGTTGTCTTATCAGGAATAAAGGTAGGACAGGGGACACAGTCATGAGTTTAACTCAAGCCACCACTGATAGGTCAGCCCATATATAATGCACAGCAGGAAATAATACTCTGTGTCCCTAACAAATGCTAATTAGTATGTAATACAAGGATCAGTACATAATTAGTGTTCTGACCTAAAACTATCAGCAGTTCTACCCATTGTTGGTTGGCAAAATCCTACATGTAAAGACAGTGTTAGGGAGGCACTTCGACATTTTCAGCATAGTCTACCCAATCAAGCTTGGGAAAACAGGACAAAAAGTTTGGAAATGGGAGAATCCAAGGGATTATTTCAGAAAGTGTTTTACCACACTTGATACACTATTTCTGAGCTAGGACTCCACTTATGCTACTTCAAGCCACTGCCATATATCAAGACAAAAGATAAAAATAAAAGCATTAGATATAGCACAAACCCAAGTAATAGATAAGAGAGCTGGGCTATCATGGAGTGGAGAAGAATGGGGATCATTTGTTTACATGTGCGAGTCTACCATTGTGGATTGGGTACAAGAGACTGAGGTCCATATCTTGATGATTTGGACAAAAAATTTTGGGAAGAACCAAGCCATGAAAGATCCAGTTAAATTCCATAAACCATAGCTTTAAAAGCAAGTAAAGGCATATGAGAGAAGAAGCCATGAATGTAGCGTATCTCTGAAAGAAAAATGAATGAAAAAACCCTCTGGCCAAGGCATAGAACAACCAATGTAAAATTCTGGAACAGATGCATACTGTTCAAACATGGTCCCAAGGATTGTTGTGCAAGGAATAGAGTTACAGCAAAACTGGCATGAGATGTCCAAAGACACCTGTTTTGCTGCAGGAACTGTCTTGCAGTGGTGGATGCATTGTTTGGAGGGTTTTGGAAGTCTAACAGGGTCCTGGTAGCTCATTATCTGGTCACTGTCCCTAGTTCCCTTGGAGCTTGTGTTGCCCTGGGTAAGGTTTCCCACCCTTGGTTCTCTTCCTCATGAGTCTAATTCCTCGCTCTTCCCCCTGGTAAGTCCCAGTTTCATACTTCTGTGGTTAGTTACCCACAGGGAGCCACCATTCGACCCCTTCAAAAACTAAGCATTGACTGTAATGAAATCTCTCTCTCTCTCTGGTTGGGCCTCAGTGGCTCCCTGGTTCCTGCTTCCATTCCAGGTGCGTCAATTGGTGGTCTTGGGCTCTGGACTGACTGGTGTTGACATGGGAGCTGGCACCTCCTGGTGTGCTGCCACCTTGTGATCACTGGTAACCAGTGAAATTTGAACTAGCTACTTGCAGTCATTTGCTGCTTTATTTCTCTTTTCTTTGTTAACCTTGCAGGTAGCTGTGTTTTGATTACTTTCTGGAGGTTTCCTGTGGTGAGGGTGATTGCTAAGAATCTCCTGTGACTGTAAAGAGGCCAGGTTCTGATTTTGGTCTCCAGTAGACTATTAAGGATTCCTGGGGCTGATGTAACTCATTTATGTAGAAATGTATCTGTTCAGCTATCTACAGGGAGCCATCGAGGCCCAATTAGAAGAGGATATTCATTACATTTAACACTGGTTTTGGGGGTAAGATTGGGTATTTTATGGCCTTTCATTATTTTCATCATGTTGCTTCAGTAATGAGTTGATCTCTCATAACCATGTATTTACCTGCTTTTGAGTGAGCAAATAAAGATGACTGTGGCCTATGCAGGAAGAAAATTTATGGAATATCTGGCATGGTTGTGCCTGTCCAGTATTGATCGGTGCAAAACATTGAGAAGCTACTCAGGTGTGGCTCTAGAAGAGGCTCATTACTCTCAACATTATTTTTCCTTACCGAATCTTCAGCTCTACAATGTACACCCTATCAAAACAAGCAAGGAATCTTGAGGCTTATAAACTAGCCCGTTATGTATTGGACAAGCTGCAAACACTTCGCATACCTCCACGATTTAAGGTAACACAATTTAGGATTTTATTTATGGAAGAGATGTACTGTACATATATGCAAACCATCAAATTTTGTGTATAATGAAATTAAAACCGGAGAGAGGGGGGATGGTGTGGGAGGGTAATATGAATAAGTCTGTATCTGAATACAATGTGTTGACATGTACCACACGATATTAAATGTAATATGAATAAAGACGTCTTTATGAGATTTATATGTTAGCCGTTATAAATCAGAAGAATCATTTTGTTACAGGAAGATGTTGAGGTGGCAGCTCTTAAGATTCGTGCCAAACCTTTCCACGACAACGAGGAACACCAGCCACTCTGTTACCGTTGTTCCACTACCAACCCTCTAGTCAACAATAATGGCAACCAGTGTGTCAACTGCAGTCACCCCTTCGTTTACTCATTTGTGTCATTTGGTATGAAATTGCATCTTGGTAGTAGAGTTCTTTAAGGTGTACTCCCTATACAGTACAGAATGGTGTTAATCGTCTTCAAAGAAATATTCATAAAGGATTTAACAGTATCTAAATCACATTATAGTTCATCATTTAAAGTAAATGTAGAATAGGCACGGAGAACCTCCAGCACATAAACCATCTCTTACTGTTACCATTTTTAATACATTTTATTTCTGTTTTGTCAGACTTTCCTGTGAGGAAAGGCTGGTGGCATTAAAACAACAAAACTGATAGAGAAGAAAGTGATGTGTTATTACTTAAATATAGTTAAAGGATGAGAGCTACACTTGTGGTGTCTCATCTTCCCTGCAATCTTTGTCATGTGATACTTTGAAAATGCCATTGGTTTTGGCATTCACCACCACCTGTGTGAGGAGCATATGCGGTGATTCCAGTTTCAGAATCACTTTTAATTACATACTGAAACACTAAAGAAACTGTTCATGTCTTTTGTGAGATCAAAATTAGAATATGCAGCAGTTGTATAGTGCCCATAACTCGAGAAGCACATCAATAAACTGGAAAATGTACCAAAGACACGCAACTAAATGTCTCCCAGAACTGAAAACATGAGCTGATAGAAGAAGAGAGGTGATACGATCACTATGTACAAAGTAGTAACAGGAATCAACAAAACTGACAAAGAAGAATTTTTGAAAACTGCAAGTTTATGAACAAAAGGACATAGGTTCTAACTAAGGAAACAAAGCTGCCCCCCCCAAAATTAGGACATTCACTTTTGTATCTGTGGTACATTTGGGGCAAAAGAAAATGTGATGGAGGCCAAAACCATAAGTAGTTTCAAAGCATCCTATGACAAAAAGTACTGGCAAGATGGGACACAAGTGTAGTTCTCATCCTGTAACTTCACTTAGGTAATGACACACATACAAACATACAGTTCTGTATATTCATACCATATCTCTGTACAGTATATACTGTTCAATCTCTGATATGTATTTATTTTATATTTTCTAATTCAAAATTACCAGTACAGTTTGATTTAAAAATCTGACAATAAATCTTTGCAACAGAAATTCTGCCACTTGTAGAATTTGTCCTAGAAGAAGGAATCACTGATGAGGAAGCAGTTCGACTCATCCAGCACTCAGGTGGAGGAGGTAGTGCGAGAGATAAGAAAGGCTCAGTGGGAGAAAATGATGATGAGGAGGAAGATAACCATTGGAAGCAAACAGATTCAGGAGGTGCCCAGGCCCTTACCCTGGACACTTCTCCAACACATTCACAGAATGATGACGACCCCTTCACAGCTAATCTTATGAACTTTTATGTACGTAGTGTTACTGTAATGTTTGCAATTTGATTAATGAAAATCTTTTGCTGTCATCTTAATTTGTTTTTAACATGACTGTAATATGTTTTTCACAATGCTGAAGGTACAGTACCAGTGTTGCTACCTATGTGAACTTTAATAAGGAGTGTTGATATGAGCTCCTGGGGCCAGATTCACGCAGCAGCTACACAAGTACTTACGAACATGTACATCTTTCCTCAATCTTTGATGCCTTTGGTTAAATTTATTAAACAGTTTACAAGTAAGAAAACTTGCCAATCAACTGTTGTTATTGGTATAAACAGCCTCCTGGTGCTTTGGAACTCATTAACTGTTTAATAATTGTAAACAAAGCCGCCAAAGATTGAGAAAAGGTGTACACGTTCGTAAGTACTTGCGTAACTGCTTCGTGGATCTGGCCCCTGTTTATTAACAAATATAATAATTATATTAATAATAATGATGCAAGAAGAAATAACTTAAGACTTTATCTTCACTGAACATACAAAGTTTATAGAACAGTAGTAACAGAAGAATTTTTCCACTAGTATTCACAGAATGTTTACAAAAATCATTATCATTTGCAAAAATGATAATGCTTCTTAAATCACAACAAGAACATTAATTACTTAAATATTTTATAGTAATTACATTTATATGTTGGTAGTACAGTACTTCATTTCTCAATATAAATATTATAAGAAAAGGTTAAAGATATATTTTCAGAATTGAACATCTACACATATAGAAGAAAAGGCAATAATAATGTTTTGAAATAAGTGGAGACCATGACAAAAGACCAGTTAAACAGAAGAGAACCGAAGGGGGGAGGATTAGAGGAAGGTATGAATTGGTTAATATGTTAAAAAGCCTGATACAGGTGGAAGGGTTTCATACATGTTCAGATATTGGGGTGAGGTGATGGGGATAAGTTGCTACTGGCATATTGGTCTGTAGATGATGCAGTGTTCTTCGTTAAAATTCAGGACATATTTGAAATGATTGTGAATGAGTTTGATGGCATTTACAAAAGTTGTTCCAAGCAAATGATGTTCTGTTTCCTCTAGAGTTATGGCATTGTTCATTTGAATTAGTGGGAAAGGAATGTTCTGGTTTGGAACATAACATTTAGTCATGCATTTAAATTGTGAATTAAATGTACATACCATATATGGGAGTAGAGAATTGGAATACTGTAAATACTTAATACAATGTCCTCACTTCATTGACCCATTTCAACTCTGGGTATTCGTAATATCTTTTGAATTACAGTATAATAACTGCAAATATGAAAAAAGGTATTCATGGAAAAGATATTTTCATAACTGAAAATATCTTTTGTATATACTGTACAGTAATGATGTAATAAACAACATAAATGACTAATCCAAAGTTGGTTAATCCATAATGTATTTTGCTACAATGCTTGTTGATATTTTGTTTGTTTAGTGACCCGTCATAGTTTAATTTTTAAATTTTTTTCACATCGTTGCCTTCAATGCTTACAGGGAGGGTCCGAGTACCAGCCAGTAACTCTTGGGCAGTCAGCCCTAATGGTTATGGAACCACACGATATAATAATATGCAAGTGGCCAAAACCTCTCAAATTCCAGTACTTCAAAAACATCATGCCTGACATGCCTATTACACACTGCATCCATTGTAACAAGGTAACAATTGTTTTTTATTCTTACTAGTGATTGTGAACTTTGTGCAATGAAAGTGTTTTTTTGTAGCAGATATGAAAGTTGATGGAGCTGTAGGAGTTTAGTGATGTATTGTGGGATGGTGCATAGCCACACATCTGTACATGGAAGTTACTCCATACATAAACTGTAGGAATAGCATCAAAGGATATTAGAGGGCTGGTGATGCTTAAAATGCCCAGTGAATTCGTAATGTGTAATACAACAATTACAATCACAGAAAACTGCAGAAAACCATGGCCTCTCTAAAACTAATTGTAGAAAACTACAATTACAAAAAACTATGGCCTCTCATGGGGTGAACTCATGAAGTCACTGGAGAATTCATGATCAGAGTAGGGAAAACAAGTGGGGCTTGAAAAACATTATTGTTAAACAGATACCAAAGTTTTGGAATTTAGAAGTGGGACTTTCTACAGCCGGTGCCTCGAAGATATTCAACAACATCAGCAAAGGGACGGAGATTCTAATGTGGAAACCTTGTGTGTCTTGTAGTTGTCCGTATTTCTTCATTTACTTATGGATGTCTTCTTGGTGAGGGTGATCATATCACCCTTCTCCTTATGCCTCTGTGAGGGGGGACAGGGGGCAGGTTCTAGCTCTAGTCCTCGAGAGGCCATTCAAGACTCCTAAGGTTGATCTGATTCATCAGTGTGGAGCTATCTCGGCGAACTAGTTTCGGGGAGCCACTGTTTGGCTCCTCTAGAAAGGACAGAAAGTCATCCAAGAAACAGACAAAAACACAAAATACTTCTTTATTTATATGTAAAGAACACATCCAAAGCCTGTGCCATTATCTTAGTATCTTACCTTACCTTAAAAGAAGTACCTTACTTACAAGAAGAGGTACATATACCATATAAGATAAAAAATGAACAAAATCCTAAGAGAACAATATGAATCTATGTTTAGCAATGCAAAGAACACTATGCAAGTAAAAGACTGATAACTTCATGATCTCAGTCCATACAAAATGGCAGATGTTAAATTAAAAAAACAGAAAACAAAAACACACAGCTCTTGAAAAAGAAATATGTAGGCTATATGCCGAAGCACTCGGCTCAAATGTCAGGTTTCTAAAAGTTGTTGTTTACAAAGAAGCACAAAATACCATCAGCACAGGTACTTGGTATAATGTGGAGGAATAAGACTGGCGACATTCTGCAAACCCTTAAAACTACGGACATTGCCCCACTTCACAAGAGAGGTAATAAAACACTGGCATAAAATTACAGACCTGTTGCTCTGACATCACGCGTCATTGAGGTTTTCCTTTTCACTCTTTTTATACCCTTTATACCTTTTTATACCCCTTTTATTTTTCCACATATGTTATCAGTACTGTATGGTTGTTACTGTTTTCCTCATGTTGACATATGACCTTCATTTGTATGTAGACTAATGCAAATTAAATTCATTAATGACACATAAGAAATTAAGAATACAAAATTTATCCAGCAATTCTTTGGTGTTAATCACATGAATCTTTTGCCAATTAAAATGTATTTCTATTTCAGATGTTTCACACAGATGATTATACACTTCAAGTTCTTCAAAAAGGTCATTGCCCCTTTTGCCGAACACCTATTGGAGAAAATTTAGAGAACAATGATTAAAGGTAAATCATTTTCTGTAACGTTTGCTTAAGTAAACACAGTTCATAAGAAATAATTAAACAATTATTTATTTTAATTTTGTTCAAAACTGAAGCATTTAGAGATGTTAATGTGCTTTAATGGTAATACAATGTACTGTTGGTCACAGTAATTTTAAAGTAAACAATCCTGTACTAATATATCTTGAACATATTCTGCATAATTGATGCAGAGTAAACCAGACATTGAATGTAATAAAATGCCTCTTTCTGGGGTGGTGTTTTTCACCACCAAGGATATTACTTGGTGAGGGTGATCATAACACTGCGCTGCTTCCTGAGCCTCTGCAAGGGGGACCAGATTCTGGCTCTGGTACCCAGAAGGCCGTACAGCCTCCTAAGGCTGATGAGAGTCATGTGTGGGGCTTGGTGGCTCCCTGTTGCTAGCTGCACTGCGATAGTTCCATTTAGTCACATCAGCCCTCGAGTCATTAACCCTCGAAGTGTTTTTATTATCATATGTTAATTCATGAGGTAATGTGATTATAATCGTAACCGCATTACTTCATGCCGTTAATGATGATATTTAAACTATTACTGCCTGGGTTTTGTACCAATGATGCTAATATGGATATAGTGGAGTTTACCTTGACTCCTGAAAAACTCCTGATATTGTTTCGTGATTGCTTACTATGCCAATGTAGTAATCATGGTATAAAATTACATTATAATTACATGAAATGTATATAAATTATATTTATATGGTTTCCACAATTCTCTATGGTTGTAATGATGTATACCAGGTCAATCAATCATGATTTGAACATAATACAGGAACTGCAGAAGTCCTATTGGCCCATACAGTGACAGCTAGTAAGACTTCTCTCACTGTAACTTATGTATTAACAATATATTATTATAAATGAGGTAGGGTGCTTTGTTAATTAAACAAAAAAATTAACATTGGTTTACCACAGGATAATAACAGTTGTAATTTATGCTTGAAAGTCACACATCCCCCATACACTTAATACACACCATTTATCTACTAGAAGCAAAATATGGACACAGTGCAAGTATTTCTGATATTTTATCATTTATAATAACATGATTTGCCATTCATATAATGTAAGTTTAGTTTTATCTCTAAATGGCTCAATTTTGTCAGTTTAATATGTAATGCTCTTTTGTGTGTGTGTCCCTGTCTTGAGTCCACACACTTTACTCTTTCCTTTGTCTAGACCACCATACAAACCAAGATGCCTGATACACTTGTAGCCAAGCTGTATTTGAGTTGCGACAATATCTGTTAGTATATTGATTTTGATACCCCATACAAGACTTTAGTTTTAATTCATTTGATTGTGATATATAAATGAAAAGTGATGTACTTGGCACTGCATGCATAGCAAGTTATAGCTGTTGATAGATTGATGCACTGTAATCTTTGCTAATGTCAAGTCTCCTTTATTTCAGGTGACATCACTGAATGGAGTTGCTACATTCCTTACAATATATATATACATACTGTATATATTTATCTATTCTAGTTATAATAAAAAATCTGCATTCCTTTTCTGGAGGGGCTGAGTGGTGGCTAGTTCATTAAGGTAGCTCCACAGATGAGCCACATCAGCCCTAGGAGAGTCTATTGCATACCAGAGACCAGAACCTTGGCTCTCCATCACTGGGGCTCAGGGAGCCGGGGATTGTTACGATCACCCTCACCAAGGAAACATCCAGAAAGTAAGTGAAGCAAGATAGACAACTGTAAGGTTCACAGAGAGAAAAGAAATGAAGCAGAAAACGTACAGCAGTACAGACATCTGTACTGCTTCAGTAGACATGTTGTTTGTTATTCCAGTTTCCTTGGCCTCCTGTTCCAAGGCTCATTTGTCTCAGGATGTCCACAGTGTCATTGAGTCTAATCAGCCTGCTGTCTTCCCTTGTGCCCATGCTGTTTGCATGTCTGAAGCTTTGACAGCAGTGTTTTCCAACATGTCATATGATATTCGTGCTCAGGGATTTTGGAGGTTTAACAGGATCCTGGAAGATCATTACCTGGTCAGTGTTCCTAGTCCATGTCAAGTTTGTATTGTCCTGGGGTCGGGTTTCTTGTCCTTGATTTTTGTCTTCAGTCTCCTCCCTGGAGAGTCCCAGTTTTCCATGGTTAGTTAGCTACTGGGAGCCATCATTTATTCCCTTCAGAGAACCAGCATCTAATGTAATGATATGCATTTTCTGCTTGGGGCCTCATTGACTCGCTGGTTCTTCCTTTTTATTTTGATGTTCATCAATAGGTGGATTTTTCAGTTCCAGACTGAGCTCTGTTGACAGGGAGAGCCAGAGCTCGGGTTATTCTGCCACCTAGTGGTGGCTAGCTGTAACTAATTGTTTTGACTTAACTGCTATCTTCTTGAGGTTATCTTGAGATGATTTCGGGGCTTTTAGTGTCCCCGCGGCCCGGTCCTCGACCAGGCCTCCACCCCCCAGGAAGCAGCCCGTGACAGCTGATTAACACCCAGGTACCTATTTTACTGCTAGGTAACAGGGGCATAGGGTGAAAGAAACTCTGCCCATTGATTGACTGTTCGATCCCGGCGCCTGGGATCGAACCCGGGACCACAGGATCACAACTCCAGCGTGCTGTCCGCTCGGCCGACCGGCTCCCCGGGTGGGTGGATAGTTTGCTGCTTTTTATTCTTTTCTGTCTGTGAACCTTGCAGCTGTATGTTTTGTTTGGCTTACTTTCTGGATATTACCTTGGTGAGGGTGATCATAACAATGCCCTGCTTCCCGAGCCTCTGCGAGGGGGGCCAGATTCTGGCTCTGGTACCCAGGCGGCCATATGACCTCCTTAGGGCTGATGCAAGTCATGTGTGGAGCTACTTCAGCGAGCTAGTTACAGGAAGCCACTGAGGCCCTACCAGAAAGTGGAATTTCATTACATTCAATGCTGGATTTTTAATTATAGCAATTGGATATGCATGCATTAAAGTAGTTGTATGACATTGTCTTAAATGCATTATATTACTTTTAAGATTAAAAATATTTTTGTTATTACAGGATTATGATTATTTGACAATCTCACTGACAAAACAGTTTTTACAATTAACATTGACCTAAACCAAGAAGCGGTTAAAAATGTGGTAGACTGAAATACTGTATTACATACTGATTGTGTAAGCAACCAAATGCCAGTAAAGGGTGTCAAATATTGTATTAATTCTGATAAATATTGATGATTAGAGTTTTGTACAAGGAATGCAATTGAGAAAGTTACATAATTTGTTGTAGTTTTTAATAAACTGAAAGCCCAGAATGGAATATACAGTACACAACTCTGATACAAGGCTAAGAGGAACACTAATACTATACTTGTTGAAAATTACCAAGATTTATATACAATTAAGTGATGTTTAGTGTCTGCTTGTAATTTTTTCTGGGGCTTAGTTGCATTTATTCTAGTCATATTTATTTTGCTGCTGGTTTCTGGAGGGGCTGAACAGTAGCTCCCTGTAGATAGTCACACGGAGATAGCTCCTCACATCTGAGTCACATCACCCCTACGAGTCCTTCATAGCCTACCAGAGACCAGAGGTCAAAACTGTCCCCCATCCCACCGCACAGAGGTGGAGGGAGAAGGGGATCTTTGATCACCCTCACAAAGAAAGAAAACAAAGCCCCAGAAAGAAAACAAAGCAAGTCAAGACAACTGAAAGATTCCCAGAAAATAAATAAATGAAGCAGAAAACAACTCCGAAACAATCCACCTAGTAGTTAGGTCATACTGCTCCCTCCCCCACCTAGTTGATCACTGCCACATGGCAGTACTAAGGGAGCAGCCAGCTCCCCCTACCAACAATCCTCAGTCCTTTCCCTTGATATCTGATGATTCGGACCGCTCCTTGAGTTGCCAGATATTCTCAATAGGTATTGGTCATCCTTTTGACTCTCAAGTGGGAGTTAATTTGCTTGTGCACTGTCCTAATATTTAGTGTTTGCTTTACCTGTGTGTGTTTACAAGCTTTACTTAATCCAATGTGTGGACTTTGGAAATGTCATCTTGAGCTACATGTGCTTAGGGTTTTCCTTCCCTAGGTACTCATTGATGATGCCCCAGGACTGACAAGGTTGCTTCCCTGGTGTGTTTGGGTGTTTGTCCAACAGAGGCTCGCCTACTGTGTAGAATGCCTCACCCTGAGTAGTGCAAGGGTCATTAACTCTTCTGTAAGGCTCTAGGGGGGTCGACATTCTGGAGTTTATTGCCAGAATTATTTGAGAGGTGAGGTATGAGTGTAAGGGGAGAGAATGTAAGGTGAAGTTGTGTATTGGGTGAAACACAGTACACAGAGCTGATGAGGACATGTTAGCTGAATGACCGAGGATCATTTAACGAAAAGGTTGTCCAAAGGATTATAAAAAGGGATGATATGACAGAGGCAGATGACCAGTATTGTGAAAGTGGAAAAGTGGAACAATACATGAAAGGATGAAGGGAATGATCAGTGTTTGAATGAGTGAATGGCTTGTGTAGTGATAGTGCCTCCTGGAAAAATGGAGAAATGTTGCTGTGGTCCCCAGAGAAAGGGGAGGTGGCTTTAGATGAGCATGTATTGTATCAGTTATCTTTGTATGCTTATTTTAAAAAATGGAGGTGCTTTATTTTAATGTCATTGTGGTTTTCCGTCCATCTGCTGCTGCAGCCACCATTACCACTATCATTACTATTGCTTCTATTACTACATCTACTATTATATTACTACTGGTAGTGTCTTGAGTGATTGACCTAGAACATGTCATAACTATATTACAGTTGTATACTCTACTGTATTATTGTATCTCTTAGATGTAGAATGATGAATGAAGATAATATATTTATGAGGTATTCGTGTCTTTGTTTACAATTATTAAACAGTTAATGAGCTCCGAAGCACCAGGAGGCTGTTTATAACAATAACAACAGTTGATTGGGAACTTTTCATGCTTGTAAGCTGTTACAAAAATGTAACCAAAGCTGTCAAAGATTGAGGAAAGAAGTACTTGTTCATAAGTACTTGCGTAACCGCTTCGTGAATCTGGCCCCAGCTGTATAAAACTAAATATTAATTGTTAATGATTGATATGTACATTTACTGGTAACTTGCTTTGTTCTCAATGTTTGGATGCTTACTGTAAGAGTTTATAAAAATGTTTGATATAAAATGTTGCCATGTGTATATAAACTGTATTATAGAATTTTTAATACAGTATCTTGTTTTTTACATCATAAGTGTAGTGCATATTTAACATTGTGCAGTGCATACTTGAAGTAGGAATCATATGGCATTACTCAGCACCGTGGTAAATACAGTAACGTGATGTTTATTAGCTTAAAATATATATATTTTTTTTAAGAATGAATAGACATTGTAAGTATCTTGTGAAGCTGTGCCATAGCTATATACTACCATACCAAATTTTATAACTGCTATGACAAATATAAGTTGATGTAATCTAGTCCATCCAAATGAATTTATTTTACAGCATATTTTGTGAGCATAATATTTTGGTGAAGCACAAATAAAAGCTAATGCATTTTATCAGTTGTTTTTTAACCAAAGAATTAATGTATTTTAAAACAACAGACATAAAATACAAGCTGAAGCCAACTCTATTATTGCCTTCAGTTTAACCCTTAGTGTGGTTATTACATGTTGATTCACAAAGTAATGCAGTTATCACGCATTAATAATGTCTGAAATTATCTAAAATTGTCTGCTTTTTATACCCATGATGCTAATATAAATTTGATACTTGTACAGTATATGGATGTAGTGGAGTGTACCTAGACCCACAAAAAAAATCCTGTTGTCATTTAATGATTGCTTACTATGCAAATTAGGTTATCACGAATGCAACTATGCCAATTTGGCAGTCATGATATAAAATTCCATTACAATCATATGAGTTGTATAATGATTATGTTCATATGATATTCAGAACTGAGTATGGTTGTAATGAAGTATACCAGGTCAACTTATCATCATTTGAACCATTATCATTTGACGCTTGTATCAGGGGCCTGCCGTCATCTTTAGGTAGAGCATTGGTGTTTCCCACTTTTGTTTGAATCCACACGATGCCAATGGTTTTGCCAAGGACCCAGTTTCAATAAATAAATACACAAATGAATGCAAATATTGGGTAAAGCCGTTTGCAATTCGCCACATGAGCGAACCCCCGTCCACCACACCACCTACAGTTCTTCCACCACCGAGCTTTCCTCTTCCCACTTCGAGTGAAGATGGTCCTGTTTCATTTCTGTGCTACTGTGTAGATCACTGGAAAGCTCAATACTCAAAATGTCGTCCTCACATTGCTTAGTAATACATGAATAAAGGTACTGCAGAAGGTATATTAACCTGTATTAGCAACTATTTACACCTAAGAACATGAAAATAAAGGGAACTGTATGTGAAATCATGCTAACATCATGTCTGCCCTCATCTACCCACCTGCCAGTCAGCCACTAATCCACCCACCCCACCTACCAGCCAGTCTCCTTGCCCACCTGCCTCTACTCCCACTCATGCCTGCCAGCCAGTTATCCATCCTGCCACCCTCACAAATATGACTAAAAAGTTACTGATATTTTAATATCTGCGGATTTATCGGAGCCCTGGATTTAACAACCTGGGAACAGCCCAATATAGGTCTTAAATTGAGTGGATAATGTATATTATATATACAGTACTGTGTATTATATTATATATACAGTACTGTGTGTGTAATATATATATATATACAGTATACTGATACTGTTTTAAACGACATGATAGTAAACAGTGTCAAAGGTCTTGATCAAAGATAAACAAATAGTTTCACTTTTTACTATTTTTTCTTATTTCTTTTTCAATTTGTTGTCCTAATTACAAATGGAGTAAGTGCAGAAGATAACAATATTTTCAAACTCGTGCACTTTTTTCTGGACATTTTAACAGACTCTTGACACGAGCTGTCAAGTTGCCGATACCTTTTTTCAGATAAAAAGTGTTTTATCTAAGCAGATAGCCTACAATTTAATTAAGATGGCTTTAGAATCTTATCTATGACGTAAGTCGAACTGATAAGAGAAAGGTAGGTGCGGCAGTGGAAGGTGCTCAGCCAGCCAGCAGAGTCACGGAGTTGGTACCCATCCAGTACCAGAATTAATTTTAGAAGGTTGGTTGTTATTTCTCTGAGATGTTAGCAGCGATGTGTTGGGAAGGAGGGAAGGACCATGTGCAAGACCTAAATTGTTTGTTACTGAGCACAAATTAATGTCAAACTTAGATTATATCTCATGTACCCCTTTATAAGTTAATTTATATTATTTTGGGAGGTAAGGCTGGGGACAGATACTAGAGCCTGTTATGTTATTCAGCATCATTTGCATTGTTAATTAGGGGGGGTATGAGGGGTGGAAGTGTTTGTATAGTTTTCTAAATGTAGTTTTAAGATGATAGTGTGAGCAAGGCATTTCGACTTCCTTAAAGTGCTTGTTATATGACTCTTTGAGATTGGTAACTATTAATTTTGGCATAAACCATCCTCTCAGTTTAACTGTTTCGATCATCTGCAAAAGAACTCTACAAAAGACCAGCATTGAATGTAATGAAATGCACTTTTCTGGGAGAGAGTTGGTGGCTTCCTGAAGCTGTATTTGCTGAGATAACTTCACATACACAGTCACATTACTCTTAAATAGTTCTGTTGGCCAATGGGGACCAGAGCCAGAACCTGCTTCCCTCACAGAGGCACAGAGGGCAGGGGATTGTTATAATCACCCTCACTGGAAAAGCAACCAGAAGCCGGCTTAATATGGAGCTCATGGACCACGATCTGACATACTATACTGTACCTGTATAGGAGGCCTGGTCGACGACCGGGCCGCGGGGACACTAAGCCCCGGAAGTACCTCAAGGTAACCTGGTAGGAGAGGAGGGAGTCAGGAAGCCAAAGGGGCTCACCTAATGGGTTTTTTCATTACATTCAACAATGGTTTTCATGGGAAGCCTCTTGGTCCCCTGAAGCTAACAACAAAGAAAGAAAAACAGAGGACTTTCCAGAGATGAGGAGAGGTGTCAGCCATAAAGTCTTAAAAGAAATAATGGGCCAGGAAGGCTGGCCCAGATGACTAACACAAGCCTGACTGGAATCAGCAAAGGAACCACCTACCCACTGAAGCTGTAAATGCCAAAACTGTGTTAAATTTTAAAATTCAACTGGAAAAGATCATCAGGGCAAATGTGGGGACCTTTGACAAGCTCCCGGCTTCCTGTCCTAGTCACGGTCACTAGTGTTAGTAGCCCTCAGATAAATATATGTATGTACAGTATGTATACAGTATATGTATTTACATTATGTATGTATGTATGGGTTATTCCAGTGCAGATTAAGACTTGTGATGATTCTTAGAAGACTCTCATTTCCTTTTTTGTGTGTGTTGCAGTGTGAGTGAGCAGCTATAGAGATGCAGGGTGTCTCAGGAGCTGCAGCAGTTGTAGTAATGCTGCTTGCTGCCACTACACTTGTCCTGGCCGACTATATCCAGAAAAGCATCCTTTGTGATGATATTGCAGCTATTTGTGAACACAATGGTATTGACAATGTGAGCATATGAGAACCTTCATATTTCAATTGTTGTCAGGTTTCATACAATCTGTTCACTTAATGTTTATTTCATAATAAGTTTGGATACTAAATTTTTCCTCGTCATTTGTTAAATTTGCCTAAAGATGATTAAGTTATCTATTTATCTATTCACTTTACTCCCTCCTGGAAGCTTTTAATTAAGGATTAAACACAAAAGAAGTTTCTCAATCATTCAAACCCTTTCTTTCATATATTGTTTAACTCTTCACGTCCAAAATACAATACTGTTCATCTGTCTCTACTATATAATCCCTTTATTTCATCCTTGTATGCCCTTCTCATCAATAATTCTTAGGCATTCTACTAACATGTCCATACCACTTCAGTGTATTATGCTTCACCTAATCCACATTTCATTTCCTCACCTCTTAGACTGATACCACATCTCTGATGTACAGTACTTCCTTACTGTTATACTATACTCATCCCACATACTTATACCACTTTTTTTTTATCTAAAAACATCATTGAATGTAATGAAATGAATCTTTCTGGTAGGTCCTTGGTGCCTCCTTGGTGCTTGCTATCTGGCAAGCTCCACCCAATTCAATCCATGCCAGGCCATTGAGTCATATATAAGCCTACTGGGAACCAGACACCAAAACCTGATCTCCCCTCTAATGAGGTGCAGGGACTAGGGGGATCCTAGATCACCCTAATCAAGGAAAGGGCACCAGATAAAAGGGGAAGAGTCAGTACTGATGACAGCAAGGTAAACAAACCATCAAAAATGGAATTGAAGCATCAAGAGTCACGAACCGCTATGTGAGTATTGAGCCCAGGAATCAGAGCCCACGTAAGAAGCAAGGCATAAATATGCAGTACAGTATATATATTGTGAAGCAAATATTAAAAATAAAAAAAAAGACAAAAGCAAAAGCACAGGAAAAAAAAAAAACATAGTCCAGGATAGCATGTACTTATCTAAAATTCTGGGACCTGAAAGGCATTGGAGTAGGAAGAGCAGTGCAAAAGCAAACATGTACTACATCCACACCAGGCAAAATGGTGGTATGGTTGGTGGTTCATGGAAGACGGTACATTCCCTGGTGGTGTGCAGTGGAACTAATGATAAAAATGCTTCACCACTGAGTGGTTTGGGTATCTCAGGGCTTCACTGTCCCATTTCATGCAGGTTGTTTACCTTGCTGGCATTTGTTTTGATTCTCCTCCTTTCTGGGAGGCCTTTTCTTGGTTAGGGTGATCTACTATCACCTCATTCCTTATGCCTCTTTACAGGTGGGGGCCAGAAACTCGGCCTCTGGTCCCTAGTAGGTTAATACATGACTCATAAGGCCCTGTGGTAGATTAAATTGAGTGGAACTTGCTAGGCACCAAGCACCATGGAGCCACACAGGATCCCTTCCCAGAAAAGTAAAAAAAAAAAAATACCTGTAACTATAAGCTACCAACATCGTAATCAGTTCCACCACAAATGGTGTAATAATGAAGCCACCACAGGAAGGTAAAAGCTAAGCCTTAGATGCCTTATTAGATAAGATATCCCACACCAAGGTGCTAACGATTCTCACGACAAATCTCTTCTAATACATGTGATGTGTTGCTCTTCCATTAGCATCCTCATTGGCCCTATTGTGTACAATGCAGTATTGCATATAATGTCACCTTAAACTATAAACATTTTTTACAGTAATAAAATCATTTACAGAGCATTGCTTATGTGCAATTCACAATCAAGAGTTAAATGTGTATTGTAATGTGCAAATCTGTTTATAATGTTTACAAATCATAAATCTTTTTAAGAATATACTGTAATATACCAATTTACCGAACAACTTTTATCTGTTCTGGTGTGGTGGCAATTTTAATGGTGTTGCTGTTGATGATGTGTGTGGTGCCTTAGCAAAAAAATGCAACGGAATGTGGTGAAAATCAAGAAAAATTTCTCAATCCTGAAGTATGCAACTGTGGGTCCACATGCATCAGTAACCTAGGTAAGGCAAAACTTGTTACAAATCCAGCAGAATTTAAAAGAATATTATGGTATAATGCAAAGCAGATGGTAAACCCTATTTGATTGTATCGTATTCAGGGACATGATCAAAGAAGTTTACACTGGGATGAACCAATGAGATGAAAGCAAGTGGCATCTCTGGGAGAACCACTACTGTGGTTCTCAAACAAATACGTGCATTCTAGCCCAAAGTGTCAAAGTAGGAGAAAGTATTGTGACATACCAATTTTAGGAAGTCTGGTGTTTAAGCTTCCACATAGCACAAGATATAAGGGTAAAATCAAGTAAAATTAAGGATACTGGTATTTATGAAGCCTTAAAAAAATGCAACATATATGATCCATAAAAAAACCAGCATTAGTATATCGAAATGCACTTATCTGGTTGGGTCTCGGTGGCTTCCTTTAGATAGCTCGCTGAGGTTGCTCCACACACGAGTCACATCAGCCCTATGAATCATTAATGGCCTACCGGAGACCACAACCAGAACCTGGCTCCCTCACAGAGGCTCATTGAGCAGGGTTACAATCACCCTTGCCAAGGAAACTTTGAGAAAGTAATTGAAGCAAAACAAACTACAAGTTTTACAGAGAGCAAAGAAATGAAGCAGCAAATGACTCTGTAGACCATCCATCCAGCAGTTAAGTAAAAACCACTTAGTAACAAGTAGCCACCTGGGCTACTGGCAGCCCTAAATATGGCAGCCTTAAACACATGTAGCTCAAGGCGATAACTGGCTAAAGTTCACATAACAAGTGAGGCTTGTATACACATGCATGTGAGGCAATCATTAAATTTTGAAACTATACACAGTGCAAAAGATGCCCACAGGACCAAGCCCAAAGGACAGCTAACACTTATCTAGAAATTGGAATCTGCAAGCTGGCAATTCCAGGAGTTGTCACAGGCTGGACCGAGCTCTGCTGCCATGAGGAGCCAGGGCTCATTGGAGGTTCCTACCTGGCATTGCCTAGCTGTGATTAATGGTCTTTATCTACTTGATGGGTGGATAAGTTTGTAGAGTCCTTTGCTACTTTAGGTCTTTTCTCCCTGTGAATCTTGCAGTTGTTTATTTGCCTCGCCTACTTTCTGGACGTTTCCTCGGTGAGGGTGATCGTAACAATCGCCTGTTCCCTAAGCCTCTGTGAGTGGGCCAGGTTCTCGCTCTAGTCTACGGTAGGCCATTAAAGACTCCTAAGACTGACCTATCTCATGTGTGGAACTACCTCAGCAAGCTAGCTACAGGGAGCCACTGTTTAGCCTCTCCAGAAATTATTCATATATACTTTCATGGAAGATATACAGTTATTAGTAGTGGTATGGTTGAAAACATGCAGTAAATGGTTTGATGGCAAGTTCTAAAACAATTTCCACAACATTCTGAAGTTTGAAATAACTTCAAACATTTCAAAATCTGAAGAGAACAATGTAAATTTTTGATTGTGAGTTTCTGTATTAACATATTTAGTTTACAAATAGTACATAAAACGATCTGTGCAATAATAGAGATCACCTGTAGCTACAGAGATAGTCATAATTGGCTAATTAATAAGTCTGTATAGTGTGTAAATTTTAAGATATATTAATGTACAAGGACAGGAAAATGGCACAGTACAAAACATGTACAGTAATGAAGAATATGGGTAAATGCTAATGAGAAATGTACATGTACAAATAAATTGTGAGAAGAAACATTTTTAAGATGTTTTATTTTATTTTATCTTCATTTATCTTTAATTTATTTTCTCCTATGAAGCCTAATTTTCTATTGGGTGATATTAGGTGCTCCAACAACCAAAGTTAATGTGGCTTGTGAAGACCTTTTTCTGGAAATGGATAGCCCTCGGTGTTCCATTTTGTGTGTAAGTAACGTATCCCCCTTGAATAATATTGTATATCAAATTCTGACATCAAAACCCCCCAATAGATAAAATATGATGTACAGTACTGTAAATCATAGCGGCTCATAAACTTTCGTGCTTTCTATGCGTAGATAACTCTGTTAGGTTAGGGTAGTTAGAACACCATTTCTATCCATTGTGGTCTCTCAAGAGGACAGGCTGGTGTACCACTTACTGTCCCTGCTGGGCCACAGAACCCCTCTCGTATTAATGAATTCCTGATGGAAAGTCAACACAAGAATGCAAAGCTAACCAAGGTTGGATGAATGTTGTATTCATACAGCACTATTAATCTTGCTATAATGCAAGATATATTACTGTATCAATAAGTTTTGATACTGTGTGAATATATCTTAAAAGATTAACTTATTTACTTCAGATGCTCCAAAATTTGCACACTGAATGTTGAAACAGTATATGATCAGGTTAAATTTTATTTAAAGAAAATGACTCAGTCCTATTCATTATGGCTTCTTTGTACACAAAATATTTGTCTATGACTCATCTATACATGAACTTAGGCCCTTCTATTTCCTGAGACCAAAAACTGGCAATATTTGTTTGTGTCAGGGGAGGGCGAGTTTTGCTACACATCATTCGCAACAAAGTACCCGACGGAGTTGTGTGGTCCCGGCCTCGAGTGTATTATCAGTGACCCCAACAATCCAGACTTAGCTGTCTGTACCAGAAGTCAGTGCTCATTAAATGTTCATCATTAGTATTAAACTTTGTGCAGTTTTAAAGAAGTAACTAACTCGGACAATGCCAACTTTACATTCTAACATTTCTGCCATCTTTCTGCTAGTTAAAAGGTCTAGGCATCATAGAATTTTGGCTTAATCAATAGTTTGATATTCAATACTGTACTACTTTTTCTGTTGCAGAATATAAATGTTAAACTGCACCCAAAAATTGAATATACAGATGTATGGCATATCTTAAATTGTAGTAATGTGCTCTTGCCTTTCTAATAATGTATAACGTCTGATATTAACAACTGCAAGTATGATTTGTGTTATATATAAACAATAAGAAACAAGAGCATAAGGTGTGTGTGTGTGTGTGTGCCCATAGATCCAGCGAGGCAGTGCATCAACGAGACTTTGCAGTATGAGGATGACCAGGCGGCAGGCACCCTGGGCCCAGGACAATATAAGCCTAACTGTGACCAGTATGGAAAATACACTCCCAGACAGTGCACACCTGGTGGCACGTAGGTGTACTATTTACACATGGTTACTGAAAAACTTTTATTGTTAAATTACCATTTCAGTTTAACAAATACTGCTTTACATTATGTTTTTATTTGCTATATAATTAGGCATAGTTTTACCAGAAACATATCTTTTACTTTAGTCCAAAACTTGTATTGACAGTAACATTATTACTTGTTATGTTACATATAAACTTCATTATGTCAATATATTATTCCTTAAATGTTATAAATCCTCTTGTCTCAAACTATAATTACGATACATAAAATATTTTTGTCTTAAGAATTTTTGGTTTAATTCCTCTCTACTCCTGTCCCATCTCCCACTTTACTGACTATATTTTCATTGATCTTTAACTCAGCCTACTATCTTTTATTTATAATAACCATTTTAATATTTATATAAAACACAAAGACCATTCTTGCTGGACACACCACACAACCCAGCCAAGGTAAGCCCTATTTTAGTGTAATGCTGGTTTGTAACACACACTGATGATACTCTTTCTATGGCAGGTGTTACTGCGTGAACATAAAGGGCGAGAGACTGCCTGGGGAGGGATCCATATTCAAGCAAAATAATATTAGCTGTGGTGAGTTAAAAGCTCCTACCCCAGAGACATTAAATTTTATTTTACAGTATGTAAAGGTGTCTGTCATTGATATAAACACATACATACACTAGACTGATCATTAGTCTAACCCTATCTAACTTACAGTATCTATGCATGGTAGTTTAACTGTTGCAACTTCCTCAAGCTCATCACCACCCAGCAAACATCAGCTATCATAACTATAACATTCTGTATTCAGACAACACACAGCCCCTCTGTTTAAATCTCTATATACACAGCAGAGCAAATTACATGGAATGAGTGGTAGACAAGCAAAAAGACACGGATGGACACTGAACACCCAAATGAGCAACGGATACATTAAAAAAAAAAAAAATAGAACATTTTCAGTATCAGAGTGATAACCAAATGAGATGCCATAAGAAGGGGAAGAGGCAAAGGTAGATTCTATACACAGTTTCAAATGTAAATACTACAATATAATAGAACCCAATAAGCTCAGGTGCCGGTAGATGCAAGACCAAAGTGCCAAAGTTTCCCTCCCAGCAGGCACAATTATTGAAGTACAATTAGGTAAGAACAGTATACTGTATACAGAAGCATGATTAGTGTTAAACAAGATGCTCAATTCAAAATAAATTTAGCGGTAATTATATGAACACCCAGTGAGACAGACTATCTTGGTTCAATTCCTTTATGGGCATGAGATTTAGCACTTTTTCTCTAAAGAAAACTCATTTTACAATTCCAACAGCATGTTCAGTGCACTGGGAGGAGATGAAGACCATGGGATTGAACTTGGGTATGAGATGCTTGCCCAATGGTAACTTTGATCCACTCCAGTGTTTAGACAACAAATGTTTCTGTTACGACGAAGTCACGAGCACCGTTTCCTACGGTCCCTTTTCATTTGACATGATTGAAAATATACCGTGTTGTAAGTAAAATATATATACGCTAGTATTTTTGTTTTCTAAAATAAAATATATAAGTTGTTCCCCTCTACATTTTGAAGAATGTGTGTGCATGTCATTACATATTTGCAGTTACAAGTGTAGAGCTATACATGTCGAGTGCCATCTTTTTGTTTTACTATATTAATACCATATATATCTTGAGGTTATCTTGAGATGATTTCGGGGCTTTTAGTGTCCCCGCGGCCCGGTCCTCGACCAGGCCTCCACCCCCAGGAAGCAGCCCGTGACAGCTGATTAACACCCAGGTACCTATTTTACTGCTGGTAACAGGGGCATAGGGTGAAAGAAACTCTGCCCATTGTTTCTCGCCGGTGCCTGGGATTGAACCCAGGACCACAGGATCACAAGTCCAGCGTGCTGTCCGCTCGGCCGACCGGCTCCCCCTTATATTGCTTATATTGCTCCATCTACTCTGGCTTTAGTATTTACCAAGAAAAAAAAGTATATTTGATATTCAGTACAATTGGGCAAGAGCAATCATGTCCTTTAGGAAATCAAGTATGCAATGCATTATAAAGTAAAAGAGAAGAGGGAAAATGAAAGTTGAAAAACTTAAATTCAAGAGAGGAGACTATGGGCGAACTTAGCAATCTTTGAATTTGATTGGAAAAATCTGTTGTTCGGCACAAAAGTAAATGAGATGTATGACAAATTTTCTGATATAAATGAAGACACAAAAAAATTTATACAATACAGAAATGCAAATCTAGAAAACAGGATTGGTTCAACAGAAATTGTGAGAGGGCCAGAGATTAAAAGACAAAAGAAATGGAATGAGTACAGGAAGAGACCTAATCCTCAAACATATAAATGCTACAAACAAGCAAGAAAGAACTACATGGTAGTGAGAAGAGAGGCAGAAAGAAACTTTGAGAAAGGGGGTAGTAAACAAATGTATATTAGAACCAGGACTTTTGTTTATAAGTTTATTAATAGCAAGCTGCATGCAAGTGATAAAAAAATAGATTGAAAATTTAGAACAGATTCACAGAGAATGAACAGGAAATGTGTAAAACACTAAATGAAGTTCCAAAGTGTTTGAGCAAAATAAGATTTTCAGAGAACCAGAAACAAACCCAATTTCAGAGAACACCATAGAATACATAGAGGTGTCATGAGACAAAGTTGACAAATTACTTATGAAGCTAGGAAGTTGGCCCAGATGAAGTTTCACCTTGGGTTCTGAGAGAATGTGCACTGTGCTAAGCACTCCACTTCAATTGATATTTCAAACATCTTTATACAGTATACAGGAATCTTAGCAGATATATAGAAAATGCAAACAGTTCCAATCTACAAAAATGGTACAGTAGCAGAAAAGACCCTCTAAATTACAGACCAATAACGTTGACAAGCGTGGTAGTCAAAACACTAGAAAAAATAGTTTAAACCAAATAGGTAGAATACCTGGAGAGAAATGATACAATAACAGACAGTATGGCTTTTAAACAAGAAGATTCTGTTTAACTAATCTACTTACTCTCTATGATAAGAGCTATAGAGATTTGACAGGAAAGACACAGTTGGGTTGAGTGTATTTATCTGGACCTAAAAAAATAAAAAAAACTTTTGACATAGTCCCACATAAGAGATTGTTCAAGAAGCTGGCACACACAGGAGAGGTGACAGGTAAACTGTTGACATGGATGAAAATTTTTCTAACTGTAAGAAAGATGAGGGTGATATTCAGAGACAATGTGTCAGACTGGAGAAATGTTACAAGTGGTGTACCACAGAGGTTCAGTTCTTGCACCAGTAATTTTCATTGTATGAATGATCAACCAGAAGATATAGAAAATTATATGAACATGTTTGCTGATGATGCTAAGCTACTAGGTAAGATAAGAAGCTTAGACGATTGTTATGCCCTTCAAGAAGGCCTGAACAAAATACAGTAAGTGCATGGAGCAACACTTGGTTGATGGAATTTAATGAGTAAATGCCAGATTATGGAATTTGAAATAAGAGAAAGTAGGCCACTCACAATCTACAAACTATGTGAAAAGGCTTTAAAGAATGCTGAGAGAGAGATCTAGAAGTCCTCTTGGATAGAAACCTGAGGACCACATAAAAAGCATTGTGAAAGGAGCAAATGCTTTAAAATTGCTTTTAAATTCAATCGATGGGAAAATATTAAGAAATTGTTCATGACCTCTGAGAGACCAAAATTGGAATATGAAGCAGTTGTATGGAGTCTATATTTCAAGAAGCACATCAATAAACTGATAAAGGTAGAACAACTAGATGACTTCCAGAACTGACAAACCAGAGGTTTGAAGAGATTTTAAGGTGTTAAATAAATATACCAAAACTAGAAGATAGAAGAATATGAGGCGATATGATCACTACATACAAAATAGTATCAGGAAGCGACAAAATTGATGAATTTTTTAAACCTGCCTCTACAAGAACATGAGGCCATAGACTCTAGCTAAACCATCAAATATGCCAATAAGACACTAGAAAGTTCTCTTGTGGAAGCAAAGTGGTAGACAATTGGAACAAGTGAGGTGGTGGTGGTGGATGCCAAAACCATCGGTAGTTTTAAAGCATCGCATGACAGAGTATTGGTCAAGATGGGATGCCACAAGCATAGCTCTCATCCTGTAACTACACTAGGTCATTACATAATGCTAGTTACCCCCTTCAAATGTGTAAATAAATAGAGCTATAGTATTCCCTACATGTTTAACTAAAATGAAAACAACTCTTTTTTTTTTTTAAACAATTATCACAGCTCTGGCTTTGATTTGGCAAGTTGTTATGATGCCACAAGCCATGGATCAAATGACCCCAACTCTGCAATTTCTAGGTGTGCACAAAACTCCCAATAAACTGATATTTTTCAATTTTCCTTTCTTTTTTTTTACTTGCAAATACATCATTTTATATGAAAATATTTTTTATTTTTTTATATATTTTTTTTTGTGCATAGGCAAAGTGGTGCCTTTCACCATAGCTATGCACTTTGGAGGTTAACATCCACAAATAGCTAAAAATGATAACTTATCTGGTTCTTTATATAAAAAAAACACAATTAAGTGTTGATTTGTTTTTTTGAGACCATACACTGTTCATTGTATTAATCAGTAAACATTTTGGACTAGAAAGGATAGTCTCATGTAGTTGGTTTGTACATTTTTGTCCATACAGTATCCACTTTACTTGTCATGGTATAGTAATCATTGGTGAGCAAATGGAAACTAATCAAGCTTATACACAGGGTTTTCATGTAAGATCATCAAAGCCTTTTAGCCCTGAACATATTCTGTCCATGAATATGGCTCATCTTCCTTCAACTACTGTATTGTATTATTAAAATGCTACATTTTCTTCTTTTAAAATAACCAAGCTTTATTCCTTCTGTTTATGACTGTCTTTGTCAAGATATCCAAGAAATTTAGTTTGAAGCCTTAATTTAGACTTTCAAATACTGTACAAAATATCTAATATATATCAGGTGCTCATCCTGGAAGTCTTATCCTGACTATGATTATCTCCTCAATTTCATCAACCAAATATGAAGCCTACTGCATAAGACTTTCAATTGAGCAAACCACTTTAAGTACACTGTGTGTTTGTACTTCTCAGATCAATTTATATTTCTAATAACATATATTTATTTTATTTGAACCTCAGATGACCCCACAATACATAATAAAGAATACATCAACCCATGTCACAAGGCACTAGAAGAGTGGAATAACCAGGACACAAATGATACTATTGTTGTAAGAGGTAATGTTGCAATCATTATGCTGTATAATGCTTTATTTTCTTGAGGGGGCATCCTTAGGTGGCTTCTTGGTGCTTGCTGCCTGGCAAGCTCCGCTTTAATCTGCACCAAGTCCTATTGAGTCATACGTAAGCGTGCCAGGGACTGGAAGCCAAAACCTGGCTCCCACTATAGAGGTCCATGTACAAAGAGCTGGGGATTGTAAATCACCCTAACCAAACAGTCACCAGAAAGGGAAAACGAGTCAAAACAAGCTAGGTAAACAAACCATAGCAAACAGTAGAGCAAAGCCCTGAGATTCATGAACCCCTTTGTGAGGAAATTTTAATGTAATTCAACTTGCATGCCATCAGGGAATATACTCACCTAAATGTTCTTGCGGGGGTTGAGCTTTGGCGCTCTGGTCCCGCCTCTCAACTGTCAATCAACTTTGTACTTTCAATGTGTACTTTCCTCCTTGAATCACCAACCATATCCTTCCCCCCCCCCCCCCCTTCCAATCATGTGCCAGATGCACGTTTGTTGATGTTTGCCATCACACTCTTCCCACCCCAGTATACTACAGGTCCCAGTTTTCAAGCAAATGCTGGCCATCCTGGCCTGTGTCTTGCAGGAGCCATTTGCTTGTGTATTTGTTTAAAGTTTCAGTATTTGCTTCATGATGCATGTGTATACCTCACCAATTAACTTTTCATCTGGAATGGCATGTGTCCAGAGCTCACAGCTCTAGGGATTTGTTGATGTTGCCCTTGCCTGGTCAGTCACAATTTCATTCTCCGTGAGGTTTGGGGGGATGGTGACAAACCGGCTTTGTTTTAGGAGGGTGCTTTGCCCTTGACTGTACAATCATTTTTTTTACTCCCCTGAGAAGAGGTTGGTGGTGGTGGTGGTGGTGGTGGTGGTGGTGGTGGGGGGGGGGGAGGTTAGTTTTGATTATCTTTCAGGGTAACATGGGTTCCAGTGCTCATTACATGGCATGCCGCTCTCGCCTTTAACATCAGTCTCCCCCCCCCCCAAGCTGTTTTTGGCATTTGTTAAGCGAGTGGCTCCTGTGCCCAGTGTTCCTGCTTGATCTACCCTTCGAGACCTGGAATACCTTTGCAGTGTTCAGTGTTTATTGGACAGACAGTCTCCAACTCTGCTCTCACAGGGTGAGAATTTGAAGGATGTTCCTCTGTTTCGATGTACTCTTATGGCCATTCCTACTGCCTTCATCATGTCTGTGGTTTGTTGGATCTATTTGAGCCATGCCTTCCTCTAGGTACTCAGCATATTAGGTGGCTACCGATGCACAAGCCAAGTTGTCTGTATTTGTATGTTTGCTCTCCTATCTCCATTCTGGGATTCAGCTGTTGCCATTTAGCAGGCCCAAGGGCAGCAGCCCATTGCTTCCAGGTCTGAAATGTCTGAGGGTTTCTGCAGCTATGTTTGGGTCCTCTCTTGGGACTGCCCCTTACCATTTTAATGGCAGATGTAGGTGAGCTGCTCATTCCCACCGAGGATCCACTTCCTTCAGTTTCTCAGGAGGGTTTTGCTGTCATGGATTCTTCCCTGTGGGAAGACTTTTCGTGTCTACATTTGAAGTGGATCATGGCTCTGCTTCTGTGCCCCTTCTCCCCATTCCTTGGGTGTCCAGGGCTGGGGAACATCTTGAGGTTATCTTGAGATAACCTCAAGATGTTCCCCAGTTAACCTCAATTTGTTTAATTGCCTCTTAAAAACATCCACTTTCATTCTAACAATATATGTTGTACTTTCTGGAGAGGCAAGAGTGGTACATTTCAAATGGTATGAGATGGTGCAAAGTAATTTGAGAGCTCTACTGTCTCTGCATGCTGTATATATTTTCTATATTCTGTGATTATTTTGGAGTATTTAAGGTGGGAACGCATTAGTGACTTCAAAATATGAGTATTCTGCCGATATCCTTAGATCTGAAGACTCATAATCCACAAAATTTTCTTGACAGATGCTAATCTTTACTCACTGATACTCGCTAAACATTAGGTTGTCTAACATTATTCTTGGACCCTTTACATGTTGTTTGCATTCTGCGAAATTTGATGACGTCTAGCTTGACTTCTTAATTTTTCCCATATTGAAATAAATCTTATTTATCACCGTTAAATATCATGTTTTCCGTTGCCAAGTGGAAAATTTTACATCTATAGTTTTTTAATGTTTTACATTGGAGCAACATTCATGCTGATTTTGGTATCATCTGCTCATGTTGCAGATTGCATATTTATTTTTATTGGCAGTATTGAACACAGTAATATCAGACTCCATAGTACCAAGGAAAAATGCACTATATAAAAAAATGTCACAATCTTGTATAGTACATAATGCACACAAAATAAAAGTTATGAGATTTACAAAATTCTAATGGCTATTTAGTTATAGTTGTCTTCTTTGTATCACAGAGCATTAAATCCATTTCACACTTGTCCACTGATATGTAATATTATTTCAGAAACATTGCAACCAATTTGCACTCCTGATGGTTATTATGCAGCAGTACAGTATGGCGGTAAAGATGCATACTGTGCAGACTTACATGGAAACCAAATTGAAAACTTTAGGCAGCCCATCACCACAGCACAGAATATGAACTGTCGTAAGTATTAACTATTGTGTAAAATACCGACTCAATGCATCAAGGAGGATTGTGCTGATATTGGTATTTAATAAAGTGAGACCCACACTGAGGCCTCACCAAAGTGAGTTAGGAAAGCTAGGCGAGTGGCTACTTCCTTACAGTAGACCTCGATGACTCAGGTGCCAGTCTAGGTGAGAGTAAATTGAACATGAGAATTTATAGTCTGAAAGGTCGGTCGATATCTCGGTCTCGGTCTCTCTCTCTTCCCTATCAATTTTATCAATTCCTGTTACTATCTTGTACGCAGTGATCATATCACCTTTTATTCTTCTATCTTCTAGTTTTGGCATATTTAATGCCTCTAACCTCTCCTCGTAGCTCTTGCCCTTCAGTTCTGGGAGTCACTTAGTAGCATGTCTTTGCACCTTTTCCAGTTTGTTGATGTGCTTCTTGAGATATGGGCACCACACAACCGCTGCATATTCTAGCTTTGGCTTAACAAAAGTCGTGAACAATTTCTTTAGTATTTTGCCATTCATGTATTAAAAAGCAATTCTGAAGTTAGAAAGCATGACAACGTTCTTTATGTGGTCCTCAGGTGATAGCTTTCTATCTAGAACCACCCCTAGATCTCTTTCTTTATCAGAATTCTTTAAAGATTTCTCACATAATTTATCAGTTGTATGGGGTCTATGTTCTCCTATTCCACATTCCATAACATGGCATTTATTCACATTAAATTCCATTTGCCAAGTGGTGCTCCATATACTTATTTTGTCCTAATCTTCTTGAAGGGCATGACAATCATCTAAGTTTCTTATCCTTCCTATTATCTTAGCATCATCAACAAACATGCTCATATAATTCTGTATTACATCTGGCAGATCATTTATGTAGACAATAAACATCACTGGTGCAAGAACGGAACCCTGTGGTACTCCACTTGTGACAATTCTCCAGTTCGATACATTACCTCTGATTAATGCCCTCCTTTTTCTACCAGTTAGAAAATTTTTCATCCATATTAGAAGCTTACCTGTTACCCCTCCAATATGTTCCAGTTTCCAGAACAACCTCTTATGTGGAACTCTGTCAAAAGCCTTTTTAGGTCCTGATAGATGCAGTCAACCCAACCATCTCTTTCTTGTAAAATCTCTGTGGCTCGGTCATAGAAACTGAGTAAATTCGATACACAGGATCTTTCAGACTGAAAACCATACTGTCTGTTTGATATTATATCATTTCTCTCCAGCTGTTCTACCCAATTAGTTTATTATTTTTTCCAATATTTTGACTATTACACTTGTCAATGATACAGATCTATATTTGAGGGGGGTCTTCTCTGCTGCCACTTTTGTAGATTGGAACTATGTTAGCCTTTTTCCACACATCTCCTACGACTCCTGTACACAGGGATGTCTCAAAAATCAGCTGAAGTGGAATGCAGAGCTCAGGTGCACATTCTCTCAGAACCCATGGTGAAACTCCATCTGGGCCAACTGCTTTGTTCTTACTTAGCTCCAAGAGCATTTGTTTCACTTCATCTCTAGACACCTCAATGTGCTCTATTTTGTTCTCTGGCATTCTTAGTGTCTGGTTCTCTGAAGATCTCATTTTGTACAAACACACTTTTGGAACAGTCCTGGATCTGATTTACATTTGTCTGCTATACCGTTCTCAAAGTTCCTCTCTGCCCTCTCTTTACTGACATGTAGTTGTTTTTCGCATCTTTGTATTCCTGGTATGTTTGGGGGTTTGGCCTCTTCCTATAATGATTCCATGCTTGTGTCATTTGATCTCTGGCCCTCTTGCAATTTCTGTTGAACCCTATTTCCTAGGTCTAGGTCACATGTACATCTAGGTCACACGTGTGTGTATTTTTTTGTGTATGTGAGTGTGTGTGTGTGTGTGGTGTGTGTGTATGTATTTGTGTGTGAGTGTGTCTGTGTTTTTGGCTGGAATTTGATAAAGTAGTTCCATGAACATCCTTCTTTCTAAAGTGCTTGGGACCGAACTTTGCCCAAAAACACAATTTGTCTAGGTAACCAGATGTATTCTCTCACCCATAAAATTGTTTTTAATTTTATAAATAGATCACAATACAGTATAGGTTAAAAAATACTGCAATGACATAATAACATACAAGATGTATAAATAATAAGTACACATTAAAGGTGTTCACTAAGGGGTTCAGGTGTTCCTCCACACAAGATCTTGGTATAATCTCTACACAAGTACAGTTGTTTGAATTAACTGAAGGAGGTGGAAATTGAGACAAAGATGTATTCAGAGTTAAGGGCTACATTAAGGAGGAACACTTGAGTGAACAAGTCTTTAATTACAGTACATCAGAATGCCATTAATTTCAGACTGTGCACGCAGACGGCTCATCATGGAGGAGAATGATATGGGATCCAGTAAACCTAAGTGCTGCCCAAATGGAGACTTTTATCCATGGCAGACACGTGGACTATTTGCATACTGTGTTGATGGCAATGGAAACCAAATTGGAGTTGAAACTGCATTCACTGATATTCAAGGACTGTCCTGTTACAGTGATCAACCTTGTGATACAAGTGTTATGTACAGTTCTTAAAACAAAAACAAAAATTAGGTTATAATTCTAATTAATACATTAATTTACATAATTAGGGATAGGAAAGTTTCTTACAAGTCTTATATAGCCCAAGATTATATGTTAACAACACTTCTTTTCAAAGCTTTAAGATATTATATTAAAACTATGCACTGTACTCAATTTCCTAGCAACACAATAATAAATCTCAATAGTGTTTGTTTACTGGACACCCATTCACAATGCAGGAATCTGAAGTGTTCTACAAATCAATCTGTTCACAGGTCTGGATTCACTAACGCAGGCCGAGAGAGAGATTGTGCAGTATACTGTATACTGAATCTTTGTAACCAGGCTTGAGCAATGTGCAATTTGTTGTTTTAGAATTTACTATTCCCATACTCTCATTTTCTTGATCACATGTATATATGGTCATAATATCTAAGATTTACTAGTATTCATATCGATTAGCCCAGTAGTAGACATTTTGAGTCTTAGACATGGGCCCATTACCCATCTATTTATATAAGTAGGTCAGTGCTAAGGAAAAATTGCCCACTTATAGAGCACAGCCTTGTAAAAAGGAAAAAGTAACAATAATGCTCGACAGATGGCTCTTTAAAGATTAGAGTTCAAAGGCTTCGTGGAGAGCATATAATGGTAGCATCATATGATGATTGAGCATATTCCATTTCTACAAGGAAAAAGACAGCAAAACATTTCATTCCTGAACTGGTAAAGGACACAATAACTATAATAAGCTGCAGTGGGAGCAATGCACCATATAAATGGCAATAAAGCCAAATGATAGCAAAGACTTTATCCAATTCTTCAATAACTAAGCTTGTAAATCGGGATCTTGGATACTACAGTACTGTACTCCGAGTCTAGCTTCATTTTCACAAACAATCAAGCCAGTTAAATCTAAATAGTTGAGACTTTTTAAATAGTTTATGAATATCCTTGTGGTTCTCAGCTAATTAATCAAGTTCTCACAAACATTTTCTTTACTATGTCAGCATTTTTTCTTGGTCATGCAGAGTTCTTATTTTAATTCTACATTCGCTTAACTAGAAGCAGCTTCAGAATATCATGTCATATCTGAGAATGCTTTCGAGGAAAAATCTTCTGTGCAAGTAACGATATGGTATAATCTCTCTAAACATTACATAAACTTGAAAATCCTACGATCTGTTTCACACTCGCTGACTCGCAAAAACTTCGACCTCCATATCCAGACTTGCATTCAATCACAAAACCCACCTTTCCCATATTGGACGCACGCACACACACACACACACACACACACACACACACACACACACACACACACACACACACACATTTAATTCCCCCCTTTCAGTAATGACTTCCTTCCATAGTTTGATGAATCGCCAAATTTTTTTTTGCTTATGTAGACAGTGATAAACTCCAGTCATGACATTTAATAATAAAAAATGTGCATATGAAAAAGATTAGGAATGTTAAAAAAATTTCTTGTTCTTTAAGACAAATTTATCTTATACATATTCAACATACATTATGATAATTTAATAAAACAAAATGCATGATATGAAGCTCCAACATTTCTTTATCTATCAACTTATTTCATTTGAGTGTATTAGTGCAATGTTACAGTAAAAATCGAGAGGGAATGAGAATTGCAACAAAAAATGGGAATTTTGTATGAAAGTCATGACATTTAGCAACCATGCATTAAAGACCCCCTATTGCTGCCAGTGGATCAGCAACATCAAAGACACTTTAAAATAATCATCACAGCAGAATAATATCGTTCATACGTGACTATTAGAACTAAGCATTTAGCAGCCTTACTTGGATACCATTATAACTGCTGATGGAACCAGACCTGAAAATATTTAGTCAGGTTTTAAATATTTATACTAGCTGCTACTTTAGAGCTGATAATTTACTGATAAGGGCTGGAATGGAATGATATGGATGGTTGGTTGGAATGATATGGATGGTTGAATGATATGAATGGTTGGGCTGGAATGTCTTATGATATTCTGTATATTTCCTAAAATAGCAAAAAATGCTAATTACTTTCAATACATATGAAGACATATTCCTTCTTTATCTTAATGCTAAAATTGTAATTTGATCATCAAAACACTGAAAAATTAATTAAAACAAAATGGGTAGGACACCTAGAGAGAAAGATGTAACGGACAAGACAATATGGCTTTCAAACGAGAAGACCCTATGTAACAAATTGACTGTTTCTATGATAGAGCCATAGAAATTTTAGAGGAAAGAGACTCGTTACCCCACACTTTGGTAATGCGTGGAAGGATTGAAGATTGCAAAAATCTCAAGTGAGAGGCTTGTGGTTTTTATAACTGGCTGAAATTAATATATAACATTGGTTTAGTCAATTAAATGAATGTACAATGTAAATATAAGAGGAAGAGAGAGTTTAAATTGATTATGAGCAGCAGGTGCGGGGCAAAATTAGGATAATCAAATACTGTACATTGAAGATGGTTCATACCTTAGGCAAGCTCTGACTTATTTTCCCATAACATAGCCAAGAACTGGGTAGCGGCACGAGACTATTTCAGTGTTGTGTCAAGAATTTAGACTACTAATTTAGTGTTTGGAGTTTGTTTATTTAGTTGATTTAAATACTTTGTGACCTGCAAAAGAAGGGTTCTGTGATGATAATGTAATATATATTGAATTGAGGGTATAACAATATATAATAAAATCACAAATGTATCTTTCCATATCCTATGCATATATTGACTAGCCTGAGAATCACAGAACTACATGTTGGTCAGGAGTGTCAGTGTGTAATAAGGAAAGAAATTGCAAAGCTATGAAATAATGAATATAAGAGTTGAATGCCAAATTTGCGACATCATCATCTAAGAGAGAGAAAGAGAAGCACAGCACGCACACTGAATGCAGTATAAATTTTTACATTTACATGGGCATGCTAAGTAAAACTGCCTGTGTCTTCAACAAGCTATAATAACCACCAATACAATAACACTGTCCATTTAAAATAAGTAAACTAATGGACATTGGAAAAGTGAAAGGTGACAAAGATCAAGGGAAATGAGTGCTAAGAGGTAAATGAATGAAATGAAAGATTAATGAAATTAAATTAAAGAAATAATGAGAGAGAAAGGTTAGCAAAGGAGTTAAGGACTGTGAGATAGTATACTACTCCCAGCTCTGACATATGGAATTAAACACAACATCCTCCAAGAAGTTCCTTGGAGGAACTCCAAGGAACTTGTTCCTCCAAGGAGTGCCGGACCAACCGGGCTGTGGTGGGTATGTGGGCCTGCGGGCCGCTCCAAGCAACAGCCTAGTGGACCAAACTCTCAAGTCAAGCCTGGCCTCGGGCCGGGCTTGGGGAGTAGAAGAACTCCCAGAACCCCATCAACCAGGTATCAACCAGGTATCCCTTTCTATCCCTAATTTTCAAGAGTACAAGCAGTGGAAATGAGTTTTATGAGGAAAACAGCTGGTGTAAGCATGTGGGAATGAAATGGGAGTTGTGAATTGGGTTAAGTGCAAAACACAGATGGTGTGGACATGTCAGTAAAATTCCTGAGAGTTGTTTAGTGAAAAGGGTGAACATGGGTGAAATATACTTATATAGGAGATTATATATAGGAGAAATAAACTCATATAGGAGATACTGGCAGACAACCAGTATCTCGGAAGGGAAGAGTGGAACAATATATTGTATGTGAAGTCTTTGAATAAATTTTCCTTTCTCTACCACCTAATAAGAACATTGGGAGAGAGTACGGGCATTAAGGTTAGAGGGAGTTAAATCATCCAAAGTGAAAATAAATAAAATTCAAATATCTAGCCAATGTTAACACTTAGGCAGGCCTTGTGCACAGGCCAGAGAAGTAAGGAATTCTGGAGTGTGGGCATGCTAGCTGTGCCCAAAAAGTACTAGCACTGTACTGTTGACCAGACCACACACTAGAAGGTGAAGGGACGACGACGTTTTGGTCCGTCCTGGACCATTCTCAAGTCAATTGTGAGAATGACTTGAGAATCACAATCGACTTGAGAATGGTCCAGGACGGACCGAAACGTCGTCGTCCCTTCACCTTCTAGTGTGTGGTCTGGTCAACATACTTTAGCCACGTTATTGTGACTCATCGCCTGCACAGTACTGTACTGTTTGTACAATTAGTCTGCCAAAGGTTACTTAACTAATTATTACTTAACACACTACTGATGCTGAATGGAGTCAATATTACACAGAAGAGTGGTCCCTGAATGAACAGGTTTCAATGTTTGATATTTATTACGGTCTTGGGTGACCCATGATGTTGCAATGACCAACCTGTAAGTGGTTCAAATGCCTTCACTCATGTGGCACTGTTTAAGCATGCAAAAAGTAAATACAATGGGGTAACTTACCTAAAACATCTAATGGCTTGTCCATATCTTCATCAGAAAACACCTTACGTGGAAATGATGTGGACAGTTTAAATGGGGCATCTGCAGGAAGGCCATCCTGGCGATTGAGGCCAATCCAGAGACGAACTGCTGATAAAGCTTCTTTGGCCTTGAACTCCTGCACAAGTGGTGTTCCACTTGGAAGGCGAATCTAAAAAAAATAAAAGGAACAGAGAGAATGTGATAACCGTTTTACTTGTTTGTCACAGTTCAACAATGTTCAACATATATACTTTTGCCTAAATTACTAAAGTAACAAAATTAATAAACACTAGCTAAAACACTTTCATTTATATTTTATGAACCTTGAATGTCAACTGAATTTATGCTGCAGTTTTTCTTAATATAGTACACAATGTGACCCTGAAATGCACGGGTGATTGTGGTAACATGGCACGCATTTTAACGTGTTAATGTGCATATTATAAAGCACAATTAATAGCTATTAATTATTATTTTGTATTACAATTATAATTATTAATAGCTATTTAATTTTTTAATATATATATCCTTCTTGCACTGTATTGTTCCCCTTATTTTTGCCAGGCTGAAGAAGACCCACATCCAATGAAAGTGAGAGAACAGTGTAATAATAATATATTGATATATGTATAAGTGAATTTGTGCAAGCAGATTTTTTATTTTGTTTACCTGAAGTCTTGCTGTAGTGTATTCCTTCTTCTGGGTCAGCTGTGGAACAGGTGTTGGCTGAGGCTTGGGAGGTGCAACAGTAGCTTGTGATCCTCCTTCACCTTTGTTGGCAAACATTTCTTTCCTGGCCAGCCTGTCGCGCTCAATCTGGTCTTTTACTTTTTGCCTTGCAATCTTGTCTTCCAGTTTCTCCCTCCTGCGATCCTCAGCAATGCGTTTCATCTCCTGCTCCTGCATGCTAGGGACATTTTGTTGTAAATATATGAGAAAGAAACTGTATGATAGAAAAGATATCACTACAACAAAAGGTCTGATATGCGAGCATGTTTCTCATTACAACTTAACATCCACAGTATTATTTGATTTTTACATTTTCTTTAAAGCTAGAAATATGCTAAAACTTAATTCTAATGCATTTTATTTTGCAATGAAGCTGCAATGAAGAGAACTATGGCAAAATTGTATGCAATAAGCATTAGAGATGAGAAAGAAAATACACCAGAGCCCAACAGAAGATGGGACTAAGCAGCAAGAGTGACCAAAAATAGAGTTCAACTACATCAAAGCATAATAAGGAAAGCTGTGCACAGCAATGCCAGGCACAAAGGTGGGAACAGCCTGTGCATACATGTATTCCTGACAAAAAAACTTTTTCCAGGGGATGAGGGAGAACTAGCTGTCTCAACTATCTGCAGACAGATGGGCGAGACAATGGGTAAAGTAACTCGATTGATCATACGCCATCCCCCAACCTAAAACACTTGGCAGGGAAAGGCATATGTAGCCACAGACAAGCACAATGTAATGTACTCCAAATGTACTCACTAGAAAGAAGATGAGAGAGATATCAAATAATATACACCTGGAAGATACTGAAGGGCCAAGTACCAAATCTACACAGTAAAATAACAATGTACTGGAGTGAACGATATGGAAGAAAATGCAGAATAGAACCAGTGAAGAGCAGGGGTGCCATAGGCACAATCAGAGAACACTGTATAAACATCAGAGGTCCACGGTTGTTCAACACCCTCCCAGCGAGCATAAGAAATATTGCCGGAACAACCGTGGACATCTTCAAGAGGAAACTAGATTTATTCCTGCAAGGAGTGCTGGACCAACCGGGCTGTGGTGGGTATGTGGGCCGCTCCAAGCAACAGCCTGGTGGACCAAATTCTCACAAGTCAAGTCTGGCCTTGGGCCGGGCTTGGGGAGTAGAAGAACTCCCAGAACCCCATCAACCAGGTATCAACCAGGTATTTAGCCCAACTGTAGAACCCAACCACAACACGGGCAGATTCAGACAACAACCACCACACAAGCATATAGTTAAATACAATCACTCTCCTTAACAAATATATACAGTATATCCTTATACATATTATAAATCCTTACCAAATATATATATGGCTTAAATTTGCTTGAGGTGATGCGTAATATAAACTTACATTAAACTGAGAGTCTACGTAATATAAACTTGCGTTAAACTGGGATTCCAGTGTACAGCATTATCTACCCACAAATAGCAAAAATTAAAATCGGTACACTAGAAAACTTTGTCCAACAAATGGGGTAACTCACAACTGAAGCATTGGAGGGAGACAACTTAACTATTATAAAAACTACTGCATATAGAGAATGCTAAAACTCCTATACGGTGTCACACACTTACATGCGCTTTCTCTCTGTAATTTCTTGACCCATCTGAATACGTTTTCTTTCACGGTCCCTTGCTTCCTTTTCCTCCTCTTGCTCTCTTTCCTTCCTTCGTTGCTTAATTTTTTCTTCTAATAACCTTTTCTGTAATTGAGAAATAATGTACTGTACTTATGTCTTTTTAAAAAAAAAAAAAAAATTCCCCAGTTCTAACAATAGCCATCACAATTATTCAATCTAAACATTACAATGTACTGTAGTTCTACAATTCAATAACTAATTATTTTATAGAGGTCCATAGTAATAACCAGGTTTTCTTCAAATGCTAGAAATAAGGATACAGCAAAAATATTAGTAACAAGTATAAAAAAAAAAGAGGCAGGTGAGGGGATGTGAGGATCTTATCACATTGCCAATAATACATTTCACTATTCCCTAACTAGATATACGTTGAATTCAGTCAGCTGAAAGAGGAATCCACAGGTTATATTCCAGATCTCTCACAATACAAATACCAGTACTATTTAAGTACAGTGCTTAGCCCTCAATGGCTTCCCATAGCCAAGTGCAATGATTCTGGAAAGCCGTCCATAACAACACCACCACCACTGACAAATTTCACGGGTCTACCAGAGGCACAGGACCCGAACTGACTCCTTCAGAGAGACGAGGGGAAGCACAGAGCTCAGACTCTAATCTACAGTCGAAGAGAAATAACAACACACTTCAAGATGAAACCATGGACACGATAGTTGGCATCAAGTAAATGACCTTTACTCCAATTCGCCCCTCCCCCCCCCCCTGCTGTCACCAGGTGAGAAATTGCTTCGAAGCTGGGTCAATTTTTGGTCTTCCTTAGCAAAGACTGATATGAAACGGTCATTTAGTCATGGTAACATAACTAGGTAACAAATATCTGAAAGTTGAAAGTACACGATTGACTAGGTAAAAAAAATACAATATCTGGAAAGTACAAGATAGCTCATTTCCTCCTTCCCATCTATTATGTGACCAGAGATAGTTTTCTCAAGTCTTTTTACTTTCCACTACCTTCATTTTGTGAAGTTTGGAAAAACTTTTAGGATTCAACTTGATATCTCAGCTTTGTAAACTCCTTTGGTTTATCTTACTTCTTGCCAAACCTGTATTTTTAAATGTACAGTATCATATTGATCTATTAGGAGGGACTTCCCCTTTCTCTGTTTTTTAGAGTATTTTTTTGTATCCAATTTGTCTGTTGCTCTTTTTACAATATTTGTAAATTCTATATATGCTTCATTTACTAAAGAACTGGCCATCAATATCTGGGTTCCCCTCTCAGCTAGGATTCATGTTAACTTCCATGTCCAAAAATGTTTGAGCTGCTCCTGTCTTAACAGCTAGTAATCCCCCTTTTAAAAAATCTGGGACTCTGAAATTGGTTTTAAGTTTCTTGGGCACAGCACTTTCAGTTAAAAACAAATCCACTTTTTCTACAATTTCTATTGCCAAGTTTGTTGCCTATTTTTATGTTGTCAATCATTGTCTCTTTATTTACCAGGACCAAATCCAAATTGCCTTTACCTGGCTTAATGGTTTCTCAACATTTGCTGTCTAACTGCATTAGTTTCGGCCAAATAATACAGAGGTTATATTTATCTTTTTATGTACTGTGCTAAAACTACAGCAACGTACATTTATGTGTAAAATGATTGAATGTGAATTTTCACAAACAGTATTATATAATATTACATACAAAATGTAAATTTGTAATACACTGTAAAATATACATAAATATTTGTAAGGCTTATATCTTTGACACAAATCCACACAAGGGAGAATAACCATTTACACAAACACTTTTTTTTTTTTTTTTTTTTTTTTTTTTTTGAGATATATACAAGAGTTGTTACATTCTTGTACAGCCACTAGTACGCGTAGCGTTTCGGGCAAGTCCTTAATCCTACGGTCCCTGGAATACGATCCCCTGCCGCGAAGAATCGTTTTTTCATCCAAGTACACATTTTACTGTTGCGTTAAACAGAGGCTACAGTTAAGGAATTGCGCCCATTAAATCCTCCCCGGCCAGGATACGAACCCATGACATAGCGCTCGCGGAACGCCAGGCGAGTGTCTTACCACTACACCACGGAGACTGCATGTTTTCAATCACTTAACAGTGATTGTCTGATCATGAGCAACCACAATCAGATTGTGTATCTTTCAGTGCAGCTAAAATTTCACTGACCAGAACTCTGAGACATTACCGTTTCCTAATCTAATTATAATGGTTGGTGGGCACTGATCCAACTTACTAAGAAAATATCTTGATTGCAATTTTTCTACAAGTAAAAAAAAAAGTTTGAAAAACACCTACTTGGATGTTTATATTTAATACTGCCTCAATTTTGTGTCCATAAATACAGTACACTGCAGAGGTGAAAGGTTGTAAGAACATAATCCCAAACATTTCTAAACAAAAAATGAAGCATTTACAGAAGCCTGACTCACTGCAAATTATACATCACACCAATGGATCTCCTGATTATCAGTATTCAACCAGTATCTCTGAACATGGTATAAAAAGTGAATAAGCACATTATCCATGCAACATGATGATTACCCATAAAATTATATAATTCCACTATTGTCATAAAAATAAATTATCATCATATGGCACAAAATAAATACTGTATTGTGCTTAACTAACCTTTTCCTGTTTCTCTTCTGCTGTCAATGGTTTTTTTTCCTCGGTGGATTCTGAGAAATTGGAATGGCCAGACTTGATTGCATGGAACTCTACTTCTTCAGATGATTTGAAGAGCTTCCCACAACTGAAAATTTGGGAATTGTGCCTTAATACCAGACAGTATCTAGCAAGAGTCTACTTAATAAGGAAGCTAATACTTTTGATTTGGCCAAGAACCATTACAGTTTATGAAACACACACACACTACTAGGCGACAAATAAATACCTGGAAACCTTCATGACGGGCTAGGTAACAAATATCTGAAAGTACACGATTGACTAGGTAAAAAAAAATACAATATCTGGAAAGTACAAGATGGAACTAGGTAACAAATTAGCTGTGCATAATATATCTCAACAACATACACTAGTGCTAAACGTTACTCACCTAGCTCTACGTATTATAAAGACCACCCAAAATTTTTACTTAAAAATTTCTAAGTACAGTATGGTACAGTTTATATCTAATGTTAAAAAACTTTCACTCTTAATTTAAGCTTCTGTTTGCAATAATTTTCCATATTTGTTCATTACTATTCGGAGTAATCATCGATTAACTTTACAGTATACTTTCTCCAAATCCATAAAGGATAAGAGCAACTTACAATCATTCTCACATGTCTTCTCAACAAACACCTAAATTACACACACAACCCATTCTACCACAAAATTTTCCTTGTTCATTAATAACCAATTTCTCAGTTATTTCTTAAACTCTTTCAATTACAATTCTGCCATACACCTTGCCCACAACACACAGGAGATTAATGTTGCTTATCTTGAGGTTACCTTGAAGTTATCTTGAGACGATAACAATGTTATGTTATGATAACATGCTCAATACCTACAATCATAACATTCCTTTATATTCAAGTATCGGATATCACATCCCTTCTGGAATCATCTGGCCCAGTACCCCTATCATACATCATATGAATTATAATGAATTATTACATGAATAATTCATAACAAACATTATGAATTATACATCTGGCAAATTCTCCACACCCACTCCATTCATTTGACTCAACTGTTTTAAATAACTTCAGCATAAAAATCATCAACACTCACAGCTTCCCTACATTTTAGCTTCTTCACTTAAGTACTCATCTCTTTCAGAGACAATATCTGTTGATATTATGATTTGCATGCTTCTTACATTGATAAAAGCAGTATCATGTATAACTGCATTCATTTCATCATTTCTATCCATCTTTTGATTGTCCAGTGCTCCTATGAGTAGAAAAACACCATGTTACAAGTTTACTTAATTTAAGACGACATCTGGCATACAATGGCTTTTATTAATAGCCCTTAGAAGCAAAAATGTCATCTTCAATCAAGTTGACTCCAAACTCTGCATTTTCTACCCGTGTTAGAACTTCGTATTCTGTCAAACTGCTCCTACGATAACTGCAGACAACGTACCTCTAGGAGCAATAGCGAGTATATTATTGGGATAATCTACTCGCTACAAGCTAAAATGCATGCTTAAAAAAAAAAACTTACTCATCACATTTGATGGATTTTGCACCTTCATTTGTTTCATCTTCACCTTCCCCCGACTTTCCTTCACCCGACTCCTGCTGTACACCCGTCTCTTTCCCTTCACCTGATCCCTTCTCTTCAACCGACTCCTGCCCTTCTGGTACATCAGTTTCCATCTTCTCATCTGGTTTAGAACCTAAGAATTATAAACAGCATATAACAAAAACAGGTACAAGTGGGAGGCACAGCCCTGAAGACAAGGACAAAATGTTAGAAAAATAAACATTTTAGCATTATATAATCTACACAATATTATGATTAAATTATCAAAATATTGCTAGTTTATAAAAAGCCCTGAATATCAAGGGTGAGAAAAATATAGAAACTTCATGAATAGTACTTTATTACTAATAAACCTTTAAAACTAAGAATACAGTACAGTGCATGAAACATGTTGGTGTTTTAAGATATAAAATACCAATATACAAAATAATAAAAAACAATTTTCTTAAGATGCAATATTTTAAGAAATATATATTTTAAGTTGTTAAAATGGGATAAATATAGGGAGGGAGGGAGGGTATTATCAGGGGAAAGTGCCAAGCCATTACGACTATATTGCACTTGGAAGGGTTCAGGATAAGGATTTGGGATGGGACGAGGAAAAGGAATGGTGCCGAACGGTTGGGGATTGTACGCAGACCTGCATGAAGTGAGACCGGCGCTCTACTGTCCAGTCCAAGTGGTTGGAAGCGTATGGTGAAGGAAATGCATAGTGTCTGGGATGACATTTAGGCTGGAGGAATAACCCACATTAGAAATAGTTAATTGTTGTAGATGACTTGATAGAAGAAAGGAATACCATAGGGAAGTGACTGAGGAATAACTATTGTAAACACTTAGTGAGAATATAGCCATGGAGCTGGTAGGCATCACTAGATGAAAGAGTTCCATGTGCATGTTATCTTGAGGTTATCTTGAGATGATTTTGGGGCTTTAGTGTCCCCGCGGTCCAGTCCTCGACCAGGCCTCCACCTCCAGGAAGCAGCCCGTGACAGCTGACTAACACCCAGGTACCTATTTTACTGCTAGGTAACAGGGGCATAGGGTGAAAGAAACTCTGTCCACTGTTTCTCGCCGGCGCCTGGGATCGAACCCAGGACTACAGGATCACAAGTCCTGCATGCTGTCCGCTCGGCTGACCGGCTCCCACGACCGACCGTAGAATGATTAAACATCTTAAGTGCAAAAGAATCTACTTTTGCTCTAACAAACTGAGAATACCTATGAAGCAAGCAAGACTGTGTGTGGATAAAACACTGTACTCCTCTACTAAATATCATTCCCCTGATATAGTTCAGTCATTCCTCACCTACTGAATGACCAGCTTCTGCTTCAGCAGGTGGATCATTAATCCCAGGATCATCAGCATGCGCTAAAAGCCACTCCATTGCTTGTTCTATACCTCCTCCTCCAGTCACTGCTAACGCCTTCTTTCTGAAATAATAACAATAATACAGTAATAAATATTAATAATAATAATGTCAATTATAAGAAATATTAGTTACAAAAATTACAGTAGTTTTCTTATTTTTTATAAGGCCACAAATCACATATAATATACACTTTGTGTATAATATACACTGTGTATATTATACAGTATCAAATTAAGCAGCCAAACCTAAGCTAACCTTACCTAGCCAAACCTAACCTAACCTTACCTAGCCAAACCTAACCTAACCTTACCTAGCCAAACCTAACCTAACCTTACCTAGCCAAACCTAACCTAACCTTACCTAACCTAACCTTACCTAGCCAAACCTTACCTAGCCAAACCTAACCTAACCTTACCTAGCCAAACCTAACCTAGCCAAACTAACCTAACCTTACCTAGCTAAACCTAACCTAACCTTACCTAGCCAAACTAACCTAACCTTACCTAGCCAAACTAACCCAACCTTACCTAGCCAAACTAACCCAACCTTACCTAGCCAAACTAACCTAACCTTACCTAGCCAAACTAACTTAACCTTACCTAGCCAAACTAACTTAACCTTACCTAGCCAAACTAACTTAACCTTACCTAGCCGAACTAACCTAACCTTACCTAGCCAAACTAACCTAACCTTACCTAGCCAAATTAACCTAACCTTACCTAGCCAAACTAACCTAATCTTACCTAGCCAAACTAACCTAATCTTACCTAGCCAAACTAACCTAACCTTACCTAGCCAAACTAACCTAACCTTACCTAGCCAAACCTAACCTAACCTTACCTAGCCAAACTAACCTAACCTTACCTAGCCAAACTAACCTAACCTTACCTAGCCAAACTAACCTAACCTTACCTAGCCAAACTAACCTAACCTTACCTAGCCAAACTAACCTAACCTTACCTAGCCAAACTAACCTAACCTTACCTAGCCAAACTAACCTAACCTTACCTAGCCAAACTAACCTAACCTTACCTAGCCAAACTAACCTAACCTTACCTAGCCAAACTAACCTAACCTTACCTAGCCAAACTAACCTAACCTTACCTAGCCAAACTAACCTAACCTTACCTAGCCAAACTAACCTAACCTTACCTAGCCAAACTAACCCAACCTTACCTAGCCAAACTAACCTAATCTTACCTAGCCAAACTAACCTAACCTTACCTAGCCAAACCTAACCTAACCTTACCTAGCCAAACTAACCTAACCTTACCTAGCCAAACTAACCTAACCTTACCTAGCCAAACTAACCTAACCTTACCTAGCCAAACTAACCTAACCTTACCTAGCCAAACTAACCTAACCTTACCTAGCCAAACTAACCTAACCTTACCTAGCCAAACTAACCTAACCTTACCTAGCCAAACTAACCTAACCTTACCTAGCCAAACTAACCCAACCTTACCTAGCCAAACTAACCTAACCTTACCTAGCCAAACTAACCTAACCTTACCTAGCCAAACTAACCTAACCTTACCTAGCCAAACTAACCTAACCTTACCTAGCCAAACTAACCCAACCTTACCTAGCCAAACTAACCTAATCTTACCTAGCCAAACTAACCTAACCTTACCTAGCCAAACCTAACCTAACCTTACCTAGCCAAACTAACCAAACCTTACCTAGCCAAACTAACCTAACCTTACCTAGCCAAACTAACCTAACCTTACCTAGTCAATTAGCCTCAACCTTAACTAACCTTGACTAGTTAATATAGACAAACTAAAAGGTGGCATTAAAAAAGGTCTGGCAATCAATTCCTTATTTTTTATTTTATTTATTTATTTATATATATACAAGAGTTTTTACATTCTCGTACAGCCACCGCTTAGCGTTTCGGGCAAGTCCTTAATCCTAATATCCCCCGGAATACGACCCGCCAAATCGTTCAACAACCATATACCCATTTTACCGATGGGTTAAACAGAGGATACAATTAAGGATTGGCGCCCCAGTCAATCCTCCCCCGGCCAGGAGACGAACCCAGGACAAAGCGCTCGCGAAACGCCAGACGAGTGTCTTACCACTGCACCACGAAGACTGCTAGTATAGTTAAAGATGTGTTGATGATCTATGATGAAATGCTGTATAATAATGTATTAAGCTTTACAGGAGTCAGTAAGACAAGTGACAACTTGTAACAAAACAATCCTATACTCTCGGTAGATTTAATACAGGTAGGTTAGGTTAGTTTACAGGTAAACTTTAATACAAGTTATAGGTTTGCCTTAAAGAGCTATTCTCCGTGGAACGTTTTCAAAGAGGACAGAACTATACTGTACTCACGCACTGTTCTCGGAGAAACCCATCTCCATCAGTGTCTGCAGGGCTGTCATGGCTGTGGTGGCGTGGTTGACGGTGGTAGAGAGAGAGATAGAGTATAGGAGGCTACTAGTAGTGTAAGAAAGCGGCGTGACTGTCTTACTCTTAGTCAAGGGGAGCCTGTTTGTGTCCACCGTGTCGTGACGTCATAGTTACTCGTGACATCATCAATCCGCCTTCACATTTCAAGTTATTTTTTGTAATAATAAATAAATAAATAATTTTTTATTCAGGTAAGGTACATACATACAAGGTAAGATACAAAGTTGATGGATTTATAGATAGAGCTAGTACATACAATTGCCTAAAGTCACTATTACGCAAAGCGTTTCGGGCAGTGTTAATTATTATTTTAATTTCCATGTCAAGGCTTCTGTTGAGGCATTGGAATTTAAAGAGCTAGGATAATTGATGAAAAACATACATGATTTATTGGTCATAATGCGATGGGAAATCATTTTTTGTTGGTATTTTAATTTGTCAATGCAGTTGTTCCACAAACCGTATTGGAGGCTAACTATAGCAGAAAGTTGAGGCATTGTATGTTTAACGGATGTTTCATGTTCTCCGTACATATTCTTGTCAGTTCTAAACACTTGCCCGAAACGCTATGATTGATTGATGATTGATGAAGATTAAGCCACCCAAAAGGTGGCACGGGCATGAATAACCCGTAAGTGGTGGCCCTTTTAAGCCATTACCAGTATCAATAGATGATACTGGAGATCTGTGGAGGTGCGACTGCACCCTGCGTGACGGGAGATGTCTCCCGTGAAAAAAAACGCCATGCGTACTAGTGGCTTTAGATATTCTATGTACTATCTCTATCTTTAAATCCATCATTATGTATGTAACTCAATGGATGTACCTTTACCTGAATAAAGAATCTGAATTTGATATAATTCTTTTTACTAGTGCTTCCTATGCTGCGAGTGTCAGTGATTGCTCTATGCTGCCATTCCTACATAGTTTCTCGAAATACTGTACTGTAGTGGGGTGTTTCGACAACAGAGACTGGATTAGCCAGGTCTAGTTCAATTTCAGGTTTATAATTATTACATGCATCTTTGGCTACCTTGTCCTGTTGAAGTGGCCTGTGTCATCATGTCGGACAACACCTAGGTGAGATGGAATTCATACAAAGGTGATTCTGCAATTCTTGCTCTATGGTTCAGTTATGTTGTTTATATTTGATGCTACAGAATTCTTAGTGTCTGTTTTATATCTTGAGGTTTCCAAGTATTTGAAGAGCTAACTTAATTTGAATGACAAAAAATTAGTAATTTTTAAAATCTGTAATTTTCCAGTGTCTTATAGTGGATAGTTATCAATAGTAGCTAACTCTGAAGTATGTGTGAAACTAAGCTATTGCATGACAGAACAAAATTGTTATTACAATTGACATTGTATGTAATACAATGTCACACTATCCAGTGGATGTTAATTAAAAAAACATCTACTAGACAGTGTGACATTGTAATTGCCAGAATTAGGCTGGGATTTTGGAATCCTCATCACGGCCCTTGTGGATTTGTTCATTAGGCTGGGATATCGATATCTATGGCAGGTGGCTGCAGGTAATGAATCCCTCAATAGTGAACATTTTGATTGTAAACTATGTGAACAAGAGCTGGGACATACTCTCCAACACTATGTCCGTGATGACTCTGTTATCAGTGATTTCAGACCAAATGGAATAAGGTACTTTGAGCTCTATAGCTACTTCATACAATCACGAATACTGGAAGATATTCTTGTGCTCTGCCCAGATTTTGCTAGTGGAGGCAAATAGATCAGTCTTACGTTTAATATTCTCTCCTGATTCCATATATGACTAACCATCCTGTGAGATGGGGATATAAGATGAACTTATAGCTAGTTTTTGATCTACACTATGTAATCTTTCATATAGAATAGGGTAGCAGTACATTACTGTGTATAGCTAAGCTTGTTAATGTCAATACTATGCAATGAGCAGCAAGCAAAACGTTTATTAAAGTTTATCCCAAAATTATATTTAGATCACTTTTGCATTTATGTAAGAGAAAACATGTATTAGTGGAAGACTATAATAACCTGAATTTTCCTGAGAGGGGATGCCATCAACTATTTACCAGAATTTACCTGAGGGGGCCACTATCTTTCTAGTGGCCTTGACGAAGACAGGAAACCGGCGGCTTGTCAAAGGTCTCGCCCATTTTTCGGAGACAGGAAACCGGCGGCTTGTCAAAGGTCCTCCCATTTTTTTCATGAGGATTATTTCAAACTGGATTTTGAACTTCAACAATGTCTTGGCATTTACAGCTTCGGCAGGTATGCAGGTTTATAACCATATGGGTGAAAAAGCATCTCCTGTTTCCTGTCCTAGGAAAAAATCCACAAGGGCCGTGACGAGGATTCGAACCTGCGTCCGGGAGCATCCCAGACACTGCCTTAATCGACTGAGCTACGACAGGGTTAAAAGGGTTGAAACCGAAGTTCTACTGAACTTACTGGATCTCGTAGCTAGTTATTTAGTGTTACTGAAGGCATTGAGTCCATTTTTTTCTCTTATAAAACCTTATATGAAGCTTTGAGTCAGCATATTGCTCTGTTATAACAGCACTAATGAGTTCAGAGTTCAGAGCCTGGCAATAGAGCGTTGTACCTCAAGGTCTTTGCAAATTTTTGCAGAGGTTAGATAAGTCGACGTGTGTGAATGTGTGAGGCGCCACTACACCAGCTGCTGTCTTACCCACCACCACAACCACCACCACCACCAACCACCATCACCACCACCACAACCACCACCACCACTACCAACCTCGTCTCGGCGTACCAGACTATTTGTGCTTGCAAGACAAGTATCAGATGCTGGTCCCACTATTCCAGAAGTTCCTCAACTACTTGCTTATCTAACCTAAGCTGAGTATGGAGTTAACTACCTACATCTCTCTGCCTCCTTCCACTGGCTCACTTCACTTGCTCTGATCAAGTGCTTCCTTAAGTCTTTCTGGCTCAGTGAGACTTGCGGGGTTCTGTGAGCCCGTCTCAGAGGTTGTGTGAGTCCGTCTCAGGGGTTCTGTGAGCCCGTCTCAGGAGTTCTGTGAGCCCGTCTCAGGGGTTCTGTGAGCCCGTCTCAGGGGTTCTGTGAGCCCGTCTCAGGGGTTCTGTGAGCCCGTCTTAGGGGTTCTGTAATTCCCGTCACCGGCGTTCTGTAATCCCCGTCTCCAGGGTTCTGTAATCCCCGTGTCCGGGGTTCTGTAATCCCCGTGTCCGGGGTTCTGTAATCCCCGTGTCCGGGGTTCTGTAATCTCCGTCACCGGGGTTCTGTGAGCCCGTCTCAGGGCTTCTGTAATCCCCGTCACCAGGGTTCTGTGAGAACTTGCAGATGATTGCGAAAAAAATACACCTTTGCCACCTCTTTGTAACCGAGTAAAAATAAGGATTACTGTATTAACGTGAACTGTTAACAAAACAAAGATGCCACCACGAATTAAGTTGTTAAAAAGTTAGTTCAAATTTGACTTTCAATTAAGAGACAATAATTAAAATCAACATTATTATGTTGAAACGTATTATTTTCTTTTGTGAATGTATTATACAATAAAATTTAACATGTTTCTTCTTAACAACTTTATAAAACACAATAATATTTTTTTATTAAAAATAATTTGTAAGTAGAAATATGAAATAAATAGTCTTGTAATATTTTGTTCAATTGGATGAGTTTATTATTTATTTACCCTACTGCTTTACCTGCTTGATACCTGGTTGATGGGGTTCTGGGAGTTCTTCTACTCCCCAAGCCCGGCCCGAGGCCAGGCTTGACTTGTGAGAGCTTGGTCTAACAGGCTGTTGTTTGGAGCGACCCGCAGGCCCACATATCCACCACAACCCGGTTGGTCCGGCACTTCTTGAAGAAAACTATCTAGGTTTCTCTTGAAGATGTCCACGGTTGTTCCGGCAATATTTCTTATGCTCGCTGGGAGGACATTGAACAACCGCGGACCTCTGATGTTTATACAGTGTTCTCTGATTGTGCCTATGGCACCCCTGCTCTTCACTGGTTCTATTCTGCATTTTCTTCCATATCGTTCACTCCAGTATGTTGTTATTTTACTGTGTAGATTTGGGACCTGGCCCTCCAGTATTTTCCACGTATAGATTATTTGATATCTCTCTCGTCTCCTTTCTAGTGAGTACATTTGGAGAGCTTTGAGACGATCCCAATAATTAAGGTGCTGTATCGCGTCTATGTATGCCGTATATGTTCTCTGTATTCCATCTATTTCAGCAATCTCTCCTGCTCTGAAGGAGGAAGTGAGCACTGAGCTGAGTACTGACCTGTAGCAGGTGGCTACAGGTGACGGATTTCCCAGTCGGGTGCAAACTCTGTGAGCATGAACTGGGTCATGACCTTACACACACACACACTACGTTATTGAATGTCTACTTAGACCCTTCAGACCTGCCGGTATAAGGTACCTGGGGCTTTACAATCACTTTATTAACTTATTATTGTCAGAATATCTTCATAATATATCCAGAGTTTGTCAGTACAGGCTACTGATCACATGGCCCTGTATGACTAACCATCCTGCGAAATGAGGTTTGTTGAGAATCACTATGTAACCCTTCATATAGTTCAGAACAATTGATTAATATATATGCAGATATTTGTAATAATTAATTGTGTCGGGGGACAGGCAGCCAGCGTACATATACAAGCGAGGCTTATATTGAGTTTCCTCCCACAGTTTTTTTTATTTTAGTTCATTTATTATGCACCCCATACCCATCTTATGGGCGGTAGTGGAAAGGGTTCCAGAGGCACGTAATGGGCTCAGGGACTGAACCCCACAATTCATTTAGCTAAGCAAGTTACAATCTTGATGAGCTAGTTACAAAATTCAGTAGTTCAACTACTGACTCCACCCCCACAACAAGCTGATTAACTACTGGGGTACCTTTTAACTACTAGGTAAACAGGTGCATTAAGTGATAGGAAACGCGTCCATCCATTTCTGCCCCGGCCGGGATTCGAACCCGGAATTCCCGAAATGGAGTCGAGAACGAGCCCAACTGTACTACAAGGACGCTAGAAATGGTATTACCAAAAATATCCTCCAAACAAAAACGGTTGGGCATCATTGTCTAGGTTAATCAGACAACACACTAGAATGTGAAGGGACGACGACGTTTCGGTCCGTCCTGGACCATTCTCAAGTCGATTCTCACAATCGACTTGAGAATGGTCCAGGACGGACCGAAACGTCGTCGTCCCTTCACCTTCTAGTGTGTGGTCTGGTCACCATACTTTAGCCACGTTATTGTGACTCATCGCCTGCATTGTCTAGGTTAGTTGAGCTTCTAGTTTCCACTAGAAGCTCCACCATGTGCTCTCGTCCTCCCCCTGGCTCTTGTTAAGCATGTCGCATCTATCCCACTTGTCAGTGCTGCAAAGAACCTCACATATATTGTTATCATGTTGACTCTCGCCCTTTTCTTTTCCAGAACAACAAAATTTATTTTCCCTGAGTCTTTCACTCACAGCTCGGCTCTCACAACCTCAAGGTCCAGTCTTGTAGCGAGTCCCTTGAATTTTCTGTACTCACCAAATTCTAGTTGCGAAGAATGAGATTCTCGAGGAAACGGAGATATTTGTGTCATTACTTTCCACAGTAGGTGGCATTTGTAACGACCATAACGCATAATATACGACCTATTAGTTGAGTGGACAAGGGTAGAGAGGCAGTCACACGTCTGCGACAATCAAAGACGACAAATATTGAAGCATATTTTAATGCTTTAATGTTTTTCAACTGTTATCAAACAGTTAAAGAATGATTTCAACGTCAACTGTGAGATATATATATATATATATATATATATATATATATATATATATATATATATATATATATATATATATATATATATATATATATATATATATAAATTCTCTTTCCAGCTCCGGTATGGCATTTCCTCATTCGTGTGCGATAGGAATTTGCGAATTCCTCGTGTGAACGGACCTTAGAGACTATATTTTAGACGAATCCATTCGACAAAACAATACCCATAATCTGAAATGCACGTAAATTCATATCTAACTCGGTTAAATCGCCGGCTGGTGAAGGCAGCCAATAGGAGGGCTGGACGGTATCAACACAGGACTCCGTCTGGGATCTGCGACACCTGGACGAGATGTCTGCCTCCAGGCCACTGTCCACAGACTAGGGGTTCTGTGGTACTGTCCACAGACTAGGGGTTCTGTGGTACTGTCTACAGACTAGGGGTTCTGTGGTACTGTCTACAGACTAGGGGTTCTGTGGTACCCTCCACAGACTAGAGCTTCTGTGGTTCCGTCTACAGAACTGGCCACTGCTCGCCTCTGCAATGGCCGAGGCCCAGACACCATACATGTATCTTAACGTTTACCTATGTGTTCACAATCTGTCTTTTCCTCCAATGGATGCATTGCGATAGCACCAACAGCCTCACTGACACGGTGACAGGGAATTAATCACCTTACTACGATGTTTGAGTGGTGTATGCATAACATTGCTATAGCCACATGGCATATACGTTACAGTATGAGGTTGTTACAGAGTTGTCACACGTTACCAGCTGACTGTAACGACAATGTGACTAACAAGAGCAAGTAACAACAACAATAACAACAACAACAGGGTGTATACTGTCAGTGGGTAATTAATTTGTCACCACAAATGAAATTATTTGCCGTAGTAATTAATGTGCACTCACCGCTGAAATTTATATCCTTGCCTCAAACGTATTATCGTTTTCCATAAAAAAAAAACAAGTTTGGCTAAAAAAAAATGTTTCCCCACAAAATCAACAAATTTCCCCACAAAATCAACTAATTTCCCCACACAAAATCAACTAATTTCCAAACAAAATCAACTAATTTCCCCACAAAATAAAAAAATTTCCCCACAAAATACCAAGCGATATATTCACCGAGTGATGTACCCCGTTTCACGGTGTATATACACTGAGAGCTTTCTTTGTACCTTGCATTATGTTCAGGACAAAGGTACACTTGGTGTATCTTTGGTACCTTTGTTACCTTTGGTGTACCTTTGTTACCTTTGGTGTACCTTTGTTACCTTTGGTGTACCTTTGTTACCTTTGTTACCTTTGGTGTACCTTTGTTACCTTTGGTGTACCTTTGTTACCTTTGGTGTACCTTTGGTACCTTTGGTGTACCTTGGTGTACCTTTGGTCTTGTTGTCAATAAGCTCTTGTTGTGACTTTAATAACCCTCTCGCGGTTGATAGGCCTTTAAGAAAAGGATTTCTTAAAGTTATATAAAATTTCGGGAAAATCCGACTAAAATATAATAATATATAGTTATTTTATGCATGTGCGATAGTCCTCTTCGCAAATGGCGGCATTAAAGTCATCAGAAGTAATAAGGAAATCTTCGCAATTAAAGATTGTGAAAACAGATTAAAGAAATTAAAGAAAATTAAAGAAATTAAAGAAACAATCTGAAATTAAAGCTTGTGACTATAAACCTAATTTATAGTCACCTTTAACTCTAAATAATGTTAAAGGCAAATAAGTAGACTCTGCTCTTGACTGAATTACTTTCACGGCGGCTAAATGGCGAAATAGTAACAACGGTAATAAAATCATTAACTAAAGGAGGAAAAAATACTATTTTATTATGAAATTTGCAACAAGCAGGCACTCTAGACATCTTTTTTTTAGATACATTGGCACTAATGGCGTTGTTGTTATAGATTCAGCTACTCGGAACAAAGTTGCAAGTAGCGCGGGCTAGGTGAGCCCGTAGTGGACTTACCTGGCACAAGAGCGGGGCAAGTAGCACGGGCTATGGTGAGCCCGTAGTGGACTTACCTGGCACAGGAGCAGGGCAAGTAGCACGGGCTATAGTGAGCCTGTAGTGGACTTACCTGGCACAGGAGCGGGGCAAGTAGCGCGGGCTATGGTGGGCCCGTAACTTATCTGGCACAGCAGCGGGGCAAGTAGCACGGGCTATGGTGAGCCCGTAGTGGACTTACCTGGCACAAGAACGGTACGGCGTGTCTAGGCGAGTATTTAACCCACACTATACCTGAAACATTACTTTTAACACGCATTAACAAAACACTTCCAGTAAGTACTAACACACTTTAGTGAAAGGTCGCGAGATGTCACTCAATGTTGACATCTTAAAGCGCTGAGTACCAAGATTCAGCGTTGTCTGAGAACGCAGAACGCTATATTTAGCGTTCTCCGGAGGCTGTCCCGCTAGATAGGAGGAGTCTGACCAGGGGAGAGTCAGCCCACACAAAAGGGAAGGAGAGAATGAGCGGTGCGGACGACCGAGTCTCTCCTCCACCTTCCAGCTGCGTCTCTGTAACTCTGGTAAACTTGGCTGTGTCTTAGAGAAGCAATTTGAATATGACAACGTGGCCAGGTGACAGGAGGAGGTCTCACAGGGGAGGGGAGACGGGCCAGGTGACAGGAGTAGGTCCCACAGAGGAGGGGAGACGGGCCAGGTGACAGGAGGAGGTCCCACAGAGGAGGGGTGACGGGCCAGGTGACGGGAGTAGGTCCCACAGAGGAGGGGAGACGGGCCAGGTGACAGGAGGAGGTCCCACAGAGGAGGGGAGACGGGCCAGGTGACGGGAGTAGGTCCCACAGAGGAGGGGAGACGGGCCAGGTGACAGGAGGAGGTCCCACAGAGGAGGGGTGACGGGCCAGGTGACGGGAGTAGGTCCCACAGAGGAGGGGAGACGGGCCAGGTGACAGGAGGAGATCCCACAGAGGAGGAGAGACGGGCCAGGTGACGGGAGTAGGTCCCACAGAGGAGGGGAGACGGGCCAGCCCTGGAAACACAAACCGTAACTGTCTCTATTTTCCGCTTGTTACAACTTGTAATGAAGTTGTTACATCTTGGCTTAACGTGTTTATGACGTATTAGAACGTTGTTACAACTTGATATATTGGTTGTTATAACTGGTTAGGAGGTGTTCAAACTTGTTCAAACGTTGTACCAACGTCGTAGTTTCGGTGTGTGTTTGGCGGGAGGTGACAGGAGGAGATCCCACAGAGGAGGGGAGACGGGCCAGGTGACGGGAGTAGGTCCCACAGAGGAGGGGAGACGGGCCAGGTGACAGGAGTAGGTCCCACAGAGGAGGGGAGACGGGCCAGGTGACAGGAGTAGGTCCCACAGAGGAGGGGAGACGGGCCAGGTGACAGGAGTAGGTCCCACAGAGGAGGGGAGACGGGGCAGGTGACAGGAGTAGGTCCCACAGAGGAGGGGAGACGGGCCAGGTGACAGGAGTAGGTCCCACAGAGGAGGGGAGACGGGCCAGGTGACAGGAGTAGGTCCCACAGAGGAGGGGAGACGGGCCAGGTGACAGGAGTAGGTCCCACAGAGGAGGGGAGACGGGCCAGGTGACGGTACAAGGTCCCACTGGGGAAGGAGACGGGCCTGCAGGTGACGGTACTAGGTCCCACAGAGGAGGGGAGACGGGCCAGGTGACGGGAGGAGGTCCCACAGAGGAGAGAGACGGGCCAGGTGACGGGAGGAGGTCCCACAGAGGAGGGGAGACGGGCCAGGTGACGGTACTAGGTCCCACAGAGGAGGGGAGACGGGCCAGGTGACGGGAGGAGGTCCCACAGAGGAGAGAGACGGGCCAGGTGACGGGAGGAGGTCCCACAGAGGAGAGAGACGGGCCAGGTGACGGGAGGAGGTCCCACAGAGGAGAGAGACGGGCCAGGTGACAGCAGTAGGTCCCACAGAGGAGGGGAGACGGGCCAGGTGACAACAGTAGGTCCCACAGAGGAAATGTTATTTAATAAATATACAAAACTACAAATAACCTCACATTATCAAAATAAATATTGTATAGGCTCAGTTTTTTTTATAGAAAAGGCAAAAGACAAATGTGCGTATAACCTTTGGAAAGGTTAAATAATCCGTCTGTGTTGACGGGGACGCTCCAGAGACGGTATTTGAATGTCGGAGTACCGCAGAGGTCCTGGAAATGTACCAACTATGGACAACCTACAATGACTCAACTAGCTTCTGTTAATGTAGATAAATCATTTTGTCGGGGTTTCCGTCGTTCTACCGTCCAGTTCAAGTGGACGGTACAGCGACGGTCTCGCTTCTTGCAGGTCGGCGTTCAATCCCCAACTGTCCAAGTGCTTGGCCACTATTCCTTCCCTCCGTCCTATCCCAAATCCTTATCCTCATATCCCTTTGAAGTGCTATATAGTCGTAATAGTTTGGTGCTTTCTCCTGATAATTACCTTACCTTTGTCGGGGACAGAATGCCTGTGTATATATATACTTTTGGCTTGTATCGAGGTGTCTGTAGGTCGAACCACTCACTCTCCCATGGACACAATTAGGTACTCACAAGTACCTATTTACTGCTAGGTCAATAGAAGCACTAGGTGAAAGGAAACGAGCCAAACCATTTTTTTACCACACTGGGAAATGAAGTTGAGATCCCCGATTGTAAATCAGGGGCCAGATTCACGAAAGCACTTACGAACGTGTACATCTTTCCTCAATCTTTGACGGCTTTGGTTACATTTATTAAACAGTTTACAAGCATGAAAACTTCCCATTTAACTGTTGTTATTGTTATAAACAGCCTCCTGGTGCTTCGGAGCTCATTAACTGTTAAATAATTGTAAACAAAGCCGCCAAAGATTGAGAAAAGATGTATAGGTTCGTAAGTGCTGGCGTAAGTGCTTTCGTGAATCTGGCCCCAGGAACGAAGCCAGCTGTACTACAAGACCTCTCTAGTCTTATCTCCTCGAAGTCTCTTCATCCATCTTATCCCATGGAAAAGAAACTTCAACATTGGTTGTGTCTCGGGTTTAGCCTGTATAAAAGTCTAGATCTTCGTAACTAACCATGTTGATATTGACTTTGTTAATTACTGACAATATTAAAGTTCATACAAACGCACAGGAGAATAAAGAGCATTTATGTATCTTTAAAACATCTATTTTCTAAAGCAAATCACTACAATTTACTACCACATTGTGGGACATTTCCTGAAATTATTATTAATGTGTTGGAGCGGCGTCGACAGTCCCGTACTCTTCTCTCTGGGGCAGCCGGCGTCACCACGGGTTGTCTTCAGTGTGTGACGGGGAGGAAGAACTTGTGTTAGCCGGCCTGGTGATGGCGGGCCTGGTGATGGCGGGCCTGGTGATGGCGGGCCTGGTGTTAACCGGCCTGGTGTTAGCCGGCCTGGTGTTAGCCGGCCTGGTGTTAGCCGGCCTGGTGTTAGCCGGCCTGGTGTTAGCCGGCCTGGTGTTAGCCGGCCTGGTGTTAGCCGGTCTGGTGTTAGCTGGGCGGGATGAGGTAAAGGACTGATGCTAACAAGTTTACCAGAGGAGGGATGGCACATAGGAGTCGCGCAGACAGTTTTGCTGAAGAAAGGCGACATTGACGTCTTCGACGTACTCACCATTGTCGTAGCACCAGGCGCCCTTCGCCAGCGTGTTCATATAATCGTCATTCTCCACCAGCCACAGAATGTTACACTGGCAGGTCAGGAAGTTTTCTGGAGAGGAAAAACATTTGCAACCATTACTAAGCAATCTGTACACGAGAGTAATTTGTATCTGCACATCTCATGAGTATATCTGGTCAGTATATTTAGCGAGTGCAGCGGGTGAGTATACCCGGAGAGCTGTCTTTGATATATCTCACCATCGAACACGAAGAGGTTGAGATCGGGGTCGGCATTGACAGAGTCGAACACCGGTCTCCATGCTGATTCCGGAGTGTCATCAAGGCGGTTGCGATGTATCCACAGGAACGTTCCCGCCTTCAGTCCTGCCCGGGAAAATATGTCCTTACGAACGTAGTATTCAGTAGAGTATAGCATGAAGGAAACTATGAGGGATGACGAATAGTAAGAAGGAGACTAAGAAGATGGAATATAACATGATGGAGGCTAAGGAGAGTGAACAACGCGGCCTCAGGAGCCTATTACTAACGAAACTATTGTGAGGAAGGAATACAATGAATAACATGATATAAGAAGAACTGGAAAGTGAGATACGAGAGTGACATGAATGTCTATACAGTTCATAATATCATTAGAGGATCTAAAATAAAATTCCGCTAACTGATTGAAATCCAATACCTTTTCAATAAGATTCCAGCATCTTCAGTTTGATTCCAGTATCATGAATTAGGGTCCAGTAACTTTAGTAATATTCAAGAATCTTATAAAAAAAATCAAGTAACTTCAGTAAGATATTAGTAGTTTTAATAACATTTCAATAATTTTAACTACCGAACATTCCACAATCTTAAATAAGATTAAAGAATATGAAATATAATATCAGTGGCTTCAGTCAAATTCCAGCGGCTCAAGGAGGGTTTCAATTACTTTTATAAGACTCAAATGCCCCACTCTGTAAAACACATTGATTAAAGAGATCTACTTTTTTATTAACACATCGTAACTTTCTTAGGAAGGGGGGTGGGGGTGGAAAAGGTTAGTAACGTAATTTAATAAAGGAGTTAATAAGTAATAGTAATGTCTTCTCACAAACATAATAACATAGGATATGCTGGCGATGAGTCACAATAACGTGGCTGAAGAATGTTGACCAGACCACACACTAGAAGGTGAAGGGACGACGACGTTTCGGTCCGTCCTGGGCCATTCTCAAGTTCATTCTCACAATCGACTTGAGAATGGTCCAGGACGGACCGAAACGTCGTCGTCCCTTCACCTTCTAGTGTGTGGTCTGGTCAACAACATAGGATAAAAACCCACACACATGTATTTGTGAATTTTATGTAAAGATTTACACCAAGTCTTTCGCACTCTCCAGAGTTCTTTGTCAAAGTCTGAGTCAAGAAGGATAAGAGGATTTGACAGAGGGTAGCAGCCTTATAAGACGTTGAGACGTGTCTTGTCTTACCCAACACTCAGACCTTGACAAAACACCCAAGAGAGTGGGGGAAAACTTTGTACACATTTTTACTTAAAATTCGCACATACATAAGTGTGGCTATCTTAAAAGAGTTAATAATTACCGTCACGAGGTAGGAAACAAAGAAGTTAGGGACTTATGCAGGCGATGAGTCACAATAACGTGGCTGAAGTATGTTGACCAGACCACACACTAGAAGGTGAAGGGACGACGACGTTTCGGTCCGTCCTGGACCATTCTCAAGTCGATTGTGAATGGTCCAGGACGGACCGAAACGTCGTCGTTCCTTCAACTTCTAGTGTTAGGGACTTACCTGATATTGCGTTGTCTTGGACAGACCCTATTCGGTTGGATTCGAGTTTAAGTTGATCGAGGGTTTCGTAGAACGTAAATGCACCGGAATAGAGAGTGTGAATTAAGTTATGGCCGAGGTCAAGATATTTCAAAGCTTTCTGGTTGATGAATGTGTCTTCTGCCACGTGATCGAGACCAATGTCGTTCAGTATGAGATACTCCAAGGCCGGGGCGTCCTCGAAGGCCGCGTCTCCAAACTTCATGTTAGGGTTATACGAGGCCTGTAGGTACGTCAGGCTGTCCGAGTGGATGTCTGCCATGTGGGTGATCTTGTTCCTGAAGACTCGGAGGTCCGTCAGTTTTGGACAGTCTGCCAGCATGTCAAACGGGAACGTGGTCAGGTAGCCGTCTGTGACGATCACGGTCTCCAGACGGGCGTATGAGTTCAGAAAAGCGTCAGACGTAATATCATTTAGAGTTGTATGACTGATACGAATGTAGGAAAAAGTGACGTTTGCGAAGGTATCTACAGTGAGCCTAGTGATAGGAACTCGCGCCTCTGTAGTGTTCTTAACAATAGTTAGTCTTCGGTACGTTTCAAAAGGATCATTGCGGAAGGCTTCATAGAGCTGAGTATCACTCTGCACTGCAGAACAGTCCATATCAATATGAATATCTGTTTCAGTACAGATGCAGGGAGCAATGGCTGCTGGATCTGGACACGGCCAAGCGTTGGTTAGAGCAGCACAGGCCAGGAGGCTGGCGACCACCACCAGCACCGTCTTGAAGACCATCATGCAGGGACGAGGGAGGAGAGGCGATTACTGGACACTGAACTAGAAAATAGTTCCCACTTAGCGGTGCACTCGGTGATAAAGGGACGCACCATTGCCAGAAACCAGCTGCCAAGTTATTTACACTTTTTAGTGAACTGGATTTGTTCCTTATGTTTTGCCAGTTACTGTAATCACTATTAGTGTATTTGATAGTGTAAGAAACATATTTCATCTCACGGCGCTGATTCCTCACACGCGACTCCTAAATGTAATGGTACTTTAATTTCGTTGCGGAGTGAGGTTGTGAAGTAGGCAGCAGGTGAATGTGGGTGAGAGACTCCCACAAGACTGGCATGATGGATGCCTGCTACCTCTCTCCCTCTCTCCCTCACTATCCCCCGTACTCTATGTACGGATCTAGATCTGTACTCTACCCCCTCCCTCCCTATTTCGTCTCCTGCTCACTCCCTACAGTTGATGTCTCCATCGTTCTGCTTCTTCCTTCCTTATACCCTCTGCCTCTCTCAGTTTTTATTTGCGCAGTGCGTACGCCTTCTGACTTCTGGCAGCAGACAGCTGACTTATGGTAAGTCTTATTTCTGTTGGTTCTTCCTGGAACACGACCCGACAGTTTGTTTTATTTCCAGGTCTTTAATTACTGCTGGCGAACTGAGGCGAACAAGTATGGATTGGTTCCCAGTCAAAAATTACCCAGGTTTTATCACAATGTGTGTGTGTGTGTGTGTGTGTGTGTGTGTGTGTGTGTGTGTGTGTGTGTGTGTGTGTAATTACCTAAGTGTAATTACCTAAGTGTAGTTACAGGATGAGAGCTACGCTCGTGGTGTCCCGTCTTCCCAGACGTACGTGTGTGTGTGTGTGTGTGTGTGTGTGTGTGTGTGTGTGTGTGTGTGTGTGTGTGTGTGTGTGTGTGTGTGTGTGTGTGTGTGTGTGTGTGTGTGTGTGTGTGTGTGTGTGTGTGTGTGTGTGTGTGTGTGTGTGTGTGTGTGTGTGTGTGCGTGTGTCTAACTACTAAGGCCAACTACTGACCATTTCCAGGATGCAGTCCCCAGAAACTGAATCCAAGGTATATATTTACTACTAGGTGAACAGAGCATGAGGTGAAAGGAAACACTACCAAATTATTTGAGCTCCGTCTCGGATTCGAACCCGGGACTTACAGCATTAACCACAGAGCTCCCCCCCCCTGTCCCTCTGTCCCTCTCCACCCACTCCCCCTCCGTTTATAAACAGGACCAAGTATTTACGGGCTATTCATGCCCCTGCCACCTCTAGGGTGGCTTAATCTTTATCAATCAATCATCAACCATGTATAGACTTTTGCAAAAAAACAAAAAACAGACGACGCTCTATTCTGAACATTATTTTGTCTGTAGCCAAAACGCTTTCAATGCATTTTATTTTTTCCAGACTTATGTGTGCAAGAGCCATAGCCGTTTCTCTTGACCAATGTCGTCTGGCGTCGCCAACACATGGGGCACCTGATGGGGTATAATTGGGTCGTTTTCGGTCAACACAAATAGTTAGGGTGTTAGAAACTTGTCTTACTGAAGGTGACGATCGAGTTCCTTCTACAAACATGTCAACAGAAGACTTTTTTGTTGTTAATCAGGGCATTATTCTACCGTATTCTATAGAGCTCACAGGTTTTCTGTTAGGCACTATCATGTGTTCTCGCGCTTGATATACTGTACCTAGCTGTACTGTACCTAGCTGTACCCCATCTAGCTGGACTGTACCTTGTTGTACTGTACCTAGCTGTACTGTACCTAGCTGTACTGTACCTGGCTGTACTGTACCTGGCTGTACTGTACCTAGCTGTACCCCATCTAGCTGGACTGTACCTTGTTGTACTGTACCTAGCTGTACTGTTCCTAGCTGTACCCCATCTAGCTGGATCGTACCTTACCTAGCAAGCCTATCCAGCGAGCATACATACCCCCCACTGCTTGGTATGTCTACCAATGTATCAATATTAGAGTATAGATATTAGAGATACGACTGGCTTGAAGGGTACGAGAATGAAGGTCATACTCGAAACATATACTCCGAGGCCGTGTCCGTATCTGTTAAGAATGAAGCAGCATAGCGTGGGGTGCTGGAGCATGGTGTTGGGAACACACTCTATAATGGAAAGGGTTGATATTGTGCTACAAAGAGGTGGTAAAGCACTGAAGAGTGTATAGTGTTAGGGGAAGGCGTGGCTGTTCTATGGAGAGAGGTAGACGACGGGGTGGGAGAGGCGTGGTGGGAGAGGGAGAATGAACCATGGGATGGCGTGAAGGAGGGAAGACAGTGATGGTAGGAAGGGAAGGAGGAAGGGAAGGAGGAAAGGAAGGAGGAAGGGAGGGAGAGAGAACACGGCCCCAACACACGTCGTAAGAGACACTCGTCGTACAAATAACTTCCAATTTCATTGTTTTTTCTCTCTAAACTTTTGCTATGAATGCATTACACACTGACTCTTCCTAGCTGTTGTGTGGTGGGGTGTGGGTGTGTGGTGGTGTGGTAGTGTGGTAGTGTCGAGGTTATGGTGGGGTGAAGCGGTACTTATAATGTGGTAATATGGTTACTTTTGATTTGTGGGTTAATAGTACTCTCATTGTGATCTCTATTGTGGCAGAACAGTAATGATCTGAGGGGAGAGAGAGAGAGAGAGAGAGAGAGAGAGAGAGAGAGAGAGAGAGAGAGAGAGAGAGAGAGAGAGAGAGAGAGAGAGAGAGAGAGAGAGAGACAGACAGACAGAGAGAGAGAGAGAGACAGACACAGAGAGAGAGAGAGAGAGAGAGAGAGAGAGAGCAGTATTAAAGAATACACTCCCCCGTCTCTCTCTCTCTCCGGTGTTCCAGGCAGTCATTAATTATGTTAAAGTGTGGAGGTTGATAATGGTATGCAAATAGGGCAGCATGTGGCTGGTCGAGACGTGAAGCTAATCAGGCATTATGATAATTATCCCTCATCAGCTATTATTAATTCAGCTTTATCTCCTCTCTGGCTAGCAAGGAGGATATGCACCAGCACCCACAGGAGGATATTGTGGTTGGTGGTGGTGGTGGAGGTGGGTGGTTGTGGAAGACAGTGTTTGTGGTGGTGGTGGTGGTGGGTGGTTGTGGCTGATAGAGGTGGTAGAAGTGGATGGTACTGATTGTTGTAGAGGCTACGAGATTAACGACTATTGTGCTACCGTTGGTACTGAAACTGTCAACCTCTTGTCAGTTCTCACCTTATCAAGTCATTAGACTAAGGAAGGGTAACGAGGGAGGTCGTGTATAAAACAACAAAGAGTTTTATATATATTTTGGTATTAGTTATTATTATTATTATTATTATTATTATTATTATTATTATTATTATTATTATTATTAATTATGTGGTAAGGTAAGAATTGTGATTGTCGTAGAGAGCATCAGCGCATCTTGTCACGTAACTTTTATACTGTGTCAAGTGACTATAAAATAAGTCTTAAGTTCACAGGAGACTTAAGACTGTGCCAAGCCATTTGTGACAGATTTGTTCCGTCTATTCTGTCTGATTTTGCCAGTCCAGTAGGTCTTACGTTTTTGCTCGAGTCCTATAGTGACTAAGTTACCAAATTCTTTAAAGTTTTGCCCAGTCCTAAATACTTTAAGTTTGTCGAATCTAGCGAATTTGAAATTGTCAGTCCATAGTGACTTTGAAGTTTCTGGTCAAGTCCACAGTTTCTGACCAGTTTAACTAAGAAGTATTTTAAGAGTCTGGAGAGTAAAGCCGATGAGAGTTCTGAAAATGTATACTTTCGTACAGGTTCGTACCTGACGTGTTGGGTGACGGTGGGGAGGATTGGGGGAATACTGGGGATGCAGACGAGGAGTCACAATAACGTGCCTGAAATATGTTGACCAGACCACACACTAGAAAGTGAAGGGACGACAACGACGACGTTTCGGTCCGTCCTGGACCATTCTCAAGTCGATTGTAGTCGTCCCTTCACTTTCTAGTGTGTGGTTTGGTCAAAAATACTGGGGTTGTTGGGGCTGAGTATGGGGAGAGGGTGTGTGGGAGAGGGTGTGTGGGGGAGAGGGTGTGTGGGGAAGAGGGTGTGTGGGGGAGAGGCTGTGGGGGAGGCGGAGAAGCTATCACTACTCAAGTTGAGAGGTGAGGGCGCTGGGAGACCTCACCTGTGGCCCAGTATATCCCTCTCACTTCCCAGAACTCCCGCTAAACAGATAAGGAGACGCGCTCTCAAGGCTCTGCTATCGGCCTCCAGATGGCGTTGTGCAAGTGCTATTCCCACACGATTATTTTCGGTAAGAGTCATATATCATCATTATTATTAATCTTGATTTATCAGTATTTTGGACATGAATGTCCGCGAATTTATTGCCAATGCTTACGCTCCGAATTTAAAGAAGAAATAAATGAGCATCAGAGAGCCACCTGAACTAATTATCAGGAGCCTGGAGGTACAGCAGGCCCTCCTGGTGAGACAGGAGGTACAGCAGGCCCTCCTGGTGATACAGGAGGTACAGCAGGCCTTTCTGGTGATACAGGAGGTACAGCAGGCCCTCCTGGTGATACAGGAGGTACAGCAGGCCCTCCTGGTGATACAGGAGGTACAGCAGACCCTCCTGGTGAGACAGGAGGTACAGCAGGCCCTCCTGGTGATACAGGAGGTACAGCAGGCCTTTCTGGTGATACAGGAGGTACAGCAGGCCCTCCTGGTGATACAGGAGGTACAGCAGGCCTTTCTGGTGATACAGGAGGTACAGCAGGCCCTTCTGGTGATACAGGAGGTACAGCAGGCCCTTCTGGTGATACAGGAGGTACAGCAGGCCCTCCTGGTGATACAGGAGGTACAGCAGGCCCTTCTGGTGATACAGGAGGTACAGCAGGCCCTCCTGGTGATACAGGAGGTACAGCAGGCCCTCCTGGTGATACAGGAGGTACAGCAGGCCCTCCTGGTGATACAGGAGGTACAGCAGGCCCTCCTGGTGATACAGGAGGTACAGCAGGCCCTTCTGCTGATACAGGAGGTACAGCAGGCCCTTCTGGTGAGACAGGAGGTACAGCAGGCCCTCCTGGTGAGACAGGAGGTACAGCAGGCCCTCCTGGTGAGACAGGGAGGTACAGCAGACCCTCCTGGTGAGACAGGAAGGTACAACAGCCCCTCCTGGTGAGGCAGGAGGTACAGCAGGCCCTCCTGGTGAGACAGAAGGTACAGCAGGCCCTCCTGGTGAGACAGAAGGTACAGCAGGCCATCCTAGTGAGACAGGAAGGTACAGCAGGCCCTCCTAGCGAGACAGAAGCACCACTGATAACTCAGTACACGTTTAAAGAACAGCTGTTCGTGCATCAACATCTCCGTCACTGGCAGCTCTTTGTTTACATCAGAGGACGTGGTGAAGGCGCAGGCAGACAGAGAGAGAGAGAGGGGGGGAATTACTGCCTCTAAAGCGTGAACAGCACCCGGGGCCACATTCCCGCCGACTTAACGCCTGCAAAATAGAAACTGATACCACAATACCTGGGACAAGCGTAACAAATGTGGCTTGAACGACCGTTAGAGGCGCCGGCCAGGGTAATCAAATAGTTGTTTAGTCGTATGTTGAGCGCAAGCTATTGGATATTCACGAGGGAGGTAATGGCTGCTTCTCCAGCGTTAGTCTGAGCGTGGCTGATTGACCGGGAAATACAAACGCGGCTTTTTATGTTGAGCCGCTGCAAAGTGCAATTTGATGCGCTCCTCCTCCCAATATTCAAATAATTGAGCGGCAAAATGTTGTGCTGTGATCGCGGATTTCTTTTGGGGTCTTGGTCTATCACTCTCATCTTCTGTTCTGTCTACTATTATATATCTTTAATCGCTCCCTGATTGAAGTATAATATATATATATATATATATATATATATATATATATATATATATATATATATATATATATATTATATATATATATATATATATATATATATATATATATATATATATATTATATATATATATATTATAATATATATATATATATATATATATATATATATATATATATATATATATATATATATATATATATATATATATATTTCCCCAACACTCCCTTCTGCTTCGCATACTCTTCCCCGCCCCTCAAACACACACACACACACACACACACACACACACACACACACACACACACACATATCACTCACCTAACCACCATTCGCCTGTATCCCAGCATGAAGCCTGTACCTTGTTAAGCACAAGACGAAGCTGGAAAAAGTTCAGAGGTATGCCACTAGACTAGTCCCAGAATTAAGAGGCATGAGTTACGAGGAAAGGCTGCGGGAAATTCATCTCACGACACTGGAAGACAGAAGAGTAAGGGGAGACATGATCACTACCTACAAAAATCTCAGGGGAATTGACAGGGTAGATAAGGATAAACTGTTTAACACGGGTGGTACGCGAACAAGGGGACACAGGTGGAGACTGAGTACCCAAATGAGCCAGAGGGACGTTAGAAAGATTTTTTTTTCAGTGTCAGAGTAGCTAACAGGTGGAATGCATTAGGCAGTGATGTAGTGGAGGCTGACTCCATACACATTTTCAAATGTAGATATGATAGAGCCCAGTAGGCTCAGGAACCTGTACACCTGTTGATTGTCAGTTGAGAGGCGGAACCAAAGAGCCGAAGCTCAACCCTTGCTAGCACGATTAGGTGAGTACAATTAGGCGAGTACACACACTTCCCAACAAACCCTTTCTCCTACACACACACACACACACACACACACACATGCTCTCCTCTACACACACATGCTCTCCACTAGAAACATGCTCTCTTCTACACACTCTCCCCCTCCCCACATGCACATTCCCCCAACACACACACACCCCACATGCTCCCCCCCCCACACACACACCCCACATGCTCCCCCCCCCCCACACGCACCCCCCCCCACACGCACCCCCCCCCCCACATGCTCCTCACCACAGCGGCAGACCGAGACGTGAACAGAATAGAACCACTTAGAGCGTTTACCGGCCCACCGCCGAACCGTGAAATTGTTCCATAAATTGTACCATGAATTCCTACAATATATCGCCAAGCAAGTTATTACCCGCGGACCCTAAATTACCACACCACCGTAAAACATAGCCACACTTACACGGACACACTTACACATACACACTTACACGGACACATTTTACACGGACACACTTACATAAACACATTTACATCGACCCACTCATTTACACATGCATCCTTAAACATCTATGTTTGCAAGCAGCCACTTTTACAGCCACAGTTAGACACACAGCTACAGCTACAGGTTACCACAAGTACACCTTTACAGATCAACCCTTAAACCCAAAGCCACAATCATAATTCTTTCCATTCATACATTTTACATACACACACACACACACACTAATAATAATAATTATAATCACATAGAAATCACACTACTGTGATATATATAAATTAAAAAAATCCAATTGGGCTGTGAGGTGGGTGCGAACTTACGACCAAGGCTGCGCACAGCAGGTGGCACAGTGGTAGAGTATGCAGCCGGCAAAGCCTTGCTTGTAGGTTCGCGCCGCCTCATAGCCCTAGTGGGAGTTTCTCAATAATTATAACGATAGACAGAGAAATCACTAATGTGATGTATATCGATGAGAAAATCAACTGGAGCTCTGAGGCGACTCGAACCCATGGCCAAGAGAATTCCAGCCACTGGCGCTAACCCCTGGACAACCATGAACTGGTTAAAACGTCATTACCTAGTCATTTTCAAACTTTTGTGGGTTTGAGTCACCTCAGAGCTCCAGCTGATTTTCTCATTGATATACATCACATTAGTATGATTTCTTTGTTTATATAATAATAATAATAATAATAATAATAATAATAATAATGGTAGGACTTTAAGAACAGGGGGAACGTGAACTAGAAGAGCAGAGAGTAAATGACAGCTGCAGTGACAAATTCTGACTGAGCTGCAGATGTCAAGAGGCCCTCTCCCATTTTTTTTATTTTTTTTCAGGCTAGGCAGATATATGAAGGAAAAAAATCGGCTGATAAAAACTGTTCGTTTAGACGCAATACAAAGAATGAAAAGCAGATTACAAAATGTTCCAAGTCTCAGACGAATTTATACAGAAGGATCTAACAAAGGAAGAGCAAGGCACAACAGTGGAGGGAATAAAAAGGCACAGGAAGCAGGAAACAAATTTGGGGATTGGTTTCCAATCAAGAGATAGTTTTGGAGAGCAAGGAACCACATGAGACACATTCGCAGTGACCTAAAATAACGAAAGCATTAACAAGAAACTTTCTAAACCAACATACGAGGAGACCCCATAAGAATGAGGGGTAATTGATGAACCAGATACTCTTAGTTTGATACTCGCTCTAAACAAGTCTGGCATGACTCGCGAGGGGTCTTTGATTACAGATATTTGAGTGGCTGGTGGAACTAGGAAGGACCTTGTCAGGAAGCGACATTGAGGTAAAAAGTTAACTGACCACTTGGAAAACTTTGAAGAGATGAGAGAATTTCTATTCGGAATGCCATGAAAGCAAAACACGTTAGTATCAGAAGGCAGTCTTAGGGCCTTCACCTTAGGGCCATCTTAAGGCCGTTGAACAGACATTCCCGTATGGAGCACAAGAGATCATTCCCGAGTCTCTTGCAACTGTTGCAGTAACTGAAGGAGATCGATAACAAGAAGTAAAATAATAAGGAATCATGGAAAGAAGAAGGAATGTGTAGCAATAATAAGAGGGAAGAATAATCTAAACATATTTAGGTATATGATTCTCATCCAAACAAATTTAGACTTATAGTTCTTATCCCGAGAAATTAGCTTAGATGAGGTTGCCATATGGAGAAGGTGGGAATGAAAGTACAAGTTTAATGTGGATATAATATACTTCAAAAAGCTAAAATAAAATAACGATTCAAATGCTTGTCTGATATGGACATTATATATTATTTACAAACATCAAATAAAGAGCCATTGTTCAATTATCTACCGTATACACGATGCAGGAACATTGCGAACTACTGATCCACGTAACCAATATATGGGTAATACTGATGCGTTGTTACACGGTGACTTCTATATCATCAGTGTAGAACTGTTCGTTGATCCAGTATACCTGCCTTTCAGCCCCCTCCCAATCACCGCTGTTCATGTTCCCATGTACGGTAGTTTGTAGCCCAAGTGTAACAATTTTTGTAACTTTGGTGTATAGTTGTTCATTACTCTAATGTATCTCTGACCATGAGCCTAGACCATAGCTGTTCATAACCTATGGGAATCTTTGTTCGTGATGGCGGAGTGCTCCCCGCTCTTCCTCTGTTCGAATCGCCCATCTAAAGGCTTCACCCAAGTATTAAAATTTAAATAATTGCTAACAGAACCAAAATACCTAACTTATCCTAGACTTAACTATACAAAAAGTATATATTTCACGTGAAGGTGAATTATAGAGAAAATTGCCGTGGGACAGTCATAGTCTGAGGACGAGTTCGCTTTCTCAATGTGTACCCTTGTTGATAGTCCCATTGCACCTGGGGTCGTAGTCCCATCGTACCTGGGGTCGTAGTCCCAGCGTACCTGGGGTCGTAGTCCCAGCGTACCTGGGGTCGTAATCCCAGCGTACCTGGGGTCGTAGTCCCAGCGTACCTGGGGTCGTAGTCCCAGCGTACCTGGGGTCGTAGTCCCAGCGTACCTGGGGTCGTAGTCCCAGCGTACCTGGGGTCGTAGTCCCAGCGTACCTGGGGTCGTAGTCCCAGCGTACCTGGGGTCGTAGTCCCAGCGTACCTGGGGTCGTAGTCCCAGCGTACCTGGGGTCGTAGTCCCAGCGTACCTGGGGTCGTAGTCCCAGCGTACCTGGGGTCGCCGCCCCACTTCCCCGCTGGTCACAGTATTAACGACACACAGAGAGCACCAGCAACAACACCGCCCAGGCTAAAATGTTCCCGCGGGTGCCGGGGGCGCTCCAGCGTCTGGAGGAGGCACCGCTGGTGTGGCAGTCGCTGAAGCGGGTGTAGTTGGCCTCGGTGATGGCGCACCAGTGGATCAGGCGACAGTCGCTGGAGCAGGCGGAAGAGTCCTCCAGGCTGACAGTGTTGGCCCGGTAGTAGCGATCAAACAGCACCTGGTTCGTCTGAGGCAAACGTTGGCGTATCATCAGAGTTAGTATGCAAATGAACTAATACATTCACAACTAACTAACTACATTCACAACTGAACTAACTACATTCTCCCGCTCGTTATACCGAGCGGGAGAATGTAGCTAATAGTCACTAAATCGCACAGAGGAAATCACATTTGGCGCCTACTGAGTTTCTCATCAATTCATCACGTTAATGGGATTTTTTGCGTGCATTTGACAGAGCAATGGGAGGATTAGGGAAGGGGGGGGGGGGTAGATCTATACCACGTCAGAGTGTATGCGGGGAATAAATATGTATGTGAAACCCTGACTTGGTGTCGGCTAGATGCCTCAGGAACCCCTAGAGGATTCAGTTGAATCCTTGGTCACATTACTTTTAACATATCGCAGGCCAGTGATTTACGGTGTGTGCTTAGGAGCACCCAGGGTGCAGATTCGAATCCTCATCATGGCTCTTACTGATTTTCTCTCACTGACTATTTTTTGTCACTGAATCATTAATATATACACATAATATGAATACAAAATATGCACATACACTATAAAAATATTTATCTTTGGTATTACCAGCCAAATCGTACGTAATTCTTATCTAGGTTGGATATGAACATTACAGTCACCAAAATACCCAGAATTAAACAGAAAAAAACACACACTATCGCTCAACAAAAGAAGCATTTAGCCTCACCTAAGAAAAATGTAATAAAAAAGCACCACTCAGCTTCGTATATATTTCACAATATTAGATCACTACTCACTAAGGTTAATTAATATATTCCAAACAAGATAAATTACCTACATATATCCGGTTTCAAAGTCTATGAGGGATCCCTTCGTTAACATTTCACTGACAGCCGCCCACGGCAACAATAACCTTAAATGTGACGTTTATCACCTGATGAGAACAGACTGAACAGATCTAGGATGTTCTCTACGAGAACAACGATCTCCATGTCAGGAACAATACACCTCACGCAGAGAGTGTAGCTTGAGGAGATTTTACTGTGACTGATCAATCAAGAGCACATTCAAATTCAAATTCAAAATTCAAATGTTTATTCAGGTAAAGTACATACATACAAGGTGTGATACAAATATTGATGAATTTATAGATAGAGATAGTACATACAATGCCTTAATGCCACTATTACGCAAAGCGTTTCAGGCAGGTATCAACATAGGTTGATACCCCCATACCCCAGTGAAGGGGGCGCTTCAGTAGGACCTAAAAACCTGTAATGGTATGATCATTATGGGGTTGGGTTGAGTTTGGCTAGGTTAGGCTATTTTGGGTTGGGTTTGTTTTGTTTATAGAAGAGCTATGACGCAATGGGGAGGGGAGTACGTACTTTTCTTAGGTCTTAGACCGTACTCGGAGGCGTGGCTCACCTTGAGCTTGGTGGCCAGGTCGTAGAGGGAGGCCGGGGTGATGGAGGCGAGGTTGTAGGAGGAGGTGAAGTTATACTCCAGCTGCCACACCGCCTTGCCCTGGGCGTTGGCCTTACCCAGGTCCAGGTAGTACGTCGACACCTCCTTTATCTGCAGGCGAGAGAACCGCCTGAACAGGAGAGACCTTAGCAAGGGAGATGATGACTCTAATAAAGGGTTAGGAAATTTGGAAAATGAGGGGGTAAAGCGACCTAAATAATCAAGACAGATTTGGAAAAGGCGGCGAGAAACCTGGATAAATTAAGACACCTGGGGAAGAGGATAAATAATTGTAGAGGAAGAGGGAAATTTTTTGGGAAGGAAAAAACAGAAGGGGAAAGAGAGCTGTAGAAGACCGTTGTATCTACCAAAGAGAGACATGGAGTAGGGAACGACCAGTAGGTGAGGGTAAGACTGGACGACCTGGAGGGTAAAATACTCTCAAAGAGAAAGAGTAGGACCTAAATAAGTGGATGAGAGATATGAAGGAAAGCGAAGAGGCTTACAACGGAGGTCTTGATTGATGAAGATTAAGCCACCCAAAAGGTGGCATGGGCATGAATAGCCCGTAAGTGGTGGCCCTTTTGAGCCATTAACAGTATCAAGAGCTGATACTGGAGATCTGTGGAGGTGCGACTGCACCCTGCGTGACGGGAGATGTCTCCCGTGAACGGAGGTCGACCTGAGGAGAAGAGGAAGGGAAGGGAACTATGAGCAGAAAGCGCCAAGCTATTACGACTATATAGAACTGGGAAGAGATAGAAGGAAGGGAGGGAGACAGAGACTTGTAAAAAAGGAGAATCCCGCGAAAGAAATAAAAGCCGGGACAATGAGAAGTGACCTATAGAAAGATAGACATGGAGAAAATGGTGAATAACCTCGGAAGGTAAGAGAGAAACCTGGGAAAATGAGAGAAATCTAGATAAGAGGCAAAGGTCTTGGATAATCTGATGGAGACCTTGACAAAGAAAGGTAGAGTCGTGTAGACTGCTGGGAGACGAAGAGGTGAGAGACTGAGACAATTCCATCCCTCGCAAAAAAGTCACTTATAGTCGTCTAAAAGAAACAAAAAAACCAAAGAAGTAATAAAAGACTCGCTCTATGGCTTTACAATAGGACGATTACATCTAACAAATTTACTTTACCTGTATTAGCTTCAATTAAAAAAAAATAAACAAGTTACATCAAAGAGCAAACTCGCTGCCAATTGTCAAAAATAATTTGGAAAAAAATATGACTGGGATTGATTAGATGTGTATAGAAGCTGCCTTGCATGAGCCAATATATCTTTTTTCAGATTCTTGTGTTTTCATGTTCTTAGATCTTTGGATGGGGGCAAAAGATTTGGAGGATGAAAGATATCTGCAGGTGTGCAGGAGGAGGCTCGCCTGCTGGAGGAGTGGGGGGAGGGGAGGGTAATCACCTCTATGGGGGTCAGGGAGATATTTCCAAAGGGGGGGAGGGGGAGACGCCAGCAAGGAAAAAAATCCAACCAATTCTCCACTTTAGGAGTTACAGGCCACCGAAGACCTACTGACCACAAGAAATCTACTGACCATCGGAGAGACCTACTGACCACCGGAGAGACCTACTGACCACCGGAGAGACCCACCTTGCCGGTGTTGGTGTCGTAATAGACCAGTCTGAGACCCGGGTTGTTGGCGCCAGTCTCCTTGGAGAGGGAGGACCTCCAGGGCGTGACCCCGGGGGCCAGCAGCTGGTAAGCCACGGGCGTCCCTGGGTCATGGGGCTGCTGGTCCCTGAAGAACAACCTGTAGGTGTTGCCACAAGTCTTTAGACTGACCATTGGTGCAGCAATTTGCCATTTGTGTAAGACAATGTTAACTTTCTTGATCACATTTGCACTAATATGCATCCATTTTGACGAGTGGGAATATTTCTTCTACTGTTTAATCATTTTCTTTGTTAATTTTAATTTTAGCTACAATTAACTGCTTATAACTTCTCAGATATGAGGCAGTGTGTGTCAGATATAAGGCAGAGTGTGTCAGATATGAGGCAGAGAGAGAGTCTCAGAGGTGAGTCAGAGTGTCAGATATGATACATCAATGAAAAGATGACCATACCCACCTCCTCGTGCCCCAGAAGACAGCCCCTTACACTCACCTGAAGGAGTCTGTGTGGTGGTGGGCGAAGAACTGTGCCTCAATTACCCCCGAGTGTCTCTGGATCATCTGTGGAAAAGTTGGAAAGTACACGGACCCCCACTAATCAGTAACAGACATATATATGTGTGTGTATATATATATATATATTATATATATATATATATATATATATATATATATATATATATATATATATATATATATATATATATATATATATATATATATATATATCTCACGAGAAGTCGAGTAAAGTCAGTACACACTATCAGAGCGCCAGCGTTAGTTGAAGGAGTGCCTGTCGTGAATTTCCATTTTGGATCTAATGGTTTGTTGATGTTGTAATTCCTTTGTGACACTTTGTAATCGAGTTGGAACCTGTCCGGCTCGAGGGGGGGAAACGACCGATAATCACTACGCTTCCTCGTCTGGTCAGGTGAGCATAAACTACCATGTAGCGAAAGGTCAATACACAAAAAGGGTTAAAACTCACTTGCCTAAACCATCAAATGGTACACTGTAGTGAATGTTATCAACGAGAATTAGGTGCTTGGGTGATAGACAGGTACGCCTGGGTGATAGACAGGCACGCCTGGGTGATAGACAGGTACGCCTGGGTGATGAACAGGTACGCCTGGGTGATAGACAGGCACGCCTGGGTGATATACAGGCACGCCTGGGTGATGGACAGGCACGCCTGGGTGATAGACAGGTACGCCTGGGTGATGGACAGGCACGCCTGGGTGATAGACAGGCACGCCTGGGTGATAGACAGGTACGCCTGGGTGATGGACAGGCACGCCTGGGTGATAGACAGGTACGCCTGGGTGATATACAGGCACGCCTGGGTGATGGACAGGCACGCCTGGGTGATAGACAGGTACGCCTGGGTGATAGACAGGCACGCCTGGGTGATAGACAGGCACGCCTGGGTGATAGACAGGTACGCCTGGGTGATGGACAGGCACGCCTGGGTGATAGACAGGTACGCCTGGGTGATGGACAGGTACGCCTGGGTGATGGGCAGGTACGCCTGGGTGATAGACAGGTACGCCTGGGTGATAGACAGGCACGCCTGGGTGATGGACAGGTACGCCTGGGTGATAGACAGGCACGGTTGGGTGATAGACAGGTACGCCTGGGTGTTGGACAGGTACACCTAGATAGATAGGAAGGAAGGAACTATCAGGGGGAAAGCGCCAAGCCATTACGACTATATAGCACTTGGAAGGGGTCAGGATAAGAATTTGGGATGGGACGGGAGGCAGGAATGGTGTCCAACCACTTGGACGGTCGGGGATTGAACGCCGACCTGCACGAAGCGAGACCGTCGCTCTACCGTCCAGCCCAAGTGGTTGGACACCACCTAGATAGATAGATACACCTGAATGTGTATCAGGCACATGGATAAGAGGAAGGAACACGGTTGATAGGACGCGGTACCTGGATAAATTTATCGTTGTAGAGCGGATAATACCAGTGAAAACCTTCCTTGGTCGTCTGGTACCTCTCAAACGTACCCGGTGGAATATGGCCAATAAGGTACACCTGAAATGATCAAGCAATCTGTTGTTAGGAAATCTTGCATACCTTTTTCCACTTTCTAATGATCATAATATATTTTTATAAGTGTCGTCTTATACTGGATGTTGTGATATATAGAGCAATTGATCTAGTGGACAAGAAACAGGGGATTTTATAGTTTTTCAGCTGGTTTTAATACCGGCTGTTAGTTGTCAAACCAGGGGCCAGATTCACGAAGCAGTTACGCAAGTATTTACGAACCTGTACATCTTTTCTCCATCTCTGGCGGCTTTGTTTACAATTACTAAACAGTTAATGAGCTCCGAAGCACCAGGAGGCTGTTTATAACAATAACAACAGTTGATTGGCAAGTTTTCATGCTTGTAAACTAATTTAGTAAATGTAACCAAAGCCGTCAAAGATTGAGGAAAGATGTACATGTTCGTAAGTACTGGCGTAACTGCTTCGTGAATCTGGTCCCAGGTGGCTCTCAGGCAACCTAAGGAGTACAGTAAAGAAGACCATTATCTTCCGGGTTTCTTTCTATGTTAGGTTAATGCATGACACACAATCTCTTTTTCACAGTTTTTTTGCTACATAGGTCTCCCCCCCCCCGGCTTCTACTCTACTTCTACTAGTACTTCTACTCTACTGTACTTCTACTCAACTGTATTTCTACTCTACTGTACTTCTACTCTACTGTACCTCTACTCTACTGTACTTCTACTCTACTGTACTTCTACTCAACTGTACCTCTACTCTACTGTACTTCTACTCTACTGTACCTCTACTCTACTGTCTTCTACTCTACTGTACTTCTACTCAACTGTACCTCTACTCTACTGTACCTCTGCAGCTAGACATAAAATATTTAATGATATTTTGTTCTGAATCTGGAAAGATATATTAAAATTTATCCCAAATAGTTTGATGATATACACGTATATATATATATATTGTTGATTAGTACTTAGTTATTTTTCATCGACTTGTGCTCCAAACCTTCCATTTAAACAGCCACGACTCACCCTACGTCCCCTGGCTGTCAGGTTTTTGAGGAGTCTGTCAGCCCAGGCGAACTGCCCATCAGGATCGTTGTAGTTTCCGGTATTATTGTTGCTCTTGTACCAGATGAGGGTGTTGAGGGCCACTATGGTGACGTTGGTGCCGCCCACGTCCGCCCAGTACCGCCCACCTGCGTGGTAGGGAGGACGTCAGCACATCTGAGAGGCACGTTTTCCCTTGTGGTATCTCCCTCTCCAAGGTTGTCCCTTGGAGGAAATATATACTATACTATATGGAGGGGATATATACTATACTATATGGAGGGGATATATACTCCCTCACTGAAGGGAGTATATATCTACACATAGAAATCACAATAGCGTGATGTATCAAATGAACAAATGAATTGACCATGTGGTAGCTCAGTCGATTAAGGCAGCGTCTGGGATGCTCTCGGACGCAGGTTCGAATCCTCGTTACGTCCCTTGTGGATTTGTTCGAGTATATATCTCATTGGAGGAGCATCTGTGAGGGAGTATCTCGCTCCTTAATGGTACAGCTCGCCCGAGGGGGTGTCTCACCTAGACGAATCCTTCACTTACCGTTCTTGAAGGACTGGTACGAGTCGTTTTTCAGCCACGGCCTCCACATGTCGGCCACCCGTGTCTGTAGCTCACTCGTGCCCACCGGAAACTGCGGGGAGGGAGCCAAATTAGGTCAACTTTCCATTCACCTGGGCTCCAGGAGACTCGAACCCTGGACCCTAAGTGTGTGAGACCGAATTTGATATGTCACGTTTGCTCTTGTGGAATATTTGAAGTACTTTCATGAAGGATGCTCAGCATTCGTAACTGAGTTCGTGTCTCGAAAGAGGCTTTCGAGGCATTAGTGAAACAAAAGATTTCCATATATAGCTTGTGATGAGCTTAGCCCATTCGTGAAGGTTTTAGACCTCAATACTCTCTATAACAACAAACAATATTACAATTATACTGTGAAATATGTTTAAACTTTAGAGTATTTTTTTCAGAAACATCCAATTTAAAAGAACAAACTTTGCTTCTATAAAGTGCACATGAACCTGTATTTTAGAGTCGAAAACTTGGTGGAAATTAAATCTGTATTTGCCTAAAAGGAAGAAAATGATTTGTTAGCAGAAAACATCTTTGTTGCTAGTGAGGGCAGGAGTTGCTAGCCCCCCCTCCCAAGGGCTGGTGGCTAGTTGGGTGCTCTGGAGCGTACCTGGTTCTTGGGATAGTAGTCGTGGTTACCAAGGACGGGGTAAAAGGGCGTGTGAGGGAAGGACTGGTTGAGCATAGCTGTCAGGTCCTTGATGATCTTCACCACTTTATCTGTGCTGAAGTACTGGTCTGAGACGTGAGCAGTGTCGTCCCTGGCAGAGGAAGACATTGATTGTTCAATGATTGATTTATTGATTGTTCAATGATTGATTTATTGATTGTTCAATAATTGATTTATTGATTGTTCAATGATTGATTTATTGTTTGTTCAATAACTCACTGAACTATATGTTTAACTAATCTCTAACCCTGTCCATTGAGAACAGAAGAAAATGTATACATGTGGGTTAGCATTGCAAATGTGTGGCCACGTCTGTGGTAGAAAATAATAATAATAATAATATTAATAAAAAACTTCTTACTACATAAATCGATGTAATACCCTGTAGCACAGTAGTTAGCACACTCAGTTAACAACAAACTGACACCGAGCACAGTTACCGGACAGGAAGAAACGCTTTGGGACTCTTGCTGGCCTCCTATGTCTCTGCTCCCGTAACCAGTGAAAAAGACACTTGCATACACAAAAGAAAACACCCACCCACTTCGAGACTACTCTCACCAAGATCCCAAACATCCTTCGAGTTTCCACACGAAGTGGCGAGGTCATGTGTCTCAAGGAGCGCGAGAACTCACCCCGTCCAGAGCACGAAGTCCGGGCGGGGTTGGCGTTCCACCATGGCATTGATGGCGCTCTTGACCAGTTCGAGGGGCGCGTCGCACTCGTAGTCCCCGAACTTGCCCGGAAGGCTGCCGTCCGCCCCGAGGCCCAGGTCCACCCTAAGAGGAGAGTTATGGTAGTGTAGTAGTATATAGCTGCTGTAGTAGACATGGTTTGAGTAGCAACAGTAGTTATGTATATTATATACAGCCCAATAACAATACTACTACTACTACTAATAATGATAGCTATGGGTGACAAGAAGGGGAGCTCACTTAGCCTTGTCCCAGCACATGTTACTGCTGGAGCCAGTCGTCGTGTAGTTGACGTCATAGTGAAAGTCCGTCACCTGCCAAAACGTTCCTGATTGTGACGGGAAAAATAAAACCTCTTAAGTGTGTATCGCAGCGATCTGTTGGGTAGAGGCACCTGATGGGCCCGCCTCCCCTGCCAGTCCCCTAGGGGCCCACTGGACGACTGGTGGGCCCTCACTCCGGTTCTCTCTTATCCCAGCTCTACCGGTTCTCAAGGAATCGAAGGCTGGTGGGCTTAATCAGATCGCTTAGCGAGTGACTGTGTCTTCCTCGGAGAGCATTTTAAGACAAGGACTAACTCCCAGGTACATGGGTTATGTCAGGTGAACACAAGCAACGGGTGTAGCGAAGCCTGCCCACAGGTGTCGCATCGCCCAGGAGTCGAACCAAAGACCACTTGGTTGTGAGACAGCTGCGCTAGCCACTGTGTTTGTGAGAGTGTGTGTAATTACCTTAGTGTAGTTACAGGATGAGAACTAGGCTCGTGGTGTCCCGCCTTCCCAGTTCTCTTTGTCGTATAACGCTTTGAAACTACTGACGGTTTTGGCCTCCACCACCACCTCACTTAACTTGTTCCAAACGTCTACCACTTTGCAAAAGAAAACCTTCTAATGTTTTTTTTCAGCACCTTTGTTTCCTTAGCTTGAAACAATGACCTCTTGTTCTTGAAGATACGGGTTTCAAGAATTCTTGTTAATTTTGTCGATTTCTGTTAATATTTTGTACGTAGTGATCATATCTCTTTTTCTAGTTGTATCTAATAGCTTTGGCATATTTAACACCTCTAGATTCGCCTCATTGATCTTGTTTTTAAGTTCCGGAAGCCATTTAGTTGCATGCCCTTGTACCTTTTCCAACTTTCTGATGTGCTTCTTGAGATATATATGGTCACCGTACAATCTCTACATATTCCAATTTTGGTGTGTGCATGCATGTCCCTTTTAGTAGTGTGCTGTGAAGACCCTCACACGTTGTTAAATAATTATAAAATTGAGTAAACGTGTGATCAACATTGTTAAACCAAAATTATCTAGCAAAATTAAACAGAGTGGATAAATTAAATATCGTCCTCCGAGATAACCTCGAAGGTCATAATAGAAATATCGTACATGGACAACTGCGGCGCACCTGGGTTAAAATAACTGGTTGTGTCACTTTACAACCATATTAAATTACACTCTGTGGTTGTAAGGACAGTGTAAGCACCCTAAAACGTGCCATGGTCAGTTGTGATTATTAATCTGTCAGCATTAAGGGTTATTTAAATATTATTGTTAGTGTGTGGCAATGTTTCACACACTCTTGCCATATGAGGATTTTTGTTTTTTAAATGTGTTGTTCTCGTCAATGTGTGTTTTAGTTTAATGATTGTTGTACCAAGTTGTGGGGGTGGTAGTACTGGTTGTACCAAGTTGTGGGGGTGGTAGTACTGGTTGTACCAAGTTGTGGGGGTGGTAGTACTGGTTGTACCAAGATGTGGGGGTGGTAGTACTGGTTGTACCAAGTTGTGGGGGTGGTAGTACTGGTTGTACCAAGTTGTGGTACTGGTTGTACCAAGTGTCCGGTGTGGTTGTGGGGATGATAAGGGTGGTTGTAACACGTAACACAGAGTATAGCTGTGTTTGTTACCATCCATAACAAACATACAGATAAACACAAATATAAACACAATTAATACAATTGTATACCATTTTTTTTCATTAGCCTCGGGCCTATTATAAACACTTTGTATGTTTACTATTGATTATGCAATAAAAATACAGCCGTGAACATAGGTCTAAGTCAGGTTATGCCCAAGTTAGGTTATTTTGTCATTAAGTAAAAAAAAAATCCTACATGTATAATATCAGCCACAATTATATGTATACTGATAGGTTAATTGTATTTTAGATCACTATCACAATACATTTCACACTGTAAACAACTTGATACATCAATATTTACACACACAAGTCACTTACACTCATCAAAACAACACTTCGTATAGCCTAGGATAGTTGTATCCCAACTATGGCCATGAAAAAGATATACAAAAGTACTCACCAATCCTGGCCTGAACCTGATGCGGGAGAATCACCACCCCCAACACCACCACCACCAGCAGCACCATCACCATTTTCATCATCACCATCACTACCACCACCACCTGCCACCAGAGCCACCCCGCCAGCACTGAGCGAGCCTCTCCACATCTGTCACAGTTGATAATCGCGATGATAGCACTCACACAATAATAATAATATTACATGAAGATGCCCGTGTACAACATTAGGAGCAGAACACATGCAGCTGTTTATAGGCTGGATAATGTATATTAATATTTCGGGTGTGTGACCCTGGCAAGTTTGGCTGTATGTGGCATGTGGCTTGACGGAGGGGAAGGGGAGGGGGGGGACCAACATGGCCAAGGGTGGCCATGTTGACTATGTTGTGTGAGGTACTTCAGCCTCCTCTTGCCGCTGTTGCTGTAATGATAAGATCGTCATTACGTACTTATTACCTTATCCGAACGACGCTTATCAAGGCCACGGCGCTCTGATATACCACCACCATCTCCTCCTGCGCTGGTGGTGGTGGTGATGGTGGTGATAGTGGTGACGCTGCTGGTGGTGGTGGTGGTGGTGATGGTGGTGGTGATGGTGGTTGTAATAATGGTGGTAGAGGCATTACGATGGGGCTTACCTATCAACAGACCCAGTGGCGTAGCGGTAAAGCATTCGCCCGGCGCTTTGGCCTGAGTTCGTATCCTGGCCGGGGAGGATTGACCGGGCGCCAATCCTTAACTGAAGCCACTGTTTACCCAACAGTAAAATGGGTACCTGGGTGTTAAACGATTTGGCGGGTCGTATTCCGGGGAAAAATTAGGATTAAGAACCTGCCCGAAACACTACGCGTGCTGGTGGCTGTACAAGAATGATTGATTGATAAAGATTAAGACACCCCAAGAGGTGGCACGGGCATGAATAGCCCGTAATACAAGAATGTAAGAAGTCTTGTAAATATAAGACCCAGGGTGTGATACACACCCCACCTAAGACCCAGGGTGTAACGCACTCCACACCTAAAACCCAGGGTGTGACACACTACACTCCACACCTAAGACCCAGGGTGTGACACACTCCACACCTAAGACCCAGGGTGTGACACACTCCACTCCACACCTAAGACCCAGGGTGTAACGCACTCCACACCTAAGACCCAGGGTGTGACACACTCCACTCCACACCTAAGACCCAGGGTGTAACGCACTCCACACCTAACACCCAGAGTGTGACCCACTACACTCCACACCTAAGACCCAGGGTGTAACGTTATGCAGGCTGTTGCTTGGAGCGGCCCACAGGCCCACATACCCACCACGGCCCGGTTGGTCCGGTACTTCTTGGAGGAATAAATCTAGTTTCCTCTTGAAGATGTCCACGGTTGTTCCGGCAATATTTCTTATGCTCGCTGGGGTATCAGTGCTCGATATCACACAGTGCTCGATATCACACTAAACACTGAAAGTAGGGAAGGCGGAGGAAAGATCCTATATACCAGCAATGGTAATCTCGGTGTTTCAGTCCTACACCGGCGGTGGAGTAAGTGTGGGACTCGGTGTGTAGTCCTGCATTCGCGCGGGGACAAAAATGTCGCGAGGAAAACAATATACAAACTTTCTAAGTTTGGGGTTACTTAGCAGGACGGCTGTGGCCATGGCTGTTGTTGTTATAGATTCAGCTACTCGGAACAAGTTCCAAGTAGCACGGGGTATGGTGAGCCCGTAACTTACCTGGCACAGGAGCAAGGCAAGAAGCACGGGCTATAGTTAGCCCGTAGTGAACTTACCTGGCACAGGAGCGGTGCAAATAGCACGGGCTATGGTGAGCCCGTAGTGGACTTACCTGGCACAGGAACGGGTCAAGTAGCACGGGCTATGGTGAGCCCGTAGTGGACTTACCTGGCACAGGAGCGGGGCAAGTAGCACGGGCTATGGTGAGCCCGTAGTGGACTTACCTGGCACAGGAGCGGTGTTGGTGGTGGCCATGGCGGCGAGGAAGCCCAATAAAGCGTGGAGGTGCGGTCAGGAAGTTCAAGAGTTAAGGTCATGAACTATTTGGCCGCTTTAAATATATTGTGAGTTTGTGAAACATTATTAATAAAAGAGGAAAGGGAGTATCAGGAGAAAGCGCCGAGCCCTTGCGACTATATAGCACTGGAAAAGGACCAGGATAAGGACTTGGGATGGGACGGGGGAGGGAAGGAATGATACCCAACCACTTGGACGGTCGGGGATTGAACGCCGACCTGCACGAAGCAGGTCGGCTCTACCAGTCTGAGCAATGTGTGTGTGTGTGTGTGTGTGTGTGTGTGTGTGTGTGTGTGTGTGTGTGTGTGTGTGTGTGTGTGTGTGTGTGTGTGTGTGTGTACTCACCTATTTGTGCTTGCGGGGGTTGAGCTTTGGCTCTTTGGTCCCGCCTCTCAACTGTCAATCAACTGGTGTACAGATTCCTGAGCCTACTGGGCTCTATCTGTGTGTGTGTGTGTGTGTGTGTGTGTGTGTGTGTGTGTGTGTGTGTGTGTGTGTGTGTGTGTGTGTGTGTGTGTGTGTCAGGAGATTTTCGCTGATATTTACAGTTAGTAACATTGCTTCAGCTTACCCGTATTGTGTTTGTGTGATATATTAGGTCTGGGTGTACGGTAAATCACCAGCATGTAATGTAATGGCCTGGCATAACTCAGTTACGGTCTTAGGTGTGGAGTGCGTCACACCCTGGGTCTTAGGTGTGGAGTGGAGTACGTACATGTTGGACCAAACTTTCACAAGTCAAGCCTGGCCGCAGGCCGGGCTTGGGGAGTAGAAGAACTCCTAGAACCCCATCAACCAGGTATATATGGGCCTGCGGGCCGCTCCAAGCATCAGCCTAGTGGACCAAACTCTCACAAGTCAAGCCTGGCCTCGGGCCGGGCTTGGGGAGTAGAAGAACTCCCAGAACCCCATCAAGCAGCTATATGTGGGCCTGCGGGCCACTCCAAGCATCAGCCTAGTGGACCAAACTCTCACAAGTCAAGCCTGGCCTCGGGCCGGGCTTGGGGAGTAGAAGAACTCCCAGAACCCCATCAACCAGGTATCAACCAGGTATATAGGCCTAGGGTCCCCAGACCTAATTGCCACTTAGACTCTACTAGCGTGCCGTTCGTACCTCCCGTACCTAAACATGTTCAACGCACGGTCTCACCTTTATACTGAGAGTTCCTTCTGATCTAAAAGGATTCCGAACTTGTATTATTCATCTTTTCTTCCCTTGTCTTTAGTCTGAGAGTCCCAGAGATGGTCTTCTTCAGACCAAGCCAACCTCTTGGGCACTCTCTTATCTTCTGGCGTGGTGCCAGTCTCTCTGGCACGGATGGTGCCAGTCTTCCTGGCATAGTTCTCACTTAACAAGCGTCATGTTAGAAACGTATGGGTGTTAGTGGCTTTAAAAGAAAGTAAAATCAACTTAAATTCTATGTTCTCTGTTAACCCCCAATGTATCTTCTTGTATATAAATAAATAAATAAATAAATAAATAAATAAATAAATAAATAAATAAATAAATTTATTTATTTATTTATACTACCAACGCAACACCACCAACAACAGCGGAGGCACCAACGCAACACCACCAACAACAGCGGAGGCACCAACGCAGCACCACCAACAACAGCGGAGGCACCAACGCAACACCACCAACAACAGCGGAGGCACCAACGCAACACCACCAACAACAGCGGAGGCACCAACGCAACACCACCAACAACAGCGGAGGCACCAACGCAACACCACCAACAACAGCGGAGGCACCAACGCAACACCACCAACAACAGCGGAGGCACCAACGCAGCACCACCAACAACAGCGGAGGCACCAACGCAGCACCACCAACAACAGCGGAGGCACCAACGCAGCACCACCAACAACAGCGGAGGCACCAACGCAGCACCACCAACAACAGCGGAGGCACCAACGCAGCACCACCAACAACAGCGGAGGCCCCGACGCAGCACCACCAACAACAGCGGAGGCACCAACGCAACACCACCAACAACAGCGGAGGCACCGACGCAGCACCACCAACAACAGCGGAGGCACCAACGCAGCACCACCAACAACGCGTGAGAGGTTAGTGAGTCAATAACAGCCATGATTATAACGTTGATCACATTACCTTCCTCTCAGGCGAGTGTCCCGTGAGAGCTGCCCCCTGGTGCTCCCTTGGTGCTCCCCTGGTGCTCCCTGGTGCTCCCTGGTGCCCCGTAGTGCCCCCTGGTGCTCCCTTGGTGCTCCCTTGGTGCTCCCCTGGTGCCCCCTGGTACCTCCTGGTGCCCCCTGGTGCCCCCCTGGTGCCCCTTGGTGTTCCCCTGGTGCCACCCTGGTGCCCCCTGGTGTCACGTAGTGCCCCCTGGTGCCTCCTGATGCCCCCTGGTGCCCCTGGTGCCCCCTGGTGCCCTCTAGTGACCCCTGGAGTTCCCCTGGTGCTCCCCTGGTGCCCCCTGGTGCACCCCTGGTGCTCCCTGGTGCCCCCAGGTGCCCCCTGGTGCGCCCCTGGTGCCCCTGGTGCCCCCTGGTGCTCCCCTGGTGCCCCCCTAGTGCCCCCTGGTGCCCCTGGTGACCCCCTGGTGCCTCCTGGTGACCTCCTGGTGCCCCTGTCGTCAAGAGTGACAGTCCTGCCGTCAAGAGTTACAGTCCTGCCGTCAAGAGTTACAGTCCTGCCGTCAAGAGTTACAGTCCTGTTGTCAAGAGTGACACTCCTGCCGTCAAGAGTGACGGTCCTGCCGTCACTCTTGACGGTAGGACCAGACGGTCAACAATGACACCCTGCATTGAATTCCTATTAAATTAATAAGATATCACATACTTGAATTGTCATCTCAATCGAAATTCCTTCATGCCTGGAGGCTGGATCACTTCCAGATGAACTGCATGACAAGGATAATATTGACCTTATCGAGCGTTCTCCACTGACAACCTGCCGGAGGACAAGAGCTAAGTCCTGCCAACCTGTGCTCATGAAGCTCGAAACAAGCCCTCCGATCTTCCCTCTCTCTGCAAGCAGGAGAACTCAACAATGTGCACCATTGAAAAATATATACTGGACGTCTCTTGGCCGAGGACCTCATCAGAGTCCTCAATACACTTCAACTGTATTAAACCTTGTCACTAAGTTTAACCGAGGTGATCCGCGGGCTAAACAAGGCTTTGGAATTTTGATCCAGTTCCTCCATTTGGTTGACGAGACAATTGTAGTTTGTCTCAATAACTCACTCTGGGGTTGGGAGTGGACATGACCACTGCTGGAAGGGGCTGAGTGGAGTCATGACCACTGCTGGAAGGGGCTGAGTGGAGTCATGACCACTGCTGGAAGAGACTGAGTGGAGACATGACCACTGCTGGAAGAGACTGAGTGGAGAAATGACCACTGCTGGAAGGGGGCTGAGTGGAGTCATGACCACTGCTGGAAGGGGGCTGAGTGGAGACATGACCACTGCTGGAAGGGGGCTGAGTGAAGACATGACCACTGCTGCAGGGGGCTAAGGGGAGACACGAGACGGAAGAGGCTGCGAGCCGCTGTTCTCTAGTATCCTGCAGCATTCATTACCGACCAGCATAGAACACATATAGGGTGTCAGCTCCTTATGGTTAGAGGTGTATGGTGATTAGGTAATCCGAGAGCGGCACGGATCTTTAGAGGATAATGATTGGCCAATCACAAAAGGTCGGGGCTCCCAAGAGTGCACTGATTGGTCTAACTGACATGGCTTTTGTGCTAACAACCACAAGAAATGATGTCAGCCAATTGAAGGCGGTTAGCGGGCGTCTGCTGCTTCACTTACCATAATATATCAAGTGTGGATTGTATATCTGCGAAGATATCTACGCTAGATGGATCCTGACATCTTGATGGCTCAACTAAGTCTACCAAGATTTATTATTACTGCAAATATAAGTTTTATATTACAAAATTATATTCACTGTATCTACTGCTCCAAGATAGTCGACACTTTCTCATGTTCACCAAATCCTAAATCTGCCCAATTCTCACCAGCCTCTCTGACCTAATTTCGGTACATCTCGCTAGTTAATGGTTCATGTCCTCTACCCGCGAGAACACTTTTAGGCCATCACAACACGAGTATGGTGATTCTCTTCATCATGCTCATCCTATCTGATGCTGTTTCTCCTCATCATTCTTCTGGTGCTGCTGCAGCAGTAGCAGCAGTCAACACCTGGCCCCAGCAGCGGTCAGCAGTAGCAGCAGAGTCAACACCTGGCCCCAGCAGCGGCCAGCAGTAGCAGCAGAGTCAACACCTGGCCCCAGCAGCGGTCAGCAGTAGCAGCAGAGTCAACACCTGGCCCCAGCAGCGGTCAGCAGTAGCAGCAGAGTCAACACCTGGCCCCAGCAGCGGCCAGCAGTAGCAGCAGTCAACACCTGGCCCCAGCAGCGGCCAGCAGTAGCAGCAGTCAACACCTGGCCCCAGCAGCGGCCAGCAGTAGCAGCAGTCAACACCTGGCTTCAGCAGCGGCCAGCAGTAGCAGCAGTCAACACCTGGCCCCAGCAGCGGCCAGCAGTAGCAGCAGAGTCAACACCTGGCCCCAGCACCGGCCAGCAGTAGCAGCAGTCAACACCTGGCCCCAGCAGCGGCCAGCAGTAGCAGCAGTCAACACCTGGCCCCAGCAGCGGCCAGCAGTAGCAGCAGAGTCAACACCTGGCCCCAGCAGCGGCCAGCAGTAGCAGCAGTCAACACCTGGCCCCAGCAGCGGCCAGCAGTAGCAGCAGTCAACACCTGGCCCCAGCAGCGGCCAGCAGTAGCAGCAGTCAACACCTGGCTTCAGCAGCGGCCAGCAGTAGCAGCAGTCAACACCTGGCCCCAGCAGCGGCCAGCAGTAGCAGCAGAGTCAACACCTGGTCCCAGCACCGGCCAGCAGTAGCAGCAGTCAACACCTGGCCCCAGCAGCGGCCAGCAGTAGCAGCAGTCAACACCTGGCCCCAGCAGCGGCCAGCAGTAGCAGCAGTCAACACCTGGCTTCAGCAGCGGCCAGCAGTAGCAGCAGTCAACACCTGGCCCCAGCAGCGGTCAGCAGTAGCAGCAGAGTCAACACCTGGCCCCAGCAGCGGCCAGCAGAGTCAACACCTGGCCCCAGCAGCGGCCAGCAGTAGCAGCAGAGTCAACACCTGGCCCCAGCAGCGGCCAGCAGTAGCAGCAGTCAACACCTGGCCCCAGCAGCGGCCAGCAGAGTCAACACCTGGCCCCAGCAGCGGCCAGCAGAGTCAACACCTGGCCCCAGCAGCGGCCAGCAGTAGCAGCAGTCAACACCTGGCCCCAGCAGCGGCCAGCAGTAGCAGCAGTCAACACCTGGCCCCAGCAGCGGCCAGCAGAGTCAACACCTGGCCCCAGCAGCGGCCAGCAGTAGCAGCAGGGTCAACACCTGGCCCCAGCAGCGGCCAGCAGAGTCAACACCTGGCCCCAGCAGCGGCCAGCACCACCATGCACCACCACGCACGAGGATTACTCTCTCAGTAGTATAGAGCGAACTAAGTGACCAGGATTACGGCACTGGTCGAGGGGAGTTGAGCCCTGAATAACTGAGTGGGATTAGAGGTTTAATCTGGCGGGGGTTTGGATAGGCCCGGAACCCGCCTCCGGGGGCCCTCTGGGGGCTCTCTTCTAGTCTACTGAGGAAGGTGGGGTATGTGGGGGTTGTGGGAGAGAGAGGGGTAGAGTGAGAGGCGGTCGGTGTGTTGAATGGAAGGACAGAGGATGGAATGACACATGGGTGATAGGGACGGTGGAAACATTGAAGGGAAGTGAGGGTTGGTATGTTGGAAGAATGGGTGGATCGAATGGTGCATGGGGAGACACGGAAGGCTAACGGGTGCATTTACCAGTCTGCGTGGTGTAGTGGTAAGACACTCGCCTGGCGTTCCGCGAGCGCTTTGTCATGGGTTCGTATCCTGGCCGGGGAGGATTTACTGGGGATAAATCCTTAATTGTAGCCTCTGTTTAACTCAACAGTAAAATGGGTACTTGGTTGTAACAACGATTCTTCGCGGCAGGAGATCGTATTCCAGGGACCTGCCCGAAACGCTACGCGTACTAGTGGCTCTACAAGAATGTAACAACTCTTGTATATATCTCAAAAAAAAAGGGAGGGAGAGAGCGAGAGATAATGTGAGTAGGCGGATGGGAACACAACTCCCATGGTAATACCCATCTTTTCCCAACCAATCTTCAACTAGTACCTCCACTATCAAGCCCGAATGGTTCAATTCTCGGCCGCCACTCACCTCGGACCAAATCGCATCAGAACGGGACAATCCGTTGCCGAGGTAATCTGATTTGCAAGCACATTACGACATATGTCCACAGACACACACACACCGTCCCAGACGGATGCAAGACAATGCCAACAGAGGAGAGAGCGAGACAACATGGTACACTTTGAGGTGTGTGGGGGGGGGGGTGGAGGAGGGACCTATCAGGAGAAAACTCCAAGCCAGTACAACTATATAGCACTTGGAAAGAGTCAGGATAAGGATTTGGGATGGGACGAAGGGAAGGAATGGTGCCCAGTCACTTGGACGGTCGGAGATTGAACGCCGACCTGCATGAAACCCGACCGTCACATAACCGTCCAGCCCAAGTGGTTAGGCAAGTGTTGGCCTTACATTTCAGGGAGACTTTATCAACACACACTTCCCGCCAAGTGTGGGGGGGGGGACAGTCTGCCTCAAATATAAGGCCAAAGACCTGGAGGTCACAAGCCACAGTCCAACACCCGAGCAACTCGTCAGTAAGGTAACACTAGTCATGTTCGCAAACATAGCGGACATATGCACAGCTTTCGTAAACACAGCGACTAAGCAGTCGCTGTGTTTACTAAGGGCAGCAGCAGCAGCAGCAGGAGGCCCGGCTGGAGGGCCCGCAGCAGCAGCAGGGGGCCCGGCTGGAGGGGCAGCAGCAGCAGCAGCAGCAGCAGCAGCAGCAGCAGGAGCAGGGGGCCCGGCTGGGACGCAGTGTTCAAGTAGATGCAGGAATGTGTCGTGACCTCTTCCTCTTTTACACTTAATTATAATGCAAATACCTTATTTTTAATTACTTTTCCCCTTGCACATCCTTAATGACCAAAGTTTGCCTGTGTGCTGGAGAGGCCGAGAGGGAGAGAGAGAGAGAGAGAGAGAGAGAGAGAGAGAGAGAGAGAGAGAGAGAGAGAGAGAGAGAGAGAGAGAGAGAGAGAGAGAGAGAGAGAGAGGGAGAGAGATTGACTTTGCATACACCCGTATCACTACAAGATCCTCATAGCAATTTACAAGGTTGGCAAAGAGATTACATTCATTACAAACCCCGTAGACTAAACAACCATGGATGTAACCCTGAGGAGAAGAGTCACAGGGACGTAAGAAAGAAAGTTTTACCGTGCAAGGGACGTGACAAAAAAATAGAAAGGAATGGAGGGAGATTAAAGCAGTTAACACAATAAACTGATTGACAAGAAACAATGTGGGAGATTAGGAGCTAGAGCTCGACACACATATGGGAGAGTGCAAATGAAAGAAACTCCTCGACATCCCTTTTCCGCCCTCCCCTTCTTCCCCTTCCGGCCGAAGGATTCACCCCAAAGCTTAATCCCAAAATTCCCCACTCTGGGAGTCGGCGTGGAGCAGCCTACCCGCCCTTCACGCGGTCCCAGTCAGCAATCAGGTGAGCAATTTCCGATATTGGTCTACTCAATATCCCGAGAACAGCAGGTAATATCCGGCGCCGAGCCAGTCCCCCAGCCACGCACAAGATAAAAGATAGTAATGATCATAATGATCCAATTTGGAGCCAACTTCACCAGTTTTCCAGTTGAAGGTCTCTGGCAACTTGAGTCTCGAACAACATGGACCAGGTCTCTGCCAGCACGGACCAGGTCTTTGCCAACACGGACCAGGTCTTTGCCAACACGGACCAGATCTCTGCCAGCACGGACAAGGTCTCGGCCAACACGGATCAGATCTCTGCCAACACGGACCAGGTCTCTGCCAGCACGGACCAGGTCTCTGCCAGCACGGACCAGATCTCTGCCAACACGGACCAGGTCTCTGCCAGCAAGGACCAGATCTCTGCCAACACGGACCAGATCTCTGCCAACACGGACCAGATCTCAACCAACACGGACCAGATCTCGACCAACACGGACCAGATCTCAACCAACACGGACCAGATCTCGACCAACACGGACCAGATCTCAACCAACACGGACCAGATCTCAACCAACACGGACCAGATCTCCACCAACACGGACCAGGTCTCGACCAACACGGACCAGATCTCTGCCAACACGGACCAGATTTTCGTGGTATCTCTGACGTGCCTTTGTTTATTGCTCAAAGCGAGGAAATTGTTGAAGGAAATTAATTATGTAAATTATATAGTGTACATTCCTGTATTTATATATCTTCATGCATCTACTTGACTTACCAATTTTCATATATTTATAGCTAGTAATATATACAGAATACCTGCCCCCAACAGCACCAAACATTATCACATCGATAATTTATATCAATGCTTTTAACCCGCGCCCTGAAGCAGGCCGCGGGGGACAGGTTCCATAGATATAACCTCGTTACTCCGTTACTCCGTTACTCGTTACTCCGAGTAATGCAGATAACGGAAGCACATCACGTATAAACACGTACAATCAAACATATGAGCCACATGAGCAAATCCACAAGGGGCCGTGACGAGGATTCGAACCTACGTCTGAGAGGAATCCCAGACGCTGCCTTAATCGACTGAGCTACGACATTTGTTCATCTGATGCATCAAGCTATTGTGATTTCTGAACCACACAACAACAACAAAATAAATAACCACGCCTTGGACATTATGCAGATAACAATAGAAATGATTGACAGGGCGAAGCCCAAACTCCTTATCTTGGGAGACTTCAATTATCTTGAGGTTATAGTGAGATGATTTCGGGGCTTTTTAGTGTCCCCGCGGCCCGGTCCTCGACCAGGCCTCCACCCCCAGGAAGCAGCCTGTAACAGCTGACTAACACCCAGGTACCTATTTTACTGCTAGGTAACAGGGGCATAGGGTGAAAGAAACTCTGCCCATTGTTTCTCGCCGGCGCCTGGGATCGAACCCAGGACCACAGGATCACAAGCCCAGCGTGCTGTCCGCTCGGCCGACCGGCTCCCAACATCGCTAACAACAACAACTCACTAACATCGAGTTTATACAAAAAAAACTAAAGTAAGGAAGATGAACTAAGGCCCGGGAAAACGTACCCAGGAATTTCCACCGGTTATTTCAGGAACATTTTATTAATATCATCAAGTTGGCCTCCTATCGGTCATATTTGTTTATGTTTCACAACGTTGGATTAGTTTTCACGTCGAAGACGCTGGGTGCAGAAGCTGAGAACAAGCTGGTGATAAATTGTTGTTGGAGGCGACGAGATAATGACGGGTCTGGTAGCGGCGCCACAGTCCAGGCTGGCTCCTTACCATCCCACACTCTCCATCTTAAAGCAATTACGGCACCCTCCTCTTTCCCCCCATCCTCTTCCTTTGGCTTCCTTCCACCTCAGAGTAGACAGTTGTTTTCACATATCCATACATTAAAACATTGATTGTAACCATGATATATATGTGCTTCAGCCTACAGTTTAGACCTATTGTCTTATGTATGACCCTCTGTCCTGCGTGACAGTGAATACCAGCATTATCCTCACTTTAATAAGACTATCAAAATCCTCAGATTAGGCAAAATTGTAATTAATTTTGTCAATAAAGATGTTAATAATAAATAAAGACGCTCGGTGGAGAACTTCCTGCCAGGAGCCATCACGATTACCTTCCTGCCAGGAGCCATCACGATTACCTTCCTGCCAGGAGCCATCACGATTACCTTCCTGCCAAGCGACCTACCTTCCCAGCATCCATCACTGCTACCCTTCTTTCTAAGATAAGCCTAATCACTTAAGCTGGACGGTAGATCGACGGCCTCACTTCTTGCTGGGCGGAGTTCAATCCCCGACTGCCTAAGTGGTTGGCCACCATTCCTTCCCTCTGTTCTATCCCAAATTCTAATTTCATTATCCCTTTCAAGTGCTTTATAGTCGTAATGGCTTGGTGATTTCACCTGATAATTAGCTTATCCTGCTCGCTGTCACACAACGGGTTGAGAATATAAGCTCTGGGTCACGTGACACTACAGGTCACGTTAACGAAGCCCATGTGTACAGTGAGTGCTGCATAATGGCGCTTACCACCTACCTACAAGGAACCCTGTTATCGATAGGGCTAAAAATTGTATATCCTTTCCTAGCCTAATCTTTAAGATCCACCGGTGCTTAAGGAAACACTTCAGGTCGTGTGAAATAACACATAACACATGGGCCCGACATGTATCTTGGGTTGTTCCTAAACACGTTTCAAAAAATTACTGAAAAAGGAACCATAGTTTCCTCTCTCAAATATTGTATAAGCAATATATTCAATAACTTACAAGACAGCCAAGTCTTCTCAGCCAATTAGCTCCACGAGGCAAGAAAGTAGTTAATTGTTTATTCCCAGTCACCAGCGAGCCAAGAGAAGCAATCGGATATCCCCGACTAATCAACAGCCGGAAAAAGTGAAGACAAGACAGCAAGCCCAGCGGTGCTTCAGGAATCAGCTGCGCGCCTCTTCCCTGTAAACAAGCTCTCTGTACACACATAAAATATGATATTCTTGGGGCGTCTCGGAGCCATGATACATCCTCAGGTTTAAGGAGCTTGGGTTTTTTTTACCCCTGACGCACAGAAAGGAAATATCTTGCGATTTCATCAAATCCCATAAAACAAATCTCAAATTACACAGACTCAAGTTGTCGAAAGCTTCCAAAGGGTTTCATTAACATTGTCCAATAATGCCTAAAGCAAAAATAGGGTATACCATTGTCGGTGACACGAAGCCTGTTTGGCTTATCGAGGTTCCCGTAGACGAGGGAGGGAGGGATGGAGGGAGGGAGGGAGGGATGGAGAAAGAGACTAATTAGTATTTAAGAAAGGAAAGTCGTACACGACACACATAATTGAGTGCCATGACAAGGTTACTAAAATAAGACAGTGAAAAGAAGGCTGGCTAGACTTTATTTTTCTAGACCTAGACTGTCGAAAAGCATTTGACACTGTTCTCCATGAAAGACTGAAGGGGAAACACTGTCCTCACACCTGGCCTGCTACCCCTCTCACACCTGACCTGCCACCCTCTCACACCTGGCCTGCCACCCTCTCTCACACACGTGGCTCGCCCTGCACCATCCCCAGGAGGTTTTAACAGGTTAATTGGGTGGCTGCTGTACCTGACTCACCAGACGAGCCACAACGAGGCCAGCAGAGGCCGAGGCTGCAGGTGAAGCCTCAGCGCCTCGCTCTCTGGGGGTCCCAGGAGCGCGCTGCCGTCTAGATGTCGCCTCCAGGAGTCCGCCAATAAGGTGTACCGAAGTCTGAGTCGTATTTCAACCCCCCCCCCCGGCTTGCATATTTGGGTTGTGTGGTGGTGCTGGCCACCATCCAAGAGTTCTTATCGTGTTCCAGATGGAAATCATTGGTCTAGTTAAGGCTGGGCAAGATCCACATGTGCTTTCCTTTCAGACGATGTCGAGGGGTTCTCAAAAACATCTTTCATGGTGCTCCTGTAGGACTTTCCGGTCACAGCTTGGAGCGGATATCCCATCCGGCAAGCTAAATGTGATGAACACACTTGTGTTAGTGATTAAATACGTTCCAAAAACCCTAAAATCATTTAAGTTCCTTACAAGGAAGAAAAGTGAATTGCGGGTATCGTTTCACATCATCGTGTAAAGGCGAGAAAATTGCAATGTTCTCAAAGATCAAATGTCTCTCAGAAGCAGGAGAAAGAATGGGTAACAGGAGGAGCTGTTGGAAGAATCTCTCAAAACATGCATTTGATTGAGATCGTTCTTTTCCAGAGTCTTGTAACCTGAGTGGGAGTTCGGGAGAAGGAGAAGTGATCGCGACACATTATTAAACATTCCTCCAGCACGGGAGTAGGGGCTCACTCCGGGCCCCCAGGACACGGAGCCCCTGCGGCCTCATGTCCCCGGACACGGAGCCCCTGCGTCCTCATGTCCCCGGACACGGAGCCCCAACGGCCTCATGTCCCCGGACACGGAGCCCAGCAGCCTCATGTCCTCGGACACGGAACCCCAGCGGCCTCATGTCCCCGGACACGGAGCCCCTGCGGCCTCATGTCCCCGGACACGGAGCCCCAGCGGCCTTATGTTCCCGGACACGGAGCCCCAGCGGCCTTATGTTCCCGGACACGGAGCCCCAACGGCCTCATGTCCCCGGACACGGAGCCCCCACGGCCTCATGTCCTCGGACACGGAGCTTCTCTCTATAGATGTTTATTCAGCTTTCATTCCGTATTGTCTGGATTTCCATAAACATTCTTGTACAGCTGGAAGGTATAACATAAATGCAAAACTTTCGCGTCAGTCCTCGTGTGAAGCTGTTCTTGTGGAGCGGCGTTGTCTTAGTGTAAGGAGACCTCTTCAGTGGTCAGTGCTTCAAAAAATACTTATTATAATGGTTCTATGACATATATAAGACATATGTTAGGGAAGTGGATGTTCTTCACCCTACAACTCCCTACTAACCCCATCCCACAGTCCCTATACACCACCCCAACACAACCCTGAGAAATATCCCGCGATTTTCGGCGTCATCCCCAGACGAGGCACAATTTCCATCTCATTTGTCGTCAATTAATTGTGGTGACCGTTGGGGTGAGACGCTCACTGGGCGCCGAAGGTGAGTGAGGCGTCGAAGACTGAGCTGTGTGAGAGAAAGTGAGAGAGAGAGAGAGAGAGAGAGAGAGAGAGAGAGAGAGAGAGAGAGAGAGAGAGAGAGAGAGAGAGAGAGAGAGAGAGAGAGAGAGAGAGAGAGAGCGCAGAAACCTGAATACTAATTTTTTCAAACTTATTGCCTGAATATTAATTTTTCAATCGTCGTAACACAGCAGTCACGGGCGCGGCAACACTTGGGTCACATTTGGCTTTTTCACTTACCAACAGGGATCAAACCGGAGGGAACCGTGCTCTGTGGGCTATGCTGCTTCCCATACACTAACCCCACCACAACCCGCCGCCTATTTCGATAGAACTTCTCTAGGTAGGTCCAAGTTGCTCGTGCCGGCCGTGTGTCTCAGAGCAGCTTAGCTTACTGGGCCAATATTGCGAGCCTCGCAATTGAGACTGATTGCATGTTGTTGTTGTTATAGATTCAGCTACTCGGAACAAGTTCCAAGTAGCATGGACTATGGTGAGCCCGTAACTTTGGCACAGGAGCGGGGGGCAAGTAACACGAGCTATGGTGAGCCCGTAGTGGACTTACCTGGCACAGGAGCGGTGTGGACTGATTGCAGGCAACTGTAGCAAAAATAACTATGATGCTGATCAAATTCAAGCATTTCCTCGTTTTCTGTCAAGGCGTCTCGGTGTCTGGGCTTCAACACGAACTCAGAGAAAACAGGAAATTTCCCGCGGTGCCTGACACTAATCAGCAATGGTCAGCATACCTTAGTATACCCGCATCTGGGTGGCTTCCCAAGACAATATGAAGAGCCACAGAATTTATTTCAAGAGCCAGCAGTGTGAATACTTGATGCCAGAGCAACGGGGTTATGGTTGGACACCCGAGGCTGTGAGTGAATATTATTTAAGATAATATGAGAGATTGAACATTTATGAGTCGTCTTTGTGGACAGACGTTAGGACAGTACTGGTTTTTTATTGAGATCAGTGATTCCCAATTCATGAGTTATGAAATAACTAGCTAGGTTACCGTGAGACTTATAAGTTTATTTTGACGTCTCACACAGCGTCTGAGACAGTGTTGACCATGGCCACAGTCAGCGTCTGAGACAGTCAGTGTTGACCATGGCCACAGTCAGTGTTGACCATGGCCACAGTCAGCGTCTGAGACAGTCAGTGTTGACCACGGCCACATCCATCCTTCCTCACTTGTCCTCACTCACTACGGTTGTGTACAATACTCTCAGTACATGGTGAGCGGAGTTTTACACACAACATAAACAGTCACAACAAAGCGCCCACAACTCCGCCATGATGGCATGTGGACTGCGAAACCTTTCCAAAACAACCATTAATAACGAGGCTGGATTAGTCGACGCTGCTATTAATGTCCATCTGCTAAAGCCCCAAGTGACCATATCCCTTTATTAATGCATCGACTGGCCGCTAGTGGCCATAACTATGAATGCCCGACGGTCGCTTTAGACAGTACTGCCTGTCCATACTCTCTCTCCTTCCCTCTATCACGCCCCCTCCATCACGCTCCCTCCATCACGCTTCCTCCATCACGCTCCCTCCATCACGCTCCCTCCATCACGCTTCCTCCATCACGCTTCCTCCATCACGCTCCCTCCATCACGCTCACTCCATCACGCTCCCTCCATCACGCTCCCTCCATCACGCTCCCTCCACAACACAGGCTCAGTGATGGCGTGAGAAGACCTCCACGGGACCCAGTGGACCCAGACCCGTGCAGAGAAGACTGAGGGAACAGGGCTCGAAGAAGAGAGAGATTGACCCGCTTGAAACAAACTCCAAAGATGCTCCAAAGATGACACTAACAAGGATGATACGGGTGCTGGGGGAGGGATGATTATTAAAGATAATAAAACAAAAAACGATAAGGATAATAATAATGAGCGGGGTCTTGGGATAGACGCAGACCGTACCAGAGACGCTGGGGGGATATAACATTGTTCACTTCTGGTGTGACACAGAACATTGAAAAGATTTACTGAACAAAAAAATTGTACCACTTACGGGCTATTCATGCCACCATTTGGTCACCATTTGGTCCGGGAGACATCTCCCGTCACGCAGGGTGCAGTTGCGCCTCCACAGATCTCCAGTATCATCTTTTGATACTGGTAATGGCTCAAAAGGGCCACCACTTACGGGCTATTCATGCCCGTGCCACCTCTTGGGTGGTTTAATCTTTATCAATCAATCAATGTGGTGTGACACCATCAGTGGGGAGTAATGTAATCCCACCAGAGTGTAGAAAGGATACAACCAGGCCTTAACGAACTTGATCCTTCGCTCATACTCGTGTCTAAGTTGAATTTATTACGTTTTTATTAATCATTAACGATAATAGAAACAACGCAGTCACCTAAATATTTACTCTAAATATTAGAACAATTTTTTATTGTAGTTTAAATCAAGTTAATTGATAAAGTAAGTTCTCAAAGAGGAAGACAGTGATTTGTGTGCAGCAGCAAGTTCAAATTCTCACACCAGGAGGCATACAAGTCTACTTGTGAGCATCACGAGATTCTTCAGATGGTGTGAACCTGCAACCCCCAGGAACCAATCACTGACCCACCTGGATGCCAGTGACCAGGATCATTAACTGCCCTTCACTGCAGGCGAGGATTTAGCCCTCTACCAGCGCCTGTACGATGCTGCCACCTATTGAGAGAGAGAGAGACCGCAATACTAGCAGATCTGGGCGAGCTTCACGACTGTAATTGGCCGGCAAGCGATTGAATAGCCATAAGAATGGAGAGCGACTCACCGGCCGGCGGGCTCCTGGAAATCCTTGTTCAACCCACCGATGGCTTGAGTTACTCCTCAAAAAAACCCGAAGCTGTGCATCAGCTAATATATTCAAGCCAATGTGCTCGACAAGTGGTACTTCTCGAGTACCACTTCTCAAGAACGTAATACAACTTGCTGATTAAAATAATTATCATAGGAGACTTATAATTACTATCATTACAGAGGTGTTGCTGCTAGTGGAGCAGTTACCTTACTGTGAGGATACACTCTCCAAGATTGTCATTATCCCCTTGAAGGTACAACTCGAGGGGGTCTAATTTCAGCATAAAAAAACGCTGTTGAAAATAGGCATATGTTAGAATTTGGGTGTTTAGTTGGGTCATAGGCTTAGGTTAGGCTGGTCTAAGTGTATTGAAACTTTTGGCTCGGAGTGAAGCGTCGCTCGAGTTGTGATTTTTAAGACCAATTAGGCCAACTAGGCCTACTTGAGGGACGATCCTTAAATACCCAGAGTGTATCTATATATTTATTACAGCTTTCCGAAAACTATTCTGCACATTACTAAATTATCACACACGCCACACAACCACACACAAGAAACACAACCACACGCAACACACACACACACACACACACACACACACACACACACACACACACAACCTTGTGCTATACACACTCACCACAATACACACACACCAGCTACAAATAATCACTAAACTTACACACAAGCACACACACACAACCAGACACGATACATAATGCCACATGACACAAACACACACAACAACAACAACATTCGAGGCCCACTCCACACAAACCCACAAACCCAAAAATATACAGATCTTCCAGTCACAGCCCTGTGGTCAGTGCTTCAGGTAATTTGCAAGCGACGGCACTTTGAGTGCCTGTGGCACGTTGTGCGTGATGCAAGTAACCAGTTTTGACGGTATTCCGCTACAGGACCACAACACCATTTCCATATTCCTCACACACACACACGCACACTGTCCTCCTTTACCAGTCCCGTCTGCCTTTGCCAGACTGGAGCCGGGAGTGGGGTTTTCCGGCCCCGAGTGCTGTTTACCTCAGCCCTGGGGTGCTCCGGATAAGTTGGAGGAGTCCTCCAACTGCTCCATACTGCTCCATACACTCTTCACGGTATCTCTCCCCCAGTCCGCATTACTTGTTCCGCCTTAGGTTGGAGTGTGGCGTGATGCGAGGATGCTGGCCGTCACGAGTTAGGCTGTTGATGTCACGGGAGGAGGTTGTGGAGGGGATAGTGGGTGACGATGATGGTTGTCGACGTGTACGGGAGGTGGAGGTGGTCGTCGGAATGCAGCGGCTGGATCTCTTGTGTACCCGGGCCGTCTTCCATATGGAAATGTCCGAGGGGAAAGTTTACTATAGCGGTGGCGTGTCTCCTCTCAGGCGATGACGAGGCTTGACGTGTGGGCCTCCGCTGCTGCACCTCTCCTCCCCCAGCTGGTCGGAAATAAAATTGTTTGACAATCAATGTCAAAAGGACGGGAGACATCTCCCGTCACGCAGGGTGCAGTCGCACCTCCACAGATCTCCAGTATCAGCTCTTGATACTGGTAATGGCTCCAAAGGGCCACCAATTACGGGCTATTCATGCCCGTGCCACCTTGTGGGTGGCTTAATCTTCATCAATCAATGTCAAAAGTTTGTACGGATGTGAAATATGGGACCTACAAGATGCTAACCTTCTTAAGCTTAATTGTGTATGGAGGCAATGTTTAAGACGTATCCTGGATGTACATCCTCGCACTCCAATCTCCTACCTGGCCTGATGTCCACACCTACACTTGAAGAAATAATTAAAAACTGATGATATCCTTTTGTCTGAAAGATATCACCCATCAGGCAAATTCTACTTTTTTTCTGGCAGTCACTTATCACTGGCTACTAACTTTTCAAGAAATATAAACTTAATTGATAAGAAATACAACTTGAGAGTGAATGTCGTATACAATAGTGTATCAGGAACACAGGATACATTAATACAACTCCCCAGTAGAGGGAGCCACGAGACCTCGGTCGACCGCCGGTCGGCCGAGCGGACAGCACGCTGGACTTGTGATCCTGTGGTCCCGGGTTCGATCCCGGGCGCCGGCGAGAAACAATGGGCAGAGTTTCTTTCACCCTATACCCCTGTTACCCACCAGCAAAATAGATACCTGGGAGTTAGTCAGCTGTCACGGGCTGCATCCTGGGGGTGGAGGCCTGGTCGAGAACCGGGCCGCGGGGACACTAAAGCCCCGAAGTCATCTCAAGATAACCGCAACTGGATATATGCAATAATGAAGAAACAACTGTCATAAAATGATGGTTTATTGACAGGCCTTTTAAGGTCTACTGGAGTCAGATCTCGAGAGTCTCAGAATCTCCTGATAAAGAAAGCTGAAGATGTTCACATTTCAATAACTTCGCGGATCTTGAGGTGCTTCCGGGGCTTAGTGTCCCCGCGGCCCGGTCGTCGACCAGGCCAAACAAACTTGCTAACTTCATAGCATAATTAGCACTAGTCTTCCTTCAAATTATCATACTTATATTTTGGCATAAATTGTCCCAATTTGTCTTACCGGCCTAATGGTAAACAATATTTTCCCAATATATATTCCTTTCAAATTATACATTGAATGTCAGTCCCTTTATGCCAAAAATATGTATGATCTAGACAGCTGTTTACTCAGCCATGATGTAATGGTTTATTTACTGTATGTACAGTGACGAATAAAGTTTCTGATTCTGCAGCTTCACTCAACCACACAACAGGTCAACCGGGTATGAGGGGCCGTCCACCACTGTCCCCTCTCACCCCTGGTTGGCGGTGAGGGTAAGGGGGTAGGGAACGGGGCCGGGCGTTAAGGGAGGGGGCCAGGGTGATGGAGGGAACACTTGGGTAACGGAGAGAGGGAGGGAGAAAGGTGAAGAGGAAGAGGAGGAAGGGAGAGAGAGAGAGAGAGACGAAGATAAGGAGGGATTTCGGTAAACAGAAATTGTTCATGTTTTGATTACCCATCGTAGGGGACAGTGACGTCACAAGGCATGTTGCTACAGTATGCTACACAAGCATGATACGTCACACAAGTATGAGGAACGATACGTGATATACGTACATATGAGAGAGAGAGAGAGAGAGAGAGAGAGAGAGAGAGAGAGAGAGAGAGAGAGAGAGAGAGACCAAAATAGACCGACCAGAGAGAACAACGAGATTCACAGAGCCAGAGAAGAGAGGCCAAGCAAGGAGTGTGGCCCTATCCACAGAAAACCGGACCGCCACAAACCCTAGAGTATTATACAGACATAAAGAATAAGACGTAAATTGTCAGATTATATAAACTTTCCGTTGTCTCTTCCGAACATAACAAAGGAAATACCTGAATCCTGTTTTCTGTTGTAAATATTGTCAAGTAAACACTATAATTCCGGTTTTATATTTTTAAGAAGAAAAAATGCTGGATTTAGTTCACATTGTACAAAACTTTCACTAAAAAAAGTTAATCGTGGCGAAAATGTATCATTCTAAGTGAAGCTGAAGTAAGGCAGAGAACATCTCTCATGAATACTGTATTCCTATGTAATTCTCTCATGAATACTGCATTCCTATGCAATTCTCTCATGAATACTGCATTCCTATGCAATTCTCTCATGAATACTGCATTCCTATGCAATTCTCTCATGAATACTGCATTCCTATGCAATTCTCTCATGAATACTGCATTCCTATGTAATTCCTATAGAACGCTGTGACTATAAAAGCCCTTATGACTATATAACACTTGGACGAGATATGAAGATCTCTCTCTCTCTCTCTCTCTCTCTCTCTCTCTCTCTCTCTCTCTCTCTCTCTCTAGAATTTGGATACGAGGACGGAGAGAAAGAACGGTGCCCAACCACTTGAAACATACTCACGCCAGTTCTGCACGAAGCGATTGGGCATCTTGTGGTGACTAGAAGGAGAGGACAGAGGGGGGGGGAGTCGGGGGAATGGGGGGTACCCATGCACGAGTAGCAGGAGTTGCCTGGAAGTGTTGGATCAAAGGGAAAGGGGGCAAAGGAAACGGAACTCTCCCTGTTTATGTACGACACAAGCGCCCCGCGCCAAGAGTCGCCTTTTTCCTTACAGAACTGTCAAGAAGCAGCCGCCACGTAATTTTCTTTATGTAGCAATAAAACAAATGACTGCCAGTTAAAATGCAGATGAAATTTTCGGACAGATACACATTCCCGACAGCCACAGACCGTCAAGATCATGCAGATGTATATCTTCCAACACAAGAGTGTCAACACCCGCCGGCCTGTCTTCCTCCTTGCCCATAACAACGCAGATCACATCTCAACACAAGATACCACAACAAATTATAGACTGAAATACCGTCGTCAAGTTTCACAGCCGTGTAACACCTTCGCCAACACAACTCATCAGGAACTAGTCACTATACGGCTCCCTAGCGCGCCCTTACCACGCAAATCTTGACAAGAATACCGATGAAAATATAAAAATGACTTTTGTGGCTCGGTAACAGGCGGAAGAAGCATAAAGAGCTGGGATATTTCAGTCCGCCGCCGCCGCAGTGACAGCGGAGTCTCGGATATCAGGCTGTAAATAGGATTAAGGCGGAGGAGGAGGATATTAAGTGGTAGCGGATGCCGCATCGATGCTCATAGAAGGAGGATCACACACATTGGCCATGATCTTATACCGGGACGGGTGCTTTCGCCTACCCTGGCAGGTCGGAGGGACAGGAGAGGGAGAGATGAGGGAGAGAGGAGAGAGAGACACATGAGGGAGAGGAGAGGGAGAGAGAACAGCCCAGGAAGGAGAATGTGAGGAGTGAGAGGCGAAAATTATATGCTAAATTATAATAGTATATAGTTTTTACTGGTATATATAACACCGGTCAAGGATTAGGCAAAGAAAAACAATGTATTTCATACAATTAAAACTTTGTATACTTTTTTGTATATAAAAGAAATGTTATGAATGTTTGTTATTAAATATATCTACTAATTTTATGCTCTATGTTAAATATCACAATTATAAATATACATAAATGTTTATATAAATATTATATACATAAATATAAATATTTAAATATAAATATATATAAAAATATAAATATATATAAAAATATAAATATATATAAAAATATAAATATGTTTGTACATTTATCAATTAATAAGGGATTACTGTCACACAGTCCGGCGCTAATGATGCTATTGTCACACTTCTGCTGCTGTTACCACTGCAGCAGCTGCTATTACCAATACAGCAGCTGCTATTACCAATACAGCAGCTGCTATTACCAATACAGCAGCTGCTCTTACCACTGCAGCAGCTGTTATGACTGCTACGCTATAATTTACCAATATGTACCACTCACGGATATTGTAATCCATATGTTAATTAGTTTATGTGTACCAAAAAAAGTTTGTTTTTAATACTGTTGAACATCTTCTCAGGTGACAACGCATATAGTGACAATGGTGACAAACGATTAGGCATAAACCCTCGGGATTGGTCGTAAAGAATGATTAAACACGTAGAAGAATAGCAGGAAATATTCTTTTAGACATGTAAATGGGACTTAAGCCTCGGGTGAGGATGAATCACATATTCTTAGTCTTAGAAGTTTGATCGGTAGCGCGCGCGCACTCACACACACACACACACACACACACACATTAAATATAACCAAATAAGTAGAACATCCTCCTCCTGCTCTTTCAAGACATAATGTAATATACATAAACATAACTCCTCTGCGAGTGGGAGCCATGAGCGGGCGATACAGAAGAGCACCGTCGCCTGATCTTAAAGTAACTTTGGCCATTACTGTCCACATATATTATTCTCCTAGACTACCGGGAGGGCTTCTCAGATGCTGTGAAGAGGACAGGGAGAGCAGGAACCACCCCAGCGGTGTTCCTGTGTGTTCCTGCTGATCTTTGCCAGCTGCTGCTTGTGTGTGTGTGTGTGTGTGTGTGTGTGTGTGTGTGTGTGTGTGTGTGTGTGTGTGTGTGTGTGTGTGTGTGTGTACTCACCTATCTGTGCTTGCGGGGGGTTGAGCTCTGGCTCTTTGGTCCCGCATCTTAACTGTCAATCAACAGGTGTACAGATTCCTGAGCCTACTGGGCTCTATCATATCTACATTTGAAGCTGTGTATGGAGTCAGCCTCCACCACATCACTCCCTAATGCATTCCACCTGTTAACTACTCTGACACTAAAAAAGTTCTTTCTAATATCTCTGATATTAGAGAGAGAGACAGAGAGAGTGAGAGTGTGTGTGTGTGTGTGTGTGTGTGTGAGAGAGATGATGGTTGGGAAGAGCATGGTAGAAGAATAAAAAGAAAAAAAAAGGCTATAAGAAAAGAAGCTAAAGCCCATATTAAAAGACAAGAATTGATTGCTAAACCATTAGTGTGGGTGCATGGAGAACCTTGGCGACATATTGACACAGCGTCCTCCTCCTCATCCTTGCGTCACGTACACAGTCTTGGCTCAGTTCCCACCAGAAGTTAAACTGAATGAACACATGTTCTATGGCCAGCAGTCCACAGGGCATATCCCCAGAGCATAATATGGGCCTTCTATCTCCTGGCCACAGTAGCCGCTCACAAGCCTCTCTCAACCGTCCTCCTGGTCGTCGCAACACACAATTCCCCACCACAGAAAGACAATGTTGTGAAAAGGCCGAAGGAGAGTGTACAGGAACGAGAAGTAAACCGGTTAGCCTATAGTGATTGAATCCTTCGAGGGGAAATGTCAGCTACCTGCAAAGTATCTTAGTCCATCTCTCGGAAGCTCTTGTCCTCAGTGGGTCATTCAGGTCCGGACTTTCGATTTCGGCTTCAAGACATCGAACTCTAGTTATGACTGGCGAGAGTCACAACAGTCCCTCCAGCACTGGAGGGTCAAGGCCGAAGGTCCGGACTCCACGACGGGACATCACTTATTAATGAGTCCGGAGACTGTCCGTTGGTGGTGATAGGAAGAGTTTGTTAGGCTCATCAAGGTCCTTCTTGACCCTCTCCCAAGAGGGTCAAGAGGGTCTCTTCCCTTCCCATAACAGTTGGCTAACTCCGAGGTATATATTTATTGCTGAAGCACCATCTGGCGACTGTCAACCGCTGAAGCACCACCTGGCGCTGGCTTCACAGACGTGACAGTTAAACGAAAATGTTGAATTTTTGGCTTCAAGTCACTGTGATATTTAAACAGGCGAAGACAGCCCACCTCTGGCTAGGCGAGGCCGGTGAAGACACACAGGAAATGTGTACAGGTGACGCCTCTTCTCCAACACATTCCAATATAAACATAGTAAGGCTCGAGCTCGTGAAATTGATGCCCCAAAACTCCTATAATAGTGTGTCATCCCGAACTAGAATTTTTACCGATAAGATAACGCAGTTTGAGTTGACAAGGATCCAGCGTGACAAGAAATATCCTAGACGCTCACTGTTCTTGACATGACCCAAATAGTTGCAGCCTTCAACAACACAATCTTAACTCAGGTCTTCGCTATCGTCTTTGTGCCTCAGCTCCTCTGGCTTCAGCTGTTGTAGTTTATGCTGAATAATTTACTGCATTTTTATCACCTTCGTATCAAGAGTCGGTCGCCCGGGAGTCGGTCGGCCGAGCGGACAGCACGCTGGACTTGTCATCCTGTGGTCCTGGGTTCGATCCCGGGCGCCGGCGAGAAACAATGGGCAGAGTTTCTTTCACCCTATGCTCCTGTTACCTAGCAGTAAAATAGGTACCTGGGTGTTAGTCAGCTGTCACGGGCTGCTTCCTGGGGGTGGAGGCCTGGTCGAGGACCGGGCCGCGGGGACACTAAAAATCCCCGAAATCATCTCAAGATAACCTCAAGATAACCTCAAGATAACCTAACCTAACCTCAAGAACATTGAGAAGCTTCACTGATGAACCAATGGTCGCCAGCAGGTAAAGACAGATCATATTCGTCTACATAGATCTCTCTCTTTCCTTGCCAAACCAGTTCGGTTCTATGGAAGGTTTTACAGCCCGTCCTCATAAACTATGGTCAGATTCTTGTTAATCCAGACGCCACACTCCTGTTTATGAATGAAAAACGGTTTACACACAACTTATAACTGATAACGTCAACCCGTCCTAAGGCCAAGCTCGTTAAAGCAGCCGCCAGTAACCCCCCTCCTCCCCCCAAGACGCTTTCATCAGTTTTAACATATATTAAAAATACGTTTGTTCTCACATAAATAAAAATTCATATATATTAAAGTTCTATGTATAGTTAGGCGTAGATTAGGTTAGGTTAGGTTAGGTTAGGTTAGGTTAGGTTAGGTGTAGATTAGGTTAGGTTAGGTTAGGTTAGGTTAGGTTAGGCGTAGATTAGGTTAGGTTAGGTTAGGTTAGGTTAGGTTAGGTTAGGTGTTTAGGTTTTGTTAGCGAGTAATTGTGTTTGTAGTGCGTGGGCGAAGCATGTACTGCGTTTCAAATCGAACCGAGGTGATCAGCGAAGCACTATTCGAAAAATGTTCGAACATCATCTGTTATGAATCGTGTGTAAACCTTTTTTCAATCATTAACAGGGGATTTGTCGGCTGGATTAACGAGCATTAGGCCTTTGTTTATAAGGATGTGTTGATATTTGATTTACAACTGATTACTTCTTGTGTATATATCGCACCTCTTTAAACAACCGGTCCTCATCAACACAGGTTGACGTTGGTCCCTTCCATCTCCCACTTTTCCCCTCTTCTTCCCTTTCTCCTCCCTCTCCCCCTCGCTCCCATGTGCCTACACTCCCCTCAAACCTCGAATAGATAGACTATATATAAAGTGTCATTCATACACAAAGTAAATCATGAAACTCGGCGGGTATTTTTTTTAATTAACACATTTAGGTACATCTGCATTTGTGCAGCTGCCCTAGACTATACGAAGGGGAGTACAGTGTCAAAAAGCTAGCTACGTGATGCTAAAAAATCCCCATCACACAGGATGGTTAGTCATACAGAGGCATGTGATAAGCGGTCTGCACTGGCAGACTCCGGATGCATTTTGAGGATATTAACACCACAAGATTGAATAAGGTAGCAGTGGTAATACAAGTCCCCATCTCGCAGGATGGTTAGTCATACAGAGCCATGTGTTTAATAGCCTGCACTGGCAAATTTTGGGTATACTGTGAGGATATCTTCAAGAATACGAGAATGAATAAAGTAATTGCAGAGCTCCAGGTACCTCATGCCAACTGGTCTGAAAGGTCTAATAACTGGGCATTCAGTGATGTAGTGCGGGAGATCGTGCCGCAGTTCCTGCTCACAGAGTTTGCAACTGGAGTGCTCAGGATAAACGGCGGAAGTAACGTCAACACTCTACGGACAATTGCAGCCCCAATTTAATCCTGTTTTCAATTCAGACTGATGAAAATAACTCGGGGGTGTTGGGTTACGAGCTATATATCTTAAAGCATTTGCTTTAGTCCTACACTGACCTCCAGACCTGCCTATGTCCGTCTCATACCCCAGACGATTCACCCTACAAATTTTGGTGAAGACAGCTCAAAGCGCCTGGCCTCCAACTTTGGACAGTCAGACGGACAAGACATTCTCTTATAGGTATAGATTTTTTATAATTTGATTTAACTAATAAGGACTTAAAAAATTATTACCAAACGCTTAAATGCTTCTACACAGTAAATGCATTGTTAAATAAGAGTCTACCTAACCTTGTTAACCATATATTCAGCAATAATAATAATAATAATAATAACAATAAAATCCTATTTACTCAACAGGGCGTGGAATGGAAGACAATTGGACACTTGAGTTCACTTTACGCCTGTGTGTGGGAGTCTGTGTTTGGGTTCTTGCTAAGTAGCGTCTTTTGTCTGCCTGCGGAACAACAATGCCTCAAAATCCGGATGTCGAGTAAGAACGGTGCAAGGGTCGGGAGGGGGATGGCGGGGGAGTGGAAACTAGGACAGGGGGGATGGGCATTGTGATGAGGTGGTGGGGGGAGGACAGATGGTTTGCCAGGGAGAGGGGATGGATAGGGAGGGGATGGCGGAAGAGGGGATAGGCTGGGGGGGGGGGCTAGGATGGCGTGGGAGGGGCAAGAGAGAAAATTCTCATTTCTGTAATGGCGAAGCGTTGCGGTCATGAATTATGGATTTCCTTGTGAGAATTCGTCAAAACCCTCTCGGCGGAGCCCATAGCACCACACCAGCTTAAGGTGAGAGAGAAAGAGAAAAAGAGTGAGAGAGAAAAAAGAGTGAAAGAGGAAAAGAAAATATATGGAAAAAGTAATTTCTTAGCATCAAAGACAGGGTCTACTACCGCGGGAGATAAGTAGCGACCCAGGAGCATCTCATCATAGACGCCCCCGCCCCCCAGCGGGAAGACCTCCCGCGGGTCGTCCCGGGGTGCAGACGACCCCAGACATCAGTGGGACAGGGTCCACCACCGGGAACTTTACAACCGTGGGCGGGAGTTCAAGAGCTTCACCTCATACAGAACAACGAAACACATTCCAAAGTCAAAACAATAAAGAGCAGCATTAGCAGGAAATATCCTGAAGACAATAGATCCAGATAACACATTCTAATATATAATTTTTTTTATTAATTAATTTTTTTTTAATAATTTTATATATATAATTATATATGTGTGTAAAGCACGAAGAAATTAACACGTGGTGAAGAATGTGAGTGTCAGACCACGAAGGATTAAGACAGGAATTTCCATATGTACTTTCGTATTTAATAATACATCTTCAGAAGGATTCTTCTAAAGATGTATAATTAAATACGAAAGTACTTAAGAAAATTCCTGTCCTAATCCTTCCTTCGTAGTCTGACACTGTCATATATATATATATATATATATATATATATATATATATATATATATATATATATATATATATATATATATATATATATATATATATATAAAGTTTGTGAGGGTACCACCTCTCGTGCCAATGTGGGGACCCATAGCCTCGGAGAAGAAAATAAAAAGTATTCAGAGGAGACCTTGTGGTTTCTCACTGAACACTACTATTATCTTCTCCTACCACCCACATTCTTTTGTATGTACACATATATATTTGTTTTATGTGAACTTTGTTATAAATATATATATATATATATATATATATATATATATATATATATATATATATATATATATATATATATATATATATCGAAAACACCTCACCCCTGAAGGATTCGAACCCAGACAGCCAGGGCTCCATGAACCTCGACGTATCCAGTACTATACCAACTAGACCATACTGACTACAAAAGGTTGGTAGTCAAGAGACCTTTAACCCAGCCTTCCGACGGCACTCGACGGTCAATTTTACAGCAAGGCAGCAACAACAGCAACAACAGTAGCAACAGCAGCAACAACAGCAACAACAGTAGCAACAGCAGCAACAACAGCAACAACAGTAGCAACAGCAGCAACAACAGCAACAACAGTAGCAACAGAGGCAGCAACAACAACAGCAGTAACAGAGGCAGAAACAGCAGCAACAACACAGGCAGTAACAGCAGCAACAGAAGCAACAACACAGGCAGCAGCAACTACAGAGGCAGCAACAGCAGCAACAACACAGGCAGCAGCGACAACAGAGGCAGCAACAGAAGCAACAACACAGGCAGCAGCAACAGCAACAACAGAGGCAGCAACAGCAGCAACAACAGAGGCAGCACCAGCAGCAACAACACAGGCAGCAGCAACAACAGAGGCAGCACCAGCAGCAACAACAGAGGCAGCAACAGCAGCAACAACACAGGCAGCAGCAGCAGCAGCAACAACAGAGGCAGCAACAGCAGCAACAACAGAGGCAGCACCAGCAGCAAGAACAGAGGCAGCAACAGCAGCAACAACACAGGCAGCAGCAACAACAGAGGCAGCAACAGCAGCAACAACAGAGGCAGCAACAGCAGCAACAACACAGGCAGCAGCAACTACAGAGGCAGCAACAGCAGCAACAACACAGGCAGCAGCAACAACAGAGGCAGCAACAGCAACAACAGAGGCAGCAAAAGCAGCAGCAACAGAGGCAGCAGCAGCAACAACAGAGGCAGCAACAGCAGCAACAACAGAGGCAGCAACAGCAGCAACAACAGAGGCAGCAACAGCAGCAACAACACAGGCAGCAGCAGCAGCAACAACAGAGGCAGCAACAGCAGCAACAACAGAGGCAGCACCAGCAGCAAGAACAGAGGCAGCAAGAGCAGCAACAACACAGGCAGCAGCAACAACAGAGGCAGCAACAGCAGCAACAACACAGGCAGCAGCAACAACAGAGGCAGCAGCAGCAGCAACAGAGGCAGCAGCAACAACAGAGCAGCAACAGCAGCAACAACAGAGGCAGCAGCAGCAGCAACAACAGAGGCAGCAAAAGCAGCAGCAACAGAGGCAGCAGCAGCAACAACAGAGGCAGCAACAGAAGCAACAACACAGGCAGCAGCAACAACAGAGGCAGCAGCAGCAGCAACAACAGAGGCAGCAACAGCACCAACAACAGAGGCAGCAGCAGCAACAGAGGCAGCAGCAACAACAGAGGCAGCAGCAGCAGCAACAGAGGCAGCAGCAGCAACAACAGAGGCAGCAACAGCAGCAACAACAGAGGCAGCAGCAGCAGCAACAGAGGCAGCAGCAACAACAGAGGCAGCAACAGCAGCAACAACACAGGCAGCAGCAACAACAGAGGCAGCAGCAGCAGCAACAACAGAGGCAGCAACAGCAGCAACAACAGAGGCAGCAGCAGCAACAACAACACAGGCAGCAGCAACAACAGAGGCAGCAGCAGCAGCAACAACAGAGGCAGCAACAGCAGCAACAACAGAGGCAGCAGCAGCAGCAACAACACAGGCAGCAGCAACAACAGAGGCAGCAGCAGCAACAACAGAGGCAGCAACAACAGAGGCAGCAGCAACAAGGGAGGTCTTATCTGGAGTCCCAAGCACCCAGAGTCAACAAGCTGCCGTGACTGAAGGCCTTCTTTGCATTCATAACCAATCTAGTTAACCGACAAGAAAATTCTCTGTTACCCACGTTTTCTTAAATTAATCTTATGAACTTACGGACCGGAGAAATTGCGGCATATATCACCCATGTCCATGGGCTCAGAGTGGATTTTACCCCCCTCTCTCTTGGGATGATCTGTCGTGAGCACCAGAGATCTGTTCTGAGCCCCGGAGATCTGTTCTAAGGACCAGAGATCTGTTCTGAGCGGCGGAGATCTGTTCTGAGCGGCGGAGATCTGTTCTGACCGGCGGAGATCTGTTTTGAGCGGCGGAGATATATTCTGAGCGGCGGAAATCTGTTCTGAGCGGCGGAGATCTGTTCTGAGCGTCAGAGATCTGTTCTGAGCGGCAGAGATCTGTTCTGAGCGACAGAGATCTGTTCTGAGCGACAGAGATCTGTTCTGAGCGACAGAGATCTGTTCTGAGCGGCGGAGAGATGTTAATCTAAGCTTCAGAGATGTGCTTCACAGTTATTATAAGTTATGTTTCATAATGCTTTTTTGTAGATAATTAGGATGCTAGTGATATTAATGCTACAAAAATGACATAATATTCGTTATTATATTTGTCAGAGTTAATATTACTGGGCATGCATACGAGGCTTATTAAGCGTGCCTTTATATTATTATTATTATTAGAGGAAAATACAACAATTTCATGCAAAAGAAATCACCTAAATTCCTTTCGTAAAAGAATTATAGGAACGTCTACTTGTAAACATGGCTTTAGTCGGCTGGCTTCTAAAGGGAAAACTCTGGTAAATGTTCCTCCACGCCCCTGTATCGTCAAGTTCAGCTTCATCAAAACTTCACAACATAAGCTAATCCCCAAAGAGGAAGAGGAAGAAGAAGTAATTATCAAAAGAAGGCACCAAGCCTGGAAGGGTGTGTAGCACCAAGATTCTTGGCTCAAATCCACTCTGGAAGAAGAGCTTAGCTGATTAGGGAGAGACAGGGAGGTATGCAGGGGGCGGAAACTCGTCCTGTCGGATGTTACAACAACACAGAATTAGTGAGCCGCGAGTCATAATCGTCTTCAGCCAGCCTGAAGGACTGTCTGACTGAAGGGAATATATTATTGATGCTAGGAAACATGAACTAGTGAAATTAAATTATTACGAGTTTCTGCCTGTATTTTAATGCAATTATTTTGGTCAAATGATTCCTGGTAGAGCTAAGATGTCATATTGCTCAACGACGCTTCTCAGGTCACGTGAACTGGTACAGGCATCGGGAGGAGACATGTGAAGTCACACGTTACCGAGACCTCTCTTGAGTGGGACTGCACACCGCCAGTCTTTCTGATGCTAAGCATTGTAGGCCACAATCTCGGTCCTGAGCGGTCATCAGCACCTTCACTTGCTGGGAGCCTTCTGAGCCAGATCGAACCAAAATTAGGGCAGAGGAGACCTCTAAGTACGACTACCAGAGTAACGACTCCTGCGCTGTTTGGACACCTGGCAAGATTTACATACAAGAAACTCTGGTGCTCTGCTGTATGACAGGAAGTTACTGTCATACAACAATGACAGTGTGATATACTGATGTTCTTGATTCAATGACAGAAAAACAGGTCAAGTTAGATGGGTGCGTGGGGAACCAACGTAGATTATTAGCGACTTACTGCGTTATTTTCGCCATAAATAAAGTTGTGTGGCTACTAAGTGCTGCCTAAGACGAGTGGGGACGCAGATTTGAGACAGGATATGGTAATGAAAAAGTTTCTGAAAATGCTTCATCCTGAGGCTAATTTCAAAATTCAGGAAAGCTGTTGACAGAGCGACCATGTTCGCTGAAGCTTACAGAAGCTTAAAAAGAGATCCAAGCTAAGCCTCCCCAACAGAAGATCCTTCAGAAAACCCCAGACTTTCTGGTCAGTTAAGAGTAAGATTAATAACATGGCTATGCCTGGCGAACAACCAGAAAATTAATCATATGCTTCTCGTGATACGACCAAGCTGGTCAGACCCGTGGAGAACGCTTACCACAGTTCCGTGGAACATGCATAAGGTGACTGTCACATTGACTAGTGTGTGTGTGTGTGTGTGTGTGTGTGTGTAGTGTGACCTTCACAAGTGTGTGTGTAGTGTCACGTTGACGTGAACCTGTTATCACCCTAACGAGTCGTGGTATTAAGAAAACCAAAAAAAGTGACAAACCAAGACAATTAAAAAAAATGATGGCTGTAATCTCAGCGGGAGTATTTTACCAATAATCTTTATCGACACACAAGGCGTGATCTCGTGCAGCATCCCGGGCGGGGCGGAGCACGCCCTCATCTCCCCGTTATTAGCCCAAACAACTGGGGAAATATTAGCCAATTTATATGCAAAGAACGAGATAAAAAGTAGTGAATGTTAAGAACGAAACTCCGGTGACAGTGTGGAGAGAGAGGGAGAGAAGAGGGGAAGGGTGGGGAAAGTGAATAGAGGAAGAGAAGTGGGAACGTTAACAGAGAGAAGGAATGAGGGTGGTAGGAGGGAGGACAGGATGGTGGAAGAGAGGCAGGGTAGCGTGAGAGGGGTATGAAGATTAGAGGAGGCAAGGCAGAAGGAAGGGGAGGGTGGAAGAGGGGTAGGTAGAGAGATAAAAGAGGGAAAGGGAGGGAGGAAGTGAGATAGACAACGTGAACATCAGAGTAGGAAAATATGCCTTAACATTGACCCACGACACAAAAATTACTAAACACAGCTTACTTCCCAGCATCCCGGACCTGTACTTACCTGTAGGTTCCTTAACATCAGCATAACAAGCACGTTAACTCACAGAGGTGCAGCATCACTGCGTCACCTCAGGAACACTGTGTGATCGTTCACTACAAGTGCCATTCAAAAGATGCATGGGACAGCATCATGCTATTTCCCACTGACCAGCGAAAGACTCATACTGACAAATGATTTAAGTTTGTCCAGTATTTCAAAAGATAACGCGGGGTGAGGGGGTGGGGGGGGGGGGAGGGGTGAGGCATATATGTTCGTATCTACCGGGTATCTGTTGATGGTATGAGCAAGAATAATGGTGTAAAGGCCAGCGTGACAGATGAACAGGCGACATATTCTCTAAAAGATGACCAGACCACACACTAGAATGTGAAGGGACGACGACGTTTCGGTCCGTCCTGGACCATTCTCAAGTCGATTGTCCAGGACGGATCGAAACGTCATCGTCCCTTCACCTTCTAGTGTGTGGTCTTGTCATAATACTTTAGCCACGTTATTGTGACTCATCGCCTGCACATTCTCTAAAAACCCACAGTGCGTCAGGAGGAGAAGGAGGAATGTCGCGTCGGTGTTTGTATTATGAGATGAAAGAGATGAAAGGTTAAATAAATCAGAAGAGTGTGTGTGATTTACAACCAGTTACAACCCTGGCGCTCCTGTGCCAGGTACATACACTACGGGCTCACCATATCCCGTGCTACTTAAAACTTTTTTGTTCCGAGTAGCTGAATCTTAAACAACAATAGAAGAACAGTAGAGTCATTCGGGTCTAAGATGCATCAATTTTTTTTGACTACACATGTAAGGTAAATCATACAGGACCTGATGACGTCTTACTCCTATCAACAGGCTGAGGGCTTCCCCCTTCCCATAGCTCATGGTAAGTCTTAACCACTAGCTTTTCCCTAGAACACGACCCGCCAATTGCCTAACAACCAGGTACCCAATTATAGCTGGGTGAACGGATGCTAAGGATTGGTGCCTAGTCAATCCTCCCCGGCCAGGATACGGAGTCATAACCTCTTGACTTATTAACCCCCGTTATGGCACGGCAACCACGCTACACTATCCGGCGACAACAAACCCAAATTTAATAGTTCTGCGAGAAATTAAACACTTCAAGAATAACATATTGAAGCACGCCTTGCATGTTGAAGCACGCCTAGCATGTTGAAGCACGCCTAGCATGTTGAAGCACGCCTTGCATGTTGAAGCACGCCTACACGGTGCCTTAAACCACTCGACCATCAGTGACCGTACAAAAGGCAGTAACTTCTGGGGTGTGGAGTTTTCAGTTCCATATAGGCTTGGGGACCATTCAAGCTTGTTCGCATATATATATGTACATGTATGTATGAGTACATACATGAGTATATGTATATATATAATATTAATAATTATGTAACTAGCGTCAAAAGATAGTTATTTGCTTACCTAAACGAACTAGAGGGTTCAGTTCCTGAACCGATTATGTGCCTCTGTAACCCTTTACACCACCGCCCACGGGATGGGTATTGGGTGCATAATAAAGAAAGAAATTGCAGCATCCCCGGAAGCGGCCAACTATACTAAAATACCTTGAGTCAATAGTCAAAATGTGTCTCAGAGCCGCACGAAGGCGTGAATGAACTATAGTGTGGTGCTCGTCGAATTAAGCAGGGATAGAGAGGTTATCTTGAGGTTATCTTGAGATGATTTCGGGGCTTTAGTGTCCCCGCAGCCCGGTCCTCGACCAGGCCTCCACCCCCAGGAAGCAGCCCGTGACAGCTGACTAACAGTCAGCAGCAGCTAGCCAACAGCGCCTCGTTAGTCAGCAGCAGCTAGCCAACAGCGCCTCGTTAGTCAGCAGCAGCTAGCCAACAGCGCCTCGTTAGTCAGCAGCAGCTAGCCAACAGCGCCTCGTTAGTCAGCAGCAGCTAGCCAACAGCGCCTCGTTAGTCAGCAGCAGCTAGCCAACAGCGCCTCGTTAGTCAGCAGCAGCTAGCCAACAGCGCCTCGTTAGTCAGCAGCAGCTAGCCAACAGCGCCTCGTTAGTCAGCAGCAGCTAGCCAACAGCGCCTCGTTAGTCAGCAGCAGCTAGCCAACAGCGCCTCGTTAGTCAGCAGCACCTAGCCAACAGCGCCTCGTAAGCCAGCAGCACCTAGCCAACAACGCCTCGTAAGCCAGCAGCACCTAGCCAACAGCGCCTCGTAACCCAGCAGCACCTAGCCAACAGCGCCTCGTAACCCAGCAGCCCCTAGCCAACAGCGCCTCGTAACCCAGCAGCACCTAGCCAACAGCGCCTCGTAACCCAGCAGCACCTAGCCAACAGCGCCTCGTAAGTCAGCAGCACCTAGCCAACAGCGCCTCGTAAGCCAGCAGCACCTAGCCAACAGCGCCTCGTAACCCAGCAGCGCCTAGCCAACAGCGCCTCGTAACCCAGCAGCACCTAGCCAACAGCGCCTCGTAACCCAGCAGCACCTAGCCAACAACGGCCAACGATAACGAGATAACGATAACGACAGCGCCTCGGGTAACGAGACCAACAGCCTTAACACTAACAAAGTCAATGCCAACAAATCAACACAAGCGCTCTTTAAACCAATACCCTCCCTTAAGACACCGGTTGAGCGCCAGTGTTGCAAGCGGCGGCCAAGACTGTGACGGAGCCGCAGTAAAGCTGGCAGTAAAGCTGGCAGTAAAGCTGGCAGTAAAGCTGGCAGTAAAGCTGGCAGTAAAGCTGGCAGTAAAGCTAGCAGTAAAGCTGGCAGTAAAGCTAGCAGTAAAGCTAGCAGTAAAGCTGGCAGTAAAGCTGGCAGTAAAGCTGGCAGTAAAGCTGGCAGTAAAGCTGGCAGTAAAGCTGGCAGTAAAGCTGGCAGTAAAGCTGGCAGTAAAGCTGGCAGTAAAGCTGGCAGTAAATGCAACAATTAAAGCAGAGGCAAAACACTGACAGGGAAGGAAGGCGCTCCTCACCCTAGGTCCACCGACCAAAGCCCTGAGAAGGGAGGGAAGAGGAGAAGATGATGTAACACTGTAAAAGTGTTTGAGTTAGTTTATTTAAAATATATATAGAGTACATGAGTCACAGACAAGGATCTGAGAGGCGCCAGTTGTCTGCCTGAGATCTCACACCTCAAAGCGTTAATGACCTCAAGTGACCTGAGGTCAGATCATGAGAATTTCACCTTGCTTCCGCTAAGCTCTTAATTGTAGTCTGGTAGCCTTCAAACATGCCGACGTTTAAGGAGTGGCTTGGTAGTGCCGGAGGCTATCTACTTGTGGGCGGAGTTAGCTACTAGGTTCCCCAATATAAACTCGGAGAGCTATCCACCAGAAAGGATTAACAAGACAGAACAGCACACGAGCCAGCAGAGAGAGAAGACAGCCCTACTAGGGAGGCTGTCGGCCGGCAGGGCGGGAGTCTCTGTCAACTACAGACCCCCCCCCCTCTCTATTCAACTTAGACTCAGTCCTCGGTGAGTGAACATTAAGGTGACTTGGTCGTGTTTTACAAGTGTTGTGTGATGATCAGGGGCAGTCAGTTGTAGTGTTCTCAGATTCTTGGAGGATGACTCACTTTGAATATTAATCGTTAACATTTTAATTGGATTGCTTAAGTTATGATACTTATC